>NC_063223.1:12832707-13472730 GCF_020740725.1 Corvus hawaiiensis
GCCTGTCTTGTTTCAGACTTCCTGTGCTACACTCCTGTGCTTCATTGGTTAGATGTAGAGGGAAGGTGGGTTCAGAAATTCATTAAATGAAATCTGCAATTAGAGCATCTGAAAATTCAGGTGTGTTCTGACCTGGGGACTGATTGAAGCACACTTTCACCAAAGTACTCAGTGAAGCAAGGATGCCTACTGACTTTTATGGGGTTTGAAATACTGTTTATGCTGGTGTTGTATAACACATCATGGTCCTACTCTCTAGCAAGAGCAGAGGCCAAGGATCCTACTATTATTAGGAAGGTGCACCTATTCAGTTTCATTAATCTTGGATCGAGTTCATACCAAGGTCTTCAAAACCTCTTCAGCAATTTAGGACCAGAGTTCATGAGGAACCCACCATCTCCTTATAACTAGGCATGAAAGGCACTGTGAAGAGATACTTTGAATTTGTAGTAGGACTCAGCAGTTCTGTGATGATTACCCTGGGACTTCTTGCTCTGCTTAGCCGAAAGAAGAGCACACAGATGACATCTGTCCAGCTCATGTTGCACACACACTGCAGGAGTAAACACAGGTGCTTGAAAAGCTTGGCTCCTACTCTAACAGAGCCACATCACCTGATATGCTTCATTGGGTTTGCAATTTCTTTTTGGAGGAGGGCTGAATGGTCCCAAGGCCTTACACTTTATCAATATTACACCTGTTAACAGCTGAAATTCAGCTTGCCTGGCACCTTTCAGAACATACAAGCCACAAAACTCTCTTTTCCACTTCCTGCCAACCACTACAGAACCTGGAAGGCCACGCTTGGGTCTATGCATCCATGGGCACGTGTTGGGGGGGGTGTGTGACCAATGCCCTCTAGAGGGAACCCATGGCCCAGCAAGACACTGGTTCTGAAGCCAGTGGTACTGGGTACCGTTGGCCACTCATCAGTCCTGTTCTCAGCTAAAAACCTTATCGAGAAAGGGGGAATTCCATGAGGAAAAAAAAGTCAAAAGTGGGTTTGGGTTTTAAAAATGAAGTGCCCTTCATTGGAAGGTATTTGGCAGGGCTGACTCCATGGTGTACAGGTTTCTCGCACAAACACTGTAGTGAGTATTGGAGGCAAAAAAGATGAATCAGAGGCTAATCCTCACTTGATGAGGCCTTTGCAACAAAGGGCCAGTTTAAGAGCACTAACTGCTGTAAGGTCCTTTCCTACCTGCCAGCAGAGCATCTTTAAAGAAGTTGGTCCATCACTCGAGGCTGTGTCTGCATTTGAGGAAACGTGTATCAGCTGGCCAGAGATGTGGAACCACCAAGTGACATTGAAGTGAAATAATTTCCATTACCAAGGGACCCTTTCAGCCAGGCCAGATGCACTTGTAAAAAAGAGAGAGATGCTTTTGGTGCTGTTATCCTTTTGTCTCAGTCCATTGAATGTACACAACATTGTTCTCTCCAGGTACTTCTGAACAGCAACTAAAGAGAAGGAGCCTGTACCTGATCTGGCCTTTCTGACAGTGTCCACACATGGAACTTTCCCTCCAAATGCAACCTTGGTCTAACCTTTCTATATATGACTTTGATCTGCAAACCCTGACATGAACACAGCTTTCATCAGGGAGCTGTCATTTTGGAGGAAGGATCCAATGGAATGACTATATTTATATCTCAAATATTTCACAGAGCTGTTACATACAGTACAATCTATTCTTTTCCACTGCATATGTATAAATAGTCTCCTTCTCATCTAGGGGTCAGTTGAGCTGTACCTCAGTGCTGATCAGGACTCAGAAGCTCAGTGCTTGTACCCATCAACTGCTCTAAGTACATAAGTCTCTGCTGTCACACATGCTTTAAATGCTTACACCACAGATCCACCTAGGAGCCTCCAAGGCTCCTTTAAAACCTAAGAAGCAGGTGCTTGCCCCAAAATCCCACCTATAAAACCTCATATACCAAATACTGTGGAGTTGTAATCTTGAGTTGGGCCTGCTGCAAAAAAACCTCCAACAAAATTAACCAGCTAAGAGGACAATAGGCAGAGGACTGAATGGCTTCTGTTCCTATTTCAGCCAGTAATTTTGTGACCAAGAGCATATTACAGGATGTGGGAAAGCAGAATTCATCCCTGGGCTTCCCAGTTCAGGGCCAGGGCTTGATTCCAGCTTTCCAGTGTCTGCACATATACTTGGCATAACACAGCCTGGGTCCTGCTGCAGCCAGCCCTCCTGGTGCTTTAGGGTTTGCTGCTGGTTGGTATCTTCCTTCACATTTTATCTGTGGCTGCCCACACAGCAGCCTTTTTACATAGTGTGTGCTTTACTAGCTCCTAAAGACCAGTTATCCCTGTAGAGCTAGAATCCATAGTCCTACAAACTGAGAGTTTAATGCACTCAAAAGACCTTTATTTTACCAGGTAAGACAAAAAGCTTCCTGTCTGGTGAGCATCTCACTCATCCCAGCCTTTTGCTGAGATTGAGAAAAGCTGTACCAAGGAGCACATCTCTGATGCCAACTTAAAAATGGAGGAACCTCTATGGGCTCCTGCTGTGTTTATCCTCCCTCTAAACCCTACACAGTATTTATCTGCTCTCCAATGCTTTGGCAGTCTGGCTTTAAATGCCTCGAGCATTGAAGCTCCTTGAGGTTAGACAGACCAAGAAGCCAGCAATTAGGAAACTCTTTACCAAAAGCCAGCTCACATATTGCTTTTGCCTCATTTTTATCATCTGGCTACTCTTGTTCCAATTGTTTATCCCTCAAGGATTATTTTTTTAATGCTTTCTTTTTTTCTCCTCACAGTGGAACTTGTTTTGCCAATGACTACTAAACCCTAGCTTTGTATTTGGGAAACTTCAAAATAATAAAAAATTCACCCATTAATGTTTTACAGATATCAGTAAAATTTCTAATTCTTAATTTTAGTCATTCTTTAAAAAAAGCTCAAGAAATGATCTTTCCAAACCTCTGGCCAAGTCTGCTGGCCAGGTTTATTTATATATGATCCCAAACTCCTGAAGTCGTAATAGTTCCAGGAAAAGAGAAAAAAGGAAAAGAAACACACTTTATGGGATCTTTCATTGGTTAAGTCCACATCTATTTCTGCTTGATATCCAAAGCCAGTTTGAGCTTCCTGATCACCATAATTCCCTGGTTATTAGACTTGTTTATGTAATTTCTAAAAATAGAGAGCAACTATATTTTTTTACATTAGAACATGAGTTTTTCTTAAAGACTGGGATGTTAAGGAGAGAAGCCACTAGGGGAAAAGGCAGGAAAAAGTTAAGAACATTTCCTTCAGCCAGCTTCTAAAACACACTGTGCATTTCCTCTCCACATGAGTTGGAGAACAGTTTTGGAAAACCGTTGTTTCTCACACACTTTCATCTCATGGCTGGTTTCAGACACAAGTATTTGCAGCTGTGTGAAGCAACTGAGAATCTGCTATTTGCAATTATTATGCTTCTCTCGATCCATAAGAATCTGAAGCTCTTAGACATGGCTCCTTTTGTCCTGTCAGTCCCACTCCTGTCCCCAGCCTGCTGGCTTAGTGTGCAGCATCCCGTCTCCCCCAGAGGACATCTCCCCCAAGCTGGCACACACCCCATCCCTACCATTCTTGCAGAAGGGTCCTGAGCATTTTGTAGTCAAGTGAAGTCATCGCTCTCTTCAGCTCTCTCAGTCACCTACATGGACTCCATTGGTAGCTCACAGTCTACACCACTGAGATCTATTGGTACTAAAATAGCTTTCTTTTTCCACTCCTCTATTTGCTGGACACAACAGACTACCTGTCATTATGTTTGCTTTAAGTCTAAGCAAAACCAAGTATTTCCCACACACTCCCCTACCAAAGTACTCTCTATTTAGGAATGTTCATGGCAGTTTCCCTCCTGAGGATTTTTAAGAACTTTGAAAACATAATTCAATTTCCTCATTCCTGAAGCTGGCAAATGTTGGAATATAGTCTTTTCAAGATGTGCAAGCGCAGGCTCATCAACTGGTTCAAGGTTATATGTCTCCATGGTGCAGGTGAGAAAAAACCCAAGTCTGAGCATAGAGTCTCACTTCTGCTGCCTATGAGCCACAAGGCACTGAGGAACGGCCCCATTTTTCTCCCTGTCTCTCTCCCAGGAGGGCTCAGTGAAAAATATCATCTTCTCTTTCCTGGCCTTGTATTTCTCACATCTGTAAACACCACAAATGATACCTTTGGAAATCCAAGTTAATCCTATTCCAGAAACATGTCCTTTTCCTGATGACTCTTCACTTGGGGCTGTCAGTGATGTCCCTGCTGTGTATCATGTGCAGGTGGGAGGCTTGGCCATGTCACACATGCAGAACACGCCCTTGCCTGAGAAGGGAAGGCACTAAACAGTGTTTACTAGAGTACCTGAATTTGGCCCTGAGTGCCAAGCACCTGAGACGTGAATTTGAATGGACTAACCTCAAAGAAAGTTCAGTATTAAACTCAGCTATGCTTCCCATAATTCACATGATCTCAAGTCCTCCAGCAGGTCAGACCAGGAGTCCATACAATGGTAACAGGTGGTTCTAAGGTGAATTTCCTTGCTCTTTACATACACATCTCCCAGTAAGAAACGACACCATATTACACAACACTAGAACATAATTAACATCCCAGCAGTGGGTTCTGAAAGTGGAACTTACAGATGGAGAGGGTAAAATTCTGTCACAAACACCAGGCAAAATTCCCATGCTTCGGTTGTCCTGCAAATCACTTTGCTGCCAGCCTTCATTCCCATCCGCCCACTCGGGAGTCCCTAAAGGCTGTGTGACAGGGGTACAGAACTGCACTCAGAGAAACAGCCTTTTACCACCATGCAGTATCTTCTCATCTGGGTAATTTAACCTATCTTCCACCTAAAGCAATTCCAGGACTCTACACAAGTGTACATGTGCAAGATAATAAAGTTGTTATGAAATCTGCAGGCACAGCATTTACCAGGTGGGACATGAACAATCACCAGACAACACCAAAGACCTTTATTTGTTTTCTAGAGAAGCACCTTCCGAGTGCCAGCAGCAGGACAGGTAGTTATCCAAGTTTGCCAGGTCAGTTTTTAGCATGAGCTGCTCCCATTTTTCTCCTTCTCCCTGTTCAGTGAGTCTGCCCCTCCTGGCACACAGCAGCCTTGAGAGGAAAGTTACTATGCCCAGAAAGGGCTTGGCACTGCACTAATGTACACTGACAGTGTGTTTTCTTCCCTGGCACCCAGCCACACACAAATCCTCTTTCCGAGTCACTCCCAGTGAGCAAACGAACACCAGCATTCTGCTCTGCTGAAATGGTAAGGCTGAGAGAGCAAACATAATAGGAGCTGCCCCTCAGAGGGGGCTGGGGATGAGCTGGTATCTAAAAGCATCAGAGGCGAGGGGATGGAATTCCTGTAAGTGCAGTGCAACTCTGATAAGGGGGAAAGGAAAGAGTAGTGAAGGATTCTGGAAAACTACCACTTGGCAGAGCAGATGATGCACACTCCCATCAGTGACCTATAGCAAAGTCAAGCCTCCCAGGCTGGGCTCTCACTTTCTGCTTTCCTTCTTATTTTAATTTCCATAACATCTCTTGCTGTTATCAGGGCCAGTTTTGTCCTGCTCTGTACAAATATGGCAGATGCCATCTTGGCAAGTACCAGGGTTGAAACAGGGACCAGCAGAGCAATAAAAGCAGGATTCTCTGCAGCTTGAGGTGGGAAGCCAGGCCAGCAGCTGGGAGCTATAACAGACCAATATCCTCTGCAGATTGGGTACAGATGTGGACATATAACCACAGGCCAGGGTGTTAGACAAACACATCATGTGGACAAACTGTGCCTCAGATGCTTACAGCCTAAACTGGCAACAGGCAGAGGAAGAACAGGACAAGCAGAAGGATTGCAGTGAGGGTGAGAAATGAGTCTCTAATTTTCTTGAGAGTCAGATCAGAGCATGGAAGTTAATCTGGATATCTCCATTACTAGAAAAGAGTCAGTCACAAACCTGCACCTCTTCTAACAGATTCTTTGCGTATGTATCTGCAGGATCCCGAAATGGAGAGGAACCTCAGGGGGCATTTTCTCTTAGCTCCTCTCGGGCTGCTTTGCCAGAGTTATTGTAGTGGTTAGTTACTTTACACGGGAATGAAACAGGTGGAGGGGAATAAGCCAGAGGCTTTCTTAGCTAAAGGTAACCTGTCTTCTGCCTTGGAAAAAAAAGCAGAACAAATGTCAGCAGGGCTCCATTCAAGCACTCCAGTGACTAAGCCCTCTTGGTAACCTTTAGACACAGCTTCTGATACTTGTCTCTGAAGGTAAAAATATGTCAGGGTATACAAGTCATAGGTCACTGTGTGAAGACATCTAACTTTGAGCCAGATACTAATAACAGGAGCATCTCGGGTGTGTTTGGGACCATTTACAGAATCACCAGCTGGCAGTTCCCTCCTAGCCTTTCCTCACAGCATAGGCATAAAAAGCAGATATATAACCATGTAACTGATTACAGTCACTGCAGATTTCAAAGTGATCCTATGCTCCAGGCTGCTAAAAGCTGGTTTGAAGAGCAGCTGTGTTTATAGCCCTCTCTGACCAGACAGTAGTTAGACACTACAGAGTTATTGCATTAGAGGCAGAGGAAGAACTGTCACAGTATTACAGTCTTGCAAAGAGAAAAGGCAGATGAACTAATCAATTCCCATAATTGCACAGAGTTTGCGTTGTAGACCAAACAATACACAATCCATAGACCAAGCTTGTACAGTCTCATACACAATAAACCAGGATGCCCACAGGATCAAGTATAACTTGGTGGGTTTAGGGAGATATTCCAGTCCACACAACTCTGAGAGGCAGTAATCAATGGGATAAATAAAATTATGAGCAGGCATCAAATTACTTCAAATACCAAGGAATAGCACAGGAGACTAAACCTTTATTATGTAGCAGCCACCCTGGAGAGGATGCGTAAATAAAACCAAGTGAAAAAGGAGATGGCACACAAGGCAGAAACTCTGTAGAGCTCAGCATACCTCAAGATCTCATACAGAGCATCGATGATACAACCACAGTGTCTCTGGTAGCTGTTCCCCAAGCAGCCTCCTCCTGTCTCCTGTCAGTGTTTCATGACAAGAGCATCTCCCCTTGTGCACATTTGTGTTGAAAAGCATCTGTACAGCACCAGTGTGCAGCACCCACTGACACAGGCCCTCACAACCAGTTTGTTAACAGTTGCACCCACAGAATCTCTTTTAGAAGGGGAATGAAACAGAAAAAGCCAACACTCACCAAATCAGGATTAACCCAAGCTACTCAGCCTATGAAACAGTGTGAGAGGAAAGCAAACTTCTGATGTATAATATTGTTGCCTTTTCCTGGTCTTAATTTTAAGAGCCAGACGTGGTTAAGGGAAAAAGGGGTTTTACCTTGGTATTTATTTAAGCATCCTTAAGGGTGCACCACTTCGCCAAGGTGGAAAGCGCTGAAATGCACACACTATAGGTCACATATACAATTTATAAACCTTGTGAATTAGCATATCTATCAAAAATTCCCCAATGAGAAGCTTAAATGAATAGCATGATATCCCCCCATCCTAAGGAATTGCCCCCTGGATGGGCCTATCTTAGTTTGCAGGATGTGTTCTAGAAAGGACCTTGCTTTCTCAGGATAGCATAGGGCTTTCTGGCCTACCACTGGGAGGCCTCCAGGCTGTTTGCTTTCCGAGCTTAACGGAATATTAGGACAAGGCTAAATTATCGGGCTTAAGGAATTACAAGTATGCATGCTAAAAGCACTGAGGATACATAAAAGCTGTATAAAAGGGTATAAAAAAAGGCAAAAAATCATCATGGCATCAGTATGAGGCTTCACTGCACTTCAAGTTATAGTAAGAGCCTTCTACAAGCTACATAAGAGTCACATAAGAGTTGCTCCTAGAAGCAGTCGGTGCAGCAAGATGAAGTTGGAGTTATATCCAAATCTTATGGCTGAGGACCCTCATGAGTATGGATGTTTCCTTGGCTTCCTCTCCTTCTCCCAGAATACACAGACCAGCTTAGACCACCCTCTATGACTGCTCTGGGATAAAATCTTTACTTTTTCCAAAATACGGCTTCAGACTTCAGAGCTGTACCTACACACACGTGTAGAGCTGTCCACGAGCGCCTAAACCTGTGTGCACAGAAACACCACCAGATTCATGACAGTGCTTCTGCAAAGCCCAAACCATGGGCTGCGGCACACGTGTAGCTGAGATGAATCAGCACAGGTATGATTTTATTTTCATCACCTGAGGATCTAATGCTAAATGCCTCTTTGTGCTCATTTAAAACAAGCTGAAGAGACAAGTTACAGCTCCCAGGAAAAAGCACATGCTTATTTAAAGACAGAGCAAACTCCTCCTCATTCTAACAGCAGAACCAGGGGCTGCACTGATATCACTATCCTTGAACTTACCCTTGCCTGAATCATCTCTGAGATGGTTGAAGCTGACAGGTTGTTTAAAACCATTGCCCATGGATTATATTCAGAGGGAGCTTTAAAATATTTTCTAATTATTTTTGCTTCCAGTCCACCAAACACTGTTAATCAAGAGCTATTTCCAAAACACACTGTATTGTAGCAGTGCTATACTCCACAGGAGAGGCACCAACTCAGCTGGACACCTTCCAGCTCCAGCTGTCAGATGACCAAGGTGTTCTCATTCTTAGAATAAGGTGCTCTTTACAGGCAGGGAATTTACATTTTTTCTTTATTTATGCAAAATGCAGAGGGGAATGCCTGGCTGTGGGGAAATTAAGCTGCCTGGCAGGATTTTGCATTTTGATGACCATTCACTATCAGTGATATAGGTAAGACTTCATTTATTCCTTGTTTCATTTCCCACGGTGTTATTTTTTCATGTTGCACATGAAGACCTAACCTGTGCTCTCCCTGTGTGGGTGTGACAACATGCAACACCCAACCCCTTCCCATGAGTGCAGTAGGAGAAAATTGGAAGCAATTTTGCAGCTCCAAAACCTTGTGATCCAGCTCTAAGTCTTGCACTGGTTTTTGGCTAGCTCTGTGTCATACATGTCAGTTTGTTTGCAGAGACTTCGCACTGCTCCTGATTTTCCTCTACTTTGCATTCCTACTTTTTTTGCATCCAAAGCTCAGTATGGGAAAATGTGAATACAACATAGAACAAACCTTCATGCTTCAAACACAGTTACCTGAAAGTACCACAGCAAGTGCAAAAATTAAAACAGATTCTAAAGAGGAAAAAGAAAAAACAACCCACAAAGGAAAAATTTCAGGTTTGTCTAAAAAGTGACCCTTTTCACTGTGGAAGGCTTCAGAGATTAGGGGGATTGTGAAAATTATTTTTAATTTAGAATTGATAAAACATGAATTTACCTATGTTTCAGTGCTTTGAAGCTTCATCCCGAAAAATGTGGGGAAAGTTTTGAAAGAAGCTTCACCATACCTTCGTAGTTTACATTAGAATTGTTATCAATGTGTAGAGACTGTATATAAGTAAATAGATTAAAAACTCAATAAAATAATTTCAGTAAAAACAGCACAATTTACTCCAGCATGCTCTAAAAATTAATCAGTTTTTAAATAGTTTATTTTCAAAGCCTCCAAACTGTTTTACCAAAATAAAATCTTTAATTTAATCTTTCCTCAGAAGCTTTGAAAACTTACATTAAGAATTTCAAAAGCCCTTTTAAAAAAAAAAAAGAAAGTAATAATGTACTAACACTTCTGCTAGCTAACTAATTTATCAGGCAGCAGCACTGAATCTCATGAAAAGAGGTCCAAGACACTAAATGTGTTCTTCAATCTGGATTTTCCCTCAGCTGGTTTCCATCCATGGCTAGGCATATTTTCCTGATCACCATGGTAGGTAAAGAGATCCCCAGTTCACCAAAAAAACCCCACCCAAACCAAAAAGACCCACAGCAAAGAAACAAAAAAACTCAAATCACATCTTGATCCTGAAGATCCTGAACTGTTCCTATCTGGAGTGCTTGTTCAATTTTACAACTACATTTATTGATTTAAAGAGTGTTTTCACACTGGCTCTGCTCCCAGGCATGTTTAAACAAGCAGCAGCACGCAGTGCCAGGACACAACAGAAACGTGTTCTATAGACAAGTAAACAAAATACCCAATGGCTTTAGCTGCCCACGCCACGAAGGGATTTTGAGCAAGTCACTTCAAATTACGTTTCAGTCTCTGGACACAAAGCAGAGTTGGTTTAGAGTTCTTTGGCTGCGTTTTGGGTTGTGTTTTTTTATTGCTTTGGTTTTTAAGCCATTGGCTGGCCCACACTTGCCAAAGATGTGGGCTATTCATTCTATTCCAGCTTAAAGGCTCAAACTGGACTTGATTTCAGGAAGAAGCGCATGGTTCATAATTTCGCCTGGAAACACAGCGAGCCATCTCTACCACATGTGGCTTGTGTGCCCTGTGACTGCAGGCAGGACCAGCCACCAGCAGAACCAGCCCACAGAGGCTGCCTTTGAGAGGCCCTCATCAAACACACCGCTGGCTGGGTGTCAGCCACAGGTGGGAACTGCAGCCCTCGGGATGTCAGTCGGTCCAGTCCCACTGCAGCTAGGTTAAGAAAAGAAAACTCAGACAGGAAAACGGCATCTTTTCCTGAGAGCCAAGGTTAGTCCTCACCACAAATCTGTTGGCAGTGACATGGAGTGACACCCCAGCTCCTCCCGTGCGGAGCTGGAGCCAGCCTGCAGGAAGCGGCCGCCTCCGCGGCGGGCCCGGGCAGCTGCTCCCAGTGCCATGGCTATCCATCCCCAGGACGCTGCAGCAGTAATTTTCCTGTTGTGCAGGCAGGAGGGAGGAGAGTGACCCACATGTGGCCCCAACAGAGATCACAGCCTCATCAGCAAGAACTGAAAACACTGGCGAGCTGGCACCGCTTCAGAGCTACAGCCTCCCCCCTTACTCTTTCCTCCACAAACACCCTCCCTGAGTCATGGATCAGCACAAGGGGCTCCCCTGCATCCATCCATAAACTCCTCCTGAAAGACCAGCACATCTTGGCCTGGGACCAGCTATTTCCCCCATCACTGGCATTTCTCCTTGCTTTTGTACACATTAGAACAATCCTTCCAAAATTTCTTGTCTTAAAAAATGGATTCCAAGTCTTGAGATGATTCTGCCAGAGAACACCAGTAGCCCAGAGGGCACCAAGTACAGCAGCCAGAGTGAGTTACCTGCAAGGAATACCACTGTGGCTCTCTCAGCAGTACCCAGGAGACTGCATCTACCCACCAGCCCAGCTGGTGAACCGGCCCTGCCTCACCACAGCCATGATTCTGCGCTTCCCGAGGCTAGAGGTCTCAGCAGCCGCCGCTGAATCCTCTCTAGAATAGCCATTTCAACCTCAGCTCCATGGTGGAACATGCTGGCAAGGAAGGAGATGAAGGTATTGCATCCTGGATCTAGTCCTCCAGCACAGCTACTGGCAGCACCACAAGACACCTCCCTACTGCTTCTGTCGAATTTTTTTTCCTATCAGGCCCTGCCTGCATTCCATATCAAAGAAAAAAACCCTACTCCAAACCTGGAGGAACTTCACTCCCAACCCTTTCATTCTTTTCTCTGCACTCATGTCTCCATCTCACAGGAATATTTACTGTTTTGACATTAACTTGCACCAAGAACCAGGAGGCGTCTGACAGCATTTTGTCAGTGACAGACAGCACAGCCTTCTCCTCTGGTCCCTATTTAGTGAAAAACAATTCTTTATATGAGGCAAACCACCACAAGATGCAGTATTTAGAGCCTAAGTGTCACATTAGATGGGAACATTAGGATCTTCTGCTGTGTAAGATTTTGGCACCTCCTCACTTTTATGGTTCAGAACTGTTGACGTGATAAAATAAAACCCCAAACTGAGGTTCAAGATGTTTATTATGGTGAGGAAGAGAATTGTATGGTGTGGGAAATTTCCAACACAAATAATTATGACCATTATTTTGAGGCATGACCACACTGTTCCATATTTGCAGTCTGGGTGTGGCTAGATTTTGCTTCATGGCAGCACATCCATCAAACCTCACTGCCCTGTGCACAGCTGTGACACTGAGGGGGCTCACATTGACTGGACCGGATTCAGAGCCCTATGGCAAGTCACAAGCATCACTGGAACTAACACGACAGAGGAAAAAGTCATAGAGCACCATGACAGAGCATTTAAAGAGCTGGGCAATCATTAAAGGAGGACAGAATTGACTGGAAAAAAAGAAGTCACTGAAGGACAGCATTTCAGTGGCCTTTCCCTGCACCCCCTCAAGTCCCAAAACATATTGTGATTATTTTAGAAGGTATAGTACTACTAATAGTCGTGCTGTGGCCAAAACCAACGACATATTTGTTCCTTCCTAAGGTGTTTGCACTTCATCACTGAGCTGACACTTTTCAGATGAACTGGCTTTTTATTGTGTATTATTCTAAAGCAGAGTGTTTTGCTAACTAATAGTTGCTGCACATAGAGGTTTATTACTGTAGGGTTGCTCACAAGTACCTGATTTTAAAATAAAAAGGAAGTGGATTATATTTTTGATGAGAGTTAAAAAATATTATTAGAGCTTGGAAGTTCAAAATAAGTCATGTTAAGAGTGGTTTGCATAGCAGCTTCAGGTACTTACTTTAGGGCCCACAGTTATTTCGGTGTGGCACTTTTATTCCAGCCAAAAAATAGGAGAACAAGGTATATGAAGCCTAACTAATCTTTGACATGTCTCTAAAGGTAAGCAATGCACTGACATGAAATGCCAAATTTGAGGTCTTCTGTAAATAGTTTCATTTAAGCCACTCTCCCAAGTCTACCAGCTCTTGCCCCACCTGCCTAAAAGTACAAATCTTACTTGTGTTTACTGGTGCCTCTCACAGTAGCAGAGTTGCACTGTATTCAAGTTTTGAATCTTGCAAAAACTTTTACTGATGTGTTTCACTTCCACCTGACAGTGACCACAGCTGGGCAAATAGCCAAGTCTTTGGTCCAGCACAAACCTGAGCAATCAAGGAAATGCCATTTGCATTGACTCAAAACATGTTATTAAAAGGCATCAGATGTTTAATGGCTTTTTAAAGTGAGAACTACCTCCAGCTCCTCCAAAAGTTCTCTCTTTGGGTTATTTAACTATATTGAAAGCTTGTTGGATTTTTTTTTTTTTAGTGGGGATTGTGGTGGAAATGGGAATGAATAGAGAAAAGGAGAGGCTGTTTGTTCTTCATTCTAAATTTAGATCAATGCATCACTGAATTTCAAAAACGTCAAGATGTTTCAGCATTTCTGTAACATTTTATTCTGAAGACACTGAAGCAGAACATTCACACTTTTTAAAGTAATGGCTCCATTCAGCAGAAACAACTTGTAAACAACAACCTGAAAACTTCAGACACAAGTAATGGAAGAGTTGAACAGAGACTTTCCTGTTCCCCAGAACAGGACCAAAACTCCCACAAACAAACCAACCAATAAAATCCCACCAAACAAAACCCAACCTCATCATTTAAGTATATGATTACACATATGTGTACAAAATTGCACATAAGTACTACAAATTGGAAGTCTAAGGACTTCTAGAATAAAGCTAAGTGTGATCCAATTAATTATGATGAAAATCCAAGCATCTCACAGTACAGGCGTTCCCAGATGATTATTGGATCCATGGCATCATTTGGGAAAAGAAATCCCATCCCAATGAAAAAACAAAGCAATATGGTCCCTTTTCAGGAGTTTCATGCAAGTAAAAACAGGAAACAAATATCTTTCACACACTGCCCATTTGAAAGCCTCT
The DNA here is from genome assembly GCF_020740725.1 of Corvus hawaiiensis. Classification (NCBI taxonomy): domain Eukaryota; kingdom Metazoa; phylum Chordata; class Aves; order Passeriformes; family Corvidae; genus Corvus; species Corvus hawaiiensis. The sequence continues at coordinate 12,846,512 of NC_063223.1, forward strand.
ATTTGCATTATGAAAACAATGACATTCTGCACTGAAAAAACACTCCCAAGTTTTTGTCATCGATCATATTTCCTCATAAAATTACAATGACCAAACCAGCAACTTTCCAACATCCCAACTCTGCAGTTCCCTATAATAGAAACACCTGGGTGAAAAGTTTAAACAGACCATATGCATCATCTGCTCCATCCAGTTATCAGAACATTTTAAATTTAATTATTGGTCCATATTGCCTCTTTCCACCTGCTCACAAGTCCTGGAAGCTCCCTGTGCAGGTAAAGTGCATAGCTGCACTAATCCTGCGTTGCACTGCTCTCTGCGGGAGAAGGAATGCTTCCAAAGCTAAAGACATGGTGGAAATGGATAAGTTATGGAGCCTGGGGGAGTCTCCCCCTTTTTACCATCACTCACCTTGAACAAACTAACCTGAGCATTTAAAGGTGTAAAGCAAACATCTACTTTACACCTATAACTGGGGCCTACCCCTCCATTGCCCCCTGAAATAAAAGGAAGTGATCCCTCCTGTGTCTGGACACCTAAGCATTACACTGACTTTGCTCCAGGTCTTTTATCTATTTCACTCCCCAGAAAGCAGATACAGAAGACATCAACCAAACCTCCTGCCTACACCTCATAGTCCAGAAAACGTGACACTCCCAGAGCAGTGACACAGGAGCCTGAGCTCTCCTTTCTACAGAAATAACTACAGCAAAGGAAGCAGCTCTAACCTTTCTGCCACGCCATGCTGCCAGCACACCTCAGCTTTAACCTTCGAGGTTTCCCCCATCCCTGGCCATTCTGCTGAGGCTGCCAAAAAGGGTGCAATTAGTGTCGTTTGTGATGGCAGGACCTGGAGGGCTGACATATGACCCTTCAGAAACTGGACTGTACCCAACATTTCTATTTCCCCAGGCCATTAAACAGCTGTCAGAGTGCTGACCTATAATTCCTCCTATTCCATCCCATGCAAATTCCGAGTTGGTGACAAAACATGGCAGGCTCTATGTACTTGCAGTCATCCAGGTGTCTAGAACAAGGAACTGTCTAATCCATGGGCCAAAAGGATTTTGCAGCCAGAGATAAACACACCTCTCCAGTTTCCAGCCAGCTATAGCTTCTAAGGCAGGCAGTGTTCTCTCCTGCTTTGTACAAGGAAGGAACTGGTTGTTCTTCAGGAAAGATGTCAGGCCCACCTGCCACCACCTACCAAAAACAGATTGGTCACCTTCAATTCTGGCAGAAATCTCTCCTATCAACAGTATGTTTAAATGGCTTTCAATCCCTTGAATATCAGCCTGGCGTGGGAAATTCTTTCAGGCTGGGTGATAGCATCATTTTAATGTTGATCTTCACAAATGTAAAGAAAAATAAATCTGCATTTACTTGGCAGTGATAAAATGCCTTTTAGATCACAGACTTCAGCAGCAGTTTTTTCCCAGAAAAACTCAAAGCATAACATCTTAAGTAAGAAATTCTCTTAATCTCCTTTTTTCTTTAATTTATTTGTTTAAACTCAGTCGTTTTTCCTCTTCTCATTTCCATATATTTTATTCTTCCCCCCCTCTTCCTTGCATACCCACCCTTTACCATACATGCATACGATATGTTTGTATTAAGGAGGACTATAATACTTTATCTGCATGTTGGATGGTAAGACCCACTTCAGAGTGCACATTAAGACTGAAATTGTAAAAATAAAAAGAAAAGAAACTCACCTCATAACCTCTCCCTTTCACCCACTTCTAATTCTGCCCTATTCCCTTTACTTCTCCTCTCTTGTCTGCTGTACACAACAGGTATTCCCCACGGGGGTGGATACTGCAATAGCTGAGAGAGATGGGAAATGAAAGCCTGTTACCTGTTTTTTATTTATGGCCTGTAAAACACAACACGTGGAGTTACACAAGAGACCCTGTGAACAAGGTGAGGGCCAGTTGCTTTATACAGCATGGAAAATTTCTGTTTCTTGGAACTGACAGGTCAGCTTGGAAGGAAGTCAGCCCTCAAGGTCTTTCTCTCTCTTTAGGGCTCATTTGAAACACCAGCTAACCCAGAAGGTGCTGCCCAGGAGTCAGGAAGGCCAAACAAACAGATCAGTGTAAGGCACAGCCTCAGCTGCAGTGATGTTTCCATTTCTTGCCTGGCCAGGCACCCGGAGGTGGGGTCGTGTTGTCAGACCACTATTTCCTCAGCTGCCAGGCTCAGCAGTCTGGAGATTTCTGCTAGAGAAGCACAGCTGGGTCTGGCAAGCAGCACTTGTCCCAGGGTTAATATATGCCTGTGTGCCTCCCCTGACAGACTTGGGAAGCCAAGGAGAGAAAACCTGAGAACTGTTCCAGAATTAGATCAGATGGCCCTGAGCCATCTTCCCAGTACTAGGTGCCCAGAGAACTGGGGGAGAGTCTCAGATATGAATTTCACACTGGTGGGCAGGTCCAGCACCAGCAAGGGTGAAGAGAAAAGCTCATTTGCACTTCTGCTCCCCTTCCCTGTTTGCCTCGTGTACCATCTGAGTCTATTCTTTCTGCTTTGTTTTCCCTCGTATACCCAGCAGTGCTCTGTTTTCCCTCCCCTCCCAGCTCCCCATACGCAGTTCAGCTCCAAGCTGCCACTCAAAAGGTTGACATTTCTGAAAAATGTCCAGATACCTCAGCTATTTCTATTCTGCCTGGCATAATGTGAAAATCTGAGTCAGCTGGCTGTGCTCTGTCAGGTTTTTTGCAGCCAGCGTCCTGCCTCTCAAAAACACCCACCTAATTTTGGAAACACCAGTCTTAACATTGGTGCTCCTGATGAGAAGCAGAAAAACACACTCAGCTTAATCCCAGCTGCAGAAAAGGATCCAGAGAAAGAAAGATGCCTGAATATGAAAAAAAATACTAGCTCCTGCTCACTTACAAACATTTTATGTAGTTTATATGGGAGGAAGACAGAAGCCTCCTGCCAAACACATTGTCTGGGCATAATTATTCCTCTCTCCTCCTCCACTTGCCAAGCTAACCGCCTTCTGAATCAGGCCATAAGGAAGGAATGGAGCCAGACAGGACTTCTACACATTTTGGCTCGACATACTGCAAGTGTAAGCTGTCAGGCAGCACTGTAGCAGCAAAAACATGTTAGTGAGTAGTATGGGAATATTAATAAGCAAGAAATGAACTTTAACATCTGTCACAAAGCATCCTTCAGAACCACAAAAAAAAAAAAAAAAAAAAAAAAAAAAAAACTAGAAAAGAAGAGAAGAAAACAAACTAACCTGCTGTTCAGGGCAGTACTCAGTCATCCTAGAGGGAACAAGTTTACCCCAGGCCAAAAGCTTCACCATGACAGTGGCCATTTGAAGTGGCTAGTAAGGCTGAGACTTGCAAAATTGCTTTAATTCTGCTGCCAGTGACATCAAGAGTAAACTACAGATAGGTTTCAGTGAAAAGTGACATAAATCAAAAAGAAGTACTTTCAAAAAGCTCAATTTTATATTCTAGCTCCAAAAGCAATAAAAACCCATCCCAATCCCAAACCTCAGCTCATCCTATTTCCATGCCACGGGATTAGCTCTACCTTTGCTATGCCTTGTCAGCATTTCTCCAATTACCCTTAGAACTCTGCTATTCTGATGGCTCTGTACACTCCTAAACTGTCTGTCCCAGGACTTCGCTGCCTTAAAATCTTATCAAAACCTGCTTCTTCAACAGCATAAATCATTCCTTCTTTACTGTTTGCCACAAAACACAGTTTGGTCCCTTTCTTTTTGCAGGGACTTCAGTGGAAAGCTGCTTTTAATACCTGAAAACTGTAAAGGTTGGGATCACTTAGCACTAAAACAATGTGCACCAATACTATGGTCTCACATTCATATCCCCTAGAAAACAGCAAAATACAAACAGAAATGAATTCAAACCTAGACAGTGAACCACAACACCTTTGATGCTTATAGATAAGAAAACTGCTGTGAAGTGCAATAGCAAGAAACAACTTTCAGAGGCCTCATGATGATCGCCACCAGTCCCCCAATTTCTAGGCAATTAGTCTTTTTTACTCAGTAGCAACAAATAGTCAGCTACCAGCCACGAGGTATCTTTAATAATGGTAAAAAAGCCATAGTAAATTCTTTATATCACTCACCCTTCACAGCACAGCCATGTCTCCTCATTTAGTGGTGTGTCTGATATCAAGCCAAGTCTGCAAATGAAAAACTCTCAGCTTTGAGAGGAGAAATAGAAACAAGGCCTCTTGGAGCTATACCTCATCAGGTTAATGAGGCTGCCAAGGTGCCTGTCTCCTGTGCTGGTCAGGTGTGCTCTGGTCTTTTCTCACAAATCTTGTGAGAACTCTTCATCCCCAGCTAACTATTCTCTGTGGTTTACAACTGCAGTTGAAACCACAAGGAGCCTGTGTACTGTTTCCAGCTTGGTTGTGGAACTTCTGGTGAAGAAGTGTATTTTTTATCTTGGAAATCCTGTCTTGAAATCAGAATCAGCTGTGAACCCTAATTCAGTGTTAAATTGTGCTTCATTGTCTTTTTCTAATTAGTATTATCACCTGTCTGTTATCAGCATATCAAACAGATGTTGTCCGTCATCAAAAGTGCTCCTGCCTTGTAGTTTCATTAAGGTAGGCAGGAGAGTCTGCCGTGTATTAGCTAGGGGAAAATCAGGAAGAAACTCAAGCCTGTAGTCTAAGCACAGTACTGGGGATGAAGCTCTGCTATGCTATTTTGAATTTAAAGTAACATTTTCATATCATTGAGAAAATCAGTTAATGTCCCTGAACCTTCTCTTCTGGAATATCATCTCCATATTGAACATAAAAGCCATTGTCCCCAGTTATCCATCCCTGCAGGGGGGACCATGTTTGCACAGTGCTTTGTAAACCTATACTTTCAAGAATTATCTGCTGGCACCCGAGTCAGAAGCCATAAGTCATTCCACACCCTCCAACTAAGAAATTGGATTCTACTGACATCCCTGGGAATGTTCTCTCTGGCTTGAAGCTGTTCTTATTTAGGTATCGTAAGTGTGTCCTGTAGCCAGTATTGTTTTGTGGCCAACACTATTGCTGTAGCTCTATAAATCTGCAGACACTCTGCTGCAGGAGTGTAGTGCCAAAAAACTGCAGAGTTCTCTGCTCTGCTTCCAGTTTGAGAACACATACAATACAGCTAGGCAGATGTGGCATCCTGAACACCTGATAAAACCTGGCAACTGGAGAGGGACTTCTGCATGTCTCTCAACTGTAATGATTGTTTTCATCAAATGAATGAAAAATAAACAGGAGATGTTGCATATTAATACTTCTAGGACCTATACCCAGAAGAGGTATAGTTGGCAGTCACTGAGGGTGTCTGTGTCTTCTCAGTCTTCCTTTCCTCTCTTGCCAAATCAGCTACCAGGTTTACTCTCCTCTGTGGCATGGAGAGGGTAGCAGCATGCTGGGAGGCTGCTTACTGCGGGAAAAACAGCCCCTTCACGGAGCAGAACAAAGAGAACATCAACCCAAGCTGATGGGGCCAAAGGGACTTCACGGTGCTGCAAAACCCACCTTCCCATCTGTGCAACAACTGCAGGAGAGAGCTGGGAACCCCAGGGATGCTCTCTCTTGGCACCCTCCCAGGCTCTCAGCTGGCTGCTCTGCTCCTCCTTGGTGTGAATGAGAGAAACTGGCTTCAGATGCTATTCTGCCTCTTGCCAAAACCCTGCAGTCTGGCAGGAAGGGAGGTGCTTTAGCAGGGGGAACTCAAATTTATTCAGTACAATTCAGCCTGCTGCAGAGGATAGCTCTTGTAGAGCAGGTGGCAGCACTACAGTGACAGCAATACCTACAATAGCTCTGCAGCAATAATTAGCATTATGCCAAAAGCCGTACCATGGCCTCTCCTAGGCCTGTCTGCTCCACTAACCACTGCTCCCACCCACAGCAGCTGCATCCCCATCCCACCACCTGCTGGAGGCCAGGTGAGCAAGTTTGTGCCAGTCTAACCCCCAGCCATTCCATCTTCCCCAGCACAGCATCTGCCAGGCAGGACAGCATTCCTCCCAGGTCAGGTACTAATGGATAGCAGCAGTCGTGTCCGTGGAGCTCCCACCTGCCTGAGAAGATGGAAGGGGAAGAGGGTGGAGAGCTGCCAGAGCTGTACTGACACCAACGCCATGTGTCATGTGCTGTGGCCATGGGATTTTGCCCTTGGGCTGGCTCTTAAATGACTGCTCAGCAGGAGTGGGCTACTGTCTGGCCTTGCAACTCACAGCACAGGAGGGGAGCTGGAGAGAGCGGCTGTTCCACTGCTGAGATGGGGACGGTGGGCTGTTATTATTTATGTTGTGGTGCTGCCTAATATGTTCTGGGTGCATTCCAAAGGCAGAGAGAAACATGGGCCCTGCCCTGGAGAGCCATGCATAATTGAAAGAGCAGTCAGTGCATTATCCAAGCTGCGGGTTCTCCGAACAAGACATCCCTCCCATTCAGAGGATTGTTTGAGGCTGAAGGGAGTGCTGGGGATCGTGCAGACCACCCCAACTACTGTCATGGACTGGGATTTATTTAATCTTCCCAGAGCAATGGCTGAAAGCTTAGAAGAGATTCCACAGTGTCCCCTGATAGTTTGTTCCAATTGCTGTAACTCTTCTTGGAATGATGAGGTTTTTTCCTAATATTTATACTAAACGTTCCCTGCTGCAGCCTCAAGCCATAACAGCATTTTCTGTCATTTTACTAATGAGAGTATTTGATGTGTGCTCTTCCTCAGAACATCCCTTAATATATCTGAGCACAGCCAGCCTGTCTCCTCCATGGTACGAACCATCCCAGGGCTCCCAGCATTTCCTCAGAGGCCACAGCACTTTCGTGGGTCAGTGCACAGCTCCAGTCAGCTCGCCTGTCTTCATCTCAGCTGGTACAAATGAACACTAAACACAGAATCTTTCTCTGACTTTCTTAATAAGTTCCACATGGCCAGTGCTCTCCATGCCTCCAGCATTCAGGCCCTCTGAGCTCTTTGCACACCATCACTTAGGAGCCTTCACGACCATTGACACAGTGAGGGACTCTTGAGTTGTAATTGGGCTCTTTTGTTACTAATGCAGAGAGATAACTGGGGGTCCACAAGGTGCTCCAGAAAAACAATGGTGAAACTCAGACTGCATCCAGAAGTGCTGTGGGTGGACCATTATGCCACACTCCCTCCATTCTGCTGCGCTCATTTCTCTGCATAAGGATGAAGAAATGCACTGTGATGTCCTGCTCACATAAACCTGAAAAATCAAACTCTTAGACAAAGCCAAATAAACTCAGAAGCAGGTTCATGACATTATTCATGAACTGGGGAAATATATTTTCTCTCAATTTCTCCTTGTCTCCTGTAGGTAACAGGTAAAAGCATACATGTTGTGGTCTCAGCAGTGAAAAGCAAATTAATTATTTATTGTGATTCTTCCTGGGTAAAGCCTTTCAGAACCGTTTTCTAATCTCTGGTGCACCAGTGAACCCCTGGAAAGGAGCTACGTTTCTGGGAGAATTGTGTAGCTATGCAAGACCTTTTGTTGGTGTCGGAGCACCCAGAATCCTAATCCCCTCTGAAAATATTGATCATCATTAGCAAACAACTGGTTAAAGTGTGCAGCAGCTGCCTGGGTCTTCTGCTCTGGATACAGCTACCTGGAGTAATGAACAGCAAAGACTAGACAGATGAAACCAACCATTACTTGCTGGTAATTTATCTTGATAGACATAAATCAATGAGAAAAGAAAAAAAAAAAAAAAAGAAAGGAGAAAAAAATAGAATCCAAGACAAAAGATCTGTAAAGAAAGATCTTTTTATGAGGTTTCAGATGGCCTTCCTTAATCCTGACTCAGAGAATTCATGAATATTCCTGACTCTGGGAGGACAGAGTTATGTTGCATAATGTTATTCTCTTTGAATTTTCTCTCTGAAATGCATGCATGGACTTCATTGATGTTCTGGCCTCGCCACAGTGTTTAGTACTCATACAAAAAAGTATTTGCTTTTGTTAGCTTTACCTGGCTTCTCTTGGGGTCCTGAATCACATCCTAGTCAAGCTTATAGTCACTCAATCAGGAATAATCAGTGACTTTAAATGACCATTAGGCTTAAGTATTTAGGAAGAGCAGTCAATTAATAATCAAGATCTAGAGGATATTCCCCTCAGTTTATTTCCAGAGCCTGCTTTGAAATTCCCTGTGCATTAAGGGCTTACAGAGTAGCCTAATGATTAGAGAAGCATAATTCAAACCTAATGATTAGAGAAGTGTAATTGGTATCACAAAGCCTGGTATTTCTTCCCATCTTAGTACCAATGTGTCCATGTAGACACTGTATATTGCACTTGGCTGAGCACCCCAGGTGAATCCCATTCTTGCCGTGCTGTCCTCCAGCTAGAGAAGCAGGTTCATACCCCACAGGTCTGCTGCTTTGCCAGCTGCTGTGCACATCACCATTTGCAAAACTAAGTGTTTACACTGTGCAGTGTTTCACAAAGAAAACTAGACCTCAGCACATAATCCCAAACCACTGGCTTAACCTGGAGGAGACTGGAAGCCTTCAAGTGGTGACAGCAAACTATTTTGTGACCAACCACAATGGTACCATGCCATAATGAGGACACTGATCAAAGGACAAGTGGAAGAGGCAGCTGTGGTCACTCACAGAATATCCACTCAGAGGACAGGGAGAAGAGGAACCTTGTAGGGACCATATATGCTGTGACATGGCAGGATTCCCGAAATGCCAAGGCAAATCAGACAGGCTGTGCAGTCAGCACAGCCAGCAGAGCCAATGCAAGCCTTCCACTTTGGAAGAGGAAAGCATGCTGGAGTTTGGGTAGCCCCAGGGCCAAGAGGTTGCAGCTGCCTCACTGATTTTGCTCTGGATTAAGGCTGACAATTGCAAAAACACTCCACGACCTTGCTGTTCTTTGCAGGGTTTGTCACTCAAAGGCAGCATTTGGCTGGACTCAGAGGAAATCACAGACTCACTGTTTCAAATATGGGGAGAAAAATGAAAAGCCACAGATAAAACAACTGCTTCCATCAGCCTCCCTGACTCCTCGGGTGGAGACCAAAGCAAGTTGCTTCCCCTGTTCTCTGCACTGGCTCAGAGGATGGCCCTCACACATGCTATTAATTCTTGGTAGGGAGGAGCTCCTGAGGGACCTCAGGTGAAGTTGGTGGAAATCCAAGAAAAATCTTAAAAGTGAGGTTCAGCAACAGCTTTTATGCTGTACTAGAATGAAATGAGGTGTGTAAATCTTCCCTGGATAATGAGTTTATCCTTTGCTGAGAAGAGATCCCATCCCAGGTGAGTGCCTTCACCACGGGACAGAGCCCCAAGGTGCTGGAGCTTTTCCCAATCAGGCTGTAGCATTATTCTTTCCGTTTCCTGCAAGGAGGATGTCCCAAGGGTTCAAAGCAGGGAGTGCCACCCCACTGTGGTGTACAATGCTGGGGGTTCTTCTCTTCTTCCCTCCAGCTTGCAAATGAGAAACAACTCAATGAGAACTTTCCTAACAGAGTGTTAGTTGAAACTCCCCTGGGAGAGCTGGAGGAGAACATTGACAAATATTTAATTTGTGACTAGGCAGAGATGGAAAATGAGCACTGAGATGTTCTGATGGGAACATATTTAGAGAGAGCATTGGGTATCTCAGGTATCTTCAGATCAAACAAGAAAGGGAGGTTTAACTGCTTCTTTATGGTAGGTGACCCTACCTTGAGGGCAGCAGGCTCAGAAGTGAGCCTTCAGTTCACTAAAATTCTTATTTGGCTGCTTAGATCCTGAGTGGGTTTTTTGAGAACATACAAACAAGTTGAAATAGGATGGGAATGAAACCCAGATTCCCTGTGTCCCAGGGTTCTATTTACCAGATTGTCATTCCTCGCAGACACAGTGCATGTGACTCATATCTGCAGCGTCAGAAGTGAACCAACACACCCCAGTAAATGAAAGAATGTTTCCAGACCTACTGTGACCTAAAGTTCCTCAGGATTTCAGCCTCCCTAGGAGGGAAGGCAAGGCAAGGACAGACAATGTGGACAATTGTGCAGGAACATTCCTCATTTATCACAGAGAATCCTTCCATAAAATGATCAAATGTCTCAGAAATAGATGATTTACTCCTGACTAGTCACTCCAGAACTGTGCTTTTCTGTCAGAAGCCTGAAAACTTCTCTAATTCCTGGGCTAAACAGGTATTTTCAGTAGACTATAACAGTACTATTGACCAGTTCATGCCCTTCCATTTCTGTGCTGAAGTTGATCTTCAACTTAAACAGGTTTTAACACCCTGGTTCTGTGTGCCAGAACAACTGTATCCCATCATATCCTCGCCTTCTTAGGCAACTGACAACTTCCCTTCAATCTTTTTTTAACATTACCATCTCTCACGTCCCCTCTAGCCTGCTCCCTTCCCATTTTTTTCCACTTCTGTGGTAATCTTAAATTTCTTAAGCTCTGTTAAAAATTCCCCATTGTGACCTTATACCTTTATTGTTTCACTGAAGTTCAGACAGATGTGATGTCTCACATCTCCTTTGCCCAGATCAGTTATCTTATCAAAGAAAACCATGAAGTTAGTGATACATGGTTTATCCTTTATCAACACTTGCACTTCATCTCATTTTTCCATTTCTTCCTTGTATTTAATTATTGTTTCTTTCAATAATTGTTCTGATAGCCCTGTATGCCATGGCAGTCAGAGTGATCAGTTTATAATTTTCCAGATGGCTTCCTCCCTCCATTTTAAGTACAGGTACTACATTTTCTATTCTCTAACCATACAGCACTACCTTTAACTTGATGAATTTGTTAAAATATTTTCTAACAAACTTACAGTTTCGTGTGCCAGGTCTCCCAAACTTGGAGGGTAAAGATGTTTTGGTTCCCCAGCACAGGTCAGTTAAACACCTTGTGTTTTCTTTCCCATTAGCCACTGCATTTTTTCCACATTCAGGATCTTTAAAAGGTACCTATTGCAAGTTTGGGTCATCCCTGGACTCCTTAAAGAAAAAAAATAGAGGTACACTCACCATTTGCTGCATCAGATCATTATTACTGTGTCTGCAAATCTGACTTGTCTCCCCTTCTGCTCCCTTATATTTCCTCCTCTCTGCTTTTAAAAGAAGAAGTAGGAAAAAACTCTCTGTATCTCCAACAAACTTCCTTTGCTGTCTGTTTGTTCATATGTGCTTAGGTCACCCGACATTTGTATTGAAAGAGAGTAGAAAAACTCCTAGAACAAGCAGGAAAAACTGATTCTGATTATCCATTCTGACAGGAAAGAAATGTTCTGGCTGCTGGCAATGCCTCCCTGGAACACTTCTGGCCTGTCCCTAGGGAGTGCATTTTTAGCTCTATAAGTTGAAACCAGTGTTATATTAGACAACTATTTAATTTCAGCTGCATGTGTAATAACATCCAGAAAAGGTCCTGAAATGAGAAATGCAAATCATACAAATAAGCTCAATCTCCCCATTTTAATTCCAGCTCCAGAATCTTTGAGAACACCCTGTCCCTTTCCCAGCTTAGAAGCCTTATTAGTAAGTGGCCTTCACTCAGTTCAGATGGGTGTGTTGCCAGATGTCTCCACAGGCAAGATTGCTTTCTAACCTCATTCTAATAATAAATATGAACACTGCTTTCATAATACCTTCCAGCATGGGAATTCAAAGTTTTTAAAATATGTTGAGCATTTTAACAGCAATGAAGAACAAATTTTGTAAAATGGTTTAACCTTGTAAGAGCAGAATAAAATTAACACTGGGAAGAGTACAAATATAAGGGGACAGCTTTGTCTTTCTGACGGATGACAACCTACATAACATCTTTGGACACACCTCACCTTTAATAGCCTTTTCCAAGCTCATGGTGGTGCTACAGAGATCCCTTCAGCCCGAAAAAAATATTTCCTGGAGAGCAGTTTATAGAAATGGGCTCCATGCAGCTGCTGAACAGCACATCTCCACCAAAACAAGGGAAAGTATCCCCTTTGCATTCTGCTATGGAAGTTTCGTTGCTTTCCTGCTACATTTTACTTACTGTACAGTGAATCCATTAAACTGGTGTTCGCTCCCAAGGTACGCCCAAGTCTAGGAGATCATCTGGCATGAGAATATTCTTGCTCTCTGCCAGGCTTTTCCTGGATAATGAGCTACTGCAGTGATCTGGCTCTGAGTTCACCTGCCCTCAACATCCTTCAGTAGTGAAGGCCTGGCTTCTTCAAATCTTCCTTATCCTAAAGAAGGTGTGATGTGTGCCTAGAACAGCCTGGCAGAGGAAAGACTTTTTCCCAGCAAGGTGTGATGGCTCAAATTGACCAGACAATTTCTCTCTGTTGGAGGACAATGTGTGAATGAGGAGCAGCCCAACACCCATTATACCAGAAGCTTTTCACACTGACCCAATGCTTTGGAAATGTTGAAAGTTATTTTTTGGGCACCACAGCATTTGATGTCAGTGAACTGCCTCTCCTGCCGAAGGGAAGAAGTTTGGAGCCCTAACCCATGCTGTAAGCTGCAGGACTCCCAAGTCTGTTTGGTCTCTTGGATGTGCAGATGGGACCATGGGAGCTCTGGGAGCCCCAGTTCCGCACACAGAGGTACTTGGGAGATGCAGACCCTCAGTACCTGCCTGGCTTTCTGCCAGTCATAGTAGTAACCAGGCACAGATCCAGGGGAATTTAGCCTGTATTTCAGAGAGAAATTGTCCATTTAGATGAAACAGAGATTGTTTGTTTTCAATTAATCGTTGCTTGCCAATGAAGAAAATGTCTTGTCAGAGAAATCCCAGCAAATTCACTTTCTGGATTTCAGCAGAGAAGCTCAAAATCAGCTTGGATGTCCTCTCCCACCTCTGTTCAGAAAGCTCTTTAGCAGCCTTTGCCCCTGTGGAGGTCCATATGGGGCACATGGGCCTTGCTGCAGTCCAGTGGCACTGGAGAACACAGAGCCCATGGAGAGGAGACACATTTTGAAACTGGGTTGCGGTTTAGCTTCTCCAGCTCATCCCTCGTCTTTTTTTTTTTTTTTCCTGCAGCCTTTATCTCTGCCTTAAAACATCATTTTCTCTTCTATCTCCCTCCAGAAGCAAAGTGGCATGGCTGGTCTACTCTTTTCTGAGATAGCAAATTGGCTGGAGACCTCAAAAGTCAGAAAGTATTGGCAGCTGCCACAATTTTGTCACAAGTTTCTAAAATCTGGTTTTCATACAGCTCCAGCAACCAGACCAATGTGATAAATAGAAATTTTCACTTTCTTTTACTTTTGATCCCACATGATAGTAGAAAAAAGATGTGATAATTAAATGGCAGAAATGAGAGAAAATAAAAAGAGAGAACTCCAGGTCCTGAGCCTGTTAGTACAAGAAGTAGGGCTTGCAAAGGTCTCAAAGGCAAGAAATTCATACAGTTTGTGCAAATAAACTGATGCTGAGTGATAGGGACACTTAGCTCTCTCTGAGGGGAAAATGTAGCAGGATTCAGACCATATTAGACACTTGAACATGGGTGAAAATCCACCAGACTCCATTAGTTCTTGTGCTTATGGAAACACTTCTTTTCCATGTCAGTGTTTTGAACTCAGTTTTCCCATAGCAAGAAAGGCAGATTTTCAATGTTTTAAACAGTCAGCAGTAAAGATGCTTGCTTTTTTTCCCCACAATGTCAGATTGAAGTATTCTTTAATAAGAAAAGATTTTTGTTGAGCTCAACAAAGATGCTTGAAAAAGGGAGATAACGCAATTAGAAAATATAAACTGAATATAACTCTCTTCCTCTCTTGGGGGTAATGGTTTTCTCTGCCTACAGGTTGTCCTCCCCAGTCATTTGTGACATCTAAGGTGGGCAGAGCATAAGCCATGAGTATATACCTTAAAAAATTTTAAAAAAATTATGAAAAGCCCACTGTGGCTTGGCTCCATAAAGAATAAAAGGTAACAAAGTCTCCAGACTTTGTTTTTTCCTTTAACACCACCCTATGGAAAATCACACCAGCTCTGTAGCACTTGTCAGTGCAGACTCCTTGCTTTAAGCTAGGCAAAGATTTGGTGCTGTGTGTTTGCCCTTTGAGTGTGGGAAAACACCATGGGGGAAAAAAGTGTTAGTGCTTTCCATTTCTTGCATTAATCCTCTCAGCCTGCAGAGTTATCATTATCATTCAAATAAAATGATAACAAACCCAGCCATCTGCTTAAAAAGCCCAGGCTGGTCATAAATCCACTGGATCCCTTAGATTTAAAAAAGGGGAAAATGCTTTGAAGCAAAGAGGCTCTTATGCAATGCCAGCCCCCTCCCTGGGAGTGCTGAAACCTTTAATCACCTAAGGAGGGGGAGATGCACCGAGGCCTGGGAGCCCCGTGTCAATATTATTCCTCTTACATAACATCCTGCTTTATTTGCTGATTGAATGGGCCTTATTTTTTTTTTTTTTTTTTAACTGAACTTGCCCCTCAGAAGCCAAAAAAGCTTAGTGGTGAATTGCAATCTCTCCAGAAGAAAAGCAAACCTCACCCACAAGCAAAAACAAAACAGCATGACAGATTGAGATTTGCTATCTAAAACCAAACAATCATTAACAACAAATAATCCAGCAAAGAAGGCACAGCAAGCTCTGGGCACCTTCCTGACAGAGAAAATTAGGGCCAGCCTGGCAGGACAGAGACACCGAGCTCCTCCTCTCCCACAAAACTGAATTGCCCACTACATATTTTCTTTACCCTCCTGCAGGGAAGATGTTTTATTGATAAGGCCCCTCCTAGGCTTGTGATTACCCCCAGGGCTGAGTGAGATTTGAAGCTGGTTGGATTGACATCATGTCTAGACAGTCCCTTTCCTTGGCAAACACTCAGCGTACCTGAGAACAGACCAGTGAGTCCAATAATGTGCAAAACTGGGCAGGAGGAACCTTTAGGGACGTGTTGGGCACACTGAGGAGGCTGCACAGAGACACTTGGAGGTGTGTGTAGCACAAGGAGTCCTCTTATGTGGGTGCACTCACAGCTCTGCCCTCTCCTGTCTGGGTACACAGCTGGGCCCAGGCTGACATCATTAAAGCAGTATCCATGTTTCCTGCAAGCAGACACACGAGCACAGCCATGCACACAGCAGCAAAGCTGCCCTTGACGCCTACGCACACCAGGAGTGCCAATGGGGCACCGCCCCGTGTCCCCACAGAGGTGACTTGGCAGGGCTGCCTCACACCATGGTCCACATGGCACCTCCAGCTCTCTGCCCTGGGCCTATTGCATGGGTATCTGAGCTGCTAGAGAAATCTGGAGGTTACAACCTGACGCTTTAAGAAAAGCAAACTCAGAACCAGTTTCCCTTAGAACACAGCAGCTCTGGATCACCTGCCCAAAGCTGGAAGGGAAGGCACTATATCTGCCTTTCAGTGAAGGCTCCTGTCCCTCTTCCAGCCCCCTGGGCTCTGTGATACATGTGTAGGGGCTCTCTCACAGTGGGTGAGATAGCAAACACCACATTTGTACATGAGAGCAGACCTGGCCTTTCCCTGACTCCTTCTGGGGTTAGTGCATCCACAAGGACGAGTGCTTGATCCATCAGCCCGGCACACAGGTCTCTCTTCAATCTCTGTTCCCTGGTACAAAAGGAGAGCATGGAGACCTCGAGGTTCCTCCAGGACAGCCAGGCACTACTACTGCCCTTGCCATCTTTTAGGCTCACTTGATAAAGCTGCTGCCTGCAGACCAAGCCCATGCCAACTGAATTGTTGTCTGGGCCAGCCAACACCCACAGGGCCCAATCCCTTTTGTGCTCTCCCTCTTTGAACTGGGTAGAAATCATCTCTGTGAAAACCTCTGGTATTTTTAGGCCAGAGCTGAGCTGCCTGAATGGCTCATGGCTAGTTGCCTGCCTGCCCCTTGGGAATGGGACATGCAGAAGGCAGGGAGGAAAAGGCATGGTCACACCATGGTGTTTTGCAGCCGTCCTCAGCTGCCTGGGTGCCACAGAGAGCCTATAGGCAATTTGTTCCACAAATAATACAGACCTGAGGAATCTCTACATAAAGGAGGAATTCAAAGGTGGCTAAGAGCAGCCTTTGCTTAAAAGTGGGACAGAAGACCTGAGAGGGGCTTCCCTCTGGTCCTGGTTAACAGCTGGCTGGCTCAGCTGAGCATCCATCATGCAGCAAAACGTGATAATTGTCTTGCTCTGTGCTCCCCAAACCTGCCAAGTGTGGCCGATGCCCACTGTTAGCAAATCCCACCCTCATTATGTGCTCCCCATCCTCGTCCTTCCGAGGCGCCGGGCTCTGGAGTGCGCAATTAAGCACCCGCCATCGCGTTGCTCCTAAGCCAGTTTGTCATCGCCAGCATTTGTTTGGGAATGTTTGTTGGGAAGCACATGGTGGCAGGGTCAGTGGATGTTGTTGAGGTTTTTTCCTCTTGCGCCTGGGGGCCAGAGAGCTTTGTGCGTTTCTCAGTATGTTAAACTCAATTAAAAAAAAATAAAAAAACCAACATCAGGATAACTTAAAGCAGATGTGAGCACAAGCCTGAGACCCTTCTGAGCACAAACACAGCCATTTCACTGCAATTCCAAAAGGCTTTTCTGGCAAGCCTCCCCTCCATGTCCTACATTCTTTCATTCCAAGGAAGACAAACAATTCAGACTGGAGCAGCAAGGCACGTTTTTCAAATAAACAGGTTCCCTCAAACAGTTTTTGCCTTTGTGCCACCCCAATACCCTTATTCCTCTCTTAAAGGATCTTCTGGGATGATCTAAATGACAATTTGTGTCACACCTTCCATTAAGGTGTTCAAAGCACTGCACTCAGCCCATGTGAGCCTCTCACATGGAAGTGTTTTCACCTTCACATACCAAGACAATATCTTAATGACCTGAAGTTACAGATGGACTCTGTTGTATTTGTAGACGCTAAAACTAGAAATCCTGTGGAGTCTTGCACTGCTGGAAGAGGAACATCCCTGGAATGTGAAGGGTACTACTTGCTGGTGACTGTGGAACCTTTGAAAAGCAGTTTGTGTGGTCATTTCTGCTCATCAACACCAGTTCTGTGGTTTTAAACAAATAAACCATATTTTACCTTAGAGGTCTTTCAATGGCTCAGCCAGAGGGAGATTTTTGGACAGAAGTACAGTCTATAACATGTTACCTGATTCCTTTGTTACTTTAATTCCATCTCTCATTTCTCCCTGTGTCCCTTAGACCAGCAGCTGCCTTGTCCAAAGTCACTCATCTCTTCCTTCTAGTTTCTAAGTTTCATGCTTACTTCACCAGCTACTTTTGAGTCTGGCTGTGACTTCTGTGACTAATTCCTGGACTCTGCTCCAGCCCTGCTTGTGAGTTCTCTTCAGCTCCACGTTGCTCCACCTGTCTCTTGATGAGAAAAAGCAAGGCCAAGTCTGGGAGGATTTTAGTATTTCAAAGATTTGGTTCATTATGATTTCCATATCCTCCTCTATGAGAAAGAACAGAGGTTGTCTCTGGAGAACCTCCAGAGATGGGTGGAGGCAGTTCCAAGATCTACACCTGGGATCCTGTTTCTCCTGGACCTTCCCCATACAAGGAAACAAAAGTGAGGGAGACTCAGCTCTAGCCTTCCACCCACAGAAATCAGATAGCCAGGACTGGCAGTTTCCATTTTATATCAAGATTGTTTGAAGATATCCTGGGCTGCCCTGTGTGGTCAATTTGAAGAATTTCTTACAGCCTCCAGTCAAATGGCATGTACACTATTAAAATTGATTGTAAATAATACATAGTAGATGTAATAAATATAATAGCAGGTAGTAAATAATGAATAAAAGATGATAAAATTGATTATTTCTCACAGAATAAATAAAGAGGGATTAAAAAAAATGGAATGCCTTCTGCGATGTGAGGACAGAGGAATGGCTTGAGAACCAAAAGCAGGTCAGTCCCTGGGTGAACAGTTTCAAGCCATACCACTTTCTCCCCCACTACAACAGCTTAGTCTCAAGTTTCAAAGCTGGATTATTTAGGAAGACACAGGTACAGATGTGATGATCAGTGCAATGGAAGCCAAATTACTCCAGTGGTAGGGGTGAAGCAAGAGAAATGAGATGGCCTTCACAGCCCAGCCCTTACAGGAGGTGCTTTGTTGCATCCTCTAAGAACAGAAATATCTGCTTTGGCCTCCTAATAGGATTTTCATATTCCTCATGAGCTTAACATGGGAAAATATGTACAAAAATAAATCTATCATTACAAATCACGATGATGAAAAATCTTTAAATCTCCCAAATCCTTTTAAATCCTTTTACAAGATTCTGTATTTCTCACAGTAAGTTCCTTCAGTTAATTCTGCCCCTGAGTTAAGGTACCCAGAGGAGAAAGAAAAAAGCTGTGCTTGAAAAACATTTTTCTTTGACTGATGGACTTTGCAGGA
Organism: Corvus hawaiiensis; assembly: GCF_020740725.1. Lineage (NCBI taxonomy): Eukaryota > Metazoa > Chordata > Aves > Passeriformes > Corvidae > Corvus > Corvus hawaiiensis. The sequence continues at coordinate 12,864,905 of NC_063223.1, forward strand.
CCTGACAAACCAAGGGACAAGCACCCCATATCAAGGACAGCTGCATAAACTTCCTGAGCACAAGAAATTAATCATAATAAAAGGCTTTAAATTTTTTTTTAATGCAGTTAGGTACCAAAGAGAAAAGGGTTATTTCCCAGAATCATTCCTGTTTGGCATGGTTCCTGATTGCTTAAATGAAGAACTTTTATTATTGAGCTTTTCATAACCTCTAACCTCAAAATCTGGGGAATGCCTTACATGGAAAATACAGAACACAGTAAAATTGCAAGCATTCCTGGCTTTTGTGCTCCCTCACACCGATATTCCTTCCTGCTCTTCAGCAACTCACCCCTGGGCCTTGCAGGCAGCAGTGTCTGAAGGCTGCTCCCAAGCTGACTCTTGGCTAATAGAAGTAATTCTGGAAGTTGGGTGGGACTGAACCAAGCAAAGTTAATCACTATTTAAGCCTACCCAGATTTGCCTCTCCTTGTATAAGATTGCGAATTGAGTGCTTAAGGATTTCAGGCTTCTCCCCTATTGATTGATGTTTCAGATATTCCTACTTTCACTGCTCAAAAGCTGTTTGCTGCCAGCATTGATGATGTGTTCTCTGTATGGTTGTAGAACACAAGCCCATTCTGCTGCATGGATGGAGAGGCCATGAGAGTGTAGTGCTTCTTGTCTGGAGCCAGCTCCACAAAGTGGCCTGGGAACAGCAGCCTGACCCTGGGCAGAGCAGTGTCCACTCACCCACCAGGTTCCAACTGAAGCTGGTGCAGGAGGCAGGAGAAGAAGGGGGGAAATGCTTTCCTGCTACCAAAATACAGCATGAGCATGAACACTGCAGTCACTTTACTTTTGTTCACCCCGAAATTTCAAGCAACAGGGAAATGCAACTAAACTGAGAATCAGACAGAAGGGAGTCCTGCCCTGTTCTGGCTGGGGCAGCACAGCTGGGATGTCATCAGCTGATGTTGGAGGGCTCATGGCAGCAGCTGCTCCTGAGGCAGGAAGGTCAGGAAGCTGCCTCCATCCCCATCTGCCAGAGCTCTGTCCTGTCCCAAGCTGTCACTGCATTAGTATTATTTCATCACGTACCAACACTGCCTCTAACTCCAAGCTCATCCCATAGGCTATACAGGCAGAAAATAAATTTTAAGGATACACTTGATCTGTGATGGCCTTTAGCATCAAAAACAAACATAAAGCTATGAAGTGCAAGAGGGGAAACTGATATTTGGGGATGGAAGAAGACTTACAGCTCAATTCTACAGGGCATTCACTCAGAGGAACAGTCCCTTTGAAATTATCATGCCAATCTGGAGGCTTTTCAGCAGTTTCAGCTAAATCCTTTAGGCTTGTGCACACGGAGAGGTTAATTTGGTTTCAAGAAGTATGGATTAAAAGCAGAACAGTTATTCCTGATTAATTCCCTCTGTGATCACTTCTATTTTGGAATAAAAATGCCTAAATGCCTGACTCTGAACCAACCCAACTCATACCCAGCCTGGTTTAGGTACATTGAAGTCAGTCAGTCTTTTCCCTCTGACAGTGTTTGTAAAGACATTTGGTTGGGAAGAGCCAGGAATTGCTTCACAGGCAGTCAAACCTTTACTAGGTCAGAAAAAGCACCTTAAAATATGGGATATTTCCTAGATGAGACTCAGATATCAATTACATCATTAACAATTTCAGGATAATTCTGTTCTCTTCCATGAGCCAACTTTTGATCTAACCCACAATAAGAGCTTGACCACTGACTTTAGAGGAAGTTTTACCAAGAAGTGTAGGAAAACAATGTTACCAGACCTTCAGCAATGATTCCAGGGGAGTCATTGACGCAGGAAAGGGTGACAGAACTGACCCTTTATTTCCATGTAACTAGTTTAAAAATTGTCAGTTGGAAAGAAAGTTTTATAGGAGGGAAATCATTGAATTGCTTGCAATTTACTTTTTTAAGCTAGAATTTTGTTTAATCTGTTATAACAAGCAGTGAAATGAAAACAGTGAGAAATCCAAACACTTCACCAGTCAGGAAACTAAAATTCCAGAGAGACCTTGACCACTGAAGAGCAGCTGAAAGGAACATTAGAGCACAGCCGAGAACAGCTGAAACTGGAGGTAAGGGATCAAAAAACTACCTGTGGGTTCAGGGGATGCTCTGGGGCCTTCAAATGGAAATATGTCAAAACTGGCCCCTGGGCTGCAGTGAAAGCATTGCCTCCACTCCTGCCTTCTGCTCAGGAGTGATGCCTGCACTGGCTACATGCGAATCTGTGTTTCTCTAAATCATCAATTCTCCCCTGCAGGATGCAAATGCCTCCAAAAGGGAGCATGGCAGCTCTGTGGGTGCTTATGGCAACACTGCAGGGCAGGCTAAGAGACAAAGTAAAGGACAATTATCTAAGATGGAATATCTGGTCCTGTAGCAACTCATTCAGACAAACTCCAGCAAAACATCTCCCTCCTCCTGCCCTGCAGGCAGAACTTTCACCTACCAAATTCACATTCCACTCTCACCACAAACTCTTTCCCAAAACCATGCCTTGCCCAAGCTGATCTCAGAGACACTAATCCTGAAAACTACCTTTATAAATCTCCACGTAGTGGATGAAGAAATGAGGAATTAATTACTTGACTAAAGTAAGTGAGCAATAATAAGGGAATCTTAAAAAGCTGGAAGTTTTAGTCCAAAGCATCTTTCAAGTTTCTGCTGTCACTCTCAGCCCAGCTTGCTGCTGTGTCCTACAAGACTTTGGGATTGTTAATGATCTACATCAATTTACAGTCTCTCAGGTCAGGAAGATTAGAATAAGAGGTAGATCAAGTAATATGAAAAACAAAATTAGGATCTTTGGGCAGTAGACACCATATAAATATTAGTCCCATTAGTTGCTGTTATTTACTGCTTGTGAAGCACAGCAGGGAACACAGAATAGGGCAAGGGGGGGGGGGTCACCAGGCTGCAAATGGACAGAGTTGCCAAGCTATAAATATGCTGATGTATTTTTACACTTGTTGTGGCAAAGTCAGGATGGTTGTTGTGATGCTGGAACATTGCTGGGGCTGTTTTCTAATTATAATTAGATTCTGTTACTTTTCCAGTGTCATTATCAGAGACACAGTCATGTGTGCTTGCTTTTAAATGCTACTGGCCCTGCTAATTATTCTGGGCACAAGGGAATTCCACAGGCAGAGGGGAAATAATTCCAGTCCCAGGAGCGCCTCCTTCAGATGGTGGGTACCACTCTGACACCATCACAGCCCACTGAAGGATGCTGTGACTGATTTTTGGATGCTGATTTCAGCAAGCACCTCTCCAACAGCACGTCTCAGGGGGCACTGGCAGCCTCTCTGCAGGTGCTCTTTCCTTGCCCTTACCTGCTGGTGCCCTCATGTCTGTAGGCTCTTTTGCACCTGTGGGTTCAGAGGCAGGATTTGAAAGCAAATGTACTGAAACATTTTCAGAATCCAAAAATAGATGACACCTGTCACTATAGAATGACTTGCTGAAGCAGCCACACTTAAACATCAGAGCATCTGATGCTGAAAGGGTTTTTCCATTGTTTCTTGGAGCACCATTGTTCTGCATCTCACAAGTACTGCCACAGGCACCTTCCCAAACAAACTACTAGGAGCTGGGCCCAGGAAAAACAGGACCTTTGTGGGTGTAGCTGATGTGCAGAAAGATTCCAGCTGAAAGCGCTAGAGGACTTACTGGAGCAGTTCCTCACCTACAAATCCACAGGAAAGTGGAATTAAATGATGGGACTTAACAGCTAGGGAGAACCACACTGCCTCTGCTTAATCTTCCTATTAGGATAACACAACCAAGACAAGGGCAGGAAACAGCCTACCACACTGATACAATACTTCAGGATTAATTTTTTCTGGAATTCTATGCTACCAGTGGTATTTCTGACATTGAGCAAATAGTAGGAAGAAAATGGAGATGGTTCTGTGCAAATGTGTGAACACTCCCAGAAGCTTTGGCCTCTGCAACTGAAATCTAAACACTCGTGGTCCACCAGGCCCTGCAAACTTCCCCGTAATCACTGAGATATATCTTTAGGTCTTATGCATTCCTTTATATTTGTGTCTGAATGAACTGTTGGAGCTTCAGAGGGGAAAAGCTTTCAAGATCATCAATGGTACTGCTTTTATCAGCTTCAGACTCTACTTTTCATGGTCTCTCTGTGTGAAAGGAAAAACTGAGTGACTCGACTCTTGCACTCAAAATTCCACAATAAGTATTTATGGTTTTCCCTACTTACACTGGCTTTATGTCCAGAAAACAATGTGGTAGTGCCCAGTGTATGTCTTCCTCAGCTCAGCATCAAGCCCTGAGTTCTATTTTCCTTTTTATCAATAGCTCTTCCCCTTCCTGATGATGATTATGATACCTTTCAAACATTCATAGATTGTTTTAAAGTCACCTTTTAATCACCTTGTACAGCCAGGGCACATATACTTAGCTCCATTAATCTTACTTTATTTAGCTGCCATACTGCAAGGCAAGGTGCTCCCATCAAATAACCCTTCACCTTCCTGGGTCTGTAGGAATATCAATTACTCTCAGTCCCAGGGGGACTGGTCACCTCTGCAGCCCAGGGTGCTCCAGAGGTGTGGGCAGGCAAGGATGATGGAGGAGAGCACTTCACCCCACTTCATAGCTTGGAAATATAGGGAGACCATACAAAAGAATCTTTTTTGCTTTTAGGAATACTATATGCATCCTCTAAGGCAGGAAAGTTAATTAGCCTGGCTGCTCTGACAGTGTTTTCTCCTGGGAAAAAAAACTTGCACTCCTTCAGTGATCAGAACTTTTTAATCCTGGTGCCAAATGCATTTCTCTGAATTAATATTGGTGGAATGAAAAAGCTTTCTTCTCTGCTTCAGCCTTCTCTCCCAGGATAAATCTTTTTGGAATTTGCTTTACATATTGTGCTTTTGAATGCTCTTTTAAATGTTAAAAAATGACTGTGTGAGAATGTCGCCTTCTCATTAACAAAATTTACTACATATTTTCCTCCATTGTTACCAGTACAGTTCCAGCAGTGTTAACAATGGGAACCCTAGAGCAAATGGTCTGGCACCAGCACTTGTCATCCAACTGTGGCTGGTCAAAAATGTGTTTGAAAACTGGCCTTGTGTTTTTTTTAAGTGTGCTTGTTTTCAGTAAGCACTTCCAAATGATTTTTTAAAATTAAAAAAGAAAACAACCCAATATTTAGTTGTATTTTAATCAGAAAGATATTGAGGTGTTTGTGATTTTTGGGGGGAAAACCTATGGTGGTGAATAAAGGAAAGTATTGTATTCCATTACCTGCCTTTTTCTTGATTGGGGGGAGGAAGTTAACAAAAAGAAAAGAACAGGAGGCTATGGTTCTCTTCATTCAGAATGGAAGGAAGCAGTTTTTTAAATTCAAAATCACTAATAAAATGGGAAAAAAATCACAAACCTTCTGATGTCTTTTAAAATTCATTCTAGTGTATATTCCTTCTCTTTGTATCACAGAGGAGTGTACAATATGGCCCATGGTGACAACAGTGAGCAACCAGGTTTTCAAGTTTGCAAGAAGCTTTCAACACCAAGGTAAGGAGCCCTCAGCTAAATTCAGCAAAGGCAGGAAATATTTAAATGTGTTTCTAGCACTGGTGGAAGAAGCATGGCAGCAAAGCTCTCTGGTGAAAGCTCTGCAGGGAGCCAGAATGGTACCCTTTGATATTAAAACTTAGTAATCTACAAAAGCTGCTTCCATTCATTGGAAACTACTGATACTTTTTTCTCTCTTGCAAATACTTAATTTCCTTTGTTACCACAAATCTCTGCTGTAACTAAAACACAGCAAAAGCACATGCTCTGAAATCCCTCAGCTGTGCTTTCCTATAGCCATGGAAACAGAGTTTTGCATGCCCAGGGCACGGTGAGGTGGATTTGTCAGGGTTTTTCCTTTTCCTTGCAACCTGTCACAAAGTCTGTTTGCTTCTTGTGAATATGGACTGAGACATTTTTTATTTCAACTCAGACCAGGGTCACACCTGGCCATGACCGATACTTGACTGGCCTCCCTCAGTGAACTGGTTTTTATACTCTTCTCGCAATGAATTTAAGTCATCAGCTGTTAATACTTCTGCAAACCTACTGCTTCCTTCCTGGTGTTAGATGAGGATTCAGAGGACCCAGTTAATACTCACAGCTCAATTCAATCTAAGAAGAGGATTTTGAGCTCAATTAGGTTGCTTACTGGCTGCTTGTGAACCCGAGCTGGGACTAAACTGTGTGAGAACCTTCCATTGGGTCAGACTGAAATAACCCACAATACATCGGCACACCAGAACAAAGGCTCTGCTCTGCTGCTGGTTTAATGCTCTACATTCCCAGTGGTCCTGTGGAGATGCCTGTGTTTGTATAAGAACCTGCTCATTTACAACACAGCCCCTTTTTCTCTTTTTCTTTTTCTTTTTTAATGCACACATGAAGTGATGTTATTAATAGTTTGTGATCTACTGCGCTTTTCATCTGAGGATCTCTCACAAAGCATTTTAGGAGACTGAATCAATTTTCAAAACACTCCTATGTAATACTATCCCAATTTTACTGGAAGGAATACTAAGGCAGTGGGAGGCAATTTTCCCAAGGGTTCATTGGTAGTGTCAGAAATAGAGCCCTGGACTTGGACTCCAAATATAGCCAACATTCTCATCCCATGGCTGAAAACTGAGTGCAGGAGTCCCCACTTTAACACCGAACATACCTTCTGCCTTATGCTTCCGAAACGGCTGCCTGTTGCCATGGCAACTGCAGTGCAGCTCCCTGGACCAGATTTGCTTCTGTTACATCAATGCAAATCATGAGCAAATTCATTGAAATTAATGGAGCTACCCCAGATTTCCGTGGTCAAGGGAGGATACAGAACAGATTTAGTCCCTCTGAATTTGATATGAGAAGGTGGTGATCTCTTGAGAGTGGGAAAAAATTCTTTGATCATTGCAGGGAGGAAAAGGATGAAGGATATCTTGCAACAAAGGTATAAAAAGAAAATCTGTGAACTTGACTTTGGGGTGACCTAACATTCTCAGACCTACTTCTGACCATTACCATTGGAAGGCCTTATTTTTCCAAAACAAGTGTTCTGCTTCCCCCTAGCACTGAGCAAAGGCCATATTCATGCTTTTACTGTGAGAATAAGGGATGGTGGTGAACGGAGTCAAAGAATCTATGAAGAAATGTGGAGACAACCAGCTTGTGCTGCTGTTCACAGGACAGGTCTCACAGGGATGAGGGAGCTGGCAACAAGTCCTCAGGTTGCCTCCCTGTGGCCTCTTCCTGGAGAGGAAGGGAATGCCTGATGGAATGGGAACATGAATAAACAATTCCTTCACTGTCTGCCACAACACTGCAATGACCTGGACTGCTGCTTACTGGGGAAATGGAAGAAATGTGGGAGGCAAGACGTGAAACAGGGAGAGCTCTCCTAGCGATAGTAACCATCACCCTAGAGCTGCCTCATTTCCTGCAGCACCTCAGCTCTCTAGACCAGAGGGCAAAACTGAAGCTAGCACAGGCAGTGTCCCCTTCAGTCACACACAGCCTTGTGTGCAGTGAGAACTGGGGGCTGACACAGGGGAGGGAGGATACGGTAAAGTACAGAAATGGGGCATCTCAAAAGCTTAGAAATTGGTTGGTCACGCTGCACTTGGGCTAATGAACAAATTCTAATTTGAGATGAACTTCTCCCATGATCGTGGAAAGCAAACCATGCTATCCTGTGTCCAAAGCTGAGCAGGCAGCTGCTGTTTCACACAGTTCACAAAGACACTGGAAATATCCTCCTGTAAAGCTCAGTCTGTCACACTAGCAGGGGTTATGCTGCTGTTCTTACTGCACCTCAAACACTTCAATCTACAGTTATTTAACTTCATGAATTAATATTCAACCTTCCCAAGCTGCCAGTCATGCACATTACACTGTCCCTGACCGCTCAAGGGAAACCCTTTGGATCAGGTAGATTCAGTGCTCAAAGGAGGTGTTATCACTGTGGCAAAACTGATGCAAATTTTTTGAGTGGAACTCCTGAAAATCAAAACGGGAGCTGGGAAGTCCGTGTGCAGCAAGGTCTGGCACCATCTGCTGTTCCTTATGGCAAAAATCCTGCCAAGCTTTCAGAGCTGTTTATGCATTTGTGCTGCAAAAAACTTGTCCTAATCTGGGGGCAAGGGACACCTGGCAGTGACACCTGTACTGGTAGGACTCAGCACCCAATTTGGAGGACCACAGACACCGTTCCAGAGGTCACTGCAAGACTGGTCCTTGCATATGTCGAAGGTAGAGCAAAGATTGGCTTTGGAAAGCAGAGCTGATCAGACTAAACATAGCAACCCTGCTGAACATCCCAGAACTGCATCAGGGATGTGCACAGTCAGCCAGGCCATGGTTTGGATACGTGTTTCGTAAGACTCAGTATCTCTTGTGGAACAAACATTATTTTTTTGCCCACCTCATAATAAGAGGTCAATGCTCTGATTCAGTATCTCATCACATGCTAAAATTTGTATTTGTCCTAACATTTTACCAAAAGCCTGATTTCAAGCATTTAAAGAAATCCCCATGAACATGAGGGTCCAAGGTGAGCACTTTCCACAACTGCTACTGGAAAGAGAGACCAAGCAAAAAATGACTGGAGATAATACAGAAATTAAGTTTCTACATTGTGAACATGTCCAGTTTCTTGGGAAGACATGAATCCAAATTTTCTTTTTTTTTTAAAGCAATTTTCTAGTTCTACCCAAAAGATTGGGTAAAAAGCTTGAAAATGCCACATAAAACTGAGTTGTCATAAGAGTAATAAAAAATTGTGCTCTTAAAAACAAATCTGTGATTTTTATGTCCACTTCATTACATTTTTGAAGGCACAACATATAAGATTTAAGTACTTGACGTTAGTAATACTACAGTGCCATTACTATGAGACAGCAATATCTATCCATGTATGATAAGGGCAAAAACTGACTTCTCCCTTTAAGTTAGACCACATTAATCTCCCACACAATTCCTTTGAAGATTTATACTCACAGAATGGAGATTCTCCACTGACTCAGGAATTCTTGCCACTCTACATGAGTGCCATAATTTGAAGGGATAATTTGAAGGGCTAATTAACAAAATGTTTACAAAGAAAGGCAAAAAATCTCAAGATTTGAATTTGCTGATCATTGTTAAAAGCTCAGAAATCAGACAATCATATTAATATTGGAAACACACTTTGTAAATAGGTGCTTGAAAAACGACTTTGCTCCTGTAAAAATGGGATTATTTCTAGGTCTGATGGAAACATCAAAAAATTAGTATTTCCACTTCCAAGTGATCCAAACATGCCCATTTTCTCAGAGCTCTTGGAAGAGGAATATGTGAGGATTATTGTCACAAAGGGTTACATGAACTTCTGCTCCACACACTGATTTTCATAGACATAGCTCTGCTGTGTTCTATAGCAGTAGCTAAGACTTTGTGAGTCTTCTGTGTCTAAGAATGGCAACAAACATTCTTTAGATCTATGTTTTATCAGTACTTTTTATATACAAACCACAGAGTTTCCTTATTTTTTCCTCCCAGGCATCTCTGAGCACAACCCTACACCAGGACACCTCACTGGGCACTGCATTCCTCATGGCTGCCTGTGGAAGCCAGGAACAGTGCAGTCACACCAATTCTTTGGACTGAAGTTGTACAAGGAGCTTTTCAAGGTCAGAAAATATTGGAAGACTGAGTAATGATCCCTCTGTGAGAAGGCCTGATACCAGTGACTTTACCAACACCACTTGTTTTTGCTGACTTTGCCCTGATTTTTTCAGGCACTGCTCACTGCTGGTTTTCTGACTATCTAACTCTGTGCGCAGGGGCACAGATAGTTACAGTAACACTCAGAACACAAAAGGATGGAAGCTGAAAACTCTGTGTCAGCTAAATATGTATATATATACAGTTGGGTTTGCATAAATGAACTTTACCTGTAAAAGTTGAGAGTGCACAGCATGCTGGGGTATGAAAGTCCCTGCTTGCCTCTCCTCAGTAATGAGACAGATCAACAAAACAAAAACATCTACAGACAAACCAGGGCCTAATTACATGATTGTGCCAAAACTGGAGAGCCATAAAAAGGGAGCAGCAGCAGCAGCAGTAAATTATCTCAGCTGCTGCATGAAAATAGAAAAAAAGTGTTTGGCTATCATGTTCTCTAGCATTGCTTTCACTTGCTTGAGTTGGTAATTTGCCTGTTTTGCACAGCTTTTTGGCTTTGTGAACTCAAAGTTCTTTTTTTCCCCCCAGTCAAAACTCATCATGTCCTCTTTCCATGGTCCCAATGTGCAAACTGCACCTTCTTGCAGCACAGCTCTGCCCTGCACCTACACCATGCAATGGGGACCTCTCAGCTGGCTGAGAGTGGGCAGGGCAAGGGTAGAGCTAAGTCAGACATTATCGCAACATGCCATTAGTCTCCTCAGAAGAGAGTCTATTGTAGTGAAAAATCAGATTCAGATGAATTAAAGTCAGTCTAGCCTGGGCGCTTAAAGGGAGGAGGAGGATGCTTTGCTGAATTCCATGTGAATTTCCAGTGAGGCCAAAGTATTCTCACATAAGAAACCAGGGTATAAATGCTCCCTTTACTCAGAGAGGGGCCAGGAGGGTAAGCCCTCTTTCACTCCCAATAGCGACCAATTGCCAAAAGCTGTAAAATCAGTAAGAAATTCACAGTCCCATTCCACAAGCATTTGGTCTTTATAATAAATTAAACCCAAGAATGAAACATATAAATAAATGGTTAAAAAATGGGGAGTTTAAATCTCAGTGATCAAAACTGTCAAAACATAAACCTACTAAAGAAGGAGCAGCGCTGCCGGTCACAGCTCAGCTCTCCCCACACTCTTCCCCTGGTGCAGAGCCTGACCTACTTGATACATGTTCCTGCACTAAGGCCCCAGCACTAAGTATCTTACACCCCTCAAATCGCATTCCAGACTTATAATTGCAAAGCAGCTGTCAGCCTGAGCCCTGCCACAGGACCTCCCCATCTGTTCAGCCCATCTAGCATTACAGCAGGGGACAGCACGGAGGCTGAAACTGGATCGGATGTGGAGACGGGACCTGCTGCACTGCCCACGGGGCTGCAGGAGATCACTTGCACTTCCACCGTCTTAAAATGCTTCAGGCTTCAGATGAGTAGTGGGCAGAGGCTGATCAGAAGAGGGGAGAAGGGACACTGCAGAAGGATCAAATTCTGCAGTGTGACTCTGGCAGCTGAGTCAAAAAGACAGACATCCTTGGCTTCACTGGGAGGAGAGGTTTGACTTCTGGCAAGACTGAGAATCATTTGAGAGCCCCTTAGAGGAAAACCTGATACCCTGGCTTTCCCCAAAGCCTCCCCCTCCACATGTCTCCATATTAACTCTTTCTGTAGCAGCTGATTTTATGTAGTCTTAAATCATCTGTCCTGAAATGCATACCTGGAGGTACATTTCCAGACTTCTGTGCCATTGCTTAGACAATGTGTTGATGGGAGAGTACCTGTCTCTGAATCAAACAACATAGGTCTTGTCCTATAGTCTTTTCCAATAATCCCAGCAAAACTTCAGATGAAAGCTGATCACTTTTCATTCTCAAGAACAACTACAGAAATGTAGAGGAAGGAGTTCAAGATTTGACTCTGTCTGATTTGCACTAATTCAGTTTCAGGGGAACAGGCTGTATTTCATACAGGAGCTGGAAGTGCTTTGACTTGCTATGTTGCTAACACAGACCTTGAAAAAGCAGTGTATACAATCCACATCTCCTGACTCTCAGGACTTTTCGATCCTCCCTAACCCCAGCTCCTAAGGCACTGCAAGTGATCAGCAGGTGCTAAGATGTGAGGAACAAAGCATGGTGCCTTTTCCCTCCCTCTGAAAGTGTAGAAATATGCTCTTGCCCTCTCAGTCCCACCCACACTGAGTAAGGGTGCAGGCAGCTCTGTACTGAGTTCCAGTGGTCCTTGTGCTGACAGATGTCCGTGCTCAGGGCTGCTGGGGTCACTTCCCCTACCCTGCCTTCCCAGCTGGGCTTGCCTCCTTTAACCCTGCTGCTTATGCCTCCAGGTGGCCTAAGATCCCCAGATGGTCTCAGGGTAAGAAAAATGTTCCCTGATGATGTGCCCAAGGAATTTCTGCAGGCTGGGACCTATCCATGAGAGACCCAAACCCATAACAGAAGCAGCCTCTCACTGACTGGAGCTCCCCACCCCACACTCAGCACAGCCAGGATGCTCCATGCCCTGTTGTGGCAGCAGTGCCCCCGTTTGCTTGCCCTGTCCATGTGGGATCGCAGTTGCCCGAGTAGCTGTGCTCTGGTACTTGTGCCCTCTGTGTGCACATGTGTGTGTGCTGGGGGCTGTGAGTGCCAGGCTCCCTCATGGCAGCAGATTGGAGGCAGAAGCCAGCATCTCACAAACTCATTTCCTGGCAGAGCACAGATGAGGGAAGGGACAAACGCTCTTTGTCAGCCCACACAGTTTCACTCAGTCCCAGCTTGGATAAGCCAAACCTCTTAAAGGCATAAAATGTGTATACTGCCAGCAGCAGCTCTGCCCTAAGTGCCCTGGACCAGCTGGCACGAGGGCAGCTGTGAGTTCAGCAGCTGGGCAGAAGGGATGGTGACGCACGGTGCTTTATCTGGAGATCTGCTTTATCATTTGCTGTTTAACCTCTGAGCCTTTGGTTTCTGAGGGCCAGATCCTGGGTTCTGGGCATGCCCTCCCTGCACAGTCCTATTGACACCCGTATAGTCACTGGTGATGGTTCTCACCAAGAGCACGCACCAGGTGCAAACAAACCACATGTTGCCCAATTGCACTATCCCTCAAATTCCTCCTGTGGACAGAGTTTGGAGCCACATGTCAGAGATGTCAGCCAGGATTTTCCATCTGGGGCAAAGCAACCCCTTCTACAATTTCCCTGCAGTACTATGCCAAAGGTGCAGTTTGGTATGCTCATCACTACTGTGTGTGTTTCCTCCCTACCTACACATGGGCATATTCAAAGATTTTGCAACCTATCCAGAAAAAAATAACCACCACAATAAGAGGATATTGCCTCCCTGAAATCCCTAAGTCAAGAAAGGCCAACATTTCCTGGCTTCTGACTCAAGAGATCTCTAATCTCAGACTGCTGGAAGGCTGGAGGCCACACCAGTCAAAGGATCACTCTGTGCCTCACCTGATCTTCTGTCTTCACCATCCCAAAGACAGGATACAGAGAAACAGCATTTTTAGTCTGTTCTTATAACAAATCTGTTCTTATAACAAATTAAGGGATGCATTTTACTGCCTGAACAGCTGCTGGCTCCACACATGGCTCCCTACTTCAAAGTGGCAATAAGGAGTGGAGCTGAAAGGGCAACATGTCCTTTACTCTAGATCTCCAGCCAAGTCCACAGGCACAGGTTCCACTCACAGACAAGCAGGAATGCTCATGTGGACACTCAGGATTTCAAAGCATTTGGGCAGCCACACATGTAGCAACACGTGAGAAACCTGCAGCGTGAGATGCGGTTTGCTGGCACGTGAAGACTGACGTCCCCAAAACGTGCTTAGGCTGATGTCCCCAAAATACACTTAGACTGACATCCCCAAAACATGCTTAGATTGACATCCCCAAGCTTACTTCAAGGGCTGGCACCAGACTTCCAGCACAAAGGTTCTGAAAAAATTCCCTGATACCAGGTAGTGGAGCAGGAGGGAGGAAAGCACCTTCTGCCCTTACAGATCACAAGCATGAAGGTCACATTTGGTGACATCCAGAGGACCACATCAGTCCACCACAAATGCTTTAACTCAGGACCAATTATTTAGCTCCTTTTCTGATAATTCCTGAAGGGCCAGCCTTTGTTCTGAACATCCTGTATGTCCCCAGCAGTCTAACACAGACACTGTGTGTATTGTCTGTTGTGCACTCACTTCACAAAGGCGTATGTAGTCCTCTCACATGAAAAATATTACTGGGGAGAAGGCAGTTTGAAATTCTCACATATCAACAAGTCATGACACAGCCCAGTCTCCAACTGCCTGTACTTGGCTGGCTAACACACAAAAAGAAGAATCTTTCTGTCTTCTACAATGAGATTTTAGCTCATCTTAACCATCTGTTTGATTTTTTTTTCTCATAGTAACAAGTCCTTTTCGGAAAATTCCAAGGGTATCTATCTAACCACTCCTTATAAGGCATTACCACCTTAATATCAGAAATGGCATCTTTCCTGCAGACTGGGAATAGTAGTTTTCACCGATATAAAATGCAATTTTTAACTGCTCCCTTGACAGGAAAGTTTAAACTGGCAGTTTTGTAACGAATGCTGGAAGCTGAAATTAGATCACTTGTTCAATAAACACCAAGAGGAACTGACCTATGCCAGAGCAAGATTTCACAACGTTGTATTTTTAATATCAAAAATACATTTTCTTTCTAATGCCCAGAAAAGAAAGGCTAGAAAAAGAAATCTGGAACTGACTTACTTTCACTGCCAACCAGCCTTTTATTGAGCCAAAAGTATTCTATCAAACTTCTTATTGTTCTTAGCAAAGAGATGCCATTTCTCTGAATTCAGAATGATTTGGGGAAAGCAACCTCTCATTTTGTGACCTGAAAAATTTTATACAAGCCTTTCAAACAGTTCCAGAGCACACAAACTTAGGAAACTGCCCCTGTGAGACAATTTCTATAATCTCCTTGATCTTTCCCACTTCTGAAAGTGATAGTGGTTACAGCTGCAGAATAGAAGCTTGCCAAATGTCAGGCTTTTATCTATGGCCCCCTTAATATTTGATAGTTTTTCTGATCCCCAGCTTCTAAATTCATGTGATAAACTGAGAAATTCTGCTTGGGTAAAAAAGGAAGAAAATATTTTACCTCTCCTGATCGCAAAGTGCAGCTTCAAGTTACGAACCCTGGAGGGTAGAACACCAGAAAACAAATAAAAATAAGTAAAAACTCTTTATTATTTTTAAAATTTAAATGAAAACATCACAATTTTCTGGAGCCCCATGGATGACGCCATGAGTGCTGGGAGTTGAATGAATTAAGCTCATTCCCAAACATCTTATTGAGAAACAAGTTGTTTTTGCACATCTTGAATTACTTCATTTCTCAATTCAAGAGTTCACAGGAAGGAACTACTTTTCTGGTGAGGTGATGGGGTTTGGGGAGCAGTTTTTGGGCAAAAGTGTCCTTACTGCTGCCTGAGAATGCATACACTGTGCCCAAAGCCCTCCCTGTCACCTACCCCTTGCCTTTCATACCAAGTTTGATCCCCAGCCTGGGATTATGTATTTCCACCTACTGATGTCAACTGTTAAGTGAGTCATGGGAGGATCTGAATAGCAACCACATGAGAAAGGAGGGAGCACTCAGGACAGTTCCCCTTACAGCTGGGAGGAGGCTGCCACCCAAACGTCATGACACTCAGATAAAGATTGGGTGAAGGGTATGGAATGGGAAGGGATCATTAGGGAAGGTATCCATCTCCCCAGAGAACAGAACCTCAGCAGAACCTGGCCTTGACTCTGACCCGAGAGGCACATCCACAACAAGCTACACTTAATGTGATGTCTCATGAAGATCAGCAGCTCTAAAAATTAGTAACAATTTTAAAAGAGCAGACACAATAATTTTTGCAAAACCATCCCAACCTATAGTGTTTCTTGACTGTCTTGTATATTATTTCATTTTAGGGAAAAATTTTCACTCCCCCTCTCCATGTCTAAGAAGACAGCAAATATCTGACTGTTTCACTGCACTGATTTCCTTTCAGGATCCTCTTCCAGTCTTGATTAACCCGTAAATGCTTCGCTGAAATAAAAATTGTGCCTCGCAACCTTTGTCTGTGTCTTCAGAAATTTGTTTTGCAGCCAGTCTCCTTGAACACTTGCATAGATAACAGAGAGAAGTCCTGTAAGAGAAACAGAATGGAAGCAGAGGGTTGTCAAACGACATGTACAAATGGATGTAGCTTCAGGACATTGTCTTTACCAGAACTTTTTTCCTTTTTTTTCCTTTCTTTTTCCTTTTTTCCCCCTTTTTTTCCCCTTTTTTTTCTCCTTTTGGCTTTTAAGTCAGCCTACACAGAGCACAGCCCCTTTTAAAATCCCTTAAAACTTAAAAAAAGAACTTAGAACTTGAAAATGAAACTGAGTTTGTTGAGACCAGGTTCACAGACTTCTGAAGCAAGGTTGTGGTCTTTGTAGGCTGTCAGATGCAGAAGACAAAAAATTCAGATGTTTAGGATCTGCCAGGAACATGGGTCAAAACAGTAGAAATCAGAACTGTTCCAATTTATTGGGATACCTGCCAATTCTAACATAACATATTCAGACAAAGAGTGCAGCATAAAATGCATTTCTGACAGCCAGATCTTTTGGCAAGTACTTTAGCATCAAGAAGGAAACACTCCTGTCCTCTCACAATTTAGGCTACAGATGGAACACAGAAATCTTTCCAGATCTGCTTGGATAGACAAAAGCAAACTTACACATCGCATCACGGGCACTTGTGCAACCCAGCAATCTGGGATCCTGGAGGAACACGGAGATCCTGGGAGTGACATTAAACAGGCTGGAAACAAACAGTATTTGTGGGGGGACATGCTAACACCCTTATTTTTGCTCTGAGACATTTGTGAGCAACTACTGACCCCAGCAGTAGCTGCAGCTCTGTGCTGCCGTGCGCAGCAAACAGAGCTGGACATTTTGTTTCAGCTCAGTATTCTTACTTCTGTGCCAGAGCATGTCTAAAGCACCATTTTGCATTAAATTTTTCAGGTTACGGTATTTCCATAAATGAATGCACAGCTCAGAGAGAGACCTGAAGGATCACAACATTTATTTCCTTTAAGCACCACAAACTCTTAACTCTGTTAATGTCAAAGGCCTGCACCATAGACCTGGAGAAATATGGAGATGCTGATGCTGACAGACCTGCAACGAAAGCCCCATTTTCAGGCACTGAGTGCATATGCTCCTTTTGCCTTTCGAAGAGCACAGGACCCCCAGGTCCCCCAGCTCAGCCAGTGCAGCCCTACCACAGCTCAGCTACCTGAGCCTTTCACACTTGTGTGAAAACAAATTACAGGCCCAAGCTCCCACCAGGGACGTCCAGTGGGTGTCTCATAGCAAAGAAAAACGTTCTGTTTCTCCAGGCTAATTGCACCCTTGTGCTCCTCAAAAAGAGCAGGCAGGCCACAGCTCCATCATGGTGACTGCTTTACACTTCTTTTTTTCCCTCCCCTTTTTCTCCAAATACATAATTTACTCTGCTTGAGGGAGCCTACTGAGTGGCTATCTGTAATAAGCTCCTTCTGGGAGCAGCTGGACTGGTCCAGGCTGAATGCAAAGGCAGCCCCAGCTCCCCTCAGCTGGGCTCTGGCCATGCTGGTGGCACCCGCCCATCCCTCCTCCTCCTCCTCCCTGCACTGCCTGAACATTCTGTGCTGCTGCTGCCTGGGATGTCACCATGAATAAGTACAACTGTCAGATTAAATCACTGCCTGGGTGGGATCTGCTGAGCCTACGACACACATTCCGGGCACCTAAGTCATGCCAGGGAATCTGTCCAAGAAAGAGATCTAACTGGAGCTGCTGCACATGGCAAATCAGCTTTGGGGCTATAGGATGAAATATGTTCTGCCCTGTGTCGAGAGGGCTACAGGGGGTGGAGGAGGAGGCATACAGACTCCTTTTGCTGTGAATGCACTTGTAGCATAACTGTGTTTCAGTCCCTGGAGGTTCAGAGCAAGAGATGAAGTGACAGCTGCTGCTGACAAAGCAGAACTTTTGTGTGGTGGGAGCACAGCGAGTCTGTGGGCCCTAAGCAGAGCTGGTCAGAGGCGTGGCAAAGGTTTATTGCTGCCACCTGACACCCAGAAAGGGCCAGGCTTTATCTAGGAGCCTCTCCTGATGACAGTGCCCACTGCAAATTCTAGCTGCTAGGGAGAAAGGCCTGAATTACTTCACCCCACCAAAATCCTCCCAGCTGCTGGCACTGTGATGGCGCATCCATGCATTGTCCATCCTAGCCTGGGCTCAGGGTGTATTCTTCCAAATTATCCTTCTGTGGATTACTGGTGGGCACACTGCACAGAAAGCACTCACTGGGCCAATCCTCTCAGCAAGCAGACATATCAATCTGCTTTCTTAACAGCTTCTGGAAAGTCTGGCCCAACTTGTCTGCACACCTCGGTCTCCCCCATGACTCCATTTCACCTGTGGTTCACCAGAACTCTACCACACATGGGTCTCCCAGACATACCAGATCTTGGGGAAAAAAACATGGAGTGGCAAGGAAATGTACTTGTTGGGAATATAAGGGAAGGGAAGTCATGTATGGACACTCTCCCTCTCACTTGCAGGTTGCTTTCATGTGAAAATATGAGCAAACTTATGCTGTGCCTGCAGTGTCAGCCACAACTCTGTCACCACCAATTCTACGTGTGCTAATGCCTTTAACATTTTGTGTTGATCACTTTTCCTCCCACTTTAAATATTTTTCCTGTCACCAAGGGTTTTTGAAAACCATGCTGTTTGGAAACTGGCTTTCTTACATACATTTGCCACCTGCCTGTGAGTGGAATGCTAATTTTTGATGAATATTTACTGCTGTGCTGTAGTTCAGCATGGGGAAAGAGGAGCCCCGCTTGCCCTTGCTTCAACCTTTGGTGACTGTGGCACCAGGACAAAGATCTATCTCTGAGTGGCTTCATTCATAGCTGACTGTTTAATTAGGCAAAGTGGCACAGTTTAAACAAACTTCCCTTGAATGTGCTCACTGAATGAATAGCAATGACCATAACACTTTATTATAATATTGTGTCTTTCACCCAATGCCTTGACAATGCTTCACGAGGGGGGGGGAATTTTATTTATCTTTATGTTTATGAAGATAAGAGCAGAAAAAGTGAAGTATAAAAAGGTGAAACTTCTGCAGAAGACGTTGGTAGAGAAAAGGGAGCAGAACCCAATGGGAAACACTGCCAGTCTCTGACTACTACAGCTGACAAAGAAAAATGGATGCCCCTAGACCTAACCTCAAAGTGTGCTACTCTCTTAAGAGAATCTCAACGCCACCACTCTTCTCTTCCTGTCACTGAAGTAAAGAGTACAAACAGTACTGTGGCTGTGTCTGTAGCCTAATCAAAACTGTGAGGTCCTTAATTAGGACAACAGAAACACTGACCTACCTTTATCTGATCACAGGAATGACCTTCCCACCAAGAAACTGCTTTACAGTCCCCAAAAGCCACCTAAGAACCAGTCTGCTTCCAGGACTAAGCTCCTGATCCACGAGGCAGTTAGTGTCTCGTGGAGGTGAGGAGTGACAGGCACCCCTACATTTTAGCCACGCTTCTCTGCTTTCTCTGGATTTGGTTCAGCAGCACATGGAGACTTGCCCTGGACATGTTGAACCGCCACGTGGCAGGGTTCTGTGAGCTGAGCCAAGCCAAGCAGTGTGGTGCTTCTCAGTGAAGGGAAGAAGCTGATCAGGAATATGCAGAGCAGAGGGCAACAACACAATAAAGAGGGCGTTCTACTTACAGGAGGAAGGTAACACTGAGATTAAAAGGAAGAAGTACAGACAAAATGAGAAACTGGACACAGATGGTCACATCTGCACTAGGCATATCACTGGGCTTTGCCAAGGCATCAGAATGAAGATCCAATTAAAATGAAAGGCAGAAGACTGGTGCCTTCAGCAGAACGCTGCTCCCTCCCTATGAGATCACTCAACACGCGCCTGATGCTGTCACTGACCCGGCATTGTCCCGGCAAAATCATTCTCCAGGACACCCTGCAGAGGCCCAGTGATTTGTAACACGCTGGGGGGTGAAAGGAAAATGATGGGGCAGGGAAATATTGGGCCTCACAGTGGGAGGCATGAGTAACAACCAGACAACCCAAAGCATCCGACCTCAAAGAACTGTGCACAGGGGACACTCGATCTGCAAATTTTGCTAGGCTTACAGAAAGGAATGTAAGCTTAATTTGTGGCAGTGGGAAGCCACTGGGGATTTAGGGAAATTAGTAAAAGGAGGTGTTGCTGTGCTACTTTATAGGAACTTGACATGATGTTCAAATGCTGTCTGTTGGGAGCCTGGATTACTTTATTATTATTTTTAATAACTCCAGAGGGCTTTCTTTTGCAAAGGAACTCAAGCTGAGATGGTGGGTTTGTATGTTCTCTATTCATTTGGAGGGAGAATTGTTTGATGGATGCTGAAGTTTATGTTTCTTTTGCAATGAGAATTGTTGGAATGTTTTGTGGCCCAGATCTGTGTTCTCATTTTCACCATGCAGTTATGTAAGACTCTGAAATAATAAAGTAATGCTGGCTTTTTAAAGGAAAGAAATGGCTGCATGGGCTCCCAGTGTGATGGCCTGTGTGTGGTATCCAGTGAACAGCACAAGTCTGATCTGCAGGGTCCATTGTGATGGGCCTCTGCCATCCATCAAGATTCTTTGTTCTACCGCTGGGAAATAAGAAGGAATCTGTGTTTCAGAAGCACAAAAGATTACTGGATTTGTGTATGTGCTCTAGACTGTATAGATGTGAGTTGACATCAAAGTATATGTCTCTGATTGCTCTTACATGTGTACTTTGAGGGAAAGAGAAATGGGACATTTCCAGCACTGAGAGGATCTGGTAATTTTTGCTGTTCACCTGATTTCCTGTGTGTGCATCCATTGCGTTTTTTAACCCAAGGAAATTTCATTTCACAGAGGAATGGACATAAGGTCATTTAAATTGAACTGCAATATTAGCTTGTCATCTTGTCCAAAGTACTTCATCAAGCACAGCACAACTGGTTTATCTATCTCCTACTATTCCCTGAGATGCAGCTGTCTAGTCAAGTTCTGATGTCCTGATATGCTGATTCCATACTGTTCCTGGGCATCTTGATACACAGCTAAAGTACACTACATAAAAGTTTACCTTTTGCTTTAATTACCTTGCTACAGCCCAAGCTGATTTACTTCTGTTCCTTCTGCTTTGGCTAACAAGTATAACTGATGCTTCATTTCCTTCTCTCAGTAGTAATAGAAGGTTGCATAAACTGTTTCCCAATATGCTGTGTTGTAACATGATGGGCTGGGTATTAAAATAAGGAGCAATAAGCAATTTAAGATAAGATATTAATACAAGTGCACTGCAAAGACTGGGGAACCAAGCAAGAGACTCAGAAACTCCAAAGGAACTATATTCTGTTTCTGCTCTTCTTTGAACGTGAATTCAGAGTGACTCCATTAATTACAAAGAAATCTGGGGTAAAGATGTGCCAGGCTGAGAAACTGAAGTGCAGTCTACACTGGTGTAAAAAATACAGAGATTTTTTTTTATTATTGAAGCTTTGTTTCTTCAGCAAGTTTCTACCCACTGCAGTTGGTCTGCTACTCAGTTAAGCTGAATGACTAAGTACATCCCTGTAATAGAGATGTACCAACCTACAGCAGGGATTTGGGATATAATTTTATTAAGTTTCTGTAGTTTCTCAGTGTAGAATGACCCTTTGTGTAAATGAGGCCCAGTAGCTCATAGTATATGAGAGGAAAATCTCCCAGGGTTCTCACATGCAGTATCCACCAAATACATCCCCAGGGAAAGCAGATTTGCTGCTGTTTTCCCATACACAAGAAGCAAAAATCAGCTCAAAGCTGATCAAAGCAAGAATGAGCTGCTGCTGCTTCAAGATTTTGGGAAGATACATCCAAAACCAAGACATCTATAATAATAAGGGGTTCTGCTTTTATGTTGCTTCCAACCATGCTGTGACCATCCCCAAGATCCTTTGGCTGTGAGGAAATGCAAGAGATAAGATTTCCTTTGCCCTTTTAAGAGAAAGTTTGAAAGCCCAGGGAGCTCTGCTGGAAGATAATGTGACACAGGCTATGTTCTCCAAAGGATTAAGATTAATAATAGGCAGATGATTAATTCAAACAACGATAAAAAATTCCACTGCATTGTTACAAGATTTTATAAATTGGCTCTTCCTCCTTTACAATCTAGAAAATCTGAACAGATCCATTCTCAGAAGCAATTAAGATCACAATCTGGTCCCTATCTTCAGGTTTCATCAGTTTGATTTCCAAATCTATTTGAACACAAATACTAGGAAGCCTGAAAGAGAAGCTGTTACATTGTAAATCAATCAGCTACCCTGTAAGACAGGAACTGAAGCCTCTGCTTTTATTAGTAGAAAGAACTGAGTCATTTGCCATGACTACATGCTTCTGGATATGATTTACTGCTTCTGCAGTTCATTACAGAAAAAACCCACAAACCAGTGTACAGAGCCTTCCTTAAATTTCATATCAACATATCCTGGGAACTCGAGATGGACACAAACTGATTTTTGCATCTGAACATCCCTCTGATATTAATCTCCCTTTTTACTTTGCTGCATACATCTTCCTGAGCCGCAAGAGAAATGTGGGAGACAGGTTGTGACACAGACCTGAAGAGAGGGACAAATTGGCTCAGAGATGTCAATTTCTTCCTTTCAGACAAATAGCTCTTTCTGGACCCTCTCACAGCAATTCCTTATCTTTGCTGTGAACACTTAGAAGAGGGACATTGCATTTGCCCAGAATGTGGCTAATTGTTTTCAGAAATTCATGACAAATGGGAAGTAGTTCAGGTCTCTCTCTGGAATGACAGGGGAAAGAGCTGGAGAAAAAATTAATTGCCATGAAGAAGATTGCATCAGTCAGAGAGACCAGTCATGGTTTGGTGAATACAGTGGGACCACACAGAGCTGTAATTTCAGAAAAGGTTGTACTTTGACTAGCAAGCCAATAATGCTTTAGATCATTGTTCTATTAGTAACTATTTTCTTCATATTAGTAAAACAATTACTACATTTTCCAACAGCTTCTTACAGTTGTATCATGGAAATTATTGCCTATAAATTATATAAATATGGCTTATCATATTCTCAAAACATATAACTGAATCAGGCAACTCATTCACACCTCCTGTTCCCACCTATGGATGGTATTTCTTGGACGCTGATGACCTTGGCAATTAAAACCCATTTCTATATACATGATACATAGGAAACACAGAAACATGTTCAAGTTGTGTCATCATAACCTCATCTGCTGAAGATGTTACTTAATGCTGTATTCCAAGGATTTGTGCTTGCGGGACTCAAGGTGAATCATTTGCCTGGAATTGTCCTTCTTTTCTTAAAATGGGAGTTTTGTTTTGGTGCAACTGGGATAGTTACACTGAAGTAGTTTGACTGGAACTGGGAAATTTAGATTTGAATGCAAACCCCAACTACATTATAAGCTCTTGAAATCCCAAGGTTAGTAGACAGACAGGATGACTTGAGCTCAAATTTCCCTAAACTGTGATTATGTTTGGACACAGGGAGAGTAACAGACTTGTGTAATAAGAGCAGGAGTTGTTGAAACAAATCTGGATCGACCATGCCCCCCTGGGCCTGCTACAACTGTACCTGCAGGAAGTGAGTAAGAGAAAACAATTTCCCTGACATGATGCTTGCTGCTGTGCCCCCATTTGGGACGGTTTCAGGATGAGCTTTGCAGAGCAAAGCAGATCAGTGACTGCCTAGGAGCACAGGTGTGAATCTTTGAAATTGGTCCTTACACTCCTCATCACAGTGGCAGTGTCTGGGGATCAGGCAGGCCAGGGGAGAAAAGTAAAAGGCAATGTCCGGTACTGTGCCTTCTCCTCAGCCATCCCAGAGGCCTGGTGACATCACCAAGAACTAAAACACTGCTCGCTTCCTTTGGGAGCTGAAGCTGAGCCTCCATTTCTTAAGGAACAGGAAAGGCTGGGTATCTTTGCTGCCTCAAATGGAAGCTCACTGATGCTGATGATCTGCTCTGTGGCTATTGTTTGAGCCTTCAACAAATAATTTTCTCATCATCATCTAATGACCTTATTCGACCTAACAGAATGGTACTGAAACTAATTTCCCATAGAATCTCACACCCAAACTGTATTGTTACAGGTCTCTGTGGACTTGCACTGAAATTACTTTTCCATGTAAAGGGACATGGTTCCTTCTCCCTGCAGACTTGAAGCAATTTTCTTGTTACATCTCACATATCATAGTGTCCATAGGCCACCTCTCTTCAGAATAGTTTTCCACAGAATTTCACATTTAAAATGCTATAATCAATAACCTTAGTCTAGCACAACGTTTTTCCCCCCTAAAATCGCACATTCAAACAGCATCACTTCTGCTCCCTCCAGACTTGCATTTACAATCCATTTTCCACCCTAATGACATTGAAAAGGAGATGTTTCAGTTGGTGCTACATTAATGTTGCAGGCAATTTACACTCCTATGACTAGAAACTGCCATTCAGAAGCTTGTGCCCTTTATAAGTGCCAGTCCAAATGGGCAAAACACTGCCATTAGAAAACAACATTCAAAACAATATGCCATGTAGCTTACACAATAGAGCTGCAACAACCTCACTGATGGTATAGTAATGTCAGGCTGTTAACTCCAAATGATCTCATTTTTATCATGCTAGAATTTGCCCTCTTTTTTATGTTGTTATTCTTTCAGTTTTCTCAAATCCTTTCCCTCACTACGAAGCCTTTGGTCCCTCATTCTTTTCCCTCCTGTGCTGTTTACAATTGGTGCTTTCTCTGAATATGATTTTGCATTTCTCTGCTGGAATGTAATTTTAAAGACACTTGCTGATGGCCTTCTCATTTGCCTCTTTGGCCTCTTGCTTTTCAAAAAGAAGGCTCAAATTCATAGTCTATCCTACAGTACAATCAATTCTCACCTGTCAAAACTAATCACATGGGTTAGAAATCAGGAGCTCTCAGATTTGCTTGCATGCTTTGTGTTTGTTTATTCCTCCTCTTCAATCTGCTGTTACCTGAGCCATTGAGGAGATTTAATTTCTAGACTTTTCTCTGCAAACTTGGGCCCAGAAACTTTATTTTTATGAAAGTCAAATGACAGAAATCGCATGAGTTGAGGGGCTGTGGCTTTAAGAACATTAAATATCTTGAAAAGTGGAGCCTGAAGTTGTCATGAGAAGTGACTATGTAGAGACCATAGCAGGCAGAGTTAGGAAGTTTCCGTCTGTTTCAAACCCAAAGAGCACATCAAGAATTGGGCTGGCTCCAGTATTTCTACATCTTATCTTCAAGTCTGTGAAACCCTGGATTTAACAATCCTGTATTAGGAAAAAAGCCTCAGATTCCTGGAGAGCAGAAAACAGCAGAATGGCTCAAAATATGAAATATATGTCAGAGAGGTGAAAAGTCTGATAAAACCTACTTTTCTTCCCTAGAATCAACAGATTTCTCTTGAAGTGGACAAGAGAACAATTTCCCTTTGGAGTTCATTTGGACAGAAAAACTTGCCACTGCCTCAGCTGTACAGATACTACTACAGGGGGTCCTGTATTGAGCACACATCCTGTGAGCACTGGAACCTGCACAGCTGTTTCAGGGTTTTGTCAGCCTTACTCTGTCAGCTCCTAAGGGTGGTGTTTGGGTCCACACTCAAACACTTCTTGAGATGCCATCAACTCCATGGCACTGAAAGTACAGGTGCAAGTCCCTTGCTTATGGCAGGGGGGTGTTTGCTCGTCCCAGAGGGCGATGACATATTTTGCCAATGAGCTAATTTCCAGACAGAGGTCCTGCTCAGCATCAGGGTCTCCCTGTACCTGGCACCCTACAAAGGGAGTAGAGCAAAGCCATTGCCTCCAAGAGCCTGCTCTGTAAAAAAAACAAGCTGTAAAAGCCAGGGCTAGGGGCCAAGAGTAGGAAAACACCAATGAGCAGAGAGCTCCACCTGCTCAGTGTTCTGTGTGCTCACAAAGAACAGGGAAAACACAAACTCAAGCCCTTGTTCTGCCTGAGTCAGGCCTTGGACTTGCCCTTGAGTCATTCAACTCAGATATCCCAACTATTATTGTTTCATCATTTTCTGACCCAGTCTTTCTAGTTGAGAATTTCTATTTTGTATAACTAATTTAAAGAAAATTGAGCCAAAAACTATGACAGCATGTGTGTACATGTGAGAACATGGATTTCAGCCTGGCAGAAATAAGCTGAAGTCCTTCATGGTGATTGGATTTGAGTTCTATCGCAGTCTTCTTGCAGGTGAGGTCTGTAGTACTTTTTCTTCCAGCAAAGCTGGTGTAGTGCTGACTTCCATACCTGCTCCAGCTGATTCTTGATAAACTAGCATTTTAGAAAGAAAAGAATCTTGTCAAAAAGCTCCTGAGGCATCCCTTAATGTAAAGCCTGCAGAACCAGACAGTTTAGCTACTGTCCACCTTAATGACCCTGAGTCATCTTATCTCCAAATGCTGCTCAACTCAGCACCATTATTGGTCGATTTCTCTCAGGCATCACAGCAAGAGCATAGCTCAGGCTTGGATTTTGATAAATCAAGGCAGGTCTTATTTTTAAAAGCAAGATAATCAGTGTAATACATCTGGTGGGAGAAATACTTTTGCCGTCATTCAGAGACACGAGTCAAAGTTTTCCAAATCCAAAAGATGTGCTTTAGGTAACCTTTTGTTTCATCCTGACCTATGCATTGAATGCAGCAGTTGGACCCTTTGATTTGCCCTTTCTTCCTTCAGGCATTCAATTTGTCTCTTGGCACAAAGTGCACCTTAGGCAATTCTAAAATATCACAGCACTGCAGTGAGCTCTTCAAGATGTACACGTGAATGCCTGGTCCCCTTCACTAAGATCCCAGTTCAGATCATGGCTTCCCAAAACCTCATGCTGATCACACACTTAGTAGGGAGAAATTCTAAAGATAATGTTATGCAGATGAACATCTTAGCTAAGAGTATCTGAAGTTATTCTATGAGAAGCCCTAAGGAGTATGAATTAACAGGAGAAGCAAAGCATGTGAAAAAACCCCTCTCAATGTCACTTTGTGCCGAGTATTCAAAAACCACACACAAACTGCATATAAACTTGGTAAGTGCTCCAAGGGGCACAATCATCATAAATCTGGGCTAACACTCCAGTCTATTCAAAATGATTTTTAAAGCACTGTTCTGTTGACGATGTCTTTGTTTTATTTCATCCGGCTTAGGCCATTCTAGACTGGCTGTGTTTTTCTTTTGTTTACAGACAGTGTCTCAAAGCCATAAGTCTCTGAAAGTCATCAGGATTATTATTTCTGGGGAGACACAGCTCAAATGTGGACAGGCTGAGTATACAAGTGTAAGCTGCAAGTGATGCACATGTATCCCTCAGCAGCTACAGGACTCAGTTCTCACACTTGCACTCCTGGAAAACTCTCCGGGTTTAGACTCTGTTCCTCATGTATTAGAATGGGTTATAGGTTGGCCATATTGCTACCTTCACTTTCTGCCTAGAAAGGTGCATCATTCATTTGTTCTTGAAATAAGACAAACAAACCCCTCAAAGCCATCCAAAGCAGATTCAAAACAAAACACAACAAGACACAGCACAACAAAACAACTTAGTTACCAAAGCTAAATACTACTCTCAAACCCTTTCCAGCAGTGTGTTTCCAGGTGACATTATACTGTGGCTACAGCTTAGGATCAAATCAGGCATGGACACACTATGACATAACACTACACAGTGTCAAGTGTCCAACCCCAGATTCTGCAGCTGATGGCTTGGGGAGGATATTAGAAAGGATGAGAGTGACAAGCCATATGTAGGGAATGAATCATGGTTTCAAGGTTGTTTATGGCCATGCAGAAAATTAAACATTAAAAGTGTCCCATGGACTGCACTCAAAAGTCAGTTTAGAAGAAGAGAATATAGTGTTTGTCTGTTTTAAAAATAAGAGTATTTATGGCTTGGACTGCCCCTAAATGTACTTAACTGTACCATCTGCAACAACTACCACTCAAGAGCTGAGTCTCAGTGAGAGAGGAAGAAAGGAAGAACATTAGTGTTTTCTTTTCCTCCTTACTAAGAGTTAGTAAACAATTTTCTGATCTTCTTTAACGACAAGAATATTACTTTTTGGAAAATGCAGATCGAATGAAGAAAGTTATGTATTTCAGTTGCATAAGTCCTTCCCCTGCTTGCGGATAAATGGTTTGGGTTAAATACTAAATACTTCTTCTGATATCAAACACATAAAAACTGGGCTGCAATTATCCTACCCACCAGCAGCTCACTGACAGCTCAAATGTTGTGTCTTATGCCAGTCAAATGGAGCAACATAGGAGGTGCAACATATATTTAAGAACATGTGCATGCCTCAGAACACAGACAAGTGAAGAAGGTAAAACAAGAGGGAAGAGGTATCTCACAAATAGATTAATATGGTACAGAACATGTCCAGTAGAAGCATTTGCTGTCTCTCCTACCCAAAGAGAACAAACATTAGCACAGTGCTGCAGCAAGATCACAAGTGATTTAGAGGAGCTGGCACTGTCCCTGCAATACCCTGTGTACTGAGGCAACAGAAGAAACAGTGTGAGGAAAAGGAGAGATATATCTGGAGGCATCGAGAGCAATTTGAACAGATACTTGGTGAAGCAAATGATTCCCAGGACTGATTGCCCCTCATTGGGCATGCTACCATTGTACTCTGGGAGAATAGAATGCTTTGCACCACTGAAAAGGAGATGTAATCTCCTCTAGCACAAAATGTAGCCTTCGGAGTTTTTTATTGACCAACTGTCAGCCAGCACAGCCAACTGGAAAAGGGACTAAAGAAGGGTCAGGAACCTTCCATTTTACCCACCTGTAAGGAATAGCTGAAGGTCAGTGAGTGAAAAGTCATTCCAGGTATGATCTATGTGAGAGAAGAGAAATCTTTCTAACAGGAAAACTTTTACGGAGACACATTCCTGATTCTTATTTAACCTATGAAGTCCTGAAAACTTCCCTGATTTTTTTTTTAACTACTGTTTCCCTAGATTGAAATAATCATCATTGCTATGTGGTGAAAAGGAGTAGGATCAACTCTTTGAGACAGTACACTTAAAATGCTGGAGTGATGAGAAAAATGTCAGGAGAGTACAGCTCAGGGACAAAGATAGTGTTTGAAGTCAATATTTTGTTAAGATCACACGAAATTGGTAGGTAGAGACAACAAAGCCACCATTTGTAGAGTTTAAATCGGTTTAAAGCAATATTTACATGAAATCTTTCTGCCAACTGCTGGCAAACAGTGTAGAAAACAGACAGTTATTTAGGAGAATAGTCTCCTTACTTCCTGAAATCATTCTCCAGCCCAAAGCTCCTGCTGTCCACTGCTACTATCTAAAAAAAAAAAAAAAAAAAGAAGAAAAAAAAAGGAAAAAAAGAAAAAAAAGAAAATCAGCTGCTCACAGGGAAAACCAGGAGGTATTCTATTCTATTCTATTCTATTCTATTCTATTCTATATTGGCTAGTCACTATTATTGAAATCTTACATCAATCATAAATTGAACTGTAAAGAAGGGTTTTAACCCCTCTAAAGATTAATCTGAGCCATGAAATTAATTCCTATATGCATTTCCACAAATTTTAAGCTTGTCAGATAAAAGTTCGTTTGATTTCAAATATGTACTGAAATAGTCCTAAATTGCAGATCTGAGTTTGAGAAGGAGTGTGAATTTTCCTTAAATCTGAAGAAAAGTATGGCTTGAATCTACATTTATGTCCAGAAATCAGTTGAGGGGGAAGATCCCATTCTGACAAACCCCTTTGCAAGACAAAGCTGCATTTTAACCAAATAGAGCTCCTGCCTCTAATTTGTAATTCCTTGCAGTTGGTCTGTAATCTATATCTGAAAAACCAATCTCAGAACATATCATCACCTACACATGTACAAACACACCCTCAAAATTAAGATAGGCTCAGCTTTCAATAACCTTTACCCACAGATAGATTGTGCTCATTTTCACTGCTGATATTCTTAACACCAGATTAATGTTATTTAAGACTGGAGAGTGACATTTTGTTTCTGTAGAAAACACTGCACAGGTAAGAGCAGTGCCAGTTACCTCACCTCCCTACCATCTCTGCTGATTTTGATCTCGATTGGATTGCTCTAATTGACGAATATATTCCTGTTATGCTGGGAAAATGCATTAACTGT
Organism: Corvus hawaiiensis; assembly: GCF_020740725.1. Lineage (NCBI taxonomy): Eukaryota > Metazoa > Chordata > Aves > Passeriformes > Corvidae > Corvus > Corvus hawaiiensis. The sequence continues at coordinate 12,895,009 of NC_063223.1, forward strand.
GCCATCTATTCCATGGGTTTTACTACAGACACTGTTGCCAGCAATACAACACACACAAACAGTGCCTCTACAGGTGCACTCAAAGTTCAGACTAGTCATGAATTACACCTATGAATGAGAATTAAGTAGAACATTCCTTTCTAAGTACTTAGAGGTTGGCAGTACAGGCTTCTTTAGCAACGACGATATTAAGCCTGAAGGATTTGGCACTAAAATAGAATCTCTTTCTGGGACAGAGATGATTTTACTGAAACATTTGGTAATTGTAGTTACTATAAGGAAGGGTTGGTAGAATCAATTATTACAAAATTCATTATAAAATCCTCTTTTCAATTGCTGCAAACATTGCCAACCTTTAACTAGGCAGTCTAAAATCTTCCATGCTGAGTCTCTCTTTTAGGCTGACTTATTTATCTAAAGGAAGATTTTAGCCACAACAGTCTGCCTTTACCAAGAATGAAACTGGATAAAAATACATCATTTTGGCCATATTTAATGAAGGAAAGTGAACTGGAAATCCATATACTTCAGACAAGATCCTGAAGGAGAAGAGAGAGTTTTTATCATTGAAGTGTCTTGTGCTGTTCTTGTGAAACTCAGAAATTGTGTTGCATGGACTTTTATCAATATTTCTTGAAGGAGAAAATATCTGCAATACTAGGTAAAGGTTTGTGAAAAACCCAGTATCTGTTTTCACTGCAGATCTTTGTTCCTCTGCAGCACCTACATGGGAAAGGGGTGTATGTGTGTGCCAGCATACCTAAACCCCTAAACTGAGCTTGCAGAATGCAGGACTGTTGGTGGACCTGATTTTCTTTTCCCTGCACACTCTTATTCCTATCCCATCCTGGTGTCAAAAGGCAGGGAAGATCCTCAGCTGCCCTATGCTTCTAATGACCCCCTCTCTGCTAAACCAGTAGCACTGATGGGGAAACTGTCCTGACACAGAGGGTAAAAAGTACAAGAAAAGCAGGAAAGGAAAGAAGGTGGCTGAAACTCTTTGGAGAGGCAAGAACTAGAAGATGGTCAAAAACTGAGTACAGTTCAGGATGAGTGTGAATGGAGGGAGGGGGAAGAAGACAAAACAGCTATTGGGACTTGGAGCCTGGAAATGCACTGAGTGGGACCTAAGGGCTGCTGGCAGACATGGAAATGGAGGTCATTTACACTAAGTTCCACCTAGTGAGGATGGTGTCCTTCGGACACCCCTAAGGCCAATCGGGAAAGCCCTTGTGCCACTAGGTTGCTGGTAATGGTGACCAAATTAAAGTCCTAATTTGAATTGCCTTCTGGAGAAACATTTCTCACCAGGGAAATGAGTCTTCAGAGGGGAAAGTTAGATTGTAAATGAAAAGCTGTGACAAAGGCAAAGGGATGAGAAGATTCATTGCCAGGTTTCAGCTAGAGAGAGGGGTTTGGGAATTCATTTGGGAGTAGAGAAATTCAGTTTCTTCTCCTGCTTATCAGTCCAGGTATCTCCTACAGATGTGTGAGTGCTGATCCTGCAAGACTAGACTCCACCTTGCCCTCCACCACAGTGTTTTTGCGTGTTGCTAAGCAAATGGATTATTCCACATTTCCACAGCTTGTCAGTTGTCCTCTTAGGGATCCAGCAGGAGACCCTAGAGTCTGATCTGCAAAACTGTTGAATATTCACAGCAAGAACCGAAATTGGTAGGAACTATTATTTAAATATATAAAATATTCTGTGGTGTCATGAAGTCAGAGAAAAAAAATCAAATCCCAGACAATCAAAAACCTTTGTCAATGTTTACTCTTCATATATCTATTTTCCATCTGTCCAAATAGAGGTGCAGTATCCCCTCATTTCATTGAGGCATTGTGAAAATAGATTATTTCATGTCTGTGAAGCATGCAGATACAGTAACAATGACTGCTGAAGAAAAGCTCCCAAGGAAATTAAGAATTCTGTATTCAGAGCAGACTTTGAATGGTGTGCAGTAAATAAGCCATGGGGTACACATTGAACAATGAAGATAAAAGGAAATATTAAATAGCTGCTCATTAAGTGAGCAATATCCATCCTGCACTTTAAACAGAGCAGAGATTTGACAGTATGCGAGCCTGTGATTAAAGACAATGCCCTAATGCATGTGACACAAAGGCTCTAGTGAATTTGGAACAACAACCAAGTACTCTTAATTTAGCCCCCCACAAAAACCAGGACATAGATCAATAAATATTAGAAGGGGGGTGGGTTCCAAAACTGGCCCAACACAAAGTCCGTGGGTGTCTGGATTCAGTTCACATTAGAGAAGAAAACTGACCACAGCTTTTTATCTGGATCCAGATGTCCTCAAATTTCAAGACTAAACAAGACTTGATTCTGCTTTGGCATTCTCTGTACTGATTTGTCCTCCCTAAGCTGGGAGAGTGTTTCTGTGGACCTCTTCATTATCTTGGCCTTCAGAAATGTTGCAGTACTAATCCTGACACTAAATTGTACTTATTCTTGTAACATTTAGAGGATCTTGTCTAGCAACATCATTACAGAAGTGTAAGGTGGGTATAGGTCTTCCTAAGCAACTTGGGTAATGCAGGACAAAACATGCATTGTTCACTGTGAGATTAAAAAGGACAGGACAGAGGAGATACCACATCAGGGGCACAGGGCATCCCACCGGGGTCAGGATGGAGCAGGAATGGATGCAGCCCTGTTGGAACTGGGAATCTCTGAAGCCTTGCAGGCATTCTCATGTCACACCTCCTGGAGCTCTCCAGCCACACCAAAACAGGGGACAAGAGGAAACCCAGGAAAAAGCAGTGAGAGCCACAGGGAAAGGTACAGGAGTATCATAAAAATGTCTTGAGAAGCTGAGTGCCATAAACTGCTATCCAACTGCCCACAGGGAATATTGGAAAAGCAGAGGCTTAAAGAATAGGAAATCAGAGAATGCACATAGAAGGTCTCATTTCCAAGGCAGACAAATCGTACAGCTGCACCTGCTACTACAGCCTGCAGCACCACCTTGAAATTTGCTTCAGCTCTACCACGTGAATCCATAGACAAACAAGAGACCATGTGCCATTTCGCATAACAAACATTTATATTCGTCCTGTCCTCCAGGCTGTTGGCTTCTGAGCTTACAGGTACACAAACGACAGAACCCACACTCAGGTCGTTGTGCACCTGGAGTTACACAGAGGTCAGAAAGTGCTCATTTCAGAGACAGAATCACACCATTCCACATAAACATGCTCCTGAAGGACCGCTTTTTCAAAGTCTTTACTCTTAAAAACTTACACAAAATGTAAAGCATCTGTAAAATTTTCTTTTATACAATAATTTATGCCAAAATTCTTGAAAAGAATGTCAACAAGAATGATAAATTGCAACACTGTATATTAAAGGACTTTGTTTTATGGTGGCTAAAAGCATTTGCTTTTATCCAGTATGAAACTGTCAACAGTCAGGAAATGATATGGATGTTTATTCTTAAGTTCTGAGAGAGAGGTTAGAAGCTCTTGATCCTCTTCTCTTGTTTTATTCACTATTACATAAAACCTTCACTATCTGTCCAGGAATGATAGAAACAGCACATCAGAGGACAAAACTATTGACATAACTGAAAAAAAAATGCCCAGCAAAATCAATTCTAATCCATCCTTCTTGCCCCTGGACTGGCAGCCAGAATGTTCAATATTCTAATCTTTGCTACTGAATCCCATTTCCCATATGGGAACATGGGCAATAGTGCTTTCTAATATCTGGAGTGCCACATCTGCCTAAGACCTAATTCCTGCTCCAAGGAAGAAAATTTCTATGTTGTCAAAACTACAGACAACTCCCGCTGGCCTCTGGAGCATGAGTAAGCAATAATCACATTATATATGTGCACGGGGATGTCAAGAGTTACACAGCCCTGCACCCTGACCTGCTACTGCAGGTATCACAGCAGAGGTGGCACTCCACCCTTATCATAGGGACGTTTCCATTGTCATGTGGGATCTGAGTCCTGTCTGTAGCCCCATATCAGCCAGCCAATACTTTTGCAGCACTTTGCAGTGTCTTTTCATTCTCAGCTTTCGGCTATGCAGTTATACAGCAAATCCAGCACCTGCTAAGTGCCCAAGTCCTGCTGGCTGCTCCGTGTCCCGAGCGCAGCTGCCAAGGCTGCAGCGGGATCGGCATGGACTTTCCCCAGCTAACCTGGTACAACACCGGCATCTAGTGGAGGCCAGCCCGGAGCAAGCAGCTCCGTGCCGAGGACCTGCAGTGAGGAGTGGGAACTCCTGAGCATCAACTTGCTTCTTCTCACTCATAAACTGCTGTGACTATCAAACTGGAATCCCGTGCTGTTCATTCTTTCTTGTTCTCATCCTCCCCATAAACCCATTTTGAAAAGGGTACTAGAAAGAAACATGTTTACTGCTGCCTTACTGGAAGGTTCTTCAAAGCAAGTGCTAGAGGTCTGTGATTCAACATGTTTGAGCACAAACTCTTTCCAGTGCTGGAATTTGGTACATTATGAACAGGCAGGTACCAGGCTTTGCAAGGCAGAACAGTCCTGTTCAGACAAACTCTGCAGAAACAAAACCTGATTTTGTGTGGAGACCATAAAATGGCTTGGGTTGGAGGGGAACTTAAAGATCATCCAGTGCCACCCCCTGCCATGGGCAGGGACATCTTCCCCTACCCCAGGTTGCTCCAAGCCTCGTCCAACCTGGCCTTGGACACTTCTAGGGATGGGGCAGCCACAGCTTCTCTGGGCAACCTGTGCCAGCATCTCACCACCCTCACAGGGAATAATTTCTTCGTAATATCTAAGCTGAACTGACTCTCTATCAGTTTGGAGCTATTCCCCCTTGCTGGATGCAGCACTGCAAGTGGGGCCTCACCAGAGCAAAGCAGAGCAGAGGGGCAGAATCCCCTCCCTCAATCAATGTGAGACCAGTAGAACATTTTGAAAGTCTTAAGCAGGTCTGTCTTCTCCCCAGACGGCAAAAAGGAGTATTAGCACCCACCCACAGGTGGTGAAATCCTGTTGCTTGGATCCCACTCCAGCTTCTTTAGATTTGTTGTTTAACAACACATGCAAGTTTGTCTCTTCAGTTTTCTGATTTGAGTGGCCCACTCAAGAATTTTCATAACACACCTTGAGATTGCTCATTTTCCCCAACCCAACTGAACATAATAAAGAATTTGGTGCTTGCTACACTTGAGAGATTTGTGAGCAGGTGTTTCATGGGGGCAAACCCAAAAAGCAGAAGCAATGCATGTCAGAGTCCAGCAGTGGCTCATCAATTTGCTAAAACAGTGGCACTATTAGCAGAGTGGGTCTGACTTCTTCCTTCTGCTATAGTGAATGGAGCCATAGCTAGGTTTGTGCTAACCTACAAACCTCAGTACACAAACATTGCGACTCCTGGTAAAATTAACTGTCCAGGATTATCTCAAGTGAAAAGAAAACTTCATTATCATATCCCTTATTTGGGTTACAAAGTTCCTTTTTCTCTAAATACATAATCTAGTTTTCCAATGCCAGTTTTATTATGCTGATTCCTCAAGTTTAAAGCAGAGGATATCTCAGAAGGAACATCACAAAAATACAGCTTGCTCTCAGAATTTAGGTGTCTCCCGTAGCCTTTACACAGCTTTTTTTAACAATGGAAGCTCAAGAGGATTTTGTGTTCTTCCCTCCCCTGCTTTTAACCCAGGGAAGGCAGCATTGCTAATAAAACCCACAAAGATCAACCCTAAAAATAAATATCTGCTGTTGGTCTAGACAGCTCTGGCTCTTGAAAGAATTTGATCTGGGTGGTAATTACACTTCACTTTCGCTCCATATATGAATTCAGTACTGGTAAGATATGTCAGACTTTTATCTTTCTATCCTCCCCTGATCCATCCATCAGCATTTACAAAGCATTCATCATAGCAGAAACAGTGCTGGAGATTGAAGCCTTTTGTTCATTCACACAGCAAACAGCACAGACAACAATACTGGAAGCTTCTTCTTTACATTTCCCTGCCATCATTCTTGCACCATGACCAGAGAGAACAAGTTTAAGGGTGAGAAAGCATCCCTTTTATTAATCAGCTTATGTTATAAATTTGCCTGTCCTTAAAGTGTCTCAGGGAAGGCAGACTGCACATACAAATATCTAATAAAAGATCTCATCTCCCACTGAATGCTGAGCTTCCATTCCATCCCCAGACTACTGGCTATTACATTACTGGTAAGCAGAGGACTGGGAGGTATCGATTTTACAAGAGAATGCATGCCTGATGATAACAACACCAAAATCTGGTGAGCTCTCTGTTTAGACACAAGAAAGAGAAAGCAAACCCTTTTACCATTCATCTCCTCTGCTATTCCAGACACTGTCTCTGTGTTTACCTTCTGGCCTCGAAGAATCAGCAGAGCAGCTTACTTGGTGGTGAACAGATTTTTGTTCTTTCAGCTGATGGCCTTTAGAAAATTCTGTCCTCAAGCTCCCAGATCTTGGTGCAAAAATAGGTGAACAATGACTAATCAAGCATCAGAGACTGGGGAAGTATTTTTGTGATGACTGGATTTCTCATTTGGAGCACAATGGCTCTCCTAAGGTCACTTCACTAGCTTCTAATTTGTCAGTTGCCAGATGATAAGGGTTTTTTGATAGTTAAATAATTCTTTTCCTTTTCTCATTGTTTCTGTAGCTATTTCCACCACCTCCATTTTAAAAACAATTGAAAATCGGAAAAACCAGTCTAAGTCTAAATGCCTGCCTTTGCCTCTCCACAAAGCCAGATTCTTCTCTTTCATGGTAAAGATCTTCATTAATTTCACTTCAAGGAAAGAATTTAAAGGGAGGAATAGTATTACTCATTTGCCTGCTGTTCTTGGCGGGCAGCGACATGTACAGAACAAAGCCACAGGTCCTGTTATTGCCTTTGAGTTAAAGGAAAAGAGAGAGAGAAACAAAGGCATTACTGTTTCACAGAAAGAGAAATGAGTAATGGATATTTTGTGGGTCACATTAACCTGTATGGACACTTCTGAGTAATTCTTTGAATCCTGAGGTCTTCAGGAGGTCATTTGTTTCTTAAATATCCATTTACAGTAAACTTAGAAAACATATAGCTCTGGATAAAGTGGATCTTAATTCTCTTCTACTTTCTGTTGAAAATCGTTTGCAATCATGTCAGGATCACTTGTCTAGTTTCAGGTTCAGTTGTGGGGCTTTATACCAATATCAGGCATTACAGATAAAAAATCACGTCTAAAGTTGTTTCATAAAGTGAAGAGAATGTTTTCAATCTTCAAGAAAACGTATCTTTGGGCAAAAGCTGAACTTGAGAACGTCCACTGTTTTCAGTGAAGCTGTGACAATTCCTACCAGTAATCCTTTACATTTAATTCCCAATTTTGTTTTGATGCTCCTTGCTGAACTCAAGACAGAATGAAGACAGAAACATGGTGAGTGTGTTAGCACAGCACCTAACACAATGGAATCCCAATCTCAATTTGAGCTTTCAAGCACTACCAAAATATGCACAAGAATAATTAACAAAAAGTAATCATGTTTAGGGGCCTTCTGACTAGACGTGAATACCATGGCTGTCTAGATGAGACAGTGACAGCCTACAGACCGTATCTGACCTATGGGATGACTTTATCCCAGTCCCAAAGGACTTTGCACCATATATTTGCTAATATATTAGCCTGGGAACTGTGACAGTGCAAGAAAAGAAAAGGGCAAGGATATGCAGCAAAACCCACCTGTGAGTGTAAAGCTGATCCTTGATATATTACAGGGTTTAGAAGCCCTCCAAAAGTGGCCAGAAACTAAACATTGTGTACCAGGTAACCCTAATTCTGGTTCACAATTCCTTCACTTGTACCTTAAGTAAATCACTTAGTAGCCAGACTTCAACTTTGCACATCAAAATTGCTTATTGACAAAACATTTAGGAGAGAGCTGGAAGGGAGATGTGAAGGTCAGTCAGCATTCATTTGCTGCTGAAGCTGAGCAATCTCCAAGCGATCCATGACTGCAGTGAATGAATCTCCAGTCCCTCTGAAGGTTTGTGGTTGATTCGGGGGGGTCAGAATTCTGTGTGCAGAATTGATAGCAGCTACAAACCAGCCTTTCTCGAGAATTCAGCCCTAGACATGTTGAGACAGGGGTGAGGGAGTTTAGGAAGGGTTGTGTGGCTATGAATACAATACAAGGAGGACTAATAATGCTATGAGCCACACCACTAGAGTCTGAAATCAAAAGTTTCCAAGAAGTTGTGACATGTGAGAATGTAAGAACAATCACACCGAGCCAGCCGACAGCTCTCTTTAGCCCAGTGCATTGTTTTCAACATAAGGTAAAGAACACATGAAACAAGGTGTGTGTATAGAGCAATTCTTCCCCAGGGACAGCCTCCTACTCTCTAGCAATCAACAGTTTATTGCTGAGAGATCACACCAGAACTACTGTGTTTAACAGTCACAAACGGACCAACCCTCCATAAACTATCCTAATACCAATTTTTAACCTACACTCACTTCTGACCTACACACCATCTCATGGCAACAAGTTTCTAAATGTAACTAGGAGTTGCACAAAGGTGTGCTTCTGTGTTATCAGCTGTAAACACAAAACTGGTCAGTGCCATGTAGCTAGTGGCCAGAGCAATGCTCACTTCAGCACAAAGTACTAGACTTCATTAACTTCCTGGGTAATTATGACACCTTAGAGTGCTTTCAAATAATAATGATTCAACATAGCCTTGAAAGAAAAAAAAAAGGTATTTTCAAGAGCAGGCAATGTTGGGTATCATCCAAAATGCCTCCTCTAGCAATGCTCCCTACCCACTGTCTAGACCAACAATATTCAGATAAGAATCTGAATCCTGGTCACTACACTGGAATCTTAGGCATGTAGATCATCACACATCCCTAGCCACTCTCTCCCTGCTACATGCCACTGCTCTGAGAGCAATAGGACAGCCTGCTGCAAAAAGTTATATTAAAATCCTGTAACAGATGGAGGGGAAAAAGCCTCCTTTGCCTTCTGCACACAACTGCCTCAATCTCTCCCCACCAGAACTGTTATGTCTCAAAGATAGAAGCCAAGAGATGGCTGCACAAGCTGTGTTCACTTCTGTGTCTGCCTGCAGCAACCCAGTGGATAAACAACAGCCACTTCAGCTGAAGAATTAGGAAAGCTATCTAAGTGAATTGCTCATTGGTGGCATTTCCAGGGGAGCGCAAAGCAGCAGAGGGTGAAACAAAGAGAAGCAGAACCTTCTGCAAACAGAGATTTCAGCATCTGCATAGCTCACAGGAGTATTTCACATTCAGCATCTGTCTTTGAAGGTGAAACTTTCTATACTGGTCACTGAGGGAGCAACTACATGCAAATAAATTGACACCGTTCACTCAACAGGGTGTGAAACATATGGGGACAAGTCAGTGGACTTTTTTCTTCCAGAAATAAGCTACTTCTATCATGGAAATAATGTTTGCTGACACTGTAATTAAGAATTAAAGCTGCAGAAATATGTGAGGTTTGCTAAAACACAATAGATATCTTTTATCCATACAATATATGGCACCAAAATATGCACTGTTCTGGGGAGGATAATTAATCAGTGTTCTCTTGCCGAAGTTCTTTTAATTGTCTATGATGGTCTGTGTTGGGGAGGGCTATTGAGTTTTAACAGGGAACAAGATCAGGCACCATGGGGAATACTTACATGAATAAAGATTGCATGATCAAGATTTTTGATCAGGGAATTGCTATTCTGTAATCATCCTTAAAGCACCAGGAGTGCCCCTGGCACTGTATATATAATCATAAACTATTAACAATAAATCATGTAATTAAATCTTCACTTCGAACATTCTTTTCATAATTCTTGCTTCAGATTTAAGTTCCCACATCAAACATGTTAGGTCCTCATAATATTATTAAAGCTCCTACACTTCAGCTTTTAAAATTCCCCTAGGGATCTATTGTTTCTTTGTTTAATGTGTTTATGAGCCAAAGGCCCCATTAAATACAATAGGGAAACTCCCAGACCTTTAAAAACTTTGCCACCAGAGACATTTCTTAGGAAACAGGACCATTTTTGTCATTCCATCATGTAACTATTGGAAAGTCGATTGATCAGAGAAGTTCTAGGAGAAAAACAAAAAAAATACTCCACTTCCATGGATCACCAGGTCCTTAAGGCCACAAAACTATACAAAGCAGAACTGCTGCACTCAGACAGTTTTCTCTCCTCCATTGCATCTGGTCAGTCACACAATCCCATATTAAGAATATTTTCTATTATGATTGCTCTTTGTGCCTCATTGCCTTTGTAGATGCTGTCTGTAAGGATAAGACCAAGCCCACTTGTATTTCCTTGGTCTGGAAGGTAAGGAGAGGGGCAGATGCTTATGTTCCTCTAAACCCACACAGTACATTGTCCTCTACAGATTTGAATAGGACATTTGGTCTGAGACAGGATATGCTGCCAAAACCAGTAGAAATTTCGATGATCAAACGCTGACTTTTAAAAGTGAATGTCCATCTACCTCCAATGGGACTGAAACATGGAGAGAGATCTACAGAGAGCAGAGGAGAAGGATGAAGCCACTATCAGTGTGCTGAAAAAGCTGATGTTCACCAGAGACATACTGCTTGGGCTGAAGTCCTGTTGAAATTTTTTGACACTGTAATCCAGTGTGTGTTCTGTTTTATTTTAGAGGGGTTATCTTACTGAGTTGCCAGATTCTCCTCAATTGCTTGCCTCATTTCTCTATAAGGTAAAACTCATTCAGAATTTATTTAAGTCTCTTTGGTGAAGCTACAAAGGACAAGCTGAGGTGCTGTGATTTATCAATCACAATTCAAAGAAGGCACAAAGCTAAGTGGAGAGTTCACACTTGTGAAAAATACACCCAAGGGACATGCAGGGTTCCTGTGTAACAGCCTAAGCCTACAATGAAAAATGCCTGGCAACACCATGCCCGTGAAGACGGTTCATCTGTAGTTGAGTTGACAGCTTCTCAACATAAAAGAGCTTACAATGAGGTTAGTGTGAGCCATGGGTGAAATGGAAATTCCTTTCGCCTTGACTAATGCATTTTAAGTGACTCCCACTTAGGGTCAGAAAATTACAAGTTCTATTTTGTTAAACAGTTAAAAAACCAAACATAATCTGCGTTAGGCTGGAGAGTTCTACATTCCAGTGAACATGAGGGATGGTGAACATAGCCTGTGGGCCAAACACAGCCCACGCAGAGCTTCACACTGTTGAAGCTTTCATCTTCAGCACCCTGAGGTACAGCCCACAGACACTACAGGATCTCAACATGCAGTGCTCCATCTTGCTCCAACCTAATGTATTCCACATGCCAGGACCTGTATCTCCCATGAGCTGCACTGTCACACCAGAACTGAAGAGGCTGACAGCTCACTGTGCAAGCATTCAGGAGGTGGGGGGCTTCATTTGGAACTTCAAGAGGGTGAGACCAAGGTGCAAGTTCTGTGACCAGCACAACTCCCACAGGGCTGCTTCTTATTCAAGAGTTACTAAAGGACAGTGAATATATTCACCCATCAGTTTGCTGATTCCTCATAAACTACATTCTCATGTAACGTATGTCCCATGCTAATATTTACAAGTCACTAAAAAATACAAACCAAGTGTGTTTTTCCCCTGCATATCCCTCCTATCTCTCCAAATTCATACAGAAATCTAGTATATGCTTGATTGTGAAGATATCTGAAGGAATAAGGTCATGCAAAAATTCACATAAACAAAGGAATTTTCATGGTAGGTAATTTATATCTCACGACTGAGTGTTAAATAAGGAGGAGTGTTAGAAAAATGAAGCTTGGACAAATGAAGTTGCAGCTGTATCTCTGTAATACCTTTACAGGAGTTCATGGTATTAATGTAATGAAGAGACCTGGTATCATAATCTACTTTCCCAGATTGCTAGTGGAAAGCTATTACTATAATTAATACAGATATGGTGTCTTACTAAAAAAAAAGTTGCAGACAAATTCTCCATACACTTGTGAAATGGCTACAAACAGGGTTTGCACGCCAAGAGTTTCAATCGAGTCAGTTGACTGCCTCCAAAGCTACCAGTACAAAAACCCTTCTAGAAGGAGCAGTTGTGTTCATGACATCCAAGTTATTTAGCTGTGGTAACGGAATAAGAAAGGACTAGAATAAATTTGTAATTTCTCATTCCCAAATCTTGGAACAAATCTGAGGATCACATTTTGTTTCTTAGCCTAGTATTCTAATCTGTCTTTTGAGTCACCTTTTGTTGAGTTGAGCTTTATAGCAGTCTGATCAACCATCAGCTCCCTCTCTAGAGAGAAAGATTAGAGATTGAGTTATTCAGGATTGATCCTTTTTTGTTTGTGAGACTTAAGGAAAAAAAAAAAAACCAACAGTCTCACACTCAAAAATATATTTTCATCTTTTTACTATTAAACCCACATGGAAACTGAAACTTATACTCTACTGACATTAATCACTTTTGTTTGCTTTATGTATTGAAGGAAACTAAATTTTACCATGTAGGTTCAGTTAAATTCCTCCTCCAATGACTTCAGTATTGGAGGTTCCAGCGTTCTCCATGTTAGCAGTTAACAGTGGAAACAATGATCCATGTACTCATGGCCCAGGCTGCATTCCTGGCCTCTATAGGGTTTAAGAGACCCTTTACAGAGGACAGGGGTGTACCCTGTTTGCAGTTCTGCCATGGGCTCAGCATGCAGCCTTGGACAAAATGTTTAATTGTAATATCCTGCTTTCTTTTCTTCAGATGAAAGAAATTAGACAATAATTTATAGTCTCCTTTTTAAATGCTCTCAGATTTATGAACGAAGCAATCCTCCTTCCCATGCTACTGCATTCCTGTGATGGCTTTCTGTTGGAAACAAAGGATGTCGGGTTAGGAGGGTGACTAATAAGCAATCTAAAAACAAAAGGAGTCTAGTACTAGGACTGCATGACCTGCAGTACAGACACACACCAAGGATTAGCAGTCACCCTACACAACTCCCTCGACCATCAGAACACTAAAAAAAAGGAAAAAAGAAGAAAAAAAAAAGATAAGATAAAGCCTCTTGTCCCAAGCTTACAGCTCAAAGGACACAAAATACTAAGTTCATTCCTAACTTATAGAGTATTTATTTGGAGGAAACTCTGGGAAGGAATCCTATGGAAATGAACACTCGCTTCTCTGGATGCTATTACTACATGCAGAACTTCCACAATTCTCTAAAAATTGCCAGTCCTTAGAAGCAGAAACTGCCCTGATTGGTTTCTCATGTAACCTCCAGCCCATAAACACCAGAGCCAGGCTGGAGGGAACAGTTATGCAACAGAGCCCATGAAAGAGAAAAAACTGCTTGAGGCCAATTGGCTGCTTACATCATATATTTTCATGCTCTGTTTACAACCTCTCTGTACAGGCATCTCATGTTCTGCTGTATAAGTTGTGGGTGAATATCTCTTGATAAAGTAAGAAAAAAACCAAACAAGTTATTGAATGTTCACCTCAAATTTCAACTCAACAATCTTTTAAGTGTCACATGTTTAATGAAGGGTTTGTTTCATTAATAGGCTGAGTATGATGAGTAGGGATACCTTCCATATAACTCCTGGGAATTATTCTTTGAGACCACAAATCACATCACATTCAGTTCTTCTTAACTCTTTTGTATATATTCCTGTTTGACCAAGAACCAGCAGATCTCTGTTGCAAGTGTGATGATGGGACTGTTTCTCTGTGTGACTCCTCTCTGTGCAGCTGAGCCAGTTGAAGAACACTTCTCCCCTGCTTCTCAGAGCTGTGTATCAAGGCTGGCACCAGAGCGAGATGGAGAAATGTCTGTTGGGGAAGCTTCATCCCAGCTATGTCAGAGTCCTTCAAAAGAATGAAACCTTTCACCCTGTTTGTAGGACAACAGTACTAAAAGAAAATCCAGAGGAAAACAAACATAATGGAAATTTAAAGTGTACTTCATATTCAGCACCTGAAACACCACATATAAAATATTTCTCCTTAACTCATGAGACTGCACATGAGAGAGGAGGAAAAAAAAAAAAAATCACTGTATGGACATCACAGTGCCTCAAGAATGCAAAAATAGCACCAACAGCTGGCTTTAGGATTGAGTACAGAGGACAGAGATCTTGTGTTACCCACAGGATGTTGCAAACCTGGAAGCTCCAAGCAAACAGCGTTGCTGGGTTTAGATTGGTTTTCAGGAAATGAATGCAGGGCAAGTAAGATCTAAAGGCCTAACATTTAAACATGAAAATAGTCTCCATTATACTAGAAAATCTCCACTGAGATTAGAGCCTGTGATTTATGGACAGGACCACACTAATTCAGAAACAATCCTGAATATTTGAATTACACCCACAGGCAGCAATAACGATCCGAAGGTTTGGTAGAAGAAAGTTGTTAAGAATTGTGTTCAGTTTAACTATAGTGTATCCTCCTGGGTTGCAGTGGAGCTTTGGATCTCATCTTTTATAAGCAGCACGTCAGTCAACAAGAATTTAGCTTGGAGGAATGCATTACAAATGTAGAACAAATCAAATTAGCTCTCAGATGCTATCTGTTGATATCTCATTTCTTCCTCAGACTTTTAACCACTGGAACACAACATCTGGGCAGTTGGGGGAGGCAACTGTTTTACTAAAACATACTAAATATAGGTGTTATAGAACAGATTACAACATGCTGCATTGCCACACCACCTACAGCACAGGATGAACCAAGAACAGCTACCTGCTGTGAAAATGGTAATTCAGTCTAGCTAATGTTGTCACCTTTACAGCATAAAAAGCCAGCTTAATCATTGCAATTATGTGCTAAGGATGAGTGACAAAGTCATCTGTTGCAGCAGTTATTTAAAGAAATCATGATTTGGAGCACCATTTACTTGTTTAAAATTTTCCCTGCCACTGAAATTTGAAGGCTCCTGAAGAATTCAATAATGCATTCCATGATGACAATTACAGGCTTTCCACTTAATATTCTACATACTTTAACATAATAAATTTAGAGCAGCATTCTTTCTTCTTTTTAAATGTAAATAGTTTGCTTACCTGAAAGTTCTTTGCAATGTCCATGGAATAGACTGGGGAAGGAATTATGCGAGCTGCTTGGCCAAAGTTTTACACAGCATTTCATCCCGATCAGCATTTAGTGACAAGCTCCAGTGACCCACATACTTGATGCCATGACGTGCATCACACTGGAGGTTTTACTGCCCAACACTTAAGTGGATTCAAGAAGAGTAAATGAAAATTTACTGTAGCAGAAGTGCCACATCTCTAAGTTCTGTTACGTAGCAATTAGACTACGAATCACATAATAAACTGCTGTTGATAGCAGAGGCTTTTGCAGGCTCCCTTACCCACAAAGATGATAACTTTTCTGTGCCACAACTGAGTGCTATGAGAAAGGAACATGAGTAAGTCACCTGCAGCACTAAGGTTTCCTTTAGAGGCTAAAATGGATCCAGTATTGCAATAGAGTTTAGGAAATTCAGGCTTTGACTTTTCTAACAGTTTAAAGCCCCTGGTGAAGGTTCCTTGCTCAAATCACCCAGAAATAGGCTAGAGCACTACATCATCTACTGCGGAGAGCAACTGTGCACTGGCATGGGCTTTGGGTGACATGAACCAACAGACTGTGACCCAAGAGCACCATGTTTAGACAGCACAGGTGCATAAAACGTAAGTCGTTACCAAAAAATTAAACATCTAGTTCCAAAAATCTACAGCAATTTTCATCATTAAAACCAAAGAGAAAGTCGCTAAATGTGCCTACATTTGAATATCCTGATGCCTTCCATGTGCACCTTGAGGAGGCAAATCTCCATGTTTACCATGTGCCACCCAGAGGAAAACTTTGCTAAAACCCCTCTTTGTGATCAGGCATTACCCAACTCTTCCTAAGGTTTGTGCAGTGCTTTCTACAACAGTCTGTCCACCCAGCCAGCCAGTGAGCACGCCTGCCTCATCCCCTGCTGGTGCAGGCAGTCACATCATAAACTGATCAAATGCCATTGTACAACTCAATAGGCTTTTTGGACTAAGCTTCCAAAATTTGGGAGTGGGCCTTTCTTCCATTCAGACTAATTTGGGCAACAATGAAAAAATTCACTCATGAACAGGGTTTCTGACTACATCTTTTTCCGTCAGTGGTTCTTGTTTTCCGCTCCAACCCACATCATCTATTCTCTTCCTTCCACCCATTCTTCCCCCCAAAAAAGGCTGGCTTGGACACTGTGCTTCAATTTTCTGTAGAACTTTCTATTTTTCTTTCCCATTCTTTTTGTTTAGCATATGAAAGGAGCTTCCTGTTTAGAAACATGGGAGCCCTACACCCTCAGTAATGATGTATTCAGCCCATCAATGATCTTGGCATGAATGCCTTAAACCTTAATATGCCTGATGGAATTTTCTGTACATGTCATTATCATCATCAGTTCAAAAAACAATGCACAGCATTTGTCATCTCCCACTCAATCAGCTCCCTTCCCAGTACTATGGTTCTAGTAAGAAAAATCTAGTAAGAAGGCTTAGAAGTTTCCTTCTCTTAAATATTTCAAATTATAGATTTCCAGTGAAACCTGTTCTACAGAACAGAAACAGAAGCACCAAGAGGAGACAGTGTTGTTGCAGAACTCCCAATGTGATCAATACTGTCTTACTTTTCCAACTTTAAATCCCTGTTGCAGCCTGCCAATGCTCACACTGTTCAAGGCTTACTATAACTGCATTATCCAATTCCTGGGCTTGTCCTGTGCTAGGGAATAGGAACGAAACACGTAACGTAATCCCTGTTCAACTTCATAAAAAACCAAACAAAACACATCCCCCCCAAACCCTACATGGCCTACAATAAAATTCTATTTTGTTCGAATATGTAGGATGGATTCAAAATCTATTTATACAGGTTCAAAAAATTGTAGCAGCGGGACGGTGACTTGAAATAAACTGCAATATTTGTCTCTTCAGGAGTTTTATGTACAGAAACACCTAAGCACAGGCTGGTCCCCTCTGCTGAATTTTAACTGCAGTGAAGTTCTCCAGTGAAGTTAGTGGACAGCACTTGAACCAGTGGGTGCAGCAGCAGCCTTGTGAACCAACACAACAAGGGCTGTTCTTCTCCAAGCAGGGCCCAGCAGCACAGTGGTCAACCACAACTTATTCTATATGGTGCAATTCTTCAGCTAATTCTTCTCTGAGAAAAGCTGCCAGTCTGGAGCTTGTGCATCTTAACCTCTGACAAAGCAAGGCACATACACTGCTTCACTTTAACTCTTGTGGGGACTTGCTCTGTGCCTACATAAACATCAAAACATATTTTGATTTTTACTTATGGGTGAGCAGCAGAGTTAATTTACCACTGTTGGCAAGTGCCATCCTAATTAAAAACAAATGACTAATTATACAAGTACAGGGCCTGTTGACACAGGCTACACATATCAGTCAAAGCCAACCAAGCTTGAATTTGAGGAAAAGCAGCACCATCTAGTGCCCTACAGTAGTCAGAGATCCAAAAATCAATTTCACAAGCCCACACAGAAGTTTCAAGATAGCCAACACTCACAAAAGCAGTAGGACACCAGAGGTTTAACTCTATCAGCACTTCTGATAAAGGGAATTACATAATAAAATTCTTGTTAAAAAAGAGCTGCTGAGAATGAGATGTTTTCAGGCAGAACAGAAATTCTTTAAAAGACAAACTGAGAAGTTATTCTGCCATCTATAAAAAAGATGCAGTAAAATGGCTAAAACTTACCAGAAGGCTACTACTGTCTATAAAAAGCTACTAGAAATAGAAAGCCAAGCTTCAATAAGTTCAATAATATTAAAAGTTCTAGCAGACTCACAACATAAGACAATATGAAAAGGGATTTGAGAAACCTTGAAAAAATATATGAGAAATATAGGAGACTATATATATTATAAATTCTTCTTCAAACTCATCAGGAACAGAAATGGTTAGTACAGCAAACATGATCAAAAAGTAGAAAGAACAGTAAGAAAGAGAGCAGACTGCAAAAAGACTTTTCAAATGTTTTGGGGTCTGGGGTTTGGTTTGTTTGGGATTTTGTTTTGGATTTGGCGGGGGGGGTGTTGTTTGGCTTTTTAGGAGTCCATTTAGGGTGTGTTCTTTTGCTGTTGTTTGTTTTGTTGGGGGTTGAGTTTGTTTGGGAGGGGGTGTTTGCTTGTTTTCTGTTGTTTTTTAATCCACATTCATCATGGAGAGCCTTAAACTGGCTCCTGCTCCAGACAGCTCATTTCAAATTAGAGGATCAAGGATGCTACTGGACATTTCAATGACATAAAACAGTAACAGATGTTTGTAATTACACAGTAAATACCCAAGAAATCAATTAGACAATAATTGAGCTACCAACCACCATAATCTCTCACTTAAAACTTCAAAAGAAGCAGGTGACAAATGGGACAATTTTTAATAGAGCTTTCCAGGGATTTATGCAGGTGAGTTGACCTCTTTCAACTGTGCTGATACCCTGTGATATAAAAATACTGTACAGATAAATGTATTATGCTGGCAAAAATGGCTCAAGTAAAGGGTATGTGGGACTCACATTCATTATCATTCTCAGAGTCTACAAGTGTTATTAACAGATGTGAATTATAAAACTTATCAAGGTAGAACTTCCTGATTTGCCAGCATTTTGAGCATCATGTCAGTCCTCCCATACAAAAATTCAAGTACAAAAAGGAATGGAGAAAAAAAACTACTGGCAGACCTTGCATTCCTCACCACTGTTTCAAGCTATGGGCTAAGTTATGAAGATTTTTAACTGTAGGAAGAAGTGCCAGAGCAAGTTGCTTTTGCTAACCCTACAGAGAACCTAGATAACTAAGTTTATTAAGTCAAAAGCCAAGCTTTGTAAGAAGTGCAGACCTACATGACTCTACAACATAATTACAGCAGAAGTGTCTTTTTTCACACAAAAATGAAAGTAAATTACAAACAAGGTGGGCCTGAGAAAGCATATATTAAAAAGGAGATTTGTTCAGGTTCTAGTGTACCTTCCCTGCAGAAAACTTATGAACATCTTAAAGCATCCAGAAGAATTCAATGTATTCCATAACTGAAACATGCCACAAACAGTGGGAAATGAATGCAGGAAGCAACTCAACAGCATGTGAGCAACAACCTCAGTCTCTACTTACTGCCTTTCAAACCATAACTCTGTTAACAAAGCCACAATGAAAATATCTGAAAACACTGCAAAGAAGCCCATCTTCTTCATCTTAAGTGGAAGATTCATATAAACACCATTTCCCTACAATGAGGACATGCATCACAAATTTGAACACAGAGCCATAATTTACAGCACCATTGATTGATGTAGTGTTGTCCTCAAAACCAGTCATCTGCAAAACTTGGGTATTAGTAAGGAGTTAAAACAACAAACTAAAGATACCACTTTCTCTGACAGAGAGGCTAACTAGAACTTAATTAAGCACTAGCTCTACAGAAGAGCATATACCCTCATCACAAGAAACATGACAAGTCAAATTTCAAAGATAAACCAAAATTTATTTAAAACAACAAAAATAAGACATTGCTACTGTCAAGATAGAAAAAAAAGGAGGATTCTTTTACTGAATGTGACAAGACAGCCAATTTACAGCAGTTTACATTAATTCTGAGATCAGGTTGGGTTTTACACTGCTTCAATTGACTATATGTACTTTCTGCAAGACAAACTGGTTCCCCTTCCCTCCCCTTTCCAAAAGAACTGACAAAAATATCCTATAAAAAACATATACAGAATTTTGAGACATGATTGAAACATGAACCACTGTCCAAAAGTCTGGAACTTTCCAAGAAGGTTGGGTCCTTTGTGGCTTCAACCAACTCTCAACGGGGGAGCTACAAGCACAACACCATCCCCTCTGACAAAGAGCATTGGAATATTCCTTTTGGTAGACTGTGAAGAAGGAAAGAAAAGTTTACATTTACAAAACATTCATTTCAACCATAAAAACACACCTGAAACAACTCCAACAAACATGCAATGCTCTGGCATGCTGAAGAGATCAGTACAATTAACACCAAGTCTCTAGATACCCTGTGTACTTTCATAACAATTTGTCCAAAACCTCTGTTAGAGCTTGATTCAAAAAACAGTCAGCAATTAACTACTTTAACAGTATAACAGAGTGTAGTTTTAAAAAAAATCTCTGACAATAAATAAACTACTTTTCTAGTCCTTACTTTATAAATTTCTTCATAGGTTTCTTCATCAATTTCTATTGTAGTCACAGTTTCTTCCACATCACCCAAAATCATATTTAAGTGCTGATCATATGCCTGTAGGAATTAAGTTAATTTATTATGTTTTCCAAAATACAAACATGAGCTTATTAAAATGAGAATTTTAGAAAGACTTTCAGACATAAATAGCTTAATCTGATTTTGACCAAAGCACAATAGTATCAGTTCTAGTTATAACTCAACACAAACATAAACAAATGAGAACTCTGCAGCAGGAAAAAAGGCACAACATTTAGATTTACTGGAACACTCTTGCAGGAAATAGCTCTGAAGCATTCTGTGAGAGCACTGACAAGACCTCAGAGACAGACACACTTTGTTAACGCTAAACCAGGTACAGACGCTCTGCTGCCAGTCTGGCCTCCTGGAATTGATTGCCTGGGGCCAACTTGAAGGATATGAAAGCTGCTTCTCCTACAGTGCTACAAAACCTCAAACATATTCCAAAAACCTTACAAAGCACGTTGCAAACCACACATGTTCCTCACGGATCTCTCATTACCTCTGTGTTTTCAAAGGAGCTGAGGTCCAGATAACACATGGTGCAACTGGTTCTCTTCCCCAGCAGAGCACAGCACTCAGGGAGGATGACTGACTTAACAGAAAGCAAAAAATCTGAGAACCCAGCTGAGTACATATCCCATCACACCTCCCAGGGTGTGCCTTAAGGGATTCTTGCTTGATAACGATGACCCCAGTCTTGAAGAGGCCTCAGGGTACATCACAAGAAGAGGCTGACAGCATTATTACTTATTTCACAGATACAGAAATGGAAGCCAAAAAGCAATGAAATGAGTTGCTTGGTATCATTCAGGAGACAAGAAAAACAAAATACATCTCTTGACTTTCTAGGGAAGCTGTTAATAGCAGACAAAGCACTGAACAAATTAGATTTTTCCAGCAATCACATTACACTTCTGGTACCTAAGACAATTCTTAGTGAATTCACTCTTCTTAACCTACTTTCTCTAACCACTTCTGCACTTTCAACCAGGAAATGCAATTACTCATGTTTTAAAACTAATTTTTTCAACAAGCAGTGGAATGCTACAGGTAAACTTGTTTAACAGTCTGTTGTACATAAACAAAGGCTACCCAGTGCTTCGCTGAGTGAGTGTGGCAACATTCTGAAAGCTTTACTTACGTGTAATCTGCCTCTAAGCTCTCTGTCATTTCTCATTTTGACATAGATTCGCTCATCTAGACTGAGTCTGATGAGATCAAGTGGCTCCTCTACAGTATTTGTTGTTTGTTGCTAAAAAACAAAACAAAAGCATTATTTGTACAGAAGAAGCCGGTGAACTTTTCCATTCCTCAGTGTTTGTGAGACACAGAAAACAAAGGAGTGAGAACACAGATGTAAATACTTTAAATCATTCCTTCACATCCTGGTGAACCTGAATGCAGCTGATTTACCACTCTACTGATACTCACCAGCCTGAGCAGCATGAGTCAAAATATTTCAGTTTATTCTTGCAGTAAATCATTCCTCACACACAGGGGGATTGGAACTAGATGATCCTCAGGGTCCCTTCTAACACAAACCATTCTATGACTCTGAACTGTTTTTCTTATCAGCAGCCACAGTTTACACCGCAGCACAGAGCCCACACTGCGTGAACCAGCACCACACCTGTGCCATGGCAGGCTGGAACAGCCAAACTCACGCTGACACCGGTGCCAGCACAGGGAGTTACCCGGGCACACCCTTGGGTGACCTCAGGCACCCGGGCACACGCTGCCCCCACACACTCACCGCTCCCGAGCTCTTGCTGGGCCACACACAGCCAGGCCGGGCCCCGAGGCTGGCGTGAAACCCCAACACACACTGGCCTGAGGCTCCCTTCTGTGAGAAAGGCGCACTTTGAGGATCGTAACTTAGAAAGGCTGAAGACCTCCGTGCATATCCCACATCTTCCCTATCTCATATATATCCCATATCTCCATTCCAGCTACCTCCTACCTTCAGAGCCAAGAGCACTGCCGTCGGCAGCTTTCCCCCTTCCCCTCCTGCGGCAGCGCCCGGGGCCAGCCGGCCGACTGCGGGCCCGCCACAAGCTCCGAGGCCGAGCAGGGATTTAATCTCGCACGGAAAGCGCTCCCTGGGAGCTGCGCCTCACGGGGGGCCCGGGCGCACCCGGCCCAGCCGCGCAGCCCAGAGCCTGCAGCCGCTGGAAGAGGCGAAAGCCGCTCACCTGGTCCACCTCATCCGCCATCTTTCAAACCGCCTCCCGCGCCCGCCCGCGAGACTTTATGGCCCGGCCCCTTCCCTTCCCTTCCCTTCGGCCGCGCGAGGCCGGGCCGGGACCTGCCCGCGCCGGCAGCAGCATGGGTAGAAAGCGCAGAGCAGCGCCCTGGCCCGTGGCCGGCAAAAAGAGGCGCTCCGGGGGGCTGCGGGAGGAAGATGAAGATGAGGAGGACGAGGAGGAGGGTGCGTGTGAGTGCGACAGGGAGGCCGTAGTGGGCCGGGCTCTGCGCCGCCGCCGCGGCTCGGGCCGCTCCAGGCCGCGGGGGTCGGGGAGCAGCGGTGCCAGCGCGCCCTTGGGAAGGACGGCCACGCCGGGCTGGAGGGGATGGTTATCGGCTGTGCTATCGGCTGTGCTATCGGCTGTGCTATCGGCTGTGTTATCGGCGGTGGGATCAGTGCCCCGAATCCCGGGCGTTAAACCCGTGTGTGACGCCGACAAAGGCTGAGCGAGTCCATGCGGGGTTGTTTTATCTCGGCCGCGCTCTCCAGAGCAGTTTCACGTGGTAATAAGTTGTTGTGAGTGGCAAGCACAATGCTTGGTTTTCCGCCGATCCCTTCGGTAGGACTATAGGAATCTTTAAGTCATTCCTGTGAGTTACATGAGTATTTTCCTCAAACAAGTCTCGCTGTTCAAATCTTCCCTATTTATAAACAGTGACATGCTCAGCATTGTCAGTGCCCACATTCTTCTGTAGCTGCCTCTAATGAAATCCGTGGAGGTGTTGTTTCACATGGGGATGAAACTCCATTCTCTAACATTAG
The DNA here is from genome assembly GCF_020740725.1 of Corvus hawaiiensis. Classification (NCBI taxonomy): domain Eukaryota; kingdom Metazoa; phylum Chordata; class Aves; order Passeriformes; family Corvidae; genus Corvus; species Corvus hawaiiensis. Next base: position 12,918,325 of record NC_063223.1, read on the forward strand.
TTTAATAACATTCATTTCTTTTGTCACATGCAGATGATTTTGAAAAGAAAAAACCCAGTGTAAAGAAGAACTCAAAGGCTCCAGCTAGGAAAAAGGAAGAAGATTGTGATACTGGAGTTTCCAACTCAGCAAAAACTTCCAAACCTTCAAAACAAAAAGAGGCAAAATCACAAATAAAAGAAAGTAAAAGAAATGGTAGGAATAAAGAGAATTGTATCAAAGAGGAAACATGCAGGTAAATTTATTTATCATTCAAGTCTGTGGAGCTTTTTCTTCATCTTACTTCTTTGTGTGGTTTGATTGTCAGTTACTCAGTGTGTTGTTACTGATGCAGAGGTCACGCTTCATTTATTTCCCTATTTTTAGTATTTGATAAACAAGCACCTGCATTTCATGGTGATGGTATGTTTTGATGATTTTAACAGTGACTCACTGAAGTGTCCTCAGAAGGAAATGAAGACAGAATCTCCTGTTAAAAAAGAGATGGATGAAGACAATACTGATGATGGTGGTGATGATGATGATGAAAGTGAAGATGAATGGGAGGATGTGGAAGGTAACAATTGCACAATGTTCATTTTAAGCACTTTTTAAGAGCTTGTGTATCACAATGATTCTTCAACAGCAGGCAACCAGCATCCCACAGTTATTTGAAATAACTTAGCACACACAGTGTTATGGAAGATCCAGGAGCTGGTAGTTAATGGAGATGTTCTGTTTAAAGGTTGTTTGAACACTTCAGAAGGAAACACTTTAGAACATTTCAGAAGGATCTCATCATCAGTCCTCCATGGGAATCTATTCCATGTTTACTTATAATTTAGTAATATTTTATTTTTCCAGAACTCCAGGAACCTGCTACAGATAAGTTAGAAGAAGCTGCTGTTCTTCCATCAGTGGGGCTGCCAAGAAATCCCGTCGAGATTGAGATTGAAACCCCAGAGCAGATGAAGAAAAGAGAGAGGAGGTAAGAACAAGGAGGTGGTGGAGGGCTGGAAAAGGCTGAAGTTAAAAATACCATAAGTCTTGACTGTCATTGACTTGCTGTGTTCGGGTTGAAAATGCCCACTTGATGCAGACCATTGAGTTGGAACGTTGCAGGGTTGTGGGATGAAGAACAGTTTACATACTGACAATTCTACCAAAAATCTTCAGTGTAAGTTGGCAGGAATTGAGGAGGTTTTTCAGCTTCCTTGAAAATCAAGTGTGTAACTTCATTGTGTTTTACTATCTCCATTTCCTGTGAAGGGACAGCAGTAGATCTCTGCAAGGAGAGCTGTGGGTGAATGGCACTGTGTTACTGCAAAATCATAACAGCCTGTTCACATAGCCAGTCACTAAACCTTTCCTTAAGTGTGCACAGAAGATTCTCTGGGATGGGTTCTGTTCGTGAGCTGACCCAGTTCAGGAATCTAGAAAGGCAGGTCCACAGAAATCCCACAACATCCATTTCTTTTGTAATCTGCAGAGAAAAAAGAAAAGCTGAGTTTGAGATGTACCTTCGGAGAATGATGAAACGTTTCAGCAAGGAGGTTCGTGAGGACACACACAAGGTATTTGTCACAGGGAACCATGGCAGAGAAGAAACTGAGCATAAAGATGTCTGAACTGATTTGTAATCAAAAGGAGTTAATTTTTATCAAATAACACGGGGCCATGGCTAGAAGTGAAAAAACCAGAGAGGCTGTAGTCCTGACAGATGCTTGTTAAGATTCCTCCTAAACTGTGAGTTGGAAACACCAGTGCCTGTGTTAGTAAAATTCTAACTCAAAGCCTGTGTGAGTAGGATGTATATTTCTCTGTGGAGGGATATCTTCTCATTCTGTCACAATTAAACTATCAGTCATGTAGAGCAGGAGACATTTGCAAGGACTTCTGAAGAAGTCTGAAGACAGCACTGTGAATGCTTGGGAGGCTTCAGTGTTGCCCGTCTCAGTTAAAAGGAGCAGTGAAGTATTCCTTGTCTTTACCATGGACAGTAGTTCCAATAAGGAAAATCTCTTGTGAACTCACTTTTAAACTTTTCTGCCTCAGGTTCACCTGCTGTGTTTGTTAGCAAATGGTTTCTATAGGAACAGGATCTGCAGCCAGCCAGATCTCCTCGCCGTTGGTCTGTCCATCGTCCCCGCCCGCTTCACCCAAGTGCCCGCAGGCCACATGGGCCTCGTTTACCTTTCCAACTTGGTGAAATGGTAAAACTCTCTTCTGATCATGCTGTCACATAGAATGTAGAGCTACGGTTCAGGGAGAGGGGTAACTGTAACTTAACAATTTTCTGTGGTTTTTTGGATTTTATATACAAGGGTGAGAGGCTGTCTTTTTTACAGAAGGAGAGGGTGAACTCTGAAGTTTAAGAATACAGTCACAAACACTGGACAGTAAGCAACTGTCTTGTATTTCAGGTTTGTTGGAACCTTCACTGTCAATGATGAGCTTTCCACTGAAAAAGGAGAGCCCCTTCAGTCAACACTGGAGAGGAGGTTTGCCATCTATGCTGCACAGGATGATGAGGAGCTGGTTCATGTAAGAGACTGGGAAGTACAGGGTTGGTGAGTGTGGATGTTGTGTGTCAGGTCATACACAAAGTGGTGGGAGGGTGGATTTGAAGAAAGCAGATCAGTGAATTAAGTGATTCTGTAGCTTTTTATTTTCTTGTATTTTTATCTGGAGAGCTCCTGTGATTAAATTATTGAATTTAAACTGTTTTGCAGATATTTTTAATTATTCTGCGAGCATTACAGCTGCTGTGTCGCCTCGTGCTGTCTTTTCAGCCTATTCCTCTCAAGGAGACAAGACCAAAGGTAGTTTTTGTTGTTTGTGTGGAATAAGGAATAGGTTACTGATTTAGTAGGATTAAAAAAACTTTCTGGCTGTTACAACTTGCAGTGAATCGCTTACTGTGGGAACCAGGGTTCTCTCTACATTGCAGGAAATGCACACCCTTAATTTTTAATTTTCTTCTTTAAGAAAAGCCACTCATTTCTGTGTTTCAGCAAAGATTTCTTAATGTTTCAGTGGGTTTACATTTCTTTTAGACAGCAACTCTTGCTGCATGAGTACACCTCTCTTCAGCCAGTTGCCTGAAGTTTTCAAGTCCCTAAGACATTAATTGACTGCCTGCCAGCCTTTGGTCTGCATGAACCTTGGGCTCATTTCAGTCTTTTTTTTTTTTTTTTAACCATATTCTTAGCTGCAGTGATAAAAGTGACCTAGCCTGTGTCTTTGCAGGGAAAGAGCTCATCCAAGAGGCTGTCTCACAGCAGCACCTCTGAGGGGCAGGAGAGTTCTGCCACAACACCCAAAGCTGGGGCAAAAAAATGTCCCTGCAGAAAAACCAAGCAGGACGAGAAATCCTCAGAGAGCAAAGAAGACAAGAAGGAGCCAAAGAAACCCAAAACTGCGCAGACTGAAAGGACACACAGGTCAAAGCTGACTAAAGGCAGCCAGGAACAGAAGGAATCAAATAATGAGAGCAGTTTAGCAGAAAAGGATGTGCCAGTCAGGCCCAAGAACGACCGCCGGAGACGAGTGGCCTCCAAGGTGTGTTACAAGGAAGAGAGTGGAAGTGATGATGGCAGTGGTTCAAACTTTGAGATTTCAGAGGAGAGTGAACTCTCTGATGAGGATTTTGAAACTGTCCCTAAAAGGCGGAGGAGCTCACTGGCCCCCCAGAATTCAAAGGTGACAACTATAAAAAGCCCCAAAACTGAGACTTCAGAATCAAGGCTGTCAAAAAGTTCGTGTGGAGCTGAGCCTAAGCCAGCAAAAAGTACAACTCCAGCCTTGCCTCAAGCACAGAGGAAGAGAAGCAAAATAATTTCTAGTGATGAGGATGATGGACAGCAGGAGGTGAGGAAAGCAATGGGCACAGACCAGTGGCTGGAGGTTTTCCTTGAGCCTGAGGACAAATGGGTTTGTGTAGACTGTGTTCATGGCAGTGTGGGCCAGCCCCAGCTGTGCTTCGCACATGCCACAAAGCCGCTGTTCTACGTTGTGGGGTTTGACAACAATGGGAGTGTCAGGGATGTGACACAAAGATACGATCCAGCGTGGATGACCTCAACAAGGAAGAGCCGTGTGGACCCTGAGTGGTGGGAAGAGACACTGCAGCCATATGAAAGTCCTGATGTGGAGAGAGACAGGAAGGAAGAAAATGAGGTAAATGGCAATAGGTTGTTCAAGGCATGTAGTGCCAGGAGTCCAGTCCCTGGATTCTCATTCAGGCAAAAGCATTAGAAATCTCTTTCCATGAGGAAGGAGGTTTGTATTTGAACTTGGAATGTTGAGATTGAACATGTTTTAAAGAGAATATACAGTGATAAATTTAAGTAATAAATGATGGAGTTTGTTCAGAGAAATTTGTATAGCAGAGGTACTGCACTTACCCTTCTCAGAGAGAGTTTTTGAAACACATAGGCTAGGGTGCACATCTCAGTACTTATTTGCAGCAAGAATGCTTTGGTCTGTTGGCTCATCTGATTAGTTTCTGGTGTTTTTTCTCTTTGGTCCATATTACTGTCATTCTTAATTTCTTACAAAGGGTAGTGCAAGAAAGTTATGAAATTACTCTGTTCTGTAAAATTCTTACAGTTTCAAGTGAAGCTTCAAGATCAACCTCTACCAACAGCAATTGGAGAGTACAAAAACCACCCTCTCTATGCACTGAAGAGGCACCTCTTGAAATACCAGGCCATCTATCCTGAGACAGCTGCTATCTTGGGCTACTGCAGAGGAGAGGCTGTCTACTCCAGGTGAGTTGTGCACCTGTTGTCATCTGCATCTGTGATCTTTGTAATAAATTAAAGAGCTAATTTGCATGATGGTATCAGCAGTAACAGGTGAGGCATGTAGCTGCTCTGACAGCATTTCTGTATCAGTAGGATACAGCTTTTTATTATTTCTACTGTGATAAGCTTTCTGTGGATCTGTTACAGATCACTTGAAAACTTTCACATTTGCTGTTTTCTGGCCTTTTCAGAGACTGCATACACACACTGCACTCCAGGGACACTTGGCTGAAGCAAGCTCGAGTGGTGAGGGTTGGAGAAATGCCTTACAAGGTAAGAAGGTTTGACTTCCTCCTGTGTAATCCACCTGCTCTCTAAAGCTCAAGCCTAGTTCTGTTTTGGTTTTTGTCTTTTGTCAGCGGATGTAGATTTCACACTTGCTTGTGTGGTTTGTGGTAGCTGTAGTGTCCACCTGCTGTGCCTGTAGTTCCTACATGCTACCCAAAGCCCAGCTTCGTCTTTTTCCCACCCCAAGGCTATCTGGCAGAACTGGCTCCTTTTCACCTTCTCCAAAGGCATCCCAGTGTTTAGTGCACTGCTGGATCTCTACCTGTTGCATACAGGTGCTGTGGGTTGGCATTTATAGGCAGTGGATATTGAAGCTAGGAAATAGCATTTCTGTTCTCCCTGACCCTTCTCCTTCGGTGTCCTAGGAAAACCTGAAACCACTGTCAGCTTATTGTGATATTCCAGGCCTGGTTGTCGTATTTGCAGATGGTGAAGGGATTTTCCAACCGGGCGAGGAAGGCACGCCTGGCAGAGCCGGCGAACCGGGACCGGGAGGACCTGGCGCTGTTTGGCCACTGGCAGACAGAGGAGTATCAGCCTCCCATAGCAGTGGATGGAAAGGTAGCTGGGAAGGCAGAGGGCTGGTGCTAAAGGAAGTGGTTTGTGTGGAGCTCTGGGCTTTATTTTTCCAGAATTTGCATGTTTCAGAGGTGAGATCACTCAAACATCTGGATTCAGGATTAAGAGTTCCGAGGTGAATGTTCACAGGAGGAAGTAGTAAAAACTCTACCGAGGTCTTTCTTTCACAAGTACAGGTAGTGAGTGCAGACTGCTAAAGTCAGAATTTCATTGATCGGATCTTCCTAGCCCATGTTTGCCTTGCTAATTCTCTGCATTACAGTCTGAGTAACAAAGCTTGGGCAGAGGACATAGCTGGGCAATATAACCATGCAGCTAAAAACTAGGCTTGTACCTTGTCATGTGAATATTAATTGAATACTGGAGTGGAATGTAGGAGGTCAGGAGGGGAGAGTCCCTGAGTTGCAGCAGGTATTTTCAGCTCTCTCCAGAAAGCAGGATTATCAGCATCTCTCTTTAATTTTGCCATAACAGGTTCCTCGGAATGAATATGGAAATGTGTATCTCTTCCTGCCATCCATGTTACCTGTTGGCTGCGTGCAGCTGAAACTTCCAAACCTGAACAGAGTGGCACGGAAGTTGAACATTGACTGTGCTCAAGCCATCACTGGATTTGATTTTCACGGTGGCTACTCGCACCCAGTGTATGTGAAAGCTGCTTTGTTGCACCTGTCAGATCTTGATGTCCTGCAGAGGTTGTGTATCTTGTGTTAAGTGGAGCATGTGACCAGTTCCACACTTGGATCGTTTGAGACAGACGGTTCTAGCAGTATTCAGTAGCTTTTGGGCTGGGTCAGCAGGCATTTGCTCCCTTTCTTTTTCCTTCTCGTAGCTGACAGAGGATTGTGTTCTCCTTCCTAGTACTGATGGGTATGTGGTGTGTGAGGAGTATAAAGAGGTCCTTGTTGCTGCCTGGGAGAATGAACAAGCAGAAATAGAAAAGAAGGAGAAGGAGGTAAGAATTATTTTTGCAACTTCCTTATTGTTATATTTATGAAGTAAATTTCATTGAAACTGGGCAGTGAACAGGGTCGGCTGTGTAAGCGACAGGCATGAGGCTTTTTTGATGGCAGTTTAAAAATCTTAAAGCTTTCCTTTTCCACAGGCATAAATACATTGAAACTCACAGTAGTAAATTTTTCTCTTTCCAATAACAATCCCCCACAGAAGCGTGAGAAAAGAGCTTTAGGGAATTGGAAGCTGCTGACAAAAGGACTTCTCATCAGAGAGAGACTGAAGCAACGCTACTCCATCAAGGTATCCTGCATTTCTCTTACTATTTTCTTTTTCTGCATGTTATTTTAACCATAGAATAGAATTTCCAGAGTGTAGTTGCTCAAAAGTCTTCAGGTAGTCAAAAAAACTACACCAGAAGTTCAATGTAGTCATGTTCTTCAAAGATTCATTACTGTTTAACAAGGGATGAATGTTTCTATTTTTATTACTATTTTCTGTTTTGACATACCCCCTTCCTAGATTTATTCCTCCAAGCCAAGCATGTAGCTAACAGGATGAGAGTGGGGCACTTTTCCTTGTAAGTTTGATATTTTAGTTGTTAATTTTTTCCCCAAGGAGAAAGGGGAAAGCCTGATCTTTTTAAAACAGGTTGGTTTTATTCTTCTATTGTCAAAAATGTTTTGCTTGTGTTGAAATGTTCAGAAATAGAAGCACTTTGGGTGAGAAGCCCGAACCAGAGCAACCAACCTCTCTAAGGTCACTCAGTGTCACTGTGACCAAAGACAAGCCCTTTTAGAAAGAGGCAGTTATCTTAGAGTGACTTTCTGATTTTCACACCTGTTTTCCAGACTGAGCCATCAGCACCTGAGACAGAGAAAGGAGGGGGATTCTCTTCTGATGAAGAAGGAGCTCCAAGCTCCGAGAGCGCAGTGGGGAACACAGCCATTTATTGGCCCCAAAATCGCCAGCTAGAGAAACAAGAAGAGAAAACAACCAAAAAGAGCAAGCGAGAAAAGAGAGGAGAAGCAGCTCAGTTGTTCCCATTTGAGAAATTGTGATGACAAGCTTTTCTTGGCTGTTTTCAGATGCAGGAAAAACAGCCATGATAAAAGTATCCTTTGCCAGTTAGGGCCTTAGGTCTTCCTGTGCACTTGTGTTTCTGAGCTGTCAGGGACCAACCTAATTCAGTATCCAGTTTCCTTTGATATCACAAGGATCACCTAGATCTCAGTTAGATTCTTCCTTTATCCTTGGACTTGGGAGAAGTAGACAGGGAGCTACACTTTCTGAGATCAATTTGCTTTGTTGGGGTTTTTGCTCTCTTTTGTATCACTCAGCACTAATAGTTGAGTTTCCTGAGGCACTCCTGTCAGTAGCAGTCTCCCATTTTCCCCTGCTTGCTCAGAACTAAAGCATCCAGCTGCTTTTTACCTGTCTGCAGAGAGGTGGCCAAAGGAATGCTGATGCCTACTTCGATCCATACCCAAATCAGCGGTGAGGTAGAGTCTGGCATTTGTGTCTCAAGGGGAAATACTTCCTCTAAGGTCTAAAAAAAACCCCCACAATCAGAATATGGAGGAACTAATACTTTCTAAAGAATACTTGCATTTGTAATGTAAGTTTGGCTTTTCAGCCTACCATCTTCCTTTACTCTCAGAAATCTTGTGCTTTGGAAGGGAGAAGCCCTGTCCTTGTTACAAACTTAAGGTTCAGTATGCTTTCTTAAGTAATGTGAATATATACATACTTGCTTCTGTTGCTTATCAAGATCCTGTTCTGAAGCAAAACATGTAAAACTGGCTAAATCTCACTGTTGGAACAAAATTCACTAAAACCACAGAATTCTTGTTATCCAGTACCATAGCATTAAAAAACTGTTGAGAGAGGAATGTTAAATCTACATAAGCTTTTCCTGCACTTTTGTAGTAGAAATACTGATCTGTCTTTGGCAGTATTATGTATCTAAATTCCACTGACACAGTCTCTTCAAAAATGGAGGGGAAAACAATTTAGTCATTGCTGGACATTGTCACAGAGGAAAGACTGGATTGTTAGAAAATGGCTTTCATGTAATTATGTTCAGAAAAAAATCTATTTTTGTACTGTATTTGTAGATCAAAATAAAGTTGGAAAAAAAGAATACGTTGTTTGTTTTCTGAATGCACAGGTAACACCCAGTCTCCTTAAAATACAAGAGGCTGTAGCAGTCGGGTTGAACCATCATGTTTTTCAAATAATCTTAGAGAGGCAAGGAAGCCACTGACTTCAGTGGTCGGTACTGGGAGTAAACCCATGGCAAGCTGCTGCAGCCTGGCATCACACACAGTACACAGACCCGAGAGCAGCTGTGCTGTTAGGGGGAACTCACTTCCCAAAGCAGGGAAGTATTTGCAGGACAAACAAAAACCAACAGTAGAAAACTTCATGGAAGCTACAAACTAACCCTCCACCTACCTGGACAGTATTCCTGGATATAAAATATGTAATACTTGAATTTAACAAAAAAGCCTACAGACCAACCTTCTGAAAACTATTTTATTACATATACAAAAGCTGAGCACTTCTGTAGAAAATTGTCTCTTCATCTCCAATAAGTAATGCTGGTTGGTGTTCTGCATCATGGGTAAACACAGCAGCAGTTCAAACCCAGTTTCTCTGCCCTGTGGAGCACAATTCCTGACACAGCTTGGTGTTGGTGCGCAGCAGGAAGACTGTGCAGTGTCACTCCATGTGCCAGCTGCATGCACAAGGCCCTCTCCTGTACCCACCCTTTCACTCACTGCTCCTGCTTTTACCAGCAGGATAGAGCCATGAGACCAAACAGACAACATTCAAATACCAAAAGAATGACAGTAATTAGGACTAATACAGTAATTAAAAATTTTTCAAAAAATTTATGATTTCTAACTCAGATTTCTATTTCAATACCATTTCTAGCAAACGTTTGCTTCTATGTATGTTCAAGTCAAGTTCCTTTGGTACAAAGAACACCCTTCTGATGGTCATAAATAGATTTCTTATTGAAAACATTATTTTTGTACTGAATTATGTATAGTTACAAAAACCCCCAAAACACAGTAGCGTAGGAGGGGCTCATCTGGAAGCCAGATTACAGCTTGGTGGAGAGACTTAAAGAGTGTCTCTAACCTCACATACTCATTACAGCAGAAGTTTGTAAACATGAGCCATCACAACACTACAAGGCATTCCTCTAACATGATACAAAATCAACAATTTAGGCTACTAAAATCTATGAAAACTAAACAGGCAAAAATGTTTCCATTGCTTCATTTCATGGGGTATGTTCATTGTCCTTATTAAGAGAAATTAAAGAAAGGAAAAGTATACACAGCAAAAAAACCCCGACTATTTTAAAGACAACACATTCCATTATGAAAGTCACTGTTGTTTCAAGGCAGTAGGTTCTATATTTACAGGTAAATGACCTCTGAGTATCCCTTTAAGTGCAATTTGAAGTGAAATTTTTGAAACAGTTCTGCAATGATATAGTCCAGGCTATCATTCTGGATGCTTAACCAAGAACAATTTCAGAGATTTTTAAAATCTGGGGGAAATCAGTGTTCCCTGATAAATCTGCCCAACCTCAGAGCACTGCTAACATGGCCACTCATTACACCAATGAGTTTGAAAATACTAAGTCCAAAACCAGAGGGTTTAAATGAGTATTGTGCAGAATTTACCTAAGCTAGGTTTTCCCTTTGAACACATACACTGCCAAACACATCAGCCAAAGGAGTGTTCCTGACTGTGCAAACAAGAAAAGGCAGCAGAGGCAGGGTTTGTCAGAGACAGGCAGGCACACGTATTTCCTAAGGACATCCATCTAACCACGGTCCATGGGATGCAGCTGGCACTTTCTCCAAAACACACAAGGTGCTCCACCCAGCCAGTTGGCAAGGACTTGCCAGTTCTCAAACCAGGGGGAATTACTAAGCAGTAAGAGTATCAAATCTGCTTGTTCATTACCTTACCATCAATACACACACCCAAAATGCTTTTTTTCCCCGAAGCTGGCGTCACTGACTTCCCACAAACAGCACCCCATAGGCCTTTGGATAACGTGTAGCAATAACCACATTCAAGCCCCCTCCCCAGCTCTCCGTGCTCGCTGCTGAGCTGTGATTTGCTGTAAGCTTGCTGCAGGAACCAGGTAGAAATGCACTTGAGAAGGTTCTAACCAGGACTCCGTTCAAGACCCCACCACCTCCTTGTCACTGCTGCTTCTTGGGCGGAACACGGGATCTGGCCACCGCGATGGGGACTATGGAGAGCAGCGCGAGGAGCAGGGCCCAGAGCGGGCGGTAGAAGAGCCAGCCCACGGAGATGGTCAGCAGGGACAGCGAGCTGGCCAAACACAGGGCAAACGCCTTCAGTCCAACGTTCACCAGGTCCCTCACAACAGGAAACCAGTCCACTGCAGAGAGAATTAAACATGGCATGAAGCAGTTGGCAAGACGACAGTTTAAAAGAAAGTCTGATTCATGCCTAGGATCTGCACGCTAATGACTGCAATCAAAAGACAGATTCAAACTATTTATCAAGAGCACTGGATTAGGTGTTTCAGCAGAGCAGCATCAAGACACTTGATCACTAAGCTACAGCTAAACATACAAGACAATGCTATCCTCATCTCCAAAATGAACTGTGAAGATTTGTCCAAGGCTTGAGATGCAGAGGAGACAGATAGCCCCTCAGTTATGCAACACGTTTTGGGCAACTGATACAAGCTGCTAGCACCAAGATTCCTTTCTGGCAACAATACATCTTGGAGCAGCATGTATATGGATAAATAAATCAGAAAAAAAAGTTCACAGCTACAAAGCGAATATCTTTGATGTCTGAAGTTTATACAAGTTTGAGGTGTCTTGCTTTTCTGTTTTTAATCCAGCATTTTTCCTTATTAAAAGGATAAACAGAAACTTTCTTTGCTGTTTGTTTACAGTAGTGTAGAATAACCAGAGACAAAACTGTATTCCTATACTACAGGCAATTAGGACCTGTTGGGAGACCAATTATGTGTGGGAGCAGAAAGAAATTGTATTGCAGCACGCTGAGTTAGATTTGAAAGAACCAGCCCAACATGTGCTTCAGCTTTTTATTTTGGCAAGCACTGGGCTGGGATCTTCTGAGACTGGCAGAAGATATTTTTGGGGGTTTTTTTAATGTTCACAAAGCAACCACTTGGTTTAGGGGTCCTGTTTACCTGAAGTTGCCTACAGTGACTTTTCATATCAAATCAAGTCTGAGTTCAAACCAGATTTCTCCTTGTCTCCAAATGAATTAACTCTCTAGAGGTTACGATCTTATTTCTAGATCATTTTACCTTTCTGTGAAAAACTTACCTAATGTGTAAAAGATTCGGGTCATCAGGCTGATGCCCACAAACATTGAGAGCCAGCCTGCTGCACGGAGAGCCCAGGTCTTCACGGTGTTACTCTCATGCTCCTTCTGAAACACCTCCTGAAAGCAAACACCAAGACATGCAGCCTGTTTCTTGTTCTTTTTCAAGATCCTCTTAATTCCAGTATATTATGAGCCAATCAGAGCCAAGAGCATTTTAGGAGTACAATTTCTCTCGTAGAAGATACATTGCAGCTCATTCTGCAGGGTCTGTGCACTGTGGCAGTACACTGCAACAGACTGAACAGTGCAGCACAGGAAAAAATTGCCCTCCTCTTAATTAAAACAACCTAAAAAGCACCATTCAACACTACCCACAGGCAGGAAGCACACAGGTTTTGCTGCAATTGGATACATTCAACATTACTGTGGAAAATAAGAAACTGTAATAAAGTAGGAAGAGTCTGACTTCACTCTGAAGGAAGAGAGAAAAGGCAACAATATCCACTGATGGCTGAAGGAAAGGTGTGTGAAAGAGAGCAAGCTGGATGCAAGGAAGAAAAGCTAAAAGGTATGTGTGCATTTCATCAGGCAAAGCAAAGCATCTCTTTGCAAGAATTCTGAGTGAGATTTTTTTCAAAATGGGTGGTGTGACCCTCTGGCTCAACAAAACGTTCACATGGAGACAGCTGGGACATTAGAAAGCACTAAATGGTAAGAGATGTTTAAGACTGATTGATTACTTGTATATACAAGTACTCAATTAATTACTTATTTGTAACCAGTTAATTTTCAATACAACAAAATTCTATCTAATGAAGATTCAGATCTTACAGCAGAGGGTTGATTTTATTGCTACTCTTTCAAGTCAAAACAAAGCCTTTTTAACTACTTTTGGAAGCCCCTGTGAACTTTTGACATCTGGGTTTTTTTACAGCAGGGCATGAAACAATCATTAATGGAAGCAAACCTACTAAAAGGAGTAAAGGAATCACCAAATTGCTGGAGCATGCAGGATTTATTGAAGCATAATGCTCTGCCTGAAGGTTCTTTCTCAGCCAGAACAGTAATAAACATTTCAAACAAGCCTAAACTCCTGTTATTAGGAGCTGAAGAGAGAATAACTCTTATGGTTTATTTAATTAAACCCTGATTTTTACGATTTTTACATGTGACCTGTTCAAAAGCATGTGCTTGCATGTGTAAGTGGGAAACAACCAAGGAGTAAATAAAAACAAAACAGGAAGGTGCAGAAACAATCTTTAAAGCAAACAGACAGAATGCGCAGAAACCTGGAAGGGAATGCAGGCTGTTGTCCAAGGAGAGAGAAAAGCCAGTGTTTGTATGAGTATCTCCTCCTCTAGAGCAGGTCTGAAGGAGAGTAGGAATTTCCTCTTCTGCTGCTTCTGCACTACCACCTCGAGTTTTAACCCTTCACTAGTAGAGTGTGGTATCTCACCTCCACAGAGAGGTCCCCAGGGTACAGAATCTCCAAAACATCTCCAGACTTGGTATGATATGGAACCAGCTGATCACCTCGCTGCCGAGCAATCACAGTCACCTTGAAAGAAAGGGAAAAATATTTACTGGTTACTGAGTTGGGAACAGAGCTTGCAAAATACAGAAACAGCAGAAGACTCACCTTAGCAGCAGTGCCCAAATAGGGATCATCTCCACTCAGACCTGCATAGAAGAAAGAGACACGAAGGTCTCCCACCTACAAACAAGAGAAGATTGGAAGTCAAGAAAGATTGTTTTACAAAGGGGAGTCACAGAAAAGACAACTCAGCACAGGAACATCCTTTATTCATCAACACTTTTTCTGAACATTAATGTCAAGCAAGAGGATGGCCAGAATGATTTCCAAGCTGTCCTTTTTTCAGGGCTAGCTGGCAGCTGAAACAGGAGAGCTCAAATGTTGTTTTGTAATATCCCCTCTGATTATGCTGTAGGAGCACATGATATGCTTTGTTCATTCCTTGTCATTTCATCTTTTGGCAAAACAGGGCGGGCAGCACAATCTGGCAGCAAGCTGTTTGACTGTACTCCTCACTACAGCAAGGCAGAGGTGGAACCCACCTCCCAGCACCATCCCTTTCCACTTAAAAGCACAACAGACTCAAAAAAAAAGAGAACAAAGGAGCAGAACTGGAAGCTGTCTGCAAGAGCAGCGCTCATTCTGAAGGGCTGCACTAAGGGAGTCATCCTATGTGATGGTCTGCACTCCATTTTCTATACATTTAGATTGAAATGGGACATACCCCAATTCCTTTTTCACACCCAAGTAATCACTGCTTTAGTTTATCTTTCCCATCTTACTTCTGGACGCCTGGGGTTGTCACTGTGATAAAAGTAATCTCCTCCTCGGGTAACGTCAGCATGGGGATCATCCAGGTGTGACAAGCTCAACTGCTTGAAATCATCAATTTTATCCACGAGACCTAAGCAGAATAAAGCATCAAGCTGAGGCCCAGTGTCTAACCTGGAACAGCCAATTTGCTGGCTGGCTTCCTGATTATCACTTGACAAGACAGCTGTTGTGGAAAGAACCAAAGTCCGCTGCTGATGCAACAGCAGACACAAAGCCAGTACAAAACAATCCTTACCCTTGGAAAGAACAAAGCTGCCAACCTGGACGTTAGGAGAAACAGCAGTGAAAGACTCCACAGCCATGGCACTGAGGAACAGAGAGAGTCCCTGATTAGTCCCAGAATTATGATCAAACTCTTGATTTGCAGTGTGTAATATACAGCACCGAAAAGGTACTATGGCAAACATGAGGAGAGACTCAAAGAGCTAAATGACTCATGATGTGAGAACAAATCCATCAAGAAACTGTCCACAGTGCATACTGTTGGAGCCATTAAAATAAGTTAAGACAAGGCATGACTGCTCTGAACTGCTGTAATTTCTTTATGCCTTTGTCCTCCCAACTACCAAAAGAACAACAGTTTCCATCTACTGCACTCTGTTATGAAATTAGTCATTTAGCTTTCATCTTTGATCAGATCCAGTGACAGAATTCAGAGAGACTGTGCCAGATGGTACCTTACCTCGGGTTTTTGTGTCCAATTTCTCGATCAAAGTTTCTGCTGTTCACAACTTCTGATTTCCACTCTGTATCTAAACAGAATGATAAGAAGGTTGAAGAAAAGACACTCGGATCTCAGTTACCGAAGACACCTCTCAATCAATCAGTTCTAGGTTACACTTCTAGTAATATTGTCTACATAAATACCTATGATAGTCTCTACTGTTACTTAGATCCATCCTCCTAGCATATTAACAGGGAATAGCAGGATTTAGGGTGAAAAAAGGTATTTTAGGGATAAAATTATAATTCAATTTTTCAGCTTTGCTGTTGGCATCTTCCATGATCAGGCTTTGATTCCTGGCTCTACTCTTTGGGAATAAGCTGGTTTTGTGATAACAAGGGGAAGGGGGCAAAGGGAGAGGAGTCTGGAGTGAACTTGAGCCTTGGAAAGGGTTAGTCCAAATGTGTTTTGCCAACACCCAAATCACTGATTAAATATTTAATTGACAATAAACTTTCCATAAGGTGAGTCTGTTTTGCCCGTGATGGTAATTGGAAAGCCATCTCCCTCTCTTTCTTTCAATCTGTCCTTCTCTCCTCTCGTTTCCAGTTTCTTCCCCAGGGGAGAGTAATCAAGCAGCTGTGTGGGACCATGGCTGGCAGCCAAGGATAACCCACCACAGCTAATAATACGTAGACATTTACAGGACAGAATCCATCAATCTTGAGAGGACAGCTGTTTTTTCAGATGGCATTTCTTTTTGTTCCCTGTCACTGTGAAGCTGTTTTTCGTGGCTCACAACCACCAGCTTTGCCCCTTAGGTACCTTCACACTACAGGCTCCCCATGCTTCACTCAGCTGAGTACTTTTATATGATCACACCCAGAAACTGCTGTACGCCAACATTACACACCTATGTGCTTTAATCAGAGATAAATGAAGCACAGAGACCAATCTCCAAATACACGATGACTCAGAGTACTCTTCTGCCACTGGGTAGATCAGAATAACATGCCCAGTTCTGCTCCTGCCAAAAAGAGCACTTGGCAAAAGCCACAGTGCACATCAGAAGGTGCTGGTGGTTTTCACTGGCTGGTATCAACATCTGAACAGGTTCTCAACAGGCTCCCTTACAGGCTGGAACTACACTGCTTTTCCCTGTCTATTCTCTTCTGCTCACAGCTGACATATTCCCAATTACTGCATATCTGAAATGTAATCTCAGGTATAGCTTTGAACACACTCCCATCTCTGCCCATCTCCATTCACTGAGAACCTTATGGGCCCTATCTCTGGAGCATCCTTTCCCTGGAAGTTCCTCTGAACTTTTAGGGGTTGCAAAACAAGACTCGGATTTTCTGTAGCCCTTGCTTGCTGACAGCACATCTCCTTTCTCCTCAGTTACTTCAGGAAAGGGAGGTTCTGTCATTTGTTTAAGAAAGATAATTTTTGCTTGTTTCTTCACATTCCTTTCCTTTTTTTCCCAAGGAGAAAACACAGGTTTTACAACAAAAATCAAAATACACACACACATGAAAGTCCAAAGTTACATGCATAAAAGGAAAGGGACTTTCTGATGATCAACTTACTGTATGAATACTTTGTCTCTTTCTTAATCTCCCCATTCTCTTCATATTCCCTGCAGAGGAAAAGGGCTGGGATGAGAACCAAAACAGTGCACACACACCCCTGCTCAGGGCAGAATACACTTCACCAATGAAATGCACAGACAGATCTCTGGCAACACAGACTTATCTTTATACATAACCTAACTCTTCTCTGAACTACCTGTTCTGAAGATGCAGATTCTCTGTACCAGGAGTAAACTATACACAAACGCTCAACAGCCACAACCCTTTTATTCCCATGCTTCAAACAAGGAGGTGTTGACTAGATTGATGAGGAACAACCAGAATTAAATACAATGAGACAAGCTGGCCCAAATCAAGTCTTTAACAGATGCTGCACCATAAGCATGCTAAAACTGAGAAATTATTTTTCACACCTTCAGAGGTGACTTCACAACCTCTGACTTTTTTTTTAATGACATGAAAGACATTTGGAGTATGAATTCTGGGCAGTCACACCTACATAATAGCTAATAACATTCATACTACCATCAGTGGAATTATTAGAAATAGCATAGTTTTTCCCTATTTGAGTTGCAACTATTAGCAGAGCAGTTAACATCTCCCAAGGAAACTAAAGTGATTGTCTAAAAGAAAAAAAAAATCCAACAGCTCTAGAATTCTCTTGCTATAAAGAGGTTTGTTTTGTTTTGTTTTTTTCCTTAGGTCTAAGGAGAGAAAAAAAAATTGTGATAGGATCCTGGTAATACAACAGCCTTATAAACAACTTCTAAAGATTACTTTCACTTACTTGGAATCTTCATATTCTACCCACTGGTACATTTCCACGTTACGCTTAAGTTTGACAGCTTGAATGGAGAGCCCATAGCTGGGGTCAAACAAAGGCTGTGCAAAAATTAAAGAAAATACAAGTCAGTCTAAATGCTATACCTCACAACCTCAAACAATGTACTTTTATTACTGAACCCATTTACGTACCCCACTGTACAGCTAGCACTATCTTACACACAGGTGAACACAGTATAAATGTTATGAAAACCAAAAAGGAATGTCTCTTTACTGGCAAATCTGACCCTGAAGAATCATAATCAAAAGTTACTGCTATAGTAAAGAATGAAACCAGAACTGCTGACTATGGGTTTACAGGTTTCAGTGTTTAAACCAGGAGATTCTGTTTTGCTGGAAGGTGCTGTGTTACCTTCTGCAATGTGGGTGGACCATGGAAAATGTCACCACTACTGAAAACTAAGAACTTGCAAAGCTCCTGTGCTGCAAGAGCCTGAAGACTTTACAATATCATGAACACACAACAGGTTCCCTACATAAATGGCAATTGAAATGAGCCACAAAGGCAGTGTGAGGGTAAACACAGCTAGAGCTGGCACGTGGCTTGGGAGAGGGGAGTCCAAGGCCATTCAGCATCTCCCTGATTCCAGGCCAAGAACCAAAGCTTGAGTGGTAGCTGGCAATGCTTAGAGGAGGAGAAAAGCCATGTGTCTTTTCCTGGATATCAAACAAAACTTCAGTTGGCAAAGACTTTTCCTTCCCTTCAAGCTTGAAATACTCTTATCTCCAAGGTACTATTTTATTTACCTTAGATGTACTCAGAGCACCAGCCAAGTGCACCAGTCTCCCCTCATTCTGCTGAGAGATACTGTGGATGCTGTCAAGACGAACCACAAGAGAAAGCCCCTCATCGAGAGACTTGGCTGTCCTTAAAGCTCGTCCCTGCAATGAAGAAAACAGAAATCCAGTTGCGGACAATCAACATCACAGCAGTATTTTGTGAACAAGATTAGGAGACAAGTGAGCTGATGACCCAAAGGAATGCTTGCATATTCAGCTCAAGGCATATTTTTGAAACACACTTGTACTTCTCCATTCCCTGTGATCCAGTTTGGGGCAGTACTTCTCACCCAGGCAGCAGGACCATTAACACTGACTAAGCTTCTCAAACAGACAGAAATTCTTCCTACAAGGCTCCAAACTTACTGCTCTTCACCTCTTACCTTGTTCATCATTCCTGAATAACTGCAAAAATGATACAAATTATGGTTCATTTTTCCACATAGCTATATTGACTCCTTGGCAGAAGTTTTCCCTGCCTTACCATCACATCCTGGTGAAGTCATCAAAGTTGGGAGAAGTTATTTTTCCTCTTACAGAGGTATGAAAGGTAGCCTCTAAGTGAAAAATCCACAGAATTCTGCTCTCCACTCCAAAATTGCCAAAACACATATGTTTTCAATGGTAGAGTGTTAAGATTCCTGGCTAACTTTTTTTTTTTTTTTAAATCTAAAACCAAGACATAAAATAATACTGAGAAAAAAAGAATAAATAACATCCCCAATTTTGCAACATGGGGGATGAATTTCTTTAATGTAATTATAACAACACTAGAAATGAGAACCTTTTGCTATCTCAAGAAAAAAGGGAAGGCAGGAACGTGGCTGGCTCATGCAGCCATCTTACCACCGACTGTTTCTTCATCAGTTTACAAGTTTTGGATCTTATCTCTCATCACACACTGCTACTGTCTCTACTACACCTAGTTCTAGAGAAATACTACCTGTGGCCTGTGGTTTCACTTTTCTATTATATCCTGAGCATAAGCACCAGGTCCCCAGACAAAACTTCCTCTTCTCATGGATCAATAAAGCTGTGTACAAACACTGACAGTATTGCACTTACTTCATTGGTGAAAAGAAGGTAGAAAGACAGAAGAAATGCCGCAAGTCCAATCAACATGCCTCCAGAAGTCTCACTGAGCCGCTCCAGGAACCCTGGTTTGGGTTCACTTGTAATTTTAACATGCTCTTTTCTGCTGCCTGTGTCAGAGAACTGTTGGAAATAAACCAAAAATGGCATATTGGTGCGAAAGGGGAAAGCATTCAGTTTCAAAACAAGTCTTCCAGCTTTGTTAGCACTGCTGCTCTACAGAGCAGAATCGCTTGCCTTGGACCAAAACTTTCCCATACTTATTAGATGCCTCATCACACTTTTGATACCAGAAATGCATTCCATAAATAAAACTCCAGCCTGATAGAAAAAAACCCAATTTTTTTTATAGTGGTTCTACATTTTCAACCTTCCTTCAGTCTGTCTCCAGGTTCTGTATTTGGTGTCCACACCCTGCATTCAGGCCATGACAAATTGAGTAATAGCCCTGAATTCCTGACCGAGTAAAACATCGCTATAAATAACAAATTATGATTCACCTCACCAGTAAAAAGAGTGCCTGCACACTCTAAAATAATTATATCCATAGTAACAACACCTTAAAACAAGGCAGTGACACGGGACAAACACGAGAGTCCTGCGGTTTATCTGTGCGTACACGGGTTGTGGGAGTCACCAAATCCAACTTCAGCACAAGCACACGGCCAAGGCAGGGCATGGCGCTTCCCTGGCTCATCTGGAGATGCCCGGCGGGCTGTGACCGGCACAGGGCTCTGGCCACAGCCCGGGCACCTCGGGGGCGAACGGGCCGACCCAGGCAGCCGCCACACGGAGCAGCAGCGGGGCCGCAGCGAGCAGCACTTACATTCCTCGACATCCTGAGCCTCTCACGCCCTCCGGGATCCACAACTCAGGGGCCGTCAGAGCCGCACACCACCAGCCGCGCCCTCCTCCGCCTCAGGGCTCCCCCGCCCCGAGCCGCTCCCCGCCCGCAGCGGCGCACGCCGGGACGCGTAGTTCCCGCCGCGGATAAGAAGCCCTTCCTTCCTCCTTCCCTTCCTGCCTCCCTCTCTCGCCCCGTGCGGCCAGGCGCGGGGCAGGCGGGAGCTGTAGTGCGGCGGGGCCGGGCCTGGCGGAGCCCCGCGGCCGGCAGGAGGTGCGTCAGCGGCCGCCGGCGGGCCGGGAAGGCGCTTCCGGAGGCGGGAGGTCGCGGCGTGGAGCAGCGGCGCGGCGCTGCCCGAGCGGTGCTGGCGGGACGGCAGGAGCGGAGCGGCGGGGCCTGTGTGCGGCGCGCTGCGGGGGAAGGCACCGGCCGGCTCCGCCATGTCCTACTGCAGGCAGGAAGGTGCGCGCGGGTGTCCTCCCAATGTCACCCCGCCGGGCGGGCTCGCCGTGAGGCGGCCGGGGGTGGGTGCGCCGCGGGGTGACCGCCCGCTCCCCGCAGCCCGTGAGGGGGGAAGGCGCAGTCGGAGTGAAGAAGAGGTGCGGCAGCCGCCCGCGGTCTGCGTGTGGCGGTGGCAGCGCTGTTTCACCTCCCGCCGCCGACCTTTCTCCTCACGGAGGGCGGGAAGGGCGGCGGGGCCATGAGGCGGCAGCGCGGCCTCGGGCGCGGGGGGCGGTGCGGCTTCGGAGCGGGACGGGAGCGGCCGGAGCGGGCCGGGGGTGCCCCGCAGGGACCGTGTTTGGCTGCGGAGCGGCTGAGGCGTGTGGGCAGGGCAGCCGGCCGCGGAGCGCCTTCTGCCCGCAGGGGTTAAATTTATCGCAGCCTAGCTGAGTGGCCAGAGGTGTGGGATTTTGCCTTTTTAAGGTTGATGGACAGGGTGGGTAGAGTGCGAGCTTTACTTTTCTGTATCTGTACTATGTTGTACAGGTTGTGGTATTTATGAGGCTTGATTACTTAAAGTGGGAGATATATAGATAGATAGATAGATGCATGTCCACATCTATATAGATATATAAATAAATATCCTTGCCCTCTTAAGTAATGTGAAGTTGCTGAATGTAAGGTTTCAGACTGGGAAAAAAGTGCCAATAGTTCTAAATGCCATTTTTAAGTTACAAACTTGGGCACAGACTACTGATTATAAAGTGTGTTGAGGTAGTCATAACCTATGGACCTCTTTTATGCTCTATACTGTGCTTTAATTTTGCGAGATCCGTAAGTTGCCTTATGCAACTCTACAGAGTTGCAGTGAAGAGGTTAGAGTTCATGTGTTTCTAGCTCCTTTTATTTAAGAAATGATGAACTTTCCACATTGTAAAGTTTGCTGGAGTACAATGCAGAGTTGTCAGAAAACTGTTTCCCTTAAAAAAAAGTTTTAGATTTATCTGCTTTTCAGACGTGTTTAAATGCATGGTTACTGAGCAAAGTTAAGTTACTGAACAACTGCTGGCTGAGGTCACACTGAGGGGCCAGAAGATTCAGTTTCTAATATGCCAAGTCACTGTAGTGGCCTTTATGAATTCAGAGAATTGTTGGGGACTTTACCATTCGTTTTCCACTCAAGGAGTACTTAGCTGTGTGCTCAGAAGAGTTTCAGCTAGCTATTCTCTGCTTGTGAGTGCCTCAGAGTGGGTGTTAGAGCTTTGCAGGGTTGTTAGAAAGTTAGAAATACTGAAGTTTCCAGCCAAGCTTCCCCCGATCCTGCTACAGAATGTTTTGGGTAAATGAAGAGCAGGAAGTTAGCTTTGTTGGATTTCTATCCCTTGTAATTTTCTCAGCACCTTTCAATGTAGTTAATTCTATATGGTGACAGTTCTCTTCAGTTTTTAATTCAGATGATTAGAGTAAAATACTACACTAGTCTTTAGTGAAGAGCAGTGTTATTAATAAGTTCCTATTAAACACTTTATTGTTATTTATTGTAGTTTGTCTTTCACTCTTCCTTTTTTTTTAAGTCTAATCCCTTCATCTGTGTGAGTCCTGGTATTGGAGTAATTTGAGTTTGTTTTGAATTAGCTTTTTAACTTAACTGTTCAATGAACTGTACTGTGACCTGCAGCCATGACAGGACATTGCTATGAAAATTGGAGCTTTAGAATAACAGAATTTCAGTGTGTATGTGTTCCTCTGAACTAGTAACTGTTCTTGTTGAAGGTGATTGTTAAGTACAACAATTCATTCACTATTAACATTAGTGCATCACATTGAATATCTCATTACCCTGTGGTGTTCAGCAGTTTTGTAAATGACTCTTTCTGTCTCAGATCTCTCTGAACTTTTGCTTCTTGTCTCCTCCATGGTAGGAAAAGACAGAATAATATTTGCAACCAAGGAGGACCATGAGACACCGAGCAGTGCTGAGCTGGTTGCAGATGACCCAGATGACCCTTACGAAGAACAAGGTCAGTAGTGAGCAGAAGAATGGAAGTAAGGGGTGTTACATAATATATAAAACCAACAGAAAACAAACCCTGTATGAATTAGAAAAACTTAGGCATATTTAAATACTGACGGCAGCTGGTTATGCAGTAAATACCCAAACTCATGGCAGTTTTAACTGCCTGATTAGGACATCACTAATCATACCCTTTCTTACAGTATTTCTTTTTCTACACTTGTAATGATTTCTCTTAGTGGGCTCTTCAAATAATCAGTTGATGGCTTTTAGTTTTGGTTAGTAGCCAGGGATATGCAGAAAAACCTTTTCCTTTTATTAATAAAGTTAGAGCCTAATCAAGTGAAAATTATGGTTGGTTGTTCTCTGTTTTAAGTAACACCATGTAATTTTCAGAGAAGCTGGAGTGAGTTGCATGTCACTGTCATTGATGTGAGTTGCTCACCTGGCTGTGTGCAGCTGAAATTGCCTAATTTGGTGATCTCTGCATATTTGATTTAATATCAATTTATATCTGGCTAATCCTATACTATACTGGTAGCAATATAATCAGTATCTTTCAGTGGCACATGATAGGTAAATTCAAATTATTGAGTTTTCAACTGTAATCACCTCGCCTTGAAAAGATAAAAGTTTTCATGAAGATTGCCGGTTCTTGTATGAAGTACGTCTAACCTGCAAATAGAGATTTAAGAGAGCAGAATATTTCTGAGACCAAGACTTATAATATTCTGGTTGCACAGAGTGTATTTTAAATTGTTTCTAATGTGTAAGTGAAATAATGTTCTGATCATGATGATTTAATAAATTTTGCCCTAGGTTAATAATTATCATGAAAGTCTGTGAGTTTAGGTTTTTTCTAATTGCCTCTACGTTTACAGGTCTTTTGGCCTCTTCACTTTGTGTGAAGTGATTTTATTGGTTTCAGCTCAACTGAGATTGAAGTAAATTCTTAAGACTGAAATTTAGTTAGAAAGTGAAAGTTACACTTTCTGAAGTGGTTCTGAGACCTTTAGAGGGCAGCATTTAGGCAGTTTACCAGCTGGAGCTCACAGGGTCTCTTAGTTAGCTGATATGGTGTGTAGTGTAATTTGAACCACACCTTCCTCATGTCATTAAAATAACTTTTTTTGTACATAGATTTGTGTTGAAATGTTACTGCATTTATCTGCCTATTTTGGCTTCATTACAGCTGTATGTAGTCAGTTCTATAGCTAAAAGTTTTGCTCACCTGCACTGGTAAGTCTGTTGATGATCCAGTGTGACATACATTTGGGTAATAAACTAGTCAAAATTAAAAGAACCACTTTCTTCTTGTTTAAATGTCATATCAGTTGATTGCTCTTGTGTGTATTTTGCTGGATATGGAAAGGCTGTGGTGAGGATGAGAGGTGATGGGGTTGGTTTCCTAGCAATCCTGCATTTCCAGAATGTTAGGTCATTTTCTTCTCAACAGTAGATCGGAGAAGAAAGGGGGAAAGCCAGGAGCTTTTTATGTCACCTTACAGTGACAATGTGTTGTCTGTGGGATTCAAAATGAGAAGCTCTATAAACTATGTTTAAATACTGTCAATAAGTTTGGGTGGGGGTTTCTTGTTTGGCTTTCTTTGTTAGTTTGTTGGGTTTTTTCCTTAGTATGTGGTAAGTTACTGCCATGTTTAAAGTCTGAAAAACCACTTGAATGACCCAGGGCTACCATGCATTAGATCAGAACAGAGAAAATGGACATATCACAGAATACAGCTGCATCTAGTGGGAGTGAAGCTTATGGGCATGAAAGACATGGGTAAAATAGTTTGGAATATGTTGAAATGCTGAAGCTCTGGCTTGCATGGCTTTTATTTAAAAGAAAATTGGGAAGGGTTTTGCTGTACCTAATGTAACATGCAGGCTTTTCTAGTTTAGATTCTACTTGGAATAGAAGACTTGGTTTCCAGTGTTCAAATTCTGTTGTATAATTAATTATAAGGACTCTTTTCATCTTTTCTGCTGCGCCAAAGAGACCAGTCATATCTGGGAAAGAATAGATGCATTAGCTAGACCTACCATAATCTGCATTGTTTTCTAATACACCTGAAACTTGTGTTTGAGGTTTTGGTTTTTTGTAGGGGCCTTTTTCATACTTGAGATAAACATCTAGTTTGGTATTTGGTACTTTTTGATAGTTGTTATTTTGTCCCAGACATTAACACACATTAGTCTTTGAGCAGTCTATTTAATTGAGTCAGTAGATTGTTCAGCAAAACTTGTGTTCTGTTTCCCTTAGGATAAAAAAAAGTTGTATACTACTCTTATTTCTGTCAATATTTTGTTGTTGTATCAGCTGGGACATTTTGGTAGGCAAAATGTTAGTGACTCACTTCAAACTAAAAACATTGAAAGAAAAAAGCCACGTGAAATGGCAAGGCAGACAAACTGGACTAAGTTCAGGTTAGCATTCCATACTGCAGTGAATATCACAGTTCACTGTCTGTGCCTTTTGACAGCTGTGGCCGATGGAAACAAATTGAGAATTCATTTGCCGTGGTTTTGAAATAGTATCGTTACTAGCTTCTTTCTAGTCCTATGTGTTGCAGATGGTGGAATTTAAACATGAAAGATTCCTGGTTTTCACTGACATCTTGGCTACCATCAGTTTGAATAATTTTTTATTTTATTAAGCTTATATGAAGAAGAAGGCACTGATGAGTTTTATGCATGCAAAGTGATTTTTATTAGTGTTACAGCTGTGATGGGAAAGTTGGATAAAAGTACTTATGGAATTGGACTTCAAACACAGATTTTTGCTGGTCTTTCCCTTCTGGTTTTCCAGACTTGTTCCTGTCATCTTATTTTAGAGACAGTTTTAAAGTGGTTTCTATAGGGGACTGATGGAGTAAAACCCCACATTCTTTTAAGAAAGAACTTGATGAATGATCAGATGTACAGGACTGTTTCTGTGACTGATGATGTGCCTTTCAGTCCTGCTTCCTGTCATCTTACACTGTGAATCCCTGGCAGATAAACTTGTTATTGGGATGTTTGTCATGTAACAGTGAAGAAACTCTTCTCAGAACAACAGTGGGACTTCATCACAGCAAGACCAAAGACAAGTGTTGACACAGATGCAGATGGGCCTGCCTTTGTCCATGACATGAACAGATTCCATGAGCCACGAGGCATTAGGTTGTGTGATGCCAGCAATCAATTGCTCACACAAATCTTGATCTGCTATGATGTAAACAGGGTTGCTTTTTCTTCCACAAGTGCAGGTTCAAGTAGATTGTGACTCACTGGATCAGTGAGGTTCAGGCTGCATTTGAAATTTTAATTCAATTTTAATTAAAAATAGTAATCCCATCTATTGCAGGCTTCCAGCTCAGGAAGAGCAATGGATGAAATCTGTTTCTGATTTAATAGTGTTCTAAGCTTGCTATGGACTTACTCATTGATGTGTGAATTCTGCTGTGATTATGAATGAGGAAATGCTTGCTTTATTCATCTGTATTTTTGTTTTGTTTTTCCAAAGCATGGTTTCTGTGCACAGAATATCTGAAACTGATGCTATTTCAGCGATAAAATAGGTGTATGTCAATGATCTTCTGATGCCACAGAATATATCATTTATGGGATAACTCGCATAGTTATTAAGATTTGCATGTTTACAAGGCAGGTCTGGTTCTAAAAGGAGCAATCTATTTTAAGAGAATTATTTTACAAGTGGTTTTATTGCTGTAGTGTCTTCAGGAACATTTCAAAATCTTTTTTTTAATTTCTTTTTAAAGTGCTAGGAAAATGACTTTAAAATGACTGGTTGATATTAGTGAGGAGGAATAGAGGACTTCAAAATCTAGTTTACAAAGCAAACTGTGTTTCTTCTATACTGTATGATTAACATCTTTCTGCTTTGTGTCATCCCTGGCAGTGAGGAATCTGGCATCAGCCACCCATTTTCTTGTCTCAGAAGTCCTGCTTTTCCTCCCGGTAGCTGGAGATGCTGTGATGCACTGGACTAGGTGTATCTTATCAGTACAGTGAATATTACAGATACTTTTCAAAACCATCTTGCCAAATAAAGCATGGTCCATGGAAAATGACAGTATTACTGTAGTTGACTGAATCGTGCTAAGGACACTGTTACTTTCTGTAATGAAAAAGAGTCTGATCAATGCCGAGATTTGACTGATTCAGTGTAATTTTCTGCTGAACTGTATTGGCTGAGTTAGAGCACATCACTGATGAATTGCAAATCACAGTAAAATACTCCTTTTAATATAGCAGTAAATGATTGAGCTGCTTTTGCTGTACCAGTCAAAATTCATGATATTGCAGCCTGGTGTCCAAGGAGTTGCACCTGGGAGTGAAATGTCATGTCTGGAACTTTGTGATCCTACAGGACAAAGACAAGAAATAAGTTTATTGAATTCTATGACAGTATTTTAGATAATGTCAAGTTGTATCAGGTCCTAAATATAATTTCATGTTTGAACCAGAATTAATTCAACCTTTTTGTCTGCCAATGGTATTTTCATATCCCCTTCTAAAGGGAAAGTGTTGAAATTTAAGGTTTATGCATATGCTGTCAGCTTCTGCAGAAACTCAGCCCGAAGATGAAGTTAGGAAAGTCTGTTAAAGAGGAGGAGAGCAAAGTGTTCAAGTGGAGAAGAAACCAGCTTGGATCATAGCACAGTAGTTCTCTTGTTCTTCATAGATGAACATACCTGTGTGTGTTCATACCAGGTAGAGAAAGGAAATGGAGGTGTATTTATTGCCTTAGAGAAATGCATTAGAGACTCTAGAAGCCCAAGGGACCAAGTCTGTTATACTGAATTTCTAAAATCAGAGGAAAGGAATTCTTTAGCTTGCTGTTTGACCTTCATTGTGTAAATCAGTTGCCATCTCGAAGAACATATGCCCTTAAATCTTCACCTTGCCAGTCCACCAGTGAAGTATTTCTGTCATGACTTTAACTGTTCCAGAGCAGTTGTTTACAGCTGTTCCAGTTTAGAGTCTGAAGTGATACTTAACTCCTTTCAGTTGTGTTCTAAAGTACAATTTGGTTTCTGGCAAACAGACAGGCAGGCTTGCTCTCACTGTTCCTTGTGTTCTGTGGCACGTGACTTAATCTGTGCTTTACAAATACTCTGATTTTTTTCTTTTTTTCTTCCCTTTTTTTTTTTTTTTCAGTTCTGGTCTTCCAGTTAAAATTTGAAGGGGGAAAGTTGTGGGTTATTATTCCAGAGTTTATTTAAAACAAGAAGAAAAATGCATCTGTTCGATTTGATTTAAAAGATTTCTAGTCTTAATACTGGATTTAAACTCTAATTATTTGTATGGCATGATTTTAATGCTTGCTTGTTCCCCTGACAGAGTCTGGCAAATCGATTGACTTGATTTCTATCTGTTTTGCAGTTCCCTTAGAATATTCTCAGTGGTCTGTAGTCCAGGGAGAAGGACTTAATTTAGAGATGGATAGAGAACTAATCTCACTTGTGCCCATTAAAGGATTATACAGATCAGAGGGAGAAACAGGCTGGCTGGGAAGTGAAAGGTGTTTATCAGCCTGGAAGCTACAGAGCTAAGATAGCATTGTTGGTACTCGAGGTCACACCTGCAGCCCAGCAGCTGTCACTGAGTGAAATCAATGTTCGGAAGGAGCATTAACTTTTCTTCTCTCTTGTTTGTTCAGGTTTGATATTGCCCAATGGAGATATCAATTGGAATTGCCCATGTCTGGGTGGAATGGCTAGTGGTCCCTGTGGGGAGCAGTTCAAGTCAGCCTTTTCTTGTTTCCACTATAGCACAGAAGAAATAAAGGGATCAGACTGTGTGGACCAATTCCGTGCCATGCAGGAATGCATGCAAAAGTACCCAGATCTTTACCCTCAAGAGGATGAAAATGATGAGAAGTCCAGCAAAGATTTGGAAGCTGCCTCTATGGAGGCCGCTGCTGCCAAAGAGGAGAAGGGATCCAGCTAATGAAGATGCAAGGAGGCTGTCGTCTCCATTTCTCATTTTCAGAGACATGGACTTTTGCAGTGTGTCTGTCTTCTGAGTAGTGAGGAAATGTTTCACCATGTTCTGTGCACTGTATCATAATAAATAACTTATTGCTGAAGGAGAAATCTCAGAGCTACAGCCTTGCAAATAAGTACTGCAGAAAGAGTGAGCGTGTGTATGCACTGTGTAACCTGCTTTTGGACACAGTTAAAACTTTAACAGCTGTTCTTTACCCTCAAGTTTTCCTTGAGTTTTGACTTGAATAATGTCTTGAAGAACATAGCTTTCAACTAAATTCCACTGGCACACCAGGTCTGTCTTCATTTCATTATGTTCTGATCAGTAGCTGCTTTTTTTTTTAATGTATTCCGTTCTGTCAATAGAAGTTGCATTAAATGATTGTTTTTCCTTAAAGATTTTTTTATTTTTTTGCCAAAGTGATGCTAGACATTGAAAATGGCCTAGATCTAGAATTTCTAAAATAATTTCAAATGGTCTTATTAGATTATGGTTGCATTTTACTACTGGCATCAGATCAGGACTGCCAGGAAAATGTTGAAATGCACATCTTCTTTGATTTCATTTACTTACTGTGATGGCTTTTGCATTTTTAAAATTGGTGTGTTGTGCAAATGATGATTAAGATGAACGAAAAGAATGTTGGTCACTGGCTTTATTTTTGCAATGAAAATACAGCTTTTGGGTTTGGTTATTACCTTCTCCTTCAATGTATAGATGGGCACTTGTAAAATACTTTGAGAATACAATAAATTGTTACCTGGTGTAATGATCTCAAAACAGATACTGTGACTGAAGTGCATATTAAAAAGCAAATACTTTTTACCCTCACTGGAAGCTTCTGTGTCTTTATGGTGTGGTGTTTTGTTTGGTTGTTTTTTTTGTTAATACTGCTTGGATTTGAGAACTGTTCTATGCTGTAAGCAGACCTTGAATCAATTTGTGAGTTGTGAGGATCAGTTGCTGCAGCTTGTCAGATTTTTATTCTTATGTTGTTCTTTTCTCCCCAGCCCAGGCAGGAAGACATAAAAAACCTAAAGCATTTTCAGTAGCTGTAGTGGACAGCAAATAACATGAGCAACTATTAAAATATTTGAAAATTACTTAAGAGGTTCAAATAATTTAATACTTCACCATAGTTTAATAGCTGTAGATAAGGGAATACTGCATTGTTTGTCTTTCCTAGCAAAACATAGGCTGTGAGAATTTTTCTTTTACAAAAGAAATTGTGGCTGTGGCTTCAGTAACTTCATTGCAGATTGGTTTGGGTTTTTTTTTCTCTCCTTATGCGTTGGTTACCTCACCCAAAGCAGAAAAAGTAGTAGTGTCAGTAATGCAGCCCACGAAGTCCAGCGATGTTTAAGCACTTGCCTTTCTCTGTGGGCAGCTCTCTGGAGTGCTCAGGAGCATTAATTTGATACAGCACTTTGGTATCTTGTTTGCATAAGTGAATTCGGTGCTACTGATGTTTCTGAATGTTTGAGGGGAATTTGTCAAGTTTTACAGCGTTTGAGGTGTTTGTATTTCGGTGCAGCTGTTGGATCCTCAGAAAAAAATTTGGAGGCAATTAAGTGGCTGACAACTACTGTGTTCTGACAGCAGTGATAGCGGGGACTGCATCTCTGCTTTTTAAGGAAACAAAGTGACACAGAACTTCTCAGTGGGACTCTTTCAGGCTTAGGAAGCCCAGTGCCAAGTAAACCTGAGTAAATAGGCACAAAAGCAGCAGAGATAAACTTTGGCACTTAGGCAGTTGGACCGTGCAAATGAAATCTTAGGCAATAGATAAACACTGGGCACCAAATTTAAAAAAAAAAAAATCACATGCCCCCCAGCTTTTGGTTGTTCAAATGGAAATCCAGTGCATTCTCTGTGAGGAAGCAAGAGCTGCTTGTGAAGGGGTGCTCTGTTCTAACAAGTTGCCTTCTTTTTTTTTTCTGTGCTTTTCTTTCCTACGTGGCCTCTGCACTCTAAAGGGTTGGGATTTATCCTCTGTATTTGTAGCATCTGTGTACAAAACATCAAATGTGAGAATCTTGGCCTACAGTAGGTAGGGACGTGCATCTAATACAGACAGAGGGAACCTGGAGCATAATCTGACGTGTTTGAAGGTGTGTTTAGGATGGATTTGCTTTTTTCTGACTGTTGTGGCTTGGTAACCTGTCATGCTACATCTAGTACAGATAGGAAGTATGCGTAAGGATCTTGCATCAGAAACTGAGAAGCACTGTGTAATATATTTGAAGTGTTTTGAGGAAGGAAGTCATAGCTTTATTCCTAAATAGTTCTTGTGGAAATTTTTTTTTGCTATATAAATTCATTCAGTTGTGAATGCATAGTTAATATAAGTCCTTGTTTCTGTTTCCCAGCATTGCTTCATTTGTGTGATTTTCCTCTTATGGTTACATGCCCCAATTTTAAATCTAAAATCAATCAGAGGTTATTTTAATGTATAATAAAGATGATAAAATGATCCTTGGCAATATGTGACAATCTTGTGAAATGAGCAGATGATAAGTTGCATTTTTATTGTGTGGATGCAAAACCTAGAGCTGCATATTTCAGTCCTGTTTTAATGTGTTCTTATTTTATATATATATTTTATAGATAATATCTTGGGTCTCTGTCTGCCATCATTGAGCTACTGATTCTTGGAGAGAGAATAGTATATTCAAATAGGTTTGAGTAATTGTGTTTATAGAGTCATTTCATAATGGGTTTATGTTATCAGGTGCTTTTGTCAAGTCACAGATGCTGCTATGTCAAGTCAAAAGTAGTCACTGGGGGGATAAAGCAAGCTTTCATTCTGAAATAATTACTCTTTAATTCTGTGCCTTTAGTTGATCTTTGTCCTATAAAAGCTGATGTGCTGAGTGTGATTAAATGTTTATAAAAGTTTAGCTAAAAGAAACTTAACAATACGTGAAGCACTTGTATTAGAATGTTTCCAATACAAATTACTTAGCCCAAACAGTTGCATGTAGATAGAATTCCAGTTGAATCTTCTCTGTTTAGTTTTTAGAATAAAAAGACATGGCTTTAGCAGTATTCACCCTACAGATTTACCACTGCTCCCCAAATACTCCCTTGTACCATATTGCTGTGTAATACTTCAGATTTTCAGTTTTAACCATTCTTCAGTTTTTGCACACCCTTGTCCTTCTGGTGCAGTGGTGAAACAAGCTGTGCTTTTGAAAGCTGGATAGGACTGTTATCAGCTGGCTGCAATTCCTGCATGATGCAGGCCACAAATTCATATATAACTTGTGATAACGTGCTTGTTAGGAAGGGATTGTTTCTGCAGTCCACTTAAACTTGAATCAGTGGTGCATGTATCATATACCCTGATGTGGATAAAGATTGCCTCTAAAACCTGTCTCTTTTAGATGATTCTTTAACATAAAATATATTCTAAAATGTAAAAAAGTACTGAAAAGTAGTTAAAATTAGACAAAATTGCATTTTCAGAATTAAAAGTTACTCAGTAATTTTTTCTGCTGTTGTCTGCAGTACAGCCTGAGGGCATTGCAGAGATCTGACTTCAACTTGTGTGTAGTAACTTTCCTAGAGGTATGACCTTGCTTCAGGTGCAAAAAGAATCTTTTTGTTTTCCTTCCTCCCTGCAAAGGGAGTGATGAACAAAATGGTGGCTAGAAGGAGACGCTTATCTTGCAGGCCATTGTAGGGATCATTAGATCTGGGGATCTAGCAGGGCTGTTTTGGAAACAAGATCTATATCCTATGCAGTTCTGACTGAGAGTGTCCTTGTTGAACCTGACAGCAATGTCCCCTGTTTATCTGAGGCACTTATCTGATCACACGTCAATGAACCTACTTTCTTAGGAAAGTAAAAAAAGGAATTTATATGCTTCTAGACTCTTGTCTTACCTCATTAAAATTCTATCAGTGTTAGTGTGGGACAGTGTAGAGAAGCTACCAGCAGTTTGTCATTTATTCTTAGTCAGCGCTCTTCACTGGACATGATTTCATTTTGTTGAATAGCAGCCTGTCTGCAGTTGTTTTTCAACTGCTTTTAACCCCTCTGGAGCTAATGTTTTGTTGGTGATGGTGGAACTCAGGGAAGACACGCCCAACAAGAAGAGTAGAGAAGTGCAGCAATGATTATAGCACCAATGTGTTCGTTTTTTAAAATGGCTTATTACAAATTGATACTGATGATCTGTGAGCAGACAGCTCAGGAAGGCCAAAACAAAGAGCACAGGAGGATTTGTAGTGATTCCACAGTGCAAATTAACCCAGATGACACAATGATGTGAAGGGTAGGTGGACACAGGATTTGTTGTACCAGATCTGAATGGCAGGTCCAGTTGATTCATTTCTCAATGTTACAGGTTCCTTACACCTCCTAAGAAAGTTAAAGCATCCCCTCACAATGCACTCATTCCCTTCATAGGATGCTGTATGGAACATGGATGTTTGATTCCTAAATCTGTGGTTCCTGAACTTTTTCCTATTGAGTGTTGTTGCCTCCACCCTGTTTCTTTTGCTTTCTATTTTGTCCCCTTCTCATGCATCCCCTAAGACTTGCTTCCTTTTCCCCTACAGCCCATAACATTCCTCCTTACAGGTGTTGGCTCTGTTCCCTTACTTGGCTCAAGGAGCCATCTCTTCATTCTCCTTGCCCTCTCCTAAAGAACACAAACTGGTGAACTAGGTTGGATCCAGCTGATAGTGTTTGTGATTTTTCTCATAAAGGCCATGTTACAAAAGAATTGGAGTTAATGTTTTCAGAGCTAGACTTCTGATTTTTCAAATGCAGAAGAGCCAGAGAATGTGGGCTACCAGAACTGTGTCCTGTACATTGTCCCTAGTACCAATATACAGAGACAGACTCCTGGATCAGGATTCTCTTTGAAGACTCAGACCTGTGCATATGAAAGTGGGATATCAGAATGTTTCTCATCCCTAAGCCACAAGACAAAAGAATGATGACATTATTTATTATGTTGATATTGTGTGAAGAGTGAGGACTGCATCATAGAGGTAGAGCTTTCTCAGTAGAAGTACAGAGGTAAGGTGAGAACACGCAGGTCCCTGAAGAGTACATGCAATTACAGTGAGAGTTGCAAGGGTGAGTCTCTGTAATAACTGGCCTGATTTTAGGTATGGAGACTGCCACTAGCAAACTTCTGTCTGTCTAAATTCTGAACACACCTGTCATGCAGTTCTGTTTCCTTGACTTGCATCCCACAAGTCAGCTCTGTGTAAAGGAGCAGCTTTAGGACCTGTTAAGTATTTTTTTAGACCTCATTAGATCTCAGACCAGTAAAAGTTCATGTGTGTATTTCTTAGGAGAATTAAGCACCTGTGATACCCACGTGAGAAATTTTGCAGGATTGTGGTTTGAATAGTTACTGAATTAACATGCAATTTACAAGAATTAACTGTACCTATTTGTGTTTCCCATCTGTGCATATTCTCATACCAAATATATGGTTTTTGGTAAGTTGCTTAGGGGAAAAATAATGTATCATTGTTGACTTATTAGCAAAATGCTCGCCTCCATTTGCCTGGCACTGTGCTAACTCTTACCAAAGCAAGACCCTCAAGTTTGGAATATTTGTGGTTTATTAACTAAAAAAGAATTCATGTGCAGGTGGTTTGAGGCTTGCATGGTTTAAAATTTTAAAAATAGATCCCAAACCTCATATCAATAGAAGTATCTATATTTAATTGATGTTTTAATTAAAAAATAAAAAATGCTACAACACATAACAACACACTGCTTTTCCAGGTCTGGTGGACTGGAGAGAGCCCATCATGTGAATTATATCAATTCAAAAAAAGCTTACATCAAGCAGCATGGAAAAATTATGAGACATGGTAGATGCTACAGAGAAAACTTAGTCTTTATAGCATGAGCCCCTCTCAGAAGAGCAGTGTACAAAGTCTGTGTAGGTACATTTCCTTCTTCACTGCTTGCTGGGAGCAGAAGCTGGAGAAGCATTATTAGCAGTATGTCAGTATATTGGAGTTAGGGCTCAGCACTCAATGACCATTTAATGAACTGTTCGGTGCTGTAAGGATCCACATTGCCAGAATGTGGATTGTATCCATTGCTCCTGGATACACAGGCTGCAGGGCTGTTAGCAAGAGCTGCAGTGACCTCCAGCAATCCAGAATTTGCTGCTTTTTGAAGAGTTGCATCTACTACTTCAAACTTTCACTTGCCCTATTAGACATTTTTCACAGCTTTCCGGACTTCTTTTCTTGTGAGTAAAAGCTTTTATTTTACCTTTATTGAGGATTTCCCATTACATCATTGCTGCTCTTTGGTATGTGGTTGCTACTGCTTGTGAGCCACTTTGCCTATTTGGGTGCTGTAAAGTGTTTATATGGCCTTCCTAAAGACAGGCCCCAGTTTAAAGGTGCTAAAAGAAGCTTCCCAGCCACTTTGCATCGGGCAAATTCATCCTTTTTTCCATGCTGGTATTCTTTGTCTTACTGTGCCACCTAGACACACAGTCACAGGGAGGGTCACAAGGATATTGTACACAGGCCCAAAAAACCCAATTATTTTTTGGTACAGGAATACCATGCCTTCTATGGTAATTCTTTTATAATTTACTATGTATGACCTGCTTGCTGGTTCTGACAAATATGCAACAGCTTTTACTAGGAGGTCAGTTGTCATCTTGCACTGTTTCATGCTCATCTTCATTTCATGTACACTACACAAGAAAATAACTTTTTTCCTTTCCGAAGTCTCATAGTGATCCATTTAAACTCTCCCATCATCACTAGCTGTTCTAATGTGATTTGTGCAATTCATTGCTATTTAGATTCTTATTTCCAGACAGGCTACCAGATTGTAGCACTGCAGAACAAAGACTGCACAGGATAGCTCTGTGTGAGTTGAAACTTTTTTCTTTCATTTTTCTTTTCTGTGAATTCAGAGATGCCTGATTAGCAGAAGTTGTGATACCAATAGAAAGTCAAATTGCAGTCAATTTTAAAGAAAAGTATGTGTACATATCACATACTTTTGAGATACCTGAAATGTATGATGTATTGATTATCTTGTTTGCATACCACAGGGTTTCATTTGGTAGTGATTAATCACTATGTTAATTAATTACTTAATCATTATCATAGGCCCCAAGAAAACACACCAGGATATCAATATTCTTGTTCCAACTTGTATTTCTACTAGAAGTAGCTAGTAATGCTTGTAAATGACTGTGTCAAAAAATAACTTTCATTCACATAAAAGAACTATGCAGATGTTTACGCTCCCCACAAAATCACCAGTCTGGCACAAAAAGTGGAATAGAAGTGTTTGCTTTAATATGGTGCTGACTATTAACCAACATGGAATATCCTCATTATCATTAAATAAGATCCCCTGCAGGTAAAATGGCCTCTGTTGAAAAGCATGTTCCGTAGTTTAATTCTAAACCTACACTTGAATTTAATTTCTTGTGAGAGGCCCTTTGAGATCAGACTGTAAATTCACATACAGGTCTTTATTGATATTTGAAAGAGAACTGGTTAATCTTTTTTGTTGTGAGACAATTTCTGGAGACAGTAAAGAAAGCAGTTGCTGTGCTCCTAATTTCATAGGCTGACATTTCAAATTCTGCCAAATGCCTTGGTTAAAAAGTGTTTTATTGCATTAATTAAATTGCTTGTTGGAGATGCCACATTGTTGGATACCACTTTAGGTAACAACAAATAAGTAATGAAGTGAAAGAAGGAAAGCAATGGAGGAGGGGAAATTTCCTGAAAAGGAAGGAGGAAAAAACACTGTTTATACCCTGTTGGGAAAGAAATTGGGGTGGTTTTTTTTTTTTTAAAGATCTGCCTGCCATCCAGTTCCAAATGAGCTAAAGATTTTTCTGCTGTTCAATCAATGTGAAATTAAAGGTAAAACAGCAGTAAATAGAATAAAAGAAGCTGAGTTTTTAGGTTCTCAGTGGTTAAGAGAACAAATTGATGGCCTAAGTTGTAGGCTGGGACTTCCATCATTCTGCATTAGTATTAGGGTTTTCTAGGTAGCCCATTTACCAGTCAGACAGTGCTAAATTAAAACATCTCCTCTTCCCTAGGAGCATTAAAAATTAGACATTAAAAATGAGAAATTGAAATATGCAAAAGCAGCATGTGTGCTTGCTCTTTCTCTGTAACCCCCTGAAAGAATATAGATTGATTCATTGTAATTTCTGCTTTACTGGAAAAGAGAGTGCTCCAACCAGCTTCATTTTGTTGTGAGTCCTTAAACAGGGGACACAGGTCTCAAACTACAATTTCCTCAAAATTCTGTGTTAGGGAAGGCTTTAAGTAGCTACGTCTTGATTACTATAGGGTAAAATTGATTTAGAAAGAATGCTTTTGCAGGGCAGAACTAATTTTACCTGGAGTGCAGAGGTTACCACTCCTGTACTTTTGCAGAGGGAGAAATAATCCTCAGGCGCAATGGGAAGGAAGCAGAGCTTCAGCATCTTAGCCTGAAGTGTGACCAAGAGAAATAAAGCACAATGAAAGCACTAAGTGCAATCGAAGGCCCGTGGTCTTGAGCACAGTTGAAATAGCCAGGCTGCTCTCCCAGAACTACAGCTTACCTCATTTGATACATGCTCCAGCCAATCCATTTGCATCCTCTTTCTGCTTTGTAGCTTTTGTAGTGTCACAATCTCAACATTAGAGCAGCTGCTAGTTCCTCACGCTTTGGCTTTTTCTTATAATTAAGGCTTTTTTGTGGTTATTGCTGTGAAACCTTTGTGGTGTTACAGACTAAGTACTACAGCAAAGAGCTGGATTTGGAATGGAGTTTGAGCCAAGGTGGTTTCCTGCAGCAGAGCTCAGCACTAAGTGTTGATGACAGCAATGCACATCTGTAAAGGACACTGTCCCAAGATAAGCCACATATTTGTTTCTGGTCAGCAGTGGGATAATATTGTCTTCTAGAAAGCAGCCCATTATATTGGCCTAATTGCAGTCTGATGGTAAATCAGTCTGAGCTCTTTTATAGGCTTCTTTAATATTATGCCACTTGTAAAGCTGAAAGAAATTGCTGCCTTTTAGTGGTCACTTATAAAGAAAACTACACCCCAGTAATGAATGTATTATGAAAGCAGTTTATGCATATTAATATCAGACTCTGACCTGAAGTATGGAAATACTGATCCATATCTTTAGTTTTGCCTTGTAAAATGATTCTGGGTAGAATCAGGCTCAAGTGAAGAACTGACTTGTGATCTATACATGATGCACTAGATAATTTTGCATGATAAGACTGTGCATTTTTTAAAAAATGTAGTCATGTCCCGAGTTTCCTGTCTAAGCACATGAAAGGAGGAATGGCAAGTCTGCTTTCCTCACTTCATCTAGGAGCATGTTGAATGGGAATGCATGAACTAACTACACCTTTCACTGCAGTGTTACTAAAAGGCAAAGTCCAGCACTGTAACTTCTGAAGCAGAAATTATTTGCATCCAGTTCGAAGAATATCTGATACTTGTTTTCCTAAATATGCCTTCCAGGGTTTCACCAGGCTGTTCATGTTCACAAGGAGTTTGCCAGTCCTAGAATCCTCCTGGCCTGCTATAAGATAGTCAGTACCTAAAGGGAAGGGAAGGAAAAAAAGAAAAAGGGAAAACCCTTAGTTAACAAATAGAATAAGAAAGAACCAAATGCAGAATTTCTCTGTTTCATATGGATCTGGCATACAGCACCTTTGCCAGTTTCATCCAGCTTATGCACGTGCCATTTTATGTATATACATCCATGTGCATACTGTCACTGCTGGCTCCTGGGCACACAGCTTCTCTGGTGTCAGGACTGTGCTCAGGAATCACAACTACAAATTGATTTTGTTCCAGTGAGGTTCTGCACACAGATCTGCTGGGATGTGGCAGCTGCTGCTTATGCCTTTGCCCCCCTCCTGCCATTACCACCCTCCTTGAGAACTGTGAGCTGGAAAGCAAACGTACTTTGGTGGGGAAGAATCAAAGGATGCTGTCCCAGAAAGGCTGATCATGGCTGATGTTCATAAGCACTGTCTACATGGGAAGCAAAACCCCTGGTGAGTATTTTGTCCTTACCAGGATTGAGAATGGGACATGTACAGCCCCTGTTGGTCCAGGATTCTGGGTAAATGCTTCTATTGCTCCGAGCGATTTTCACTTTGCCTGATTTCAGGACCTTCTTCACTTTCACAACAACTTCTGCATGGGTCCCTTTGTCATGAGCAGATAGGATTCTTGCTTTTATTACTGCCAGAAAACATATCCAGATAGAGACCAACAATGAATTTCTAAATGAATTTTGGTTTATGCTGTGAAAATGTAGAATTTTAACACCTTGAAAGAAGACACCAAAAAAACCCAAAGTGCAGTTGTACATGAAGTGCAGTGCTTGTCCACTTCACTGATGGATCTTTTAAATAAGTCTGGAGAAGAAAAATTGGATTTTTCTTTTGAAGTAGTTAACTCATGCTTTCACCATGTTTTGGCAACTATTTTTTAACGGGCTGATGTCAAACACTTGGAAATTCTAGGAAAGCACTTGTATGCATACATAAGGAAGGGTGAAAAACCCTGGTCAGCAGCTACCTGTCTGATTTCAAGTGCACTGATTCTATACTTTCTATTTCCAGTTTGAAAACTTTAGTGTTTAGCTTTAACTCTGGCCTCTCAAAAATTCTGTCCTGTGAGAAGGAACTGTCTACAGGAAAGAAGTCAGGAAGTTTCCCATCAGGTGTGTCACATGACTAAAATTCCATGATTGCACAAAAAACCAGAAGAAGTATTTTTGTTTTGTTGTCCAACATCTGGTTGCCATGATAAATTTCTGTTCCTTTTAATTTAGTAGGATCCCATAACTTTTTGGCATGGCAGGTTCATGTAGATCAGCCCCTCAAGCAGGCTTTGTTGTGTCCTGGCACAAGTACATCAAACCTCTGGATCCCAGAGCTTTTCCTTTCTTGTTTCGTGTGATGGCATGAACCTGGTATTCATAAACAACAGTATTAAATGCATTCTTGGTAAATGACCTTGGCTATTTGAACCTGTATAATGACTGCAAAAGCAATGGTATTTTAGATGTGAGGTTTTTTTACCATTTTTCTTGATGTAAAGGCCAGTTATTCCACTGAGTATTATTCTAGCATCCCTCCTGCTGTAAAGAGGAAAATGAACTGGGTGGGAAGGAGACACCACAGAGCCTTGCATGAAAAATGTTTTTAAGTTCTGATCAGAAGTTGGACATGTCACTAGACAAAAAAGGCAGAAGAAATCCTACCTCTCAGGACTTTACCAATCCTGTCATTTTTCATAACTATCAGCTAACAACATGCATAGAGGGAACATTGTGAAATTATCATACCTTGGGAGCATGTTACCCACTTACCATAGGCATATTTCATTTGGCAGAAGTCACTGACACTTCCAAGCACCTTTTCTTTGCACACACACTTTTCTAGCAGGGAAACCACAGAACACAGAAGGTTGGAGAAGAGCCAGGACATGAGAGAGAAAAGAAGAGCAAATGATCATCGGTTATAAGGTTAGATATCTATAGCTCCCATAATCTATATGGACCTTAAGAATAAGTTTGAGAGTGAGCTCAGTTATTTGCAAATGTGTTTCTTCTTATATGATAAAATAATTACTCTGAAATCTGATCAGCACTGTCAAGTAAAATGCAGCCCACATGAGGTCTATTGTACAGTTAATAAACTGATCCTAATGAAGAGATTTGTAAGAATCAGATCCAGCTGGAAATCGTGTAAGTAATGAGACCTTTGTTTGATCCCATAACCTAAGAAATGCTGATCCTTCCTGGTGTTAAGGCAATATCCGTCTCAGAAAAGTCAAGCTATGCAGTAAATGGCACTGTTCCTTCTGCCAGGTCACTGGTGATGGTAAGTGCTGATCTTTACAGGGCAGGCAAGACTGAGAACTATTTAAATACTACAGACAAGCTGGAGATGAATGGGGCAGACCCAGTCAGGGTGGTGGGTTGAAAGAAGTGGCAATTAAACGTTCCCAGACTCTGGGCTGTACCTGGGTGCCTCAGTGCAGAAAATCCCTGCTCGTGGTCATTCCATTTCCACTCCTCTTCGCTCTCGTTGGTCGGCGTTTGGACGAGGTCGGGGATTCGTCCCCCGATGGGGATGTTAAAGAAGGGCTCGCTGTCACAGTTGGGGGACACATAAACCACAGCACTTG
Organism: Corvus hawaiiensis; assembly: GCF_020740725.1. Taxonomy (NCBI): domain Eukaryota; kingdom Metazoa; phylum Chordata; class Aves; order Passeriformes; family Corvidae; genus Corvus; species Corvus hawaiiensis. The sequence continues at coordinate 12,959,126 of NC_063223.1, forward strand.
GTTAGGGCATGACAGGGCTGGGAAGCAGCCGGCTTTGGCTGTACCCAGACTGATGAGCTTGCTTTCTTCACACTGGGAGTGCAAATATGAGCAAGACTTCATGCCAGATAGAGAGATCTATCTCTAGATCTGGTCTAGGTTTTTATTTAGGCCTCCCACTGCTGACTTAGCATTTTTTAAAGTACCTATAAATTGAGCCTTTTTTGCTTACATTTGTTTGTTTTTAGGGAATTATGTAACTTAGTGACCACTTTGTTGATGTCACTGGCACCTGAGGACAGCTGCAGGACTTGTAGAACTGCAATTGCTCAGCAAATCACAGGATTTCTGCACTGATTACCTGTCTGGGGTACAGATGCCTGGCCCTCTAGAAACAAGAGGGAGACTATTGTTCATTTTGCCTGTGGAACAGATAAGAAGCAGGTTCTTCAGACTCTTCCATCTATTTCCAAAGCAAAGGTGTGTTTAAAGACCCTGCACATATTTCCATGGGGTTGTGGAAATGCCTATTATTACTGCAAAGAGTCATCTGTTCAAGATTGCCTTGGACAGTGCAGTGGACTTAAAGGTGTACCTGTAACCTAAGAAACCTTTTATGATTTACAGCCACCTTTTCAAATGATTCTGCACCCTCCAATTATTGTTCTTGCTGCAGTATTTGCTAGTCTTTGTTTCATTTCACAGAGTCCCCTCTCAAATGGAACCCAAAGCAGGGCTTCCTTACCCATTGAAACAGGTCCCAGTGTGCTGGTCGCAGTCTCTGGCGCAGTCACAGGGGCGGCAGCCGTTCTCTCCGAAGCCCCAGTAGCCCACGAGGCACCTGTCGCAGCTGGGACCCGCCACTCCTGGTTTGCAGTAGCAGAATCCTGTCCGGGGGTGGCATCTCCAGCTGCTGCTGAACGTGGTGTTGACTGCACCCATGGGCTGGCAGGCACAGGCTGTGGAGACATGGCAAAGCACAATTCAAATTCTGTGCTGTGGGCTCAGCTGGTTAAGTGACATTTTTGCAAGGCTGATAAACTTGTACCCTCTTCCTCATGCTCTGTAGTTTTAAGTCAGAACTAGTAAACATTGCATTTCAGCCTACATTTACAATTTTTTTTTCTTTTTGTTAGACAAAGCAAAACAAGTACGACTGGGAGCATTTGTGCATGAAAGTCAGTTCTTCCCTACTACACAAATAGTGACCATACAGGGTTTTGAAGTGATACCAGGAAGCCTTCTCTGTGTGTTTATTTTTAAAGGGGCTTGAAGGTGATTCACTTCAAAAGTGTTTTGCAGAAAGTTTCACTAGCAAGGACAAGGTAAAGAATTACAGCTATTGCCTACATCGCCTTTCCTGTAAACACAGAGATCACAAAGCTACTGTTTCCTCTGGGGTAGATGCAATTTATACAGGTGGTTCAGATGACCTGAAATATATTTTCAATTTCTGCCTCCAAAGAGTGCACAAATTTCCTTCAGTTCCTTTCTAAAGTCCTAAACATCTCACCATGCAGTACTGTATGTGTGTAAAGAAGCTGATGAATTTTTTTTTTACAAACACATGAGCAGATATTTTACAAGGAAGGCAAACAGGATGGGAGAAGACCCTAAAATCAAGTAGATGTATTCTACGTGTAGCTGAAGGTGAGCAAATAGGAGGAAAAGCCTCCAAATCTTTCTAATGCTGTTGCCAGTTTGACACCAGCCTGGCAACTCAAGGCAATTTGGCAGGAAAACAGATAGTTAAAACTCCTGTGAGCAACTCTTCCTGCACAGACAATAAATTGTCATAATCCCACACCACTGGTACACTCCTAATATGACAGCATCAGGGAGGGATACACAGAGAGGTGCAAACCAGCACAGTTGACTCCTCTCCATCAGGGCAGAACCTGGCTGAGATGGTCAAACCTCATGCCAACAGCTCTACAGAAGTAAAGTACAAGCAGTAAACAAACCCCCTCATTTCTGATGTTCAGACAAGTTTGATCAAAATGAGAACTGAGCCGACCTCCAGGCCTTCATATTTCATCTCTTTTTTGTATTAAGAAAGCAGCATGCCCTGACTTTTACTTGTAACAGACTGAAAAGGTTATGCATCTCTACTTCATCCATCTGGAAGAGGGCAGAAATAAAAATCTTGTGGCTAAGGCCTGCTTTAACAGAGACTTTCAATTAAATGTTGGACACCCAAGGTGTTTAGATAGCTTGGATCAGAGGCTAGCCTTTTTGGATGCTCATTTGAACCAAACACGATCTCCAAAGCTTTTGAAGTTTGCCCATCGTTGTTTCTGATCAAACTACTTTTCTTCATGAACTCACAGATAAGAGGCCAAATGAATACTCTGATCCAAGGGGAAAGGGGCAAATATATGACTTTAAAGTGTAGCAGGGACAGATTCACTTTCACCTGCAACCTCATATTTGAAACTCAGGAAAAGAAAATATCTTTTGAAAATAGTACAAGAAGAAGGGTGAGCAATTTTGTTTAAAGGGCATTTCTCTTATGATCTGCTTACCATATAGTTATTTTTTTATTCCCATGCCCTGTGTTCTTTATGCCAATAATTTTAATAATATTATTATACTTCTGTGGATGGATCTTGGCCCGTTCAGGGACACTAGCACAACAGCCTAGGGACAGAAAAGCCACGTGCTGTCATGGGCAATGTGCTCGGCACAACGGGCGGGCTGGCAGAGGGCAGCAGCCTCTCCTGTTTGCCACAAAGCAGCCTCAACTTCGGGAGCAAACCCAGGGCTGGTGCTGTCAGTTCTAGACAGCAGGTATAACACTGAAGTGCTCATTAGCCCTGACAGGTTCAAAGGCAAGGTCTAATTTCTTGCTGCTAAACTTGATTTCGCCACCCACCCCATTTTTGCAGGGCTGACTGTATCACCCTGAAAAAGAGGCTCTTAGTTTGTCAGTCACTGAAAAAAATGGATGTCACAGATTTGGGGATAAGGAGGGGGAATACCCTTCCTTTACTGCAGACAGGTCTGAGACACAAGGAGTAAGAGTTTGCCAGCATTGGGGTTTACTTGAATCCAGGTTTGTTTTCACTGTAATATTACTATACGTAGGATCTACCTGTGGAGTTTTTGTTTAAAATGCCTTAGATTTCTGCAACCTCTGGGTCTCTCTTTATCCCCCTTATTTCCAGTTTTCAGGTTTCATCAGTTAAAGTCATTTAACAGATGGGTAAATCACAAGACTACCTATCCCCAGCTGAGACTGGAACCTGATTCAGGAAGATGAGAGCTTCTCCCACCCTATCCCTAAGGGAAAATATTACAGCACAGTGACTGACAGCACTGGTGAAAGCTGATTAGGAAGCAGAAAAAAGAAGTGCCCTTTTTTTTTTTTTTTTGAGGCTACAGTTCAGTAAAAATAATGTTCCCAGATGAACTGTGGGACATATTCTCCAGTTAGAAACTTGGACAGCTTCTCGTGGATCAGAAAGCAAGCTGAATCAATACATGTACAACACTTTCAGATGAGTTATACAAGTGGCTTGCAAATGCTTTACTCAGTCTGTGTTTATTTAGCATTTCAGCTTGGGTGGGTACATTGTCTGGCTTCCAGAGTATTACGGCCAAAATCCCAGTTGTGCATCTAAGGTAACTGCTAAAATAAGAGCCCACATGTCACATGCTGAAGGGGCAGCTGTGGATGACTGGGTTTTTATCTGTTCAACAGTACCATGGATTTGCAAATAAACCTCACAATTAACGAAACATAAAAGCAAGTTTCCAAAACCTCACCCTTTAACATTTTCCAATATTTGACAACCCTTTCCCAATGATTTTTGCTTCTTTTCTCTTGGCAAACCCTCATTTTCTCTCCATCCACCTCCCTGTCTAACAAAACAGCAGCCAATGTGACAATGGCCTTGTTTGTCAAAGGCGTCATCAATTATGTTAGGGACGGTGTGCAGACAGTCCTGGCTCAGAGCTGGGCAGTTTATTTGGGTTCTCCCCTTGACAGCAGTGTAGTGAAAAACAGCATTTTACTTTAGAGTTGGCTATGGGTCACAGAGTATAACGAAGCATCCTCTTGCCTTTTAGTCTCACTCCCATACTAAGTTTGTTTTGTCAGACACTACTGTAAAAGGGAGGAGACAAGAAATAATGAAAAATGAATAATTCATACTGCAATCTCCACTCAAGTCCGTAATAAATCTGTCTGCCCTCAGCACAGCTGTCTCCCCCATGTAATTAGACACAGATGTAAAATATAATACTGGTTGTAACAATATGGTCCCAACTTACAGGAAAATACCAAATGCTCCAAGTCAATGGCCTTTGAGGTATATTGCCTTGAACTTTTGTCTAATAATACTGCATAAGAGATAGCTGTGAGCAGACTGGCTATTTGATAAAAAAGCACAGGCAAAATGAAAACTCGAAGTCTTTTGAGTCTGAAATATATACATGTGCATCTTGGGAGTATATGATCAATCCAGTGTGATTTTTAAAGCATGTCAGGTGTGGGGATTGACGCTGCCAATGATGTTTCTTAAATGAAGGAAATAAGATAGACAGCTCTGTGTGTGGTCAGGGCTGATTAAGACAGACTTTGAACCAAGATGTGATGGGGCCTTTGTGATATTAGAATTAAAAGTTCACTCCCTCTGCTCAGAAGTAAAAGGATGAGAAGCAGAGCCTTTCAGACCATGTGTGTGTGCATGTGCATCTGGGCACATTTTAATTTTCTAGCCTCGTTCTTTGAGTAAAAAAGCTTGTTTTCCTGGAGACCCTTTTTAATGGGTCTACATGCCTGCATTATTTTTAAGCTAAGCAAAGGGTGAGTACAAAAGATGGTGCCATTTCAGAAGGATCCCTTAAGCCTTGGAATAAGCCACAGGAAAGAGCCAAGGATACAGCAGCTTTTCTAACCATTGGTTAGGAAACAATTAGGCTTTTGAGTCAAAGCTCCCATACAAGTCTATATCCAAACTACTTAATCCTGTGTTGTCACCCCCAATAACAGGCAGGTGTGTGCCTTGCTCTGGGACTCTTTTATGCCTTTTTTTCTTTTTAATATAGATCTAAGCAGTGTCAAAACAAGGCTCCGTCCATGACCCGGCTCTCATTCATCCCAGCTGGTAGGAACAGGAAAAGCAAAGGGATCAGAGGCAGGCTACCTCTGCAGACAAAAAGGAATAGCAGATTCACACTTACATATCAGATTTCAGCAGGTTTTTTTTTCCAAGGGAATGTCTTTGCAGTCTCGAATTGGAGGGTCAGCTAAGGGTGGTTTAGATAGTGCCAGGAGATCCAATTGTTATACAACTTTTTTTTTCAGAGCAGATTAAGAGAGAATGCTATTCATTATTATGACTAATGCTTAAAGACTGTTTCTGGGCCTGAGCAGTGTCCTGTTAGCTTTCTGGGAGCCTGAGGGGGATGTCACAGCTGAACCTAGACTTTGCTCTGGATGGCAGAGCACTCTTCAAGCGTGCTTTCTCAAAGGGATTAGCACAGCATTTCATTCAGCTTTTCCATCAGACTTCCTTTCCCAGCTCGGTGTCTACTGTACACAAGGGTCAAGTTTTCATCTCCCATTGAAGGGTTTTTTTCCCTCTGAGTTCAAAATGGGAAGATGGGCACGAGGTTGCTCTCACCAAAAACATCCATTCAGTCTGCTGTTTGCAGTTTATTACTGCTTTTCAACACTTTTCAACACTTGCTCAGTGGGTGGGTTTTTCATTTACTGTTGTTAGTCTGGCACTGTTTGCATGAATTTCTCAAAGTGAGATGATGCCTTGGAATTGGTACACTTAAATCCTAAAAAACATGCTAATCCAGAAGTGGCAGCTCTTCAATTTATAATCACCAGGCTGAGGTATGACAAAAATGTATCTGGTGGCCTAATTGTCTAACATACAAGCAATGCTCAAAATAGAAACTTTTTTTACTGAGTAACCAGAGTTGGTTTTAGGATCACAAAACCTGAACAACTTAGACCACACCAGATGAGGTTTACTAGCAATGCAGGTTTTCAACCTAAAGGATAGAGGAGAGGGACAATATCCTGCACATCCTGCAGGAGGCTTTTCAGTTTACTGTCAGCTGATGATGGTCCTGGAGGAGAAAGCTACCCTCTCTCTCAAAGTGAGTCTGCTCTAACCAAAGCCTGTCTCCATTTGTGTTTCTGGTTTTGCTGTCTCTGATAATAACCAAAGTAGTGAAGTGTTCCCTGAAAATTCTCTGCAGAGGTGCAGTGTAGCATGAAGTACACACTTACACACAGCCTGCAATCCATGTGGGGAAGTGTTTAGGGATCAGGCCTTCCATCATACAAAGCACCATCTATTAAAGCAATTTGTCAAATCTTTTTGAGGGAATTCTCTTCTTTGCCTTAAATAAAAGGGAAGAGGCACAGATTAATCACCTCCCTCCCAGTTTTCTCTGAGCTCTATAGTTATACCCAGAGTACCTTCTATTCCCAGAGAGGTACAAGCATCATGCACACAACTGCTATAAAAGCTAAGTGGGCTGCAATGCCTTTCCTTATATCTTGATATGGCAAGCATTCCTAATGCCTTTACATCCTTGGGAAAGGTCCCATTGATTTGAGTCACTCACAGATAGGGTTGTGCTGAATCAAACTGCTGAATCAAACCCACCTCAGCTAAGAGAAACTCTGGTGCAGGCTAGTGATCCAGAGTACCTCTTAGGGAAATAGATATGCTTTAGAGGGCAATTCAGTCCATCTGTTTCAGGCATCTACCTTAGACTGCAATAAATAATTCCCCAGACGTCCCACTGTTTCTCCACTGACAGAACAAGGAGCCTAGAAAATACATATAACTTTCAGTGACTAAAGCAGGATGGCAGCTCTCTAGGCCTGAGCATGCAACTCAGAGTGGAGACAATTGCATTTGGGGGCCTTCTGCTGGCAGCAGCACCTTCCCAGGTGAAAAGGACATTGTTATGCTTGACTGGCACAACAGGAATAAAGCTCTTTCAGCAAGGTAAATTTCTGAACAGTTTTTCTTTTGCTATGCAGAGTATTGGCAGGGGTTGCTGAGACACCTGTAACCAGACCAGACAAGAGAGGCAGAGGTAGAGTCAAGGTCTGATTTCATCTAGGCAAACTGTTCTAGGGTTTCCACACAGATAGGCTGCATTTTCAAACAATGTTTTTTCCTCTTTGCTGCTCTCCAGTGCTCCTTGACTTTTGCAGTTATCTAGTATTACACATGATGCTGGTTACTGCACCATCTCCCTGCTGCTCAGTACAAGCGTTCATACACAGATTCCTTCAGGTGCTATGAGACTGAAAGCTAATTTTCTGGCACAACAATTTGGGCTCATTACAATATTTCCCTGGAGCAAATCTGCTCAGAGTAGAAACAGAACTAGGAAGGGGCCACCGTAGAACACTACAGGATACAGGGTGAGCCAGATAAGCTCACCCTCTGCCCTGTCTGCTGATCCATGTTCTGTGATGAACATTGTGAAAATGAGAAGAAAAGGTGGTGTGGAAGCAGTCTGCTGTCTCTAAGTTCCAGTGGGAAGAATGCAAAAGAACAGAAACATTGCACACGTTGGGCACAGAAAGTTTAAGCAATATCACAGGACACGCAGTCCTAGGGAAAGGAGTAACCCAAGTGTTTAAGAGGAGCCATGTTGAAGAACCTTAAAAGGGTCAGAAAAGCTTCAAAAGCTTATGATGTCAGTGAGCAAGAGGTCAGATAACAGAGAATGAAGTTCTCTGTGCTGGCAACTAATATCTGACCTATGGGGAAGGAAAACTATCCGAAGGAAAAAATGAAATTAGGTATAGTGCTGGAAATAACAACCTCTCAAATAGATGTGAGATAGAATCAGATGTGTGAAGCCTGGCAGGATACTCAAGAAATGTTTACTTTAAGTGAGGGAGATTTGGGCTGTTTGCCAGACTGGCTGGGTGCAAACTATCTCAATCCAGAGGTTGTACATCCTCTGTGTGCAGCCATTAGTGCCTCTGTGCCTGAGACACACCCTAACACATTCTGCTGAAGTGTTAATGATGCAATTAATTTGGGCAGAGCACCCCATAACACAGCTGTAGAGTCTGGAGATAAGTCTGACTGAGTTCCAATGTATTTTTTCCCAAGTGAATATGCACAGTCCCAGGCCTCCTGCATCTTCTGCATCCACTATATGTACTTACGTGCACAGATGTTGCACAATCGAATGGAATTTAACAGTGGCTTGCACATAGGCTCACACAGTCTTGAAAGGTACAGAAGAAACCCCCAGGTAAATAAAATGTGCCTCAAGAGAAAAGGAACCATATTAATTTAAAACCAAGCACAAGAAGAATGTACCTTTCCCCAGGAGGCAGTGCATTTGGAGAACTGAATCAGTTATCACAAAAATGTGTCATAACATGGGGACAAATAGACACAAAAAAATCAGGATGATCACCTTTGGTCAAAACCCCTGTAGTTTAGGAAAAGAATACAAGGAAATTATAGTAATACTCATGAGTTACCTCTATAGGAGTCACTGATTCTATAGAAATTATTTTGTTCTTTTAATGATTCTTCCACCGTTCATTTTTCACCTCATCTAACACGGTCACTTACGTTTGCAGACCTCTGGAGAAGACATGGGTTTCCCTCTGTCTCGGTAAAAGCCTGGTTTGCACCTCTGGCACCGATGTCCCTCAGTGTTGTGCTTGCAGTTGTCACAGACTCCCCCACTGCGCTTCCCCGAGGCCAACCAAACGCTCAGATCGAAGTGGCAGCTCTCGGCGTGGTCGTGGCAGCGACACTCTGGTGAGGACAAGAGAATGGCCTTCAGGCTTTTATAACTGACACAATAATCATGGCATCATTTTCCAAACCAATCTGGCAGTATTTTAAACCCTGCTAGAATTGGGAATGTGTGGGGATGTAGCTGCACAAAAACCAAATTTCTGGCTTGTAAATTCCACTCTTCAATAGCCCCAGTGCAGAAAAACGACCTGCACACTGAAATTCTCTATCAATGACCAGAAATTTATCCCCAGTTTCTGTAATGGCATCATTATTCCAAATCACAGAAGTTGTGAGGGAGCTTTGCCTGCTGGCATGGTTAGTGCTCATCCTGAGAGCCTGGGTCAGTAAACTCCCTTCCACTTACTTCTGCATTCATTTGGTGCCCCTGTTTTCCCATCTCCTGGCTTCCAAGGCTGGTCATTGTACAGTGGAGCACATTTCTCACAGTGGTCCCCTGCCGTGTTGTGTCTGCACACACACTTCCCATGGACCTGTCAGGGAAAAGAGAGTACAGTCAAATAGCTACAGGACAGGTGGAGTCTCCAGCAGCCTCATGATGAGGTGGGACTTCTGCACAATTCCCACACAGCTGCCTGGCTATCTTAGGAAACCCTCAGAGCCTGGAGCTAAAATGTGTAGCTCTCTCTTCTCACAGTTATTAATGATGTAGAATTTTTTCCTGTATCTTACAAAATGCACATAGCAACAATTTAACTCTCAGTTCACTATTTAACTACTGCATCGATGAACAACCTCTAGACCCTAAATTGGGTAAGCTAACAGGTCTTATTTTGATTTACAAGTTCAGGGCAAGAGCATGCAAAGAGTATCAAATACACTCTGGGCTAGCAGAGCCAAGTTACAGGAGAGCACAGGCTGACAGAGGATGCTGGGCTCTGTCTTATTTGACATTAACACTGATCTGGAAGAGAGTGTAAATATAGGGAAGTGAAATTACCATGAATTACTAAATTATAAATTGTTAGACGAATGAGCAAATAGTCCTGGACATCCTAGCACAGTTAAAAATGTAGCAAAAATACTAAAAATGGAAAAATACCAACCAGTACTCCCACAGAAAAGTAACCTAAAACCACACATTCTATGAGGAAAGCACTGATGTTTTAACTTAGGTACAATAGGTACCAGCCTGCCAACTTACATATGAATAAATATAAATTAGATTAGTAGAAAAGGCCCAGTAAAATTTTGGGCTATGGAAGTAAGAGCACTGTAACTCCACATGGACAGAAAATTGTACCTGCAATGCTGTGTTCAGTTTTGAACATCTTACTACCAGATAAATGAAGAGTTAGAAGATGTTCAACAAAAATGAGCAAAAGCTGGCTGAAGAATGGGGCTTAAGTATATAAACCCATCTAAGCTAGAAAACAATACATAATATTTGATGTGCAAACAAAGTGCAAAAGGTCTTGACTAAGACTGGCTGAATAATTCTCACTATTTGTGTGAAAAATTACGTGAAGAAAGAACTTGCTTCCTTTGTACTTACCTGCCTTCATTGGAACACAATAGTGATTTTAAGTCATGGAAATACTCAAATACATATCAGGTTTGGAAGAAGGTATTCACACCAGAAACCAGAACTTAGAAACTGAGCTAGTCCAGCCTTCAAAGAGAAAGTTACTGTTGAAACTACGTCTGCTCTCAAGTCATTTTACACACCAGGAATAAAGCAGACAGATTCTGTAATATCAAGCCACACCTAAGAAGAGCCTTACAGGATGGTTAATATGTTGTTGCTTGTTTTTATTTGGGTTTCTTTTTAGTAAAGAAATAGTATTCCAATATCTGCTTGCAAAGCCTCAGAGAAAGGATTTCACAGACAAATTTTTTTGAGAAAATATCAAGTATAGGGTGTGAGAGAAAGGGAAGGGTAGTACCATAAGTCATGTTCTACATTTATCACAAGAGCAGCTGCTATTATGCCAGGAGACACTTGTCTAGAGCAGGAAATGCACAGAAATCAGGGATTAGAACCCTGTCCCTCCGTGGCCTGCTGAGGATCCTGAGCTCAGCACAGCTCTGCCCACTGCACATGAACACAAAAACCAAGACTGAAATTTCATTTTGACTGGGGTGTGAATTACCTTTAATCCTTTAATCTCACCATGAGCATGAGTTATGTTTTTCCATGGCCTTTCCTGAAAGTCAGGCTCTCCCTGCAGTCCCCCCTTTTCCCCATCTAACAGAGCAGGTTGCTCGGGATCAGGAGAGAGGCATCCAAAAGAGCGGTAGTGTGGACGTGCTCCCCTGCCCCCAAACTCATGTGCCTGCAGCAATTTGCTCTCTGCTGCCCTGGTTTCTAATCCTCCCCGAGCAGAAATGTGATGTAGCAAGCAGAGGGATCGGCTGCAGCTGATGCCATCGCCCTCCATGGCCAGCTGGCAGGGTCGCTGGCTCCTCACGGCACACTGAGCACAGAGCTCGGGCGGTGCGGCTCTGTCGGAGCCCACGCCAGCACCCCGGGGGACACGGCGCGTTGCACCTGCGTGGGGCCTCCCGGACCCTGCACAAGGAACCCACCCACCTTCAAGGCACTAAATGGGATGAGAAATTCAGAGACAAAGGCGGAAATACTAATACAACAGCATTGTGCTTTTCCCTGTTTGGGTGTGACATTTCAGGCTTTTAAGTTCTCTCCTGTGGTCATAGGGGCTGCTCTTCAGAAGCCAGAGAACAGAGAAAAGGTAAAAATGAACCTGACCCAGAACTATAGATTGGAACATCTCCAGACTCCACCTGAACTTTAAAGCTCATTCTAAAATAGAGCATAACAAAATCCTGGCTCTCTTCGCTTCCTAGGAAATGCTTCTTGAAATGTATTTCTATGCAAAATCTGTAAGTTAGCCCATTTGATTTTTTAGAAATATATACAAAAGCTGTGTATTCACTATATTAACAAAATTATATGAAAAATGCTGAGACTGTGCAGTTGGGAAATGGCAGAATTAAACCATGTAATCTTGTTTTAGCCTTGAATGACATGATCAAATATTCATTATTCCACAGGACCCTGCGCTTACAGTGCACAGCACAGATGGTGTGAACACTTATGAACAATTATTCAGAAAAATAAACAGGAAAATTCAGTGAGAGAGGAAAGGAAAGGTCGAGTTATTCTTTGGAAAGTAGATGTGTTAGTTTGCTCACTGCCCACTGGTTCATTGTGTACTGTAGTTTGTGGCATGTTGTGAGCAGGACAGAGAAGAAGTTTCCTACCTGTGATCCCTGCTATGGAACAGCTACCAAATACATGTGGAAGGATGACTGGCTTAGACAAAAGGGCTGAAAAGCCAAGCAGACAGTCAGTAGGAGAGCCATCAAGCAGGCACAGGGAAACAGGGAAGCTGGCACGGAACTTCTTTTAGAAAGTGTTAGATTTGGGTACTAACCTTTTTTGTATAGGTTTAAGAACAAGGCAAAGAGAATTGATTGGTATTAGTACAGAGGTAAAGGAAAATGAAAGAGAAAGTAGTCTGCCATGGGTTGTCTGGGCATGGGAATCAAGGAATAGTTTTTTCCATGGAGAGTAACCTCATGGAGCATTCATAGGTGAAACAGCTGCAGAAGAGAGTGCAATATGAGGTGACAAGGAATTACAGAAAGGATTTGGACAGGAGAAGAGGGCAGAGATTAACAGCTCACACCAAACATGCAAGGAAAGTGATTAATGGATGTAAGTGGCCATCACAGAAAGACTGGTTAATGCAGGAAAAGCTGTGGAAGAGACCTGTTATGTTTAAGTGTGGGCTGAAATAAGGGTAGGTGATGTGGCTGTAAGGAGACAATTTGTTCTGTTAGAGAGGAAGAGATAGGAGAGGCAGCCAGAGACTAAAATCCAGGAAGGAACAAGAATGAAATACAGGAAACTGTGAGATAAAATAGGAAATGGGATATCTGCTTAGGGACAGGAGAATGTGAGAGTCACATTCAACACCAACACAAGGAGAGCAGGTGTGTCCCTGAGTTGTTATTCACTGCTGAAACAAGTGTGCATTTCCCTCACCAAAGTGTGACCAAAAAACTAGAAAATTGCAATCTCTACCAAATGCAAGATCTCAGGATGGACTGGATCTCACTGGAAGACAAATATCATGCCAAGGAAGAGAAGATAATCAGACAAGTACAGATCCAGGGGAACTATGCTGACACTTTTCTATGCCCTAGAAAGCAGGGTCAGATTTACATGGCAGTAATGATGATTAGTAAGTAGAGGATTGTCAGGAAGCAACAAAGACCAGTTGCTCTTTAAGGCCCAAAGAGCTGCAAGTTGAGGTTTTCAACAACAAAGGCTGTGCCCTTACTGAGGGGGGAATCATCCCAAGCACTGTGGGAAGAGCAGGGAGCTGGCACCGCAGTCCACTGACAGCCCAGAAACAAAAAGGAAGGGGAGTGGGGTAATTCAGGAGCAGCAAGAGACAGTCCAAGAAAGACACAACATGGATACAAAGGCCATTCAGAGGGCAGGATGAGAGACAAGCTACAGCACGTGCCAGGGGAGAGTGCAAAGGGGCTACTGTGAGAGAAGGCACAAACCTAGAGCAGAGCCCCAGTGTCCCCCCAGGAAGCAGGGCCAGAGGCAGGGATGCAAACAGACACACCTAAAGCACAGCTCAAACACACAGTGAGAGAACCCAGGGCTGAGCTTAAATAGAATCCCCAAGCCAATGGACAGAGAGCACTGGTAAGAGTCCCAGGTGGGGCTGGTCAGGGCTGTTAAAGTTCTATTAGTGCCCTCAGGACACTAATAATAACACTTTGGTTGCCACTGGATTAATGTCATTGGAATCTTTAGGATATCTGACTACAAGGAGGCACCAGAGGTAAAAAATACTTCAGCTTTCTGCATTTGGAGCTGGCAGTCCAGGTGGAGGAAGCTTGAAATCAAGGTGTGAGCAACAGAGGCAAGATCCATGCCGCCAGTTAGGAAACCAGCCAGTTTTTAGCTAAAGCCTGAGTAGTTTATGACGCTGATTTACATGAATGCATATAAATGTATTGGTACAGCAGCTGAAAAATTGAGATCCAGGGGATTTTTGTCTCACTATATTTCACTTTATCCTTTGTTCCATAGGTAACACTGCATCGCTTGACGTATCCTGATCCTTAGATACAAAAGTGTTTAGGCCTGTATGGACTTCTACACTGTGCTTATTTCTGTAATATTTGAGTACTTTGGATACATTATGAAATTTATTTTTATGATACCTCCCTTCAACTGCTTTTCCTTATTACTCTGATAACTGTATTGTCTCTGAGGCTCTTTCCCATTCATTGTATTGAGAGTTCAGTTGCTCTGACAAATTTTTTTGAAACTGGATGGTGTCTTCCAAAGTTATTGTGGGGAATGGATCTGAGAAAAAAGATGCAGGCAGGCAGATTGTATGATTGTGTAAACCTTCCTATTTCATAATACGAGTCTGAAGTCCCGTGTGCATCACCTGGGACAGTTTGTGTTCTTGCAGTCTTGCTCTCCAAGTGCATTCAGTTGGGGTTGCTCCTGTCACTAATGCAGGCTGTCAGCTTTGAAAAATGAAAACTGTTGCTTTAAATGCTGATATTCTAGCTTCATCATGCTTCAAGGTTTCTAATCAATTTTGCAAAGGGTAGAGGTTTATAAACTGACATACCTGAATTTAGAGGATATTATTAGTCCAGGAAAGGAACACAAATATTTTGCTGTACCCAATCACCATCATACTGGCTTTAATGGCCATGTGAAAGCAAGTTCTACTTTTTTATTTTGGTATAGCAGCTGTGTTCTTGGACTGTGGCTTCATGATGTAAACTTTTGTGGGGTAATCTCAATTTGAGACATTTCCTCACTACTTCTTTCTATGCTATCACCTACATCATGCCCTGAGTCGTGTATAAATTGGGCTGTAAAACCAAACCATGTTTGGAAAAAAGCTAAACCAAGGGGTTTTTTCCCTTGGCACTAGTATTTTTAATCTGGATTAATTCCCTCATCTGTCTCAAAGTACAGTCATGCTGTTACAAGTCTGGTGTTGTTGCCAAAGGCTTTGATTTATACATCAACCCCCTGAGCAGCTTTGAATCAGGACATAGAGGAGGTTACAGCTTTGTGGATTTTAATGTCAGGATGATCAGTTCCAATCATTTAGCTTGACCTGCTATACTAAGCCATGAATTTCATCCAGTAGTTCTTCCACAGAGCTCTGTAACTTCGGGTGGATTTATAGCACATAGTGTAGAACTATATCCTGTTTTCATGCAACATTCCAAGAAATTACATGGTACTTAGTCACCTTTGACTGCACAAAGCTGCTTCACCTGAATTCTGATCCACAGTTGAGAAAGTGAGTGAAAGTTTTCCACCTCTTTGTCCTGCAGTTTTTAAATTTTTCTAAACTCTGTTCAGCTTTGTATAAATACCTGAAGCCTCTCACTTTCTCTCTGCCCATTTAGTTTCTTTACCTATTGTCCTTTCAGTAAACGCTGTGGTTGTTGCTCCTCCTCCTGGGCTACTCTCAGTCTGTTTGGGGGCTTTTTTCCTAATGTATGAAGGTTAAATTTGGAAGCCTTCCAGGTCAGAGCAACTGCTGCTGATTTGGAAAAAATGTTGGCC
Source organism: Corvus hawaiiensis (assembly GCF_020740725.1). Classification (NCBI taxonomy): domain Eukaryota; kingdom Metazoa; phylum Chordata; class Aves; order Passeriformes; family Corvidae; genus Corvus; species Corvus hawaiiensis. The sequence continues at coordinate 12,974,477 of NC_063223.1, forward strand.
TTTGGACTCTCTATTCACACTGCAATGTCATCAGAGAAATTTGGGATACAGCAGTTTTCAATGACATCAGAGGCTATCCTTTACCTGCTTGTAGTAAAGTGACTCTTCCTGGGTCATTTTGCTTGGGTAAATGAAAGAGTGTCTGCTATTCTGCTTTGTTTCTCTTACAGTTCAAATGGGCTCTGTGGTCTCTCCAATGAAAAGACATATCCATGCAGATTTATAAGAAATCCTTCAATATCAAGTCGTAAGGAGAGCACATACAACTTACAAGAGGCCAAACTAGAAATTTCCTTCAACTTTTTCAAAGTCGCAGAGAGAATCAGTGATTTGGGAGGAAGTCCCAGATTATAGTGCCTGCTGTGGGCAGATGGACAGCTCAAATTCCTGCTTTAATCAGGAATGAGAAAAGCCATTATTTTCCTCTCTCACTTGCTGTTTTGTGGGAAAAGGTCTAACACGTGTATATGTCTGAAAACTAGTACACATATGGGTGTTTTCTGAGGGAACTGAGTTTCTGGCTCATACTTGGTGATTTTGGCAAATTACATCTGCAGGAACTTGAAGGATAAGTAGAGCTGTAGACACTTGTGGCAGAGCCAACTGAGCCCATACAGGTTTTGATCTCCATAGCAGTGAATGAGTGAATGAGCTGCTGTTGGTTCCAAATTCACTGAATTGGTAATGGTGGAGAAGAATCAGTGATAGTGTTTAGCTGAGTATTCAGACTGACATCCCTAAGAACTTTTTCAACAGTAACAAGAGATAAACAGGATAAATAGACAGGAAGGGGTACAAAATTCATGTTTTCATGTTTCATGTGAGGGGATATCACTCAGCCTGTGACAGTTTCAAGACACAGCTCCACCCTCTGCCTGAATTCACCTCCCTCAGGCTTTACACACACCTGGCTGTCCCTCAGTCCATATTTCATTCTGCTTTCTTATTGTTTTCTTTCTGAATTCTACCTTGATTATTACTGATTTTGGGGGCAAGCTTATTTTTGCCTGAGGTGCCAGTAACTCCATTATCAATCTGTAACAAATTGCACATGATAAACAGCTGTCAGGCTGAAATGCAGCATCTGAATTGCAGCAGGTCACCAGCTCTTGGTGAGTGTCTTAAGAATGGAGGAAGCAGAAAGGGAAAGAGACTCAGTATTTTAAGAAGTGAATGCCTGAATCACAGCATAATGAGTAAATACCACTGTTCAAACCTCCTGAAAGTGAATGGCATGTCTTGCATCTCTGAGTTCTGGGCACAGCTGGAATCAGATAATGTGAAAACTTAGCTGGGGCTTACGAATAGAACTGCACAAGATACCTGAAGAGGAGGTAGATAATATTTTCAAGGGTTACCATAGCCTGGTCACCTAGAAAATTGATGTGAAAAAGCAGGTTTTACCTTATGTAACCTTCATTATGCCAAACAAGGAATCCTACTTAGAACCAGATCCTGCTCCCTTTGAAGTAAGTGGAAAACTTTCCATTTGCTTCATTGTGGAGGATCAGGCCCACAGGGAGTCTAGTTTGTCTCTGTAAACAGGATAAAGAAGCAAAAGAAACATCCGAGGCCACTTGTAAGAATTTCCTGGCAGTGTAGGTACCAATAATTAACAAGTAAAAATAAAAACCCTAATGCTTTATACAAAAACATTTTAATCCACATTTGCTTTCCTCTTTCCATACTTACTTCTCACGGGCTAGAAAGAGCATTGTGAAATATTTGGCAAACAAGAAGGACTTTGGTCTAGATTCTATGTTCTGTCCATATGCACTTTCTGCTTTGTAAACTTTGTTCTGGAAGCGCCTCTGGACTCAGCTAAAATGGGTCATCAAAGCAGATCCTAAACCTGACAGCTCTGTGGAGACACACATAACTTTGTACATCCTGCAGTGTCAATACCTTGGACAGGATTATGTTCTGTTGCATCCAACCATAGAACAAGACTAGATGTGTTCAGCCGGCCGGGTCCTGGCAGTTATAACAGCATATTGATGCCCCCCATTTAAAAACAAAAAGCTTCTCTAGTTTCTCTGGCAAAATACTATCTCAATAATTTCCTTTATTGTCCGAGGAAGTATTTGTAAGAGTTTGAAAAATGCAGGCTGTTATATTCAGAAAAGAGAATACTGCCCTTAGCTACCTTAAGAAGCTATTGAAGTTGGGTGAGGAATGACATCTCTGTGTCTCCTTTCTTTTTGGTCTGAGGAAGCCAAGAAAACATCACTGTCAATAGCAACAAACCCCACATTCAAGATATGTTTGTCCTGAAATTTCTTGCCTATTTACAGCTCCCATCCTCATTTCTCAAAGTTTTCCTCCTATCCAACATGATATTCTCAGTAGTTCCTACAGGAAATGCCATCTAGATAAGTTGTGTTGAAGTGGGTGCATGGCTTGTTTAAAAAAAAAAAAGGCCCACAGAAAGAGTAATTATTACTGGTTTGCTGCCAAAATAAGAGGTCAGATAATTTTTTCACTGGATCCCATGAGCCTATTTTGAATCTCGCTGTATTTTCACAAACTTATGACTAGAAATATGCATGAAACAATGTAGGATTTCAAGCTATGAGGAATGATGCACCATTTGGACGTTTGGTTTACAATCTGCAGTTTTCTTGTATCCATTTGTTGCTATGACACTGTGGCATCTGTGACATTTTTTCTCCCAGAGCTGCAATTCTTATTGGCAGCCTCAGTGGAGAAGCCAGAAGCTGAGTAGGTTGCCATGACTGAAGTGACAGATAAACTCATCATTGATACCCATAGATCATCCAGTCCCTCCAAAATAGTGCTGAAAAGTATTGGTTCAAAAGCATCAAGAAATTTGCTTTAATTTTCTCCATTATTTAGCCTCCATGCAGTATCAATTTAGCAGTCTTAGTAGTATTAAAATGGAAGAGATTTCTCTCAGAGCAAGAAGAGCAGACTTACAACTTAATAAGACCCAAGTGCAGAATGATCTCAGATTTTGGGCCTATCCCATGTCAAACAATTACAGTTGTTTTCTACATGAAATTGGTTTTGTTTTTGTTAACTACAGAAGATAAACACATCATAGGAGGACTATGATCAATTAAGAGGCTGAAACTCATATTACTTAAGACTTTCCGTGGAGGTCTTTATTTTTTGCAGCATTTTATTTAATTACCTAACAGCAGCCCAGGAAACATAAAGCTGCTCTGCCTTCAATCTGTGACATCATCCACACCACTCACAATTAAAACTCTGTGTCTTGGGACTTGTTCTGCCTATGTGTAGCTTTAGATGTGGCCTGTGGATTGAATCAGATTATTTCTGGATGTGCTTTGTTTGTAACATCTTTTCCACACCCTGTTTTGTGTGGGTCACCATTACCATGTGACTGAAAGCAGAGCACCTTTCCTCTGCCAAGAAATTGCAAAATGGCAAAGATTTTTTTGCAGTGTAGTTTGGCTGATAGGAACTGTATCATTGGTATTCAACAGCAAAGGCTTTTTCCTCCTGCTTGTAGGCAAGGAGATTACTGTACTGCAAGCCAAGAAGTTACACACATAAACTCCCTCATGCTGGCTGTGTAAACCAAACCCTGAGATCTGGACCTATGTGAACTCTCCCATCACCACTGCAAGAGCATCATTGGTAAGTATTAGATAAAATATAAAAGGATCCAGGGAACTGGATCTTCCAGGAGTGGGTTTTCTTTTGTATTTGAGAAAGACTTAGGTTGTAATGTCTAAAGCACAGAAAAGATGAGCACAGTAACATGATCATCTTTACTCCAGGCTTGTGTGACCTGGGAGTAGAATTTTAAGTTTTTACCACCTAGGGTTTCACACTTCTCTGGTTAGTACAAAAAATAGAACCTAAGGAAGGATATGGTAAAAACCTTTCAATCATATCTGCAGAAGGAGGATCAACTGCTCACTTTGGTCATTGGGGAGGAGGGGACAAGAAGGAATCACCTTAATTTGCAGCAGAGATTATTTAGGTGGGCACTAAAGAAGAGCTTGAATGTACTTTGTCAGGAAAATCTCATTCCACAAGTGTTCACTAGTGAATGGTTTAGGTGTGCTTGATCATACATTTATGTGAGGACACAAACCAGCCCACTTGTGGTCTTTTCCGGGCCTCTTCTAGCATTCTAGAGGCAGTTAAAACTACAGAAGGCTTTTCTTATTTTTTGCACAGCTGTGTTTGAATCCTTGCTTAGACAAAGACTTGATAATATCTGTGTGAATCATGTGCTGCATCCACCCTCTCTCTCCTGGGACATGAGTCACTCATGAAGTGAATTTCATCAAAACTATTTCACCTTCTGCCCCGTGAAGTCATTGATGGCACAAAAAGATTCTATTCCCTTGTGACCAGTGGGAAAAATATCCAGTCATAGTTTACAGTGGTTATGCTAGTAACATACACAATATTGTGTTTTCCTTTTCTGATGGGCAGAATGTTTATTTTTCTACCAGCTGCATTCACTTAGTGTGTTATTCATCTATTTGATTTCACTATGTGTATATTTAACAGTTTGCAGTAAGGATGATGCACTCTTTAAACAGCTTTTCTCCACACAGTTATGATTTAAGTGAGTCTATATTGTTTGAATCTGATAGTATCACATAGTGTAGCTGAATCTTGGATTTATACCACAGATGGTACAGATTCAGAAATTATTTGAAAGTCATACAGTCCTAATTATCTTACAATATCTACCTCTGGACCTAGAAAAGTTGAAAGGAAGACAATGAATGCACATTCCAAAATAACATAAGCCAAAATGTCAAGTGTACCATATATCTAAAGGGACAGAAATTAGCTTAGGATGTTTTTCTTGAGTCTTTTATGTCAGAGTGTACCAGGGACTAGAATTCTAAGGGTTATTTGGGTTTTCAAAACCCAATACAGAGACAGAGACTTCTGGATCCAGGGGAGATATTTATTGACTAGTTTAAAGTGGCTTGAATTCCGTCTCTGATGTATGTGTCTAGATATTTGATTAGATTAAACCTCCCCATAACTGTTATTACACTTCTCTACACAATGCTTGCAGCTAAATCAAAAAGGAGTCATCAGTCATTCCTTCTGAATTTCAATGTCTGAGTTTGCATTCACACTCAACTCCTCTTGTGCACATCCTGAGTCAAATGCAGATAAAAGTCTGAACAGGGTAGGGATACTCCAAGTATTACAGAACAATTTTACTACAAGGTTTGGCTTTTTTTTTAAAAAAAATTTTAACTCATTTAAAGACGCATGGATAAGAGAGTGGGGGAGTGGAAATTATTTTCACATCCTGAACACTGTTGTCTCTGTTATGAAAGTAACAAGAACACAGAAGGTTGAAAGCCTAAAAGTGACGGCTGAAACCCTAAGTATGACAGAATTGCTCATGTCTCACAAACTCAGAAAATCTGAGATCTGAGATCTGAGGCTGAAATTATGCTCAGGGCAGACTTTGCATCAAAGATATTAGTTCAGTTCTGTGCAGGCATAGGAGATTTCATTCACTATATTTGGGGTTGAATCTCTGTTCCAATGACAAAGGCCACTTTCAATTTATAGCTATCTTGAGGTCCAGAGTTTTTAGCAATGCAGTTATTATGCATGAAACTGCAGAAAGGAGTATAGAAAATATTTTCCCAGAGTGGTGTAGGTTTCACTAATGTGGATTGACTGTGCTGCCCTTTTTTTGGATAGGCTTAGGGAGGCTGAGACAGCATCATACACAAAATAAACATTTAGGCTGAGGCAACAGAAGCAAGTAGCAAGTCTAGGAAGCTGGTAAATGTCTGGAACTCACCATGTTCTCCATGACTCCCGTCCTGTTGGCAAGCTCACATTCCTCTGCATGCCCATTGCAAAAGCAGCTTCCCCGGAGGATCAGGTCATAAATAGCATAGTGGGCGAGTCTCTGGGGTTTCTCTACCACTCCTGAGCCATGGCATGGACATTCCTGTCTTTTTAACAGAAGCAGGCGGAGGTTGGTGAGCTTCAGGAGATCCTGAGCCTCAGGACTGTAAGGGTCTTCAATCTTGTTAGCCGGACTTAAGGCACGATAAATCACCTGAAAGAGACAAGGTTGACATCCCAGAACACATACAGGACTCTGCATACACAGCAAATATCCCAAGATGATCTTCAGGAAAAAGCAGTAGTTCCTATTTAGAAGACTCTGCATAAGCAGTTGTGGGGCTGTGGCTGATCCCAGAGCATCACAGCTGAGTTACCACCAGCTGGCCAAGCCTCAGCAAGTGACTGTGTCCCTGCTTTCATGCCATCTCAGGTGTGAGATGGGAGAAGCCTTCATTTAAACATCACTCCCTGGCGTTACTGAGCCCTGTCACTTCTTGCAGTTCAGCCAATATGTCAAGGGACAAGATAAGTCCACTTCATTGTGTTTCTGAGCCAAGTGACAACAGTGTCACTCAGAGAAATCCAAGGTTTATTGGCATAACTGCAGTGTTAATGGATCCCAATTTCTGAAACCATTTTAGCAGCATGGCTTTAGCATGAGTTCTAGAGTCAGGTAAACTAAGGCACTAATCTGTGAAAGAAGTGGAAACTGTGATCAGACTTTTTACTTGGTCACTTGAACTATGCTGGAAACACAGCTCAGCTTAGGGCAAGTGAGCACTGAGAGAACCCTGTGTGCAAACAAAGCCAGGTGGTTTGCTCCTTAGAAGCAGCTACAGAGCAGTGAGTTCACAGCACCCAAGGTGCTTGGTGCCTGCTGGCTGTCTGTAGGTTGTTACACTTTTGTCACAGCATTTTTGCTGTTTGATAGTTCTCCAGAGCAGCAACAGTTGGGTTTTGAGCATCACAGTTCTAATTTGGTGTTTAACAGTGACTGTTGTATTTTAGCTCATCACCACTCTATCCTTCTCTGTCTTCTCTGTCTCTCAGGGTGTGCTTGTTTCTGTTGCTTTTGGGAAAGGTTGATAGTGGAGGGCTGCACCACAGTCCTTGCCAGCAAAACAGAGAACTGTTAGCACTGTTTCCAGGCTTAGATGTGCTAACTCCAATTTGACAGTTGTTTTCTCCTCTGCTTGAGCTTTTCCATCATGGCAGCGGGACTTGCCCTTGGGATTCTTTAGCCCTGCTTTATAAGTGGTCACAGTATCTGTCTGACTCACTCTCTTAATATTAGCCATGTGAAATCTTTGTTTCCATAGGGATTCCCTCTTTCTTTCTCTCTCTGTTTTTCTTTTTCTTTCTTCCTGGTTAACTCATCTGTTTAAATACTTGTAGCATTTTGTACTTTTGCTCCTTTTTGCTTGCAGAAGCCACAAAAGAGCTTGTGGTATATGCCTAGGAGATAGCTCTGTTGTATGTTGATGGCACATGGGAAGAGAAATCCCCTTAATTAACAGGATCAGCTGGCAGGCTTCACAGAGAACTCAGGTACCTCTCCCACCTGTCCACAGTGTTTTCTATTTGGTAAGCTCTATTCTTTTTTTTCTTTTAATTCTCTTCTCTTATATGGTCAGCTACTTACAAAGCTGCAAGCAGCCCTGCTTGGTGGGATCAGAGATGCCCACAGTTCCTTGTTTGATAGAGCTGTGGGCAGATTGCCCAGGCTATGCAATGCAGGTGCCTGCATTCCCCTGACCAATGAAGCCATGACAAAATAGCCCAAGCATTTCCACCCCTATGTCTACATTCCCCTGGTCAATGGAACCATAAGCAAATGGCTCATTCTGTTTTGCCCAGGTGACCAGCATTCCCCTTACTGATGGATTTACAGGACAAAGACCAAATCCCCATATCTGTCCAGTTCCCCTAATCCAGGATGATCTGAGATTTTAGTGGAAACCATTTCATGAACCCTCTCTCTTTCCCAGTCCTCCGTGGACCACACAGAGGTGGAGTGCCTTCTCAGAGTCCTGAGTGCCTGATTGTGTACTGACACACACATCTCCTTCCCACGTGGTCAGTTAAACTAAGACCAAGGCAGAGAACTGGGTGGAACAGTTCTGCAGAGCCTGCTGAGCTCAGAGATCTCAAAGAATGGTTAAAAGTCCCTGTGAAACTGTTTAAATTGGCATAAACCAGAGGAATCGAGGGTAAAGCAGTCTATTTAGTCACTGGCTTTTACAAGCTCTATTCTCACACTTAGCATTCTTGTCTATGGTTTCTCTAATATACATGCTTAGTAAAAATGGTATCTCCTTTCAGATGGATCTCCAGAGGATAGCCACCAGATAAGTGGCTTGAGAACATAAATGCTAGAGGTACTTTGCTACAGAAAATATAGACATCAGAAAGGTAATTGACAAAGCACTGGTTTCTGCAGGATCTGCTCTGGTCCTGCCAGTGACCTCCTTATACAAGGCTGGGCAAGAGGCCTCGCATCTCTGTGCCAGAGATCCCAGCTGTGAACAGCTATGGGACTCCTCAAAGGAGACAGAGAGGAGGGGTGAATGAGGTGAAGAACAAGAGTTTTCACTGGGTCTCTCTGAAAAAAATCAGCAGATAATGGCCGAAAGGTTTATTTTACTTTCTGGCACTATACATCTTCTTGATAGCAACAGTCTTGCACTGTATTATAGTAACTGTAAAGAAAATACTGTGCACTACTAGAAACCTATTTTGTACATGGCATGACAAGTTTAAACAGATGGATTCATATTTTGGGGTCTCCAGTCAATTATCCGTCCTCCCCATGTCTTAATTGGCATTCTGAGAGCACTGAGTTCTTTAGGCAAAGAGCAGCTGTCAGGGGCTCTTCTCTCAGCAAAGGGCCACTTGCTTTCACCAAGCTGTTTTGTTTCTTATTTCTTTGCTTGACAGCTTAGAAAAAGGTTTGGTTTCCTGTGGCTTTATTGTTTTGCAAATATTTTCATTTCTGGCCTTGCCTCTCTTGAGAGGAGTTGCTTTGGCATTTTCCATACCCCATTAGAACACTGAACATCATTTGTGAGTAGAGACATTAATAGCTTGGAAGTCCCATAGGGATTGTGGCATCCTTTTAAGACAAAAACAGTATTCCATTCCAGCTGAGGTACAAGAGTTTGCTTGTATGATTAATTCATTAGACATTTCTGTCTGGAATAAGCTCACCGGTGAGACTAGATTTGCTTGTCCTTATTTCTCCCAAGGCAAGTCTTGTTAAGTGTTAAAGATCTGATTTGGGTGACATAACACTAGCGAGGTCTTCTGGGAGCTGCACTTAAATGTTCTTCTAGGATGCAACCTCCAGTAAGGAATTAACCTTCCTCAGCTTTGTAAAAATCAAAGACATTTTGATCAGCAGATATGTTGTGCCAATAGAAGTAGGTTTAGGTGAGCTACATTTTGCACAGAGGTAGCAGTTTTATTTCATACTTATATCAATTTAGCAGTTTTATTTCACATATGCATAAAACTGGAAAATGGAATTTCTCTCTCTCGTCCCTTCTGGATGTCCCATTCTCCTTGAAATTTTGGTGGTTAAAATTATTGGGCACAGGAAATCATATAAGGTAATCACCATCTCTTGCCTCATTTTTAATACTTGATTGAATGTTTCTTCTGACATTAGAGTGCCAGTCATAAAGTGGTTCCTTAACATATAGCTTGCCCTACTGTCAAGAACAAGATGTTAGTATCCATAATTTCTCCTCATTAGTCTACTGTATGTATTGATTCAAGTAATTCTAGATTGGGATAAAATTTTTTAAAGGAATTGGTATCTCGCCTTACATGCCAGGAATTACTTTTGCATAAATGCATAACTTAACTATAAATAAATAAATAAATAAATAACCCAACAAAACCAACTCCCTAAACTTTTTTTCTGTGTAATAAATGCATGATTATGTTTTAAATAAATGTGTTCGGGTTTATAGTTCCCTAAGGAAAAATAGATCCTAAATTAAGAGACAGGTATGTACGGGTCGATAATTTTGCATGATTTAAGAAAGAATTTTATTTCTTTAAAAAAGGAAAAGGTGTCACTTCAATAAAAATACAGAGTTGGGAATGCAATTATTTGGTCATAGCCCCAGCACAATTGCTCAGCAAGTACTAGGGTCTAATGCTGTTCTGGACTGATTTCAGTAGAAACTCAGTTTTATGTATTGTTTTCTTTCCGTAAAAATGGGATATGGGTATTCAAGTACTTTGTGCAATGGGAGGAATATTAATAAACTTGTATCTGGAAAATTTCAATGAGAATTCCTGGAGATGGATGTTCATAGATGTAAGTTTAGTAATTACAGGCAAAAGATAAGAGTCTGGCCATCTCAGCCATTGATGCATGAATATACTAAAGATTAGATTATAAATGGATCTAAGTATTAGTTAACTCCTAGAGTCATGAGCTGTAGGAAGAGACCTTTCCACTTTTTCCACCTTTTCCACCTTTTCACTGTGTTATTTGTTCCTTTTATTTCAGTTCACAAGGTTTGTAATTCGAAAGCCTATGAAGCAAATTCTGTCTATACAGATAGACATTTGACTTCTGCCTTTTGCAGAAAGGCAGAAATAATATTATTTTTTCATTTCCCAGAGATACTGTGTGAATTTTCAGTTTTCCATTACATTCATGTAAAAGACATAAAGAGAGTATAATGAAAAAGAAATGTTTTCTTTTAATTAAGATGCAAGCTTTGAAAAGTTTCCCATGTTTTTCATTGTAAAGCTATTTCTCATCTGATGAAATCTCTATCTGGTAGCAAGCTCTGTTCTTTTTTTGCTGTATCAGACTGCCCTGAAATCTCCCAGTTGTTTCGCTAAACATCAGTATGCAGCTGTCATAAAAGTAGCATAGGCGCAGCTGCAGAAGAAAATCTGATGGTGATTGAGTCTGCTTAGGGACACCCTAGAAATCTTTCCATTGAACTGGGTGGAAGTTGAGGGTGTTCAGCACCTCTGTAATTTAACCCTTTGTGGAAATACATCCTGGGTCACGAGTTTCTCTTATAATCAGGAGCTGGCACTGGAGCCGAATGCTGAGTAGGACATTCATGCTTATCTGCATATCTGCCATCGAGCGCATATTTGTCATTCTCATTCTCAAAAGTCAATCAGCTGCACCTCAAAAAAATGGTCACTACCCTGTCCTCTCCTGACCTTCCTAAGAGCAAGGAAGTCTGGAAAATGCTGTAAGTGTGCAAAGCTAAAAAAGGCAGCCACTGTTAGATGACTGGTTTTGCTATACACAAGCTGACACAGCCTCACATTGTTTTATCACCAATCAAGAGATCATCTTCATTTCAGAGACAGTGTCTCAGATTTTTGATTTCTTGCCATAGGTTTTGCTTCTCCATTCCTGATGCATCTAATTCTGTTTTCTTAACCTGATCTTCCAGCCAGTATTAGCCAGAAAAGATGTGGACACAACAAATATTCCCCCTTGCAAACTCATAGCCTAAGGTCAAGGAATATGAATCATAAATGGAGGGCAGTGCCAATGCGTGGCCTCCTACAAAAGAAGATCCTCATGCAGAGCAAGAATTTGATATTACAAATCATCCTTAAGCTGTGTTCATCATGTTGCACACAATCAGGTTAATGAGGTCAGAAATATCTGTGTGCTTATACTGGGTCCATCAGAAGGAAGCTGCAATAAAAACTCTCATCACTCCTAAATGCTCTTCATTAAGAGATTTTCGTGTGAGTTGACTTTGTTCTTAAAGGAACAGTAAACAATTGTCTCAGAATTTTTCCTACCCAGTGGCATACATCCTCTGATTTATTTGATGGAATTCCATCTTGTGGTACAGCAGCCTTAACTAAGAAGTAGTCTTTTTTCTGATTTACTGTTTGGAGCACAAAGTCTAACTATTCTTCCAGCCATTAGAAAGTCTATTCTGACAACTCATGGAATGGTGCTTTTTAGTCAAGATCCACTGCTTTTCGGTCCTTCTGGAGAACAAAGCTTAGAAACCAGTATAGAATATGGTAGCTTGTCAAAGAAGCAATTGTGCTTTTGATTTTTTGGATTTCTTTGATCTGGATGAACGCAGCTACCACCAAGACAGTGGCATCTTGAATTCATTCTGTATTCTCCAAATCAGAAAGGATTGATGTGCCTTCAGTTTGCATTTGCTTTGAGGTTATTCCAGTAATCCAGCTGGTGTGGCATTTTAATATTAATATTTAGGCATTTTTGCCAATATGATTATGGCATAATTGAAGTTAGGCAAATCTGAAGAGCTATGCAGACTTTTTCTCTTCCTCAAACAAATTGTATTCTGTAGGTTCAGGTTATCTGCAGATGTATATCCATGCAGAAAGGCAGGGGTTGTAGGGACAAGCAGTATCCTCTATGAGACAGGTGAAGTAGTTGGAACATAAAATCTAAATTATTTGACAGAAAACCCTTCAGCTTTCAGTCTGTATACAGGGGATGGGCAAAACTCCATCCATTCTACATAACAGCACCTTATGTGGGGGTGTGAGAACATTTCCAGGCTCCCACAAAGTGCAGTGTCCTTTTTCATTGCGAGGGATGGTACTTGCTGTGAAATGGCAAAGGGCAGCACAAGGAATTCTGAGATGCAACAGCCTGACTGGGAACTGGATTGAGAACAGGGAGACTCATTTCACCGTTTGCTGGATTGTGAGGGAAAGCTAAAACAACCTGTCACCCTCATTGTCAACCCACATCAACCAAGTTGTGTTCTCTCGGGAGAACATCCGTTTCTTATAAGTGGAGCCACTTATATCTCTAAGTCTTGGCTGAAATCTTACACATGAACAGGTTTAGCTAAATGTAAAATCTCACCGTGACAGTGATGTGTGGACAACTGTAGAGCAAACATTTAAGTGTTCTTTTGCCTGGAGTTTGGAAATTACAATAACAAATTACTAAGTTTCATAGCATTTTAGGCAACCATTTTTTTTTCACACTTGAGACTTGGAAAAAAAAAGCAATGGCTGCAACTCCACTAAGGTTTTTATCAAACAAGGTGAGAAGAAAAAATAATTTGATATCCGCTGCCTTGTGTGTTCAGAAAATGCAGAAAATGCAGAAACAATGGTAAAAAACCCCACTGCTCTCTCTCTGGCTGGTTTATAATGTTCCAAACGTTTCTGAAATGGTTCATTGCAAACCAAGTCAGAGTAGGACACCTGATGCCCTCCTCAAGTTCACTTGCCAGGGATGGGATTGCTGGACTTGTCTCAGTCAGTTCAAATTCCCTTCAGAGACAAATCCTTGAGCCCCTTAATTCTTCCTCCAGGGAAGCAGGGCCTGGCAGTGCTATCAGCTTGTTTACACTGCTGGTGTTAACTGCTTCCTCTCAACTTGCTTCTGCATTCTATCTGCTCTGCAGTTTGGGTTAAATGAAACGCTGAACAGACAGCCCTAGTCATAACAATCAGGCACTTACCTACACTAGTGACTAATCCCTCCTGGAATCCTTTCCAGATGGAAGTTGGAATAACCCAGCTGGAAGCTGGAATAACCTGAGCATCATGCAACTTTCAGAGGCCAGTCCTGACGACTGTTGGATAATTCACTGAAGTGCAAGACCCTGTCTTTGAATCTCAGCTATTGGGAATTCAACCTTGTGATGGGCTGAGCAGGTTTCTTTCCAATGACCCCACTGCCATACGAGATCAGAACTCTAAGAAGTCACTGAAGCCTCAGTGACCTCTTGAATTATTGATGTTGCCACTTAATGAGGGATGTGGGGGTGTGTGTGTGCACAGGGGATACTTCTTTGTTTATCAAAAGGTTTGGCATGAATACAGTAAAAGAGAAGCTTGAGAAAAGGCAGCAAAAAGTGTAGGTCCTTGGAACAGGATCACATACATCCCACCCAGAGCCTTGTCCCAGGCCTGGGTTGGTGCTTGGGTGCAAGTGATCCCCCTGTGCCACAGCTGTTGCTCAGGAAGTCCATGTGGATGGAGAAAGGCAGCAGAGGCTTCAGTATCAGTGCAGAAGACCTTCCATAGGGTTGACTGTGGCTTCTCTCTGAACAACCTGGTGGCTTTTGAAGAGACAGAACTGCATCCAGCACAACCTGTCTTGGTCTGGCATTCACCGTGTGGAGTGTGTTTAGAAGAGTGATTAAATGTCTTTTAGCTACAAAGAGGGTCCACTCATCTTTGACAAGAGGCACTGCTGGGGACTTCTGTCCCTAAAGAGGTCACCACAGGATACGAAACAGAGAATGAACAGGTCTTCTGTGCAAGGCACACTTAACATGTTGCCATAGAAACCAGTTACTTAATTCAGGCATACACAATTCTTCCAGCCCCCAGTGAATTCCAGTAATGGGTTTATTATATCACACTTCACTGGTGTCATCTGTCACACAGACACTCACATAAATGAACCAGCCTTTGATTCAGAACTCCTTTCCACTAGCTAGACCCAGTAGGGGAAGGGTCTCCTTGTGGGCCTGGTGGTTACGAGCAGGTCAGTGTTCCACCCCACTTTGCATGCTAATGTCTTCCTTTCATGCAAACATCCTAGTCAATGGAGGAGAACATTTGTTTTCATTTCCTGATATTCCAGTTTATTAAAAACGTGCTCTTGATCTCTCAGATCCTTGAGTGCACGTGCTGTCAGGATGCACGTTCAGACATTTCAGTCCCTTTTCCCCCACATGATGTTTGAACTGCAACTCACATTAATGTCTGATGCAATGTTAATTTCTATTTTTGTTTGGGCCAGAGTTTTGATTTTTATCAGCTGACCTGAAGGCTCATTTTAGGCTCCATGGCTATATAGTACAGTGTTTTTAAGTTAGAAGAGCAGAAGGATGGACAAGTGGGTAAAAAGGTCTCAGTTGATTCATAAGACTCCATGCCAGTATTCCCTGTAGATGCACTTACAGATGATGAACAGACCTTAAAAATGTGGTGTTAGTTTTAGTTTATGAACTAATGATGAGGATCCTAGGATTTCAGATAGATAGATGCTATCTACTAAATTACTCTGGATCTGAACAGGAGTAAGGGATTTAACATATGCTTGAGTAAAGGAAAATGGAAAAGATATTTTAGAGAGTAATCTTCTTGCATTTCTATATGAGGTGTTCCCCAATGCCTTCTCTCTCCCACGTGTCATCTGAGATGGAATGGAGACATGTGACCATGTCAGAGGTGAAAAATAAGGAGCAATCGACCAGAGACAAGGGATATGCCTTAACATTATGTTCTGCTGTGACATTGTCACATCACTCATCCAAATGTCTTTTACTCCATTCTAGTCTCCTAAAATTTTCTCTTCTGACAATTTTTTACCTTGCTCTCAGAAAGAAACTCTTTCTGTGGTCTTGGAGACTGGAATGTGCTGACTGTGATGCATCTCAGTTTACAGATGTGTGTAGGTTACTGCAGCTCTACCACCTTCTCCTTTCACACCTGCATTCTCAGTTCTGGAAGCCAGTTGACCTGCAATCTTGTTTCATGATGTGTCCCAGCACGGGTTTTAAACCTAAGTGTTCTCAGTAAGCCATCTTTTTTTTTTTTTTTTAAATTCCTTTTGTGCCCTGTTAAAAAAGGAATTTGTGTCTGTTCTCAAAATCAAAAGGACCCAAGAATAACCTGTCTCGTGTGGTGAAAATGACTTCAAACCCCTCAGTAAGGATTTATGTCAGAACATTAATTAGCACTTAAGTTGGAACAGTTTTGATCATTTCAGAAGTGCTGTCAGCTTGTGATGTGAGCCCCTCAGCAATCCAAGGCTTAGCCAGAATCAGTAACTGGGTAGGTCAGAGTGGAGGTGAAAAAGCAGCAGAGAACACTGAAGAAAGTACTGGTGGGGATTCAGTCAGCTGCCTTCAGAGTGGCTTGAGTCAGTGCTTGAGGGCATGCCCTGGTGACATTTGTGGCATCTTCAAAATAAGGTGTAGAATTGCAGTTCTGAGGTGTGTGGGCAAAGCTCCCATCAGACCTGTGGTAACAGTAGCAGTGTCACTCAGGCAAATCTGATCAGGTATCACTTTAAATAGCTGCCCTCTGCCTTCCTTTATTTCAATTCACAAAAGAATCTGCTGTGTCATACTGCTGACCTGAAAAGCCTGGTGCTTCTGCACCCTTGCCATAGGGACATTTCATGGATTGATTAAGAGGTCTCTGTGAAGTCTGTCCAGAACTTGACAATCCTTTTGGGTTAATGTGCTGTGAAACAGTATTTGTCTTGTCCTCTGTTAAGTTGCCACAGATTCCTGTGGGCTGCTTTAAAGCTTCAGCATTTCTCCCATGGAGGAGGTGACCTCTGCATGTGTTCAATTCATGTTCATGAAAGTATTTGGGATCTGCAAGGGTAACCTGTAAATATAGGACTGTTCTTACTATTACTACTGTTTTCTGACATCTACTACCACGACATAGATTGATTAAGCACACACATACTCATTTCAGTGTAGCTGCTGCCCAAATTGACAGAATCACTTTGACACTTGTAATCACAAAGGCTTGAATTGGATGAATGTTTTATTATTTGATTTTCTGCCATCCACTTCTCAGATTTGTTGTAGCAGCAGCACATGGACTTAATGATATTCCCCAAGGTTAAGTAAGCACAAAAGCCAACACAGTGCAGGGGGTACTCTACTAGAGAAGGAAGAGCTGTTTTGTATTTAAGGTCAAGGCATTTCCTTCAGACCCTGTATTTTGTCCTTCACTCAACCAGAATTGTCCTCTTTTACCACAAAACACTTCACCTTTCTGTGCTGCTCTTTTCCCATCTGTGAAATGGCAGCAGAACCCTTGTATGTGTGCTGAAGATCATTAACTGGATCTTGCAAAGTACTTCCAGATTTTTGATTGGAAAAGCACACAAGAGTGGAAAAATACATTACTTGCCGAGATTCTTGACGTGGCAAACTGTAACCTCTCTACAGAAGACATTTGGATGTATTTGACTTGCATTTGACTTTGACATGAAATGAATCATAACTGACCAGCAGAATTACTACTCCAGATGTAAGACTGTTCAGTAGTTTCAGATTTCTGATATGCAGAGATGTTTCTTAGCCTGTTACACATAGATGAATTCAGTCTCTCCCTACTGCTGTGTCCCTGCCTCAGGTGTAGTACCTGAGTTTCTTCTCATGTGCATTCCAAAGTGCACTGCTAAAACACTGGGTTTTTGGAAGCCTATCTGGACCATTCACCTCACACCTAAGCTTAACTTTCAGCAAAGTGTTACTGCTGAATCTGCTGACCACTTCCAGACATGGAAACCAAAAAGATTGTGACTTCTCTGAGGAAGAGAGAAGGAAGTGCAAGGAAATGAAAAGACTCAAGCCTCTGTTGTGACTATAGGAATATCTTATAATCTTGCTTTGTGCCTTTGCCTTCTCTGTAAAATGATACTGATGATGTTTATGGTCTTTCCCATCTGAACTGTTTCAAGATTGATGAATGAAAAGAGTCTAATCAGTAGTTAATGTTCTTGTCAGAGGAATTTATCAGAGTAATTGTACGTTTATTTAAAAACCACTCTTTTGCATATGTTTAAAAACAAATCAGGATATTCATACCAAAGGAGGGCTTTTCCCACTGTTGAATAGTGAAGCCTGGCTGCTCGCTTCCTGATTCCAAGCAGTTTCGTTTCTGAAGCCTATGGCTTGATACAATCAGCCATAGTCACCACCAGCAAGAAAAGTGAAAGCAAGAAAACATTGAACTTAGAGGAATGATGTATTTAAGAGTCAGCCAATAATCTAAGACCTGCTATATGGAGAAGAAAAAGAAAGGTCATGCAGTTCATGTCATCCTAAAGTGAAAATGGTTTGGATAAATCAGACTCTACAGATGTGTATTTCCCTACATCTACTTTGTTAGAATTCTAGTTTAGCTTTGGGCATCTGCAGTGTAAAATTAGTGATGTTAATATTATCCTGTGAGCTCTCATAAAAGAAATTTGTTAAAACATTTCTATCATTGATATATAATTTCTCTTCTTCCCCTTTATTTGCTCAACACAAAGCCTTTAAGGATGGGCTACCTTTCTTAATTTATATGCACAGTATCTCTTTGAGCATACACTCTCTGGTTTCTGGCAGTCTTGAGCAGTTTGACATTAAACTTAGTCCAAACCTCAATTATTGCTTACCTCTCCTCTGGTGCAGGGCACTGCATCTGAATACCTGGAAGTGCACATGGAGCCTTCCTCAATGACATCATCCTGGAGCCCAAAAGTAGCTGTGCAGTTGACAGAGAAATACTTGTAGGGCCTCCAAGTCTGCCCATAATCCTGGGATCTTTCCAACACCATCGCAGCCGGGCGAGGTGACTTGAACACAGCAATGACGTGGGTCAGGTAGAATTCTGTTTCAAAGTCCAGTTGGATTTCTTCCCTGTGTACCCCTTGGGCAGACTGCCACCAGGAGATGGGGTTTGCAAAGAAATCATCTGTCATGTCAGCAGGGAGGTGAGAGTTATCGGGCTGGTTGGCGTTGCATTTGGTGCAGCGGGGCTGCCCACAGCTGGGGGAGATGTGGTGGAGGAGGTTCTGGTCTGGGTAGAAGCAGTACAGCTCTGTGCTGTTCTGACCACACGTGGTGGTGGTCACTGGTGTCCTTCCTGTGGCCAGGTTTCCCACGGGAGGGTTGCAGGCATGGCCATTGCAGCGGAAGGCTCGTGGCCTTGGGCGATCTGAAGGACAGGGAAAAGAAACACAGCAAGTAGAACTTCTCAAGTTGTTCTCAGGGTGTAACGCAGGTGACAGCACAAATGCTTGGAGCCCTCCTCTGGGGGCTGACAACCAAGAGAACACATTTGAAGGAGAGCTGCTTCATCTTTTCACACCAAATTCTGGGGTAGTGTCTCAATAAATCTAGTCCTTGTGTTTGGTGCCTAACTCAGAAACTGATCTTTAGAAAAACTCATGCTTATGGTGCTTAACTTTGATTGCTGTTGAAAATGCAGTTGTGCCAGTCTATTGAATTTTATGGTTAACCAGAGAAATCTTGTGGTTTTTATTTTCACTCTAGTAAAGTTCCATATTGAAGGACTGAATCTATTCAATTTCTTTATTTTCATAGTTATCAGAGAACAAAGTCAAACTGGACTGGATGCTCTACATACATTAAGAAAAGAGATGATTCCTGCCCAACAGGTTACAGACACTAATTACATGTATGAACACATAAAGAAAGCCTGTATTTCTATAGCTGAGTGTTGAGTTTATATTGCTTCTAATAAGATCAGGTGGAGTTATTAATTTGTAGGAGCTGAAAATCAAGTTTCTCTTTTGTTTAAATACCTTGATATGGAGGTAGGTGATTAAATTCTGTTTGCCGAGTTTGCAAATACTGAAAAATTTTTGGTATCTACAGTGTATGTATTTACTTATTTCCAAATTAAGAAAAGGTAGGGATAACTACAAAGTCCTAATGTTCTTTGAAAATCAGTAGTGTCTTGTGAACTGGAATTAAAGGTCATTCCAAAACCTTATTACTGCGCTGGAGAAAACTGCATATCTAATGACATGCAATGTCCTCTTTGCAATTTAACACTCTAGAAGGAGTTAAAAACTGACCTTGCAAGGTCATAAATCTAATCCAAGAGGTCACAAGTCAGATGACTGGATTTAGGTCCTACAGGAAATGACCCTTCCAATGAAACATAGGGTGACCGTAAACCCTGGGTAATCTAGGAGCAGTTCAAAGGTCAGCCATAACTTCAACATTCTAGGACAATTTTTAAAATCCCTACTCCATTTATATTCAGCCTTTCCTCAGGTAAAATTAGTTTAAAAATCAAGTTAGGTCAAAGAAAGGGGTCTCCAAATCAGCCTTATAAAAGTACTCAGATTATAAATGTTGTTGAATGAAATGGACATCCCTCCTTCCAAAAGGAAAGTTTAAAGTGAAAAAATGTGTCCAGCTTGCACGGTTTTGCTTCTGAGTTGGTTCTGTCCTTAGTTCCTCAGTGACATCTCTGCATAGGCCAGGAAAGAAAGGTCAGACATGAACATTGTTTTGGAAAACACCTCATGCATTTTGCATTCCAGGGGTAGGATGCAAAATAGTTATTGCATGTCCACTGAATCCCATTGACCAAAGGTTTGTGCCATTGTAGCTTATGTACAGAGTAAGGTAGTCTAAAACTTCAGAAAGCAAGGAAGCAGATCATCCACAAATGCTCTTGTCTGCTCCTAGAAACAGGTGGAAGCCACCTTCAAGGTGATTTGAAGTGTGTTGGCTGGTGATTTTCTTTTAGTACCGCAGTGAAGTCAGTTCCAGGAGCCTGGCAGAGCTCAGAGGGCAGCAGTGCCTGGACTACAAGTGCACCCAACAGCCCTGGCCTCACATCAAAGGAATGGAAGTGCCCCTCCCCGGTCCCACCACCACTCCCTGTGCCAGCACAGACATGAGGAGCTGCAGAACCATCTGGAGAGGAATGAAGGTGGGGATTTTTTGGCTCTGTTGGTTCCATTCTGTGCTCCCCACCTTCAGCCGAGCAGGTGATTCTTAGCACCACCAGAAGTAAGCAAACATATAATGAGCTACAAGTGCACACCTCAAGAATGTCTTTTCAAGTGGCATTTAGGTTCATGCCCAAACTGCTTGGTAAAAACTCCTGGAAATAAGGCAGGCAATTTCTCTGTCTAAAGTAGATTCGGTATTAACTGATTTTGCTCAGTGCTGCACAAATGTGTCATCTTTGCCTCCAGAGAATTTCAGTGGGACTGGTCTTACAACTGAGCTTTGAACAAGCATTAGTTCTGACTAAGAGTCAGGTTACTTAGTTTTGATTATTAATGGATCCATGTTACAAATGCTATTGGATTATGGATGATTATGTATAAATATACCATGTAATTAAAAGAAAGTCCATCTCTATTGATGGATTATGCCAATAAAGCTTTCACAAAAGAAATGGGACGCTGGAGTTCTAAATTAAGGAAGTTGTATAAGGAGGAGCTTTGCAGACAAGAATGTGAGAAAGCAGAAAAGGAAACATTTTTTAAAGGGAATGGCTGCTTTTTGTATTTCCCATAAATGGGCTATTAGCTTTGTATTGAATTTTTAGCTGTTTTTTTTCCTGAACCTTGAAAAGAAAGATGTTTGTTCTCCTGGACAGCAGTCACAAGAAGGTTTGTCTGCTTTGCCTGCTAATGCAGCAACATCAATAAACAGTTCCTGTCTGAACTGCTGTGTCATTAGGAAAATGGGAGAAGAACAAAGTGCAAATTAACAGAAGGGAGTTTGAGAGAAGAGAGATTGGAAAACAAAATGTGCAGTCGATTAAAAGGTTTGTATTTAAAGAAATCAATTGGCAGAACATTGCTTGGCC
Organism: Corvus hawaiiensis; assembly: GCF_020740725.1. Lineage (NCBI taxonomy): Eukaryota > Metazoa > Chordata > Aves > Passeriformes > Corvidae > Corvus > Corvus hawaiiensis. Next base: position 12,995,651 of record NC_063223.1, read on the forward strand.
ACAAGGATAGTGCAGCCTGTCCATCAGTCACTGGTTCTGTGGAAACAACAAGAAATGTTGAGTCCGGACAGCAAGGGGAGACTGCTGCAGGAGAGAAACAGCAGCCAGGCGAACACACAACTTACCCCAACTGCCAGGAGGACTCACTGAATAATTCATAGAGAATTAAACAGTTTGATTACGCATGGGCACTGCATGTTATTATGAAGTTGATTAGCTTTTACTCCATGGAGGGTGGCTTGGCTCCATAAATGGTATGATTAATTTATTTGTTTGTTTTCTGGTCCCTCAGAGCTGTGCCACAAAGTGGCAGGTCAATGGCACATGGTGTTATAACAATGGTGTTATCTGATGGTTAGGGAATCATACCATTCAAGGGAGGTCATACTATTGATATTCTTGGGACACCATTTCAAATGGAGAGCTCTTACTTCACAATCTTGTAATGCACTAAAACATTGTAGACATTAACTAAAAACAGGTTCCATTTTTTTTCCATTTTTTCTTCCACCCTCCATTGGATACTCAACAGAAGAAAGGTCATATGGCAACTCATCCAAAGCCTGCTGATGTAACTGGAAAGATGCCTAATATTTTCTGAATGATTTGAATTGGAATTTTTATTTCTTTTCCATATGCAGATTTATGATTTTGTGTGTTCAAATATCCTGCAGTGAGTCAGGACAGTAAACTTCATGTATCTCAGAAAGAGCAAAACCTTTGAGCATCTTCTGCTGTGTGTTTAATGGAAGAATTTCACCATGTATGTCCAACCTGGATTTCACTTATTATATATCTATTTAACTTTTTTCTTAATAACCAAAACCTTGTAAGTGTTACTCTAAACTAAGCACCCTGGGGACTTAAGTTGCTCAAGTTTTTCTTAGTCAGACCTAGAAATTTTACCCTTTAACTCTGGTTTTAACAGCTGCACAACACTTTGGTTTTTCTGGGGCCAACATGCTGTAAGTCTGGCAGGTCTTTATCCCCTTATGAGAAGCCTGGTGTATTTCTGCACTAAAATAGTCCTGATAACTGGAGCTAATGAGCCAGCCACCAAAATACCTCAGAGGTGAAATTCAGAATTCAGTGCTGTGAAACCAAGCTGCCTCCACAGCTTGAGGCATGGACAGAAGAATAAGATCCCAAGCTGGGGCTCCCTTCCATCATGTCCAGTTGCAGTCTGCCTGTTCACATCCCTCTTGGAGCAGCAGTGGGCTCCAACACCTTCATTTGGAGATGAGCTGAGTAACCTCAGACCAGATGAAACGAAGCCCTGCTAATAGTCAGGTCTTGCAACTGATTTTAAGCTTGCTGGTAGAAATGGCCATTTTTGACCACATCACACCTTCTTTTTCAGGGCTCTCACTGGCATGAGAGCTGGCCCAGGTGCTGCTTGCATGGGGAGGTATGGGGCTGAAGCAAGAGCCCAAGCTGTTGACAGTTTCACTAAGCGTCCCTCATGCAGGAGTTTTCAGATCACTGCAGAGTTTATTTGAAGGGAATAATGCCCTCCACCTGTGTCAGACAAGGGGAAGAAGAATTGTCCAAGTGTCACATCTTACAGTATAAACCCAAGCTGACTGCTCCAGCCTAATAAGTAAGGTGTTTGTTTGGTTTTTTGTTTGAGTTTTTTTACCCCATTATGTTTAAAGATCTAAGGAGTCAATCTTGACAACACAGACTGTCTTCTCTGCACAGAGATGGCAGGAGGCAAATGTTGCACTCCCCACAAATATGATGTGCCTTGTATTCCCCATAGGCTAATGAAGTATGCCAAAAACATACTTCTCTGTATGTGTCTCAGCTCTAAATAAAGAATCAAAAATTAACAGGTAACCCCTGTGCTTTCACAGGCTAATAGTTTGTGCAATCTTTTATTCAAGCACCAAATATTTATTTAAAGGGACATTGAATCCTTAGCAGCATCACCTTCAATATCCAATTATTTTGCTGCTATTCACTGTGTCCTACACTAGTATTCTGAGTGAGTTTAGCTCCAAACAGAACACACTCCCTCCCTGCAAATTCACTTTCCAAGCAGCCAGCTGGGAGCTTTGTTTCCTTGAAGATTAATTTTCACTTAGTGAATTGGATGCAGAGCAAATTTAGGCTGGTCTGTAACAGGCTGCCTTCTGCAACAGTGTCAGCAACTTTCCAAGAGATCTCTGTGACCTTTCTGTGCTGCGTGTAGACATATGTATCCTATAGGGAGCCTATATCCTAGCCTGGGGAATTGGTGAATGCCCAGAATAAGACACTAAGAGAATTAAGGCACATGCACTCCCTCCCCTCATTCCCTGTCACGTTGTGACAGACAGCCTTTTCCCCCAATGAGTTACTGGCTAATATGACAGGATGGTAAATTTGTGAGCTGTTTTCAGTTTTTAAGAAAATAACTCTTGCAGTTATGGAAATCTGCTGTCTGTTATCAGAGGGATTCTAGCTAGGGAATAATCTGAGCTCAATCCACTTGATCTGCCTCTGCCTTCACTGGAACTTGCAGGATAGCTGAGCCCTTCAATCACTTTCAAATCACTGCATGAAGAGTGTTGTTCCTGTCCTAATGCTCTGAGCACACAGGTGAAATTTAAACCACTGATATACTTTCCTGTACAGGAAGAGAGATTCCAAGACAGTGTCTCAAAGGAAAAGTCACCAAGGGTGAACTATTGTTTCATCAATAATTATTTTTATTTTTATGACCTGATTCTTTTAATTCATCCTCTTTAAATTTAAAGAGTTATTAAACCACAACAGAAAGAAAAAAAATATAATGTTTTGCTTCCTTTCCTTTAAGGAATTTGTATTCATCATAATCCAGGTATTTTCAGAACCCCATGTAAATGTCATTACAGCTGTATTATTTCTATATATGTTGAGTTGTACACCCACATATATACACACAACTAATCAGCTCCTCTTTCTGTTTTAATCCATTTTTCTTTAATGCTAATTTAATCCTGTCCTCTGCATGTTAACTATTGAGTTAAGATTTCCTAAACAGTGTCTCTGATTTTTAATGATGCAATATTAAGTTAACAGAGAATAATTCCGATTCCTACACTGATGCTTTCCAAGGATGTTGTCATTTCACTCTTGTCCTGCCTGGGAAGGCAGTGTTTCAACCTCAAAACAAACATCCAGAATATCTCACTACATCTACTTCTTTCTTTCTCTCTTACTTTTCTTTTGTTTGCAAAAATGACATACTCCTTTCTTTTAAGGATGTATGAACCTGTACATCCTATGCTAAGTCTTTGGAAGGAGACTGAGCTATAAAGCTGGGTATTGCAGGGAATGAGAAGCATTGGTATATATTGACTAATATAGATTCCTTGTAAAAATCAATCTAAAATAAATATGTTGACACAATTTTTTTTCCACAAACAAACCTGATTTCTATCCCCTTTCCCCTTGTTAAATTTAGGATAAATTGTTTCAGAATAGCAATATTGATTTATTTTGCTTACCTGCTTCCCCATGTCCAGAAATAAAATATTCGAAGAACACAATCAGCATGATGCCTTTATGCTGCATGGCTGTCAGTAAAATATTTGTCCTCAGTGAAGCAAAAAAGACCTGCAGTAATCTACAGGTTTGGTGCTTGCATGGCTTTTCTGTATTTTCTTTCTTTCTTTCTGCTCACCTTCCTCTCAGTGTAGGAGGTCAAGGCTGCTGTCTCATTCTTCTTATTCTCGTTTAGGTCCAGAGGTGGTTTGGTTTTTTTCAGTGCTCAGATGCCTTCTGGGTGTCACCCATACATTGCTTCCAATAAATAAATAAATAACGAGGGGTTTCTGTGCCTTTAGCCCTCTCCATGCAGCGGGCAGGGGACGTTCACATCTCTGACGCAGCCCCTCGGATGCACCATCGGGGGCTGATGCGAGGCGGGGAGCTCTGCTCGGTCCGGTCCTTGGCGCTTGTTTGGATGCTATTTCGAAACTTTCATTTCTGCTCCTTGCTTTTGGTGGAGCTTCGGCTCTGCTGTGCCAGGGTTCGCCCTGGCAGCCTTCTCCACCCCGTCGCACCTCCCGCAGCCTCCTGCTCCCCGCGGTGGTGAGGGGGTCCGGGCAGCCTGAACCCTGCTTTGTTAGGAGGTGCCCCCCAGTACCTTCTCTCCCTTTGCTCCCTGCAGCATGGGGTCATAAGAAGAACAGAGCTGGCTTTGGTCCCTGAGAGATGATGAGAAGCAAGTGCTTTCTTGGCTCTTCTCTCTTTTTATTTTGGTTTGTTTTATTTTATTTAATTTCCCTCCTCCCTCCGCTGTCACGGAAGCCGCTTCTCCCCCACCTCCAAGGGATTTGCTTCACACAGCGAGCGCCAGGGGAGCGGAAAACAAACCCAGCGCCAGCTCTCCGGGGCCGGTGCCCGGGCAATCCCCGGTGTGTGCTGCCGGACCGGCTCCTGCCGCCACACGGGGCTGCGGCTCCCGGCAGGGGCAGGCGCGGCCAGGGCTGCGCTCCCGGGATGGAGGCGCAGTGCCCAGCGCCCAGAGCAGAGCGGGGAAAGGGAGAGGGGGCTGGAGAACCCTTCCTCCCTCCTGCTACAGCAGGGCTCAGGGCGGGGGGTCCTGCCCTCCCGAGGGTGGGTTAGTTATCTGCAAGTTTTGTCTCTGCTCCCTTCAGCCTCTAGCACATCTCTCCGTCCTAAGCGGCCACTTCTCCTCAGTTCGCCTCCTCTCTGGTCCCGTTTGGCTGCAAAGGGGATTATTAAAACATGTGATCTTTTCCCTGGATTTTATATGTGCCTTTTTTTTTTTTAATCTTTTTTTCTGCCTTTATTTATTTATTTTTTTTTTAAAGTCGGTTCCGCACCTCCTCTCGGCTGGGCTGGTCCTGGCTGGGCTCAGCTGCGCGCGTTGTTTTCCAGCCGCATCCTCTCCTCCCGCAGCCGGGCTGGGTGTGCGTGCGCGTGTCCCTGCGCGTGTCCGTGTGTGCGCGCAGGCGGGGGCGCGCCCGCGTCCGTCTGTCCCTGCAGCACCCTCTGCCAGCCCGGCCGGCACACGACACCTGCCCCGGCACCCCGGGCACCGCGGGCTGCCTGAGGCTCGCTCGGTGCCGGCGGCCTCTCGCTCCGGTGTCACTCCACAGCCACGCCAGGAGCTGGGACAAGCCGGGCAGCGAGGGGACTGGTGGCTGCCCCGAGCTGGGCTGTCTGCGCTGGCAGAATCCCTGAACCGCGTTCGGTAACTCTAACACAAACACAGGGACACGGAGAGAATCCAGCATGCAGCAATCAGGGGGTGAAAGTGTCCAGCCCTAGGAAAAAAACTAATTCAGGGTGTGAGTTCCCCACATTTTCATCCTCTCTTTCTTCAGGTTTTTCACCAGTATAACGCCATTAACTTCTGCTGATGTCATGGGGGAAGCAGGTCTGATGGGAGTGCAAATGCAGACAAGGTTATCCTTGTGCCCCTGTGTGTGCAGGGTCAGACCTTAAAGGGATTTGAAGACTGTAGATCACACAAAGAAGAATAAGGAAAGGTTTATTTCCCTTTGGGGTGGGAATGTTTATGTAAGGCAGGGTTATCTAGCCAGATTTTGGGGTAGAATTTTCTCACTTTACCCTTCCTTTTTTTTTTTTTGTGTGTTTTTAATAGGAAAACTCAATAGAAAACTTTAAAATATAGAGGCTTTTCTGTCTCCTTTCTGTCTTTGCCTTTTGTTTGAAAGCAGCTAAAATACTGTATAATTACAAAACAAAATTCTCCTGCTGTAAATGACATTATCCTTCAGACGGTCTGAGTCTACTGTGTGCTCAGCTCCCCTGGGATGCTCTGAGTTCTTTCAACTTGAGCATCTTCACTGGGAGCTTGGGATATGCAGGATGTCCTAGAGCTACAGCAGATCTGACATTAATGAGAGGCTGTCATTTAATAATTGTGCTTTGTTGTCACTGCTTGTTGATTGCTGCCTTTGTGGGGAAATGCTGTATTTTTTCATTCACAGGTTTTAGGCTCATTTCTAATTGAAATGCTTTGCCCAGTTAATTTCACCAGGCTTAACATGTGGCACTTGTAGTTCAGTGGATGTAATAAAGGTCAAGAAGCTTCTGTATAATTTAAGCAACAAGCCAGAATGGAGAGCAAAGTTCATGTTGCACTGTTAAGCGGAAAATCAAAGTTAAGTACATTTATTTACCTGTGATGCCTGGATGGCAGTACCTCAAGACTTTCTAGTTGTTGTTGGCTGTAGGGTATAAAAGTGACATAGGACTGAAAGCCTTCATTATTCCTCCCAATTATTGCCTGTCTTGAGAAATCCACTACCAGTGCTAATGAGTACACTTCCAGTTCAACGTTGTGAAAATCCATTCATGCCTGTGAGCTGAGAGGAGCTAACACCTAAGGGGGGAATTTTGCTGTTGTGATGGCCACTGCTGTTGTCTAGAAGATGAATTGGTGAGATCTGAGGAACTGCCCATACCAGGGGGTGTCAAACAGAGAACGCCCATCTTAACTGAACAGCGTGTATGAACAGTAATGTGAGTGATTCTTAACTTTCATTAGTTCCTGAACTACAGTAACATAAATGTACAGTTCTTGAGGTCTCAGTCAATGTCCCTGCTCCAGACCATGACTCTCACTCGGACCTTGGGGGAATCAGGTGATTTGGAAAATGACTGAATTTTCTCTAGTGGCTTAACACGGCACCAGTTGACAAAGCACCCAGAGAATAATCTGCCAAACTGTGAATCATTCATTTTGGGGGAGGAACGAAGAGCCAATGGCATGGCACAGAGTGGGGAGGTGTGTCACCTGTACCACCTGCCTTCTCTGCCTGACAGCCCTGGTTGCAAAAGCCAGAGGACAATCTGTCCTCTTGGAGATCACCCTGGAGTGGTGGCGCATTTGAATCGTGCAGCATCTTGCTTTCCTGCACCCTTCCTTGTACCTCCTTTTCCTCTTATTCTCCAGTTTGCCTTGCCTTTCCTCCTCCTGTTTCCTCAGCAGCTATGACCAGCCTGAAGGAAATCTGTCGTGGCCTTCCTCTAAACCCTCTGCCTGAAAACAAAGGTCGGAGAAAAGGAATACCCCATGCACCCGTGAGAACACCCAATCTCACTGCTCAGGAGAAAAAGGTAACATGGGGTTTCACAGGGCCTCATTTCTCTTCCTTTCAGATAAAGGCAGCTTGCAGCAGCAAACCTGATTGCCTCAAATGCTTTTCTGAATGGGAAGCTAAACTTTGTGTCAAATGTATTTCCTTGGTGTTATAATTCACTGTGTAGTGGGACAAAGGACTGGAAACTCTTCTGCTCACTTCCCTTCTTCCTCCTCCAGAATAATTGGGTTGATATGAGGGAGATTTGCTGCACACCACCTTCCATGGCTGTTGTCCACACCTTTAAATGGCTAAACCAGAGGCATTAGACTTCAATGCTGTCAATCCAGCATTGTTCCTTGAAGATGGAATTCAGAATGCTGTTGCAAAACCATTGCATATGTATGGGAGTGAAAGCTAGCACCTCCAATACAATAAACATCAAAGGTGATGAATCGGCATCATGGCAGCAGCTACACATCTGTACATTTGCATAAAAAATCCAAAGATGATTTATTTTAGCCAGTAGTCCGGGCATCCTGCAATTTAGGCGAGTTTGTAGGGAGTTAAGTTAATTATTTGTCTTTAGTTGCGTAATTATTTTCCTGTCTCTTTTTGTTTAAATAGTCTTCGTGCACACCAAAGTAATCATTGCATTATTTCATGTTCAAGACTAAAAAAATCAGCAGCAGAAAATATTGGTCAACGGGTGGAGATCCGTAGGAATTTGTGTGGGAGAGGATAAGGTGGGTTCCTTAGTTTGGAAGTCTGTGCTTCATCACATGTAACACCACTTACACTGAGACATTCTGGTCAGAACACAGAAGTTCCTTCCCCAATAACAACTTGCACACAACTTCCTTGCCTTCGTGGGAGTTCCCCACTGGCATCAGCAGTCAAATTCTTTCAAAGTCCACTTCCACAAACAGAGGAGAGTCTAGTCAAAGGGTAGAAAGAGGAACAGCTGTGAGATATCCAAAGAGGATTTACTTCAATGTCAGGAGCATTCATGGCTGAGGCATCCTGTCTGTGCCTGGGAAAGCTCAGACCCGTGGAAATGCGGTTACTAAGTGTGCAGAAGGGCTGTGGTGGTGGCTGTGAAGATAACAGAGTGGGGAGTGAGTTCCACTGCATGTCAGACCATTGCCAATCATCTCTGTTTTATTCCTTGCCTTTGCTAAATCACTTTTCCCCAGAAGTCTGATATAGCGGGAGGGAGTCCATGTTGCAGGAGAGGAGATGGTATCTCCCAAAAGGATGCCAAACCTCGCTCTCTAACCTGGAGAGGGGAAGGCAATGATAAGGTCTTCACTCCCTATATAGAAACTGGGATACTTTCCTGCCTTCTTTGGAGCAGTAGACTGGTTTTCTGCCACCAGTTGACTGTGTAACATCCGTCTCTCTGTCTCTCATCTCTCCATTTTACCTACTACATGTGATAAGTGGTCATGCTAGTTGGTATTTCATTAGACTATTAGAGATTTTAAGGCTTCCTTTATGATTAATCCTTCACCCTAAACTGTTAACAGAATTAGAGGCTCAGCTTGTGTTTGTTTCATATCTGAAAGGTCAAATCTCTTTTTTTAAGAGGTGCTCCATGCTTAGAAAAGCATGTAGATGGAAGGTTGTCTGTCTACAAGGGTTTTTTAAGTCTTGAGACAGGCTTCCAGATTTTTTTGACACTGTGTAATGCTGAGCATATTATGAGACTTGTCTTTATGTATGACTTTGTATTCACTTTCTAATTGAAATATTCCGAGGAAACTTTGACAGAAGTGAAGTTAATAATGCTCTGCTGATTTCCTCTGTGTTTTTCTCTCTTTTCATATGCTGTGATTCCCCTTTTAGTTCTTGTTACAATAACAAACCTTACCACTGCCTATGTTTTATTTTCCTGGGCCTCCTTTTGTGGTTATAATAGAAATCCTATAAGTGAGATGTATAAAGAACTGTGTGTTTTGGGACTTGCTGAAGAGGTATCTAACTCTTCCTATCATACCAACTTTAATCTTCTTGGATAAATTGAGCCATATCTCAGAACTGATTCTGATTATATGTTTCCTGAGTTCTATTCCTTCAGCATTCTTTGCCTGAGGCCTGAAACAGCCACATCCTCTCTCTTTCCCTCCCTCCACAGCTCAGGAAACCCTAGCTTTCTGTTTCTCAGCATCTGTATCTTAATGTAAATATGTTTCAAAGAAACTACCCTTAAAATCTAGGTGTGGTGTGTGCTTTGCAGAACAAGGATGTTGCATGCTCTGTACTCACTGACATACCAATAAAGCTGGAGCAACTTGGGAAGAATGGGCACTTCTCTGTGTTGCTCAGGATCAGAAAAAATGGCATGGCTTCATCCATGCAGCAATGCCCTTATGGATCTTAGAGCCAAGTCATGCTACAGTCCCCCTGCTACCCAGCAGGATCCTCTCTCACCCGATTACAGTCTCTTGTGTTTCTGGGGGGGGCACTGAGGTCAGTAATGGGCCTTGATGACCCTGATGAGCCTCTCCTGAGGTCTCCTCCCACACCCTCTGCCCATAGGCTTAGGGGCTCCATTTAAGCTGAGGCCTGGGGTTTCAATCTCAGCTGTGTTGGAGATGTCTTTGTTTCTGTTTCGGGTGTCCCTGTACTCAGCCATGGGCCTCTTGGGTCTGCTCTCCCACCTGTGGGCTGACATCCCCATCTGAACCTCCCTGGGGATCTCTGTGCCTCATCTCTCCATGGTAACTATCACCAGACCTGGTCTTGACTTGCATTTCCTGCTTGGTCCTGGACCTGCACAGCAGCCTGGTCTTGCCAGATGACCAGGACTCCTGGTGGAACCTGTCTGCCATGCCTGGGCTGCCCTGTTCTCCTCCCTCAGGTAGCACAAGGCTGGGCCCTGGCTGGTGAGGTGCCTGCCCTGGCTGTGTTGGCTCTGCTTGGCTCCCTATTCCTTAGGGTGCAGCTGTGACCCCCTGCTTGGGGACATCCTAGGTTGAAGAGCTGAAAACCAGAGCCTGGGAGCTCATTCAGCACCTGAAGCTGTTCTTCAACCTTCTGGGGAAGAAATGGAACTTCCAACTTCTATGATTTCTTTGCACATCCAGAAATGAGGCTACTTTAACAAGTTTATATGGTTGGGAAGGTTGACTTATTAGCTCCTTGTTCCGGTTTGAGAAAGGGAAAGTGAAAAAAACCCCTGTATTAATTACATTTTGGTTTGGGTTTAATTACTTTGTATTGGGGTAAAGTAGTCACCATGTTGGTTGAGTTCATACTGCCTCTCTAGTTTGAGGTATTACTGTCTTTCTGGCCCCAAGGCCTGTTTGTCTATCCACAGATTGCTCAGATTTTGTCCCTGGTACATAACTTTTACAGAGCAGGGGCACAAATCCGGATTTCTATTTTGCTGTGCTTGGTGATGATGATTTATAAAAAGTCAACAGAGGTATTGGCAGTTGTTCAAAGTGTGTATGATATGTGGTTTCTCTATCCTAACTCTAGTCCTAGTTTCACTAGCCTGTTTTGGGAATTTATTAGTAATTATTAGTAATTGCACCCAGTTTGTTAGAAGACAAGGAGACGAGGTTTCCCAGCCTTTCATCTCTCTCCCCTTTAATTTTGGTACGTTATCTTTTGAGAATGTTCGGTTTCCCCTGGCTGTTAAAGAGACCATCCTCCTGGTACTTTATCTGGTAAGTGTCCTCTATACGGTCTGCAGCTCGTCTAGAATCAGGGCTGAGGTTTCCAGGGTGGCTGATGCCACACCTGACCCAGGTGTGGAAAAGCAGGAAGCTGGTGCCTCAGCTCTTGCTGCTGCAGAAGCACGCAGAGAAGGTAGAGCGACCTTGGAGCACAAATTGCTCTGAAAAGTTCATCTGGCTTTTTTTCTTTCTCTCGCAGTGTTAAAGGCACAGGAATCACGTCTGGGCACAGAGCAGCAATAGGGGATACACATCATAAAGTCACCCCAAGACACTCCTGTTTTGGGACATTGGATGACAAAGAACTTGGTTAAACTGTCACAGCTCATAACCCATTTAAGGCAATGGCCAGTCAGAAATCTCCATGCTTACTTCCCAGCTGAGCTGATTGAACTGGGACCTATCAGGCAGAATAAAAAATGATACTATCTTGCTTGCTGCTTGGAGAATAGTGCCACCAAAGAGCCCGGGTCTGGCTGTCATCAGGCAGAAGATGGCAAGTGGGAGGGAAGCACCATCTCCACTGGAAAAGGGGCAAAACTAAGAATGAAATCATAGAATTAAGCCAGTCAGTTCCTCTCCTTCTGCTTCGCTCTCCCTCAGCAAACAGGGAGACTGTAAACCTTAATGGTCTCGGCAGTCTTAAATCGAAGTCCTGGTGATCCATTTCAGAAAATGGAAATGAATGCCATTCCTTGTGAAGAGGTTTCCTTCTGGCTCTTCAACAAACACCAATTAACAAACAGGCTGCTTTACTTGATTTCTCAAGAGACTCTTCCAGCAAAGAAAATTAGCTGATTGATTGGAGCAGGATTTCATGGGCTCTCTTGACTATATTTTAGCATTGAGAGGTCTAAATCTTGATTAAATAGCAGCAGAATCCTGTTAAAATGTATAAAGTCTAGGGAGTATAAAAAAAAGACACCCTACTAGTGATTAGAGCTTAAACACAAGAACCTAATGTCAGATCCAGCTGGGAGACTTGAGGCAGACTTTGCATTTGCCTACATTGCACAGAGTTGAATTAAATCAGTAACTCACCAAATTCAGGGCAATTTTTTTTTTAATAGCCTTTCAAACTCAGGATTATAACTGCAAATAATATTTTTAAGACAACAGCAAACCTACTTTTTCAGAGGTACTGAGCATGTGCAGCTTATTTTTCTGTCACTGGAAGTTATGAAGAGGAAGGACGCCTAAATAGCAAATACAGAAAAATATTGAGAATACAATGTGTCAGAGGCAAATCCCTCCTTCTAAAAGCCTAGGATAATGATTTTTATGGTGCTTTAATGAAATGTATCATCTTCCCACAAAAGCATAATGATCAGCCTATTTGAATTTGCTCCTTGAGTGTCTTTCTCAGGTTATTCAGTTTATGATTCAGTAATGAATGTATAAAATTCTTCCTGATGCACATGGCCATTGCCCTTCCATAAAGCAGTCAGGCTTCATCTAAGCAATTTTGAGCACCCCAGCTCTTTTATTGAGACATTGTTTCACAATCTCTTACATTTAAATTCTTCTAATTTCAAGACTATGATTTTTTACAGGTAATTCACAGCTATTTATTCCTTTTCCAGCATTTCCCTGAAGCTTCTTCCTGCTTTGACATTTATCCTGCAGTGAGACAGCAATCAAATGTCACCTTTATTCAGTTAAGCTAAAAAAGCCATAGTCTTAGTCCCCTTTATAAGATCTCTATTGTCTGTTCAAGGTGCCCTTCCCACATTCCATGTAACATTCAAGTTCATGTTTCATTAATGTTTGCATCATCAAAATTCAGGCTTCTGCTAATGTGTAACATTAATAGGATAGAGGCTCAGTCTAAGTGAATTTATTTGAAAATCAAACCAGATTTTTCTTGCTTGAATTTAATGGTGAAGAAAAATATCTGCCCTTCAGTTTCATTTTAATATAAATGATATATTGATCGAAGACTGTGGGTGATCCTTGCCACAATGGAAGCCTTACAGTTCCCTGTAGTTCTCAAAGGCACCCAAATAACCAATGTTTGCCTCATGATTTTATTTTTGCTTTAGAAATTTCTTATATCTAGAACCTGCTCTGATGGCTGCTCACCTCTGAGAGTGACTTTGGAAATCCCCATGTATTTGTCATTGTGTGGGTATAGCTGGGATTTTTGTGTTTATTAATAACATGCCCTTGAAAAATGACTGCTTATCTAACTGGAGGAGAATGAAGTGGTATTAGAAGATAGAATTTGCGTTTTCTCATCTGGTAAATAGGTTTTTCCCCCTTGTCATTCTCTGTGTGGAATGGCAAATCTAATTTGTAGGATTTTACTGGTCTGGTCCTCAGGTGGTGTCAATCAGCACAGCCTCACTGAACTTGAAGCTGAATGCCTGCTCAGGAGCAAGAGTGCCAGCAAAAACCTTTCAGTATTAGGCATTTTAGATTTAGAGGTATCGTTCCTTTAGTGTGTTCCAAGGGATGTGAGACCAGAGTGCTCAGATGAAGGGGCTGGAGAGCCCCAACCATCAGAGCCAGACCTTGGACAGGTTGAATGAGGAGTTTTGTTGCCGAGCTGACAGTTTTGTGCAGCTTTTCAGCACCGCTCACCAGGGTGGCTGGGGATGATAATTACACTGGATGGTTCTAGATGCCTTTTCTCTGGATATCTGCACTACAGCCCACCCTTCACCCCCTCAGCAGGCGCTTGTATCCACAACTGAACTGCTCATGGCAGGTGTCACAAACTCTCTGCTCAGCCCTCTCAAAAACTGAGCTGTTATCAGATTCAGAAGCAAACTTGATCCCTTTCTATCCTTTCCAGAGCCATTAAAAATCAACCAAAGGAAGATATGGAATTCTGTATGATTTGTGAATCTTTTCAACTGAAACTCCTTTGGATGGTGTTGCCATTTGCCAGGGAACTTATAAGATCTTTGCATGAAACTGGCTATTTAAAGATGACAAAATCTTTGTTCTCATTGTGGTTTTAATCAAATGAAACACAGACTACAGAGACATGACTTAACAGGCTGTTACTAAAGATAGTGATTTATTTATGGATTCTTTCATCCAAAAGGACATACTGTACTTTGCAAACCATGGCTAATGTCTTTCAAGGCAATAGGGGGTGTAAACCACGTAGAATCATCTGCAGAATTTAGCTGAGTGCCTAATAATCACTTTAGCTAATTTGGAAGTGATACATGTAGCATCAATAAAGTAATGTAACCCAACACCCTCTGCAATACATTAGGATGCTAAATGGAGTCAATCTTCAATAAAACTTAGCCCAGGAACATCTTCATCTGGGAGTATGTCACATAACCATGGGCTAGGATCCCTTTTTGAATGGAAAATACAGTAGGATCTTCAGTGTCTTGGAATTTAGTGACTTAGTTAAAAGGATTTCTGAACAAGGTTTATTTGGGTGAAATGACAGGGGGAGGAGACGGAGAGCCAAAGATCTGAGGGTGTCCAGGGATTTTTATAGTGGGGATGGAAAGGTGGGGATAAGGGGTATACAGCCAATGGGATACTTGACAGGAGATGGGTTTGAGGGTGTGAAAAACGAGGTTTGCTCTCCTGTGAGAATTTAAAAGTTTAATAAAAAGACAGTAAGAGACACATAAAATAAAGCACAGAGGTAATGGCCGGGTGCCCGGCGATAGTCCTTTTTATACCATTTTTACTGTCTGTTCTTTATGCATATTCAAACTTTTCCAGGAGCTGTTCTGCATGGCTGATCCTTGGTTCTGCCTTTTTAGAGCATGCACATTTTTCTGCCTTGCAGTTTTATTTCTTTTGATTCTTGGGCCTGGGCTTGCTAAGTGAGAGTTGATAGTAGAGTGGGCCTCTTAGTTCCCCAGACAGTCAGGGTTGATAGCAGCTTTGGGCCTCTTTGCCCCCTGGGCAGAGCGGTGATAGCCGCTTTGGGCCCCTTTGTTCTCCGAGCAGTGTTGATACCAGCTTTGGGCCTCATCCTCTGTTCGCTTGGAAGTTATCTTACTCGCTCACACTTGCTAAATTCTTGCTAAAAAGAAAGAAATCTACATCCACACAGCAAAAGCATTTCTAACATTATATAATATTCACCTTAATACTTGCGAGAAGCCAACATTACGATATGCGTTTATAACAAGGGCAAGGGAACCAATGGGATTAACACAAAGGAGGGTTTTAGGGAAGGAACCAATGGGGTGTCGAGTACTACAGAACTTTCTAGAATTAATACATATTAATTTAGAGGAAATGAATATTAACAAGCTTATACATAAAGCAGGGCAGGGAAAATACTAACCAGTGATACAGAAGTATGCAGATAACCGAACTGGGGGATTATGGCTCTCACCCTAACTACAGAGTGAGGCATTAAACCTCGGTGACTGTTGGATCCTCAGGGGTCACCGTGGCTGCAGCCACTTGTACTGCCGCACTGTGTGATATTGATAATATGGAGCACCACTTACCAAATCTCCAAGGTTTCTCCATGCAGATTTGGGGACATTGGTGGGAAGGGGCTTGTTACAGGTTTACTGCAATTGAACCTACAAGGAAAGATCCAGATAGAAATGCTTCAGTAGGGAAGCAGAAATGAAGTTTCTCTGGTATGAGCTTGTTCTTTGGAATTGCACTGTCCTTGTAACGGCTTAGGCAGGCTTCCAGGTGAGTCTGGTTAAAGTTCAAGGCGACCCACCTACCTCCATTTCTCTCATACCTAGTTTTTTTCTCTTGTTTATTTTTTGTGTGTTTGTTTTTTGGCAGCTGGCTCTGCGCAATGCCTTGCGCTATTTCCCACCTGAAATCCAAAAGAAGCTGGCGCTGGAATTTGCTGAAGAACTCAGGCTGTATGGCCACATCTATATGTACAGATTCTGCCCAGATATTGAGATGAGGTAAGGACTGGATGGTTCATGTTGTATTTGGCTGCCATTTGCTTGCCAGCTCTCACCCGTGGAACTGACCTTTAAATAGTGGCCTTACTGCGTCCTAACTTACCTCTTGTAGAAGTTGTCATAACATATTAACGAAGCTCATCATCTGATAATTTGGATGTTCTGTGTATTGCAGTGATTTCATTTCCATGGAGGGCCACTCTATGTTTTGGGATGCTCCATGGGATTGGGAGGGAAGCAGTGTGTTCCTTTCTGGATAGGCTGTGGTGGGCCTGGGCAGTCTCACTGCTGGAAAGCTCAGTCAGCACAGGGAAAGGACTGAGCCAGGCTGTGTGTCTGGCAATGCCAGCTCTGCCCCACACAGGGATCTCAAAAACTCTGTCCCATGGCAGGGCTTAGTTTCTAGGGGCCAGTCATTACTCAGACAGCTCCAATGACAACCTTGACAGAAAACTTGCAGTAGTTCTGAGCTACTGCCAGTCAAGTCCCAGCTGAACCAAGAAGTAAGACCAGGTGAGTTGCTGGTTGGGTTATCCCAACTCTCCTAGTGCTCTCGGAGCAGAGGAAGCCTTCTGGGCTTTAAAGGAAAGGCAGTACATTTTTTCCATTGGAACCTTTATGTGACCCTGGTGTGTAATAGTCTGTGCCTGTTGGTCTTGGACCATCACTTCATTCTAGGGCTGCTGGGGCTAATGTTTGTGAAGCAGAACAGATTTAGTGAGGGCTGCCAGGGACTAGCTGCTTTTTTTAGACTGATTGATTCCTTTTTGCATCAGCAAGGGCCTGGTTAATGTCCATACAGAAATCTGAATAAAGCAAATAGAAAGCACTCTGATTTCCACAGACAACTATGCTGTTCATATATTAGCCTGAGGTCAGATCTCACAAAATTCAGCTAAGGAGTGGACAAGTGGAAGACTATCTGAAAGATTTTGCAGAGCTGGACTTCAGAGGGCCCTGTACTAAACTGCAGATGATGACACCTTCTAAGTAGGCTTGGATGAGACAGTCCAGCAGCTTGTTTCCATCACTGGCATCCGTGACTCTTTGATAGCTTCAAGTTTTTTTTATTTTATGACCATTTCACTGATTACTTTCTAATAGATTATTGCAGTCTCAGAATGAGAAAACACCTTTTGATCTCTGTAGTCTGAGAGTATTTGATTTTTGTTTTGTGTGTCCCGGGGACCACAGCTCCATTTAACAGTCATGTTCCTATGCCAGAGCACTCAGCTGATACCTGAAAGTTGGGTTTCTTATCTTCTGAGCAATATTATGTGTAAATATATCCTCTTGATGAATCACATCATTCCACAGAAATCCTCTTTTATCAAGTTTAGAAAAGCAGAAATCCCTAATAAAAAAAGCATTGTGGAAAAACTCAAAGGTTTTCTCTCCTGGTTTGGCAATGACTACAAGGCGTTTGTTTTGGTACACTGATGTAAAAAGCCAGAATAAAGTGCATGGGATCATGGGAGGAGCTCTTTTTCTCAATCTGTAGAATATTCATTCCAGATCTTGGCTCATGAGCTGGACAGGGGATGTCCAAATTTTTTTTTTTTTTTATAGGTGGCACTCTTTAGCCTGACCTTTTCAGTGTAACTTTCCCTGCACAAAGCAAGTGTCCAGCCATTGAAGGTCTGTGGTCCAATAAAAGGAAGATCATTTAGAAACCATGCCAAAAGATCCCATCCCTCTTTAGGAATCTTCAGCATTGGTAATAGTGGTGTTGCTTACAGAAAAGGAAGGAGTAAAACCCTTGATCAGTGGTTCTACGTCCTTTAGGTGTCATACCTTGGAGGCCTCAGCACAATTGTACTAAAACCTGTGCAAACACAGCAAAGGAACTGTCCCTGCCCTGAACAGCTACAGTATAAATCCAAGAGTAGAAGTTTTACAGCAATTTGATACACAAGCAGATGGTGGAGGAGAAGATAACAATGAGATGATCACAGCAGGTGACATTAAGGACATTAGTGCCAGGCAACCTGAGCTGGGCTAACTTTGTGGGTGTTTCCCATACTTCACCTCTCGGCTTGTGGATGAAGTGCGTCTTCGTAAAAAGGCCCATATTTCTCCTAACTAGTTCAGTTTTTGAGAGTTTCTTGGAGTCTGAAACTCAAGCCAAGTGTTTTTTCCTTAGATACTATCTTAAATAACAAGGGTGGGTGAGCCTGAAGGCAACTTCCAGCGATGCTGTTTTCCTTGGCATTGCAGCACTTGGCTGCTTGGCCTGGCAGCTGTGTTGCAGAGGCCACTTCCACCATCTCCCCCCCCAAAAAATGCGTCTGAAAACCAGTGAGCCATCGTATTGGTCAATTGTGATTAAATAATTCAGCAAATGATAAGTCAAATGCAATTTCTTGGTTTTGCTTCATTCTGATAATAGTTAAAACCTGATTTTCCTGTTAATGTACATATATAACTTCATATCTGTACGTTTTTTTCTTTACTCTTCCCTCTTGAATAAAAGTCTGCAACTCAGACAAGTTTGAGTATCCCTGGCAAGCAGAGATATTCCTGTGGGGTGTGTTGTTCTTGTTCCTCCTGTGAGCTAGAGTATTTCTTTTAAATTTTTGTGCCTCTGCTTTCAGAGCGTACCCCATAGGAGAATACCCTTGCAAGACCAAATCAGCTGCTGCCATCATGCTGATGATCATGAATAATCTGGATCCCTCTGTGGCTCAGGTAAGGTACAGTAAAAGGAACCTGGATTCATAGGCAGCAGCAAATTGGCAAGATACTTCCTGCATGTGTTCTCACATAAATACTGACAAATTTAGACATACAGGTACTGTATGCAGGAGCTTGGTCACTGCCTGAAACACAGAGCTCAGCTCTTGGTACATTGCTTCTACAACTTGTGTTGAAAAATTAGTGCTGCTGCTTCCTGTGTCTTTGGAAGCTCATCCCAGTGACAGTGTTATAGTAACAAACAATTAATTTTGAAAAATAATATTAATTTTTGTTCTTATTGCTTTTACAATGTTACTTTCTGATTTTAAGAACATAGAGAGTTTTGATGCAATAAGCTCTAGAAAAGATGTATTACGGAGATGGTAAAAGTAGCTCAGAGATACAGTAAAAGGTTTGAGAAAAGTGCTTGCCTTAATATTAAATTGCCTTTTTTAGTTTCCTCAGGAGCTTGTCACTTACGGAGGAAATGGGCAGGTCTTCAGCAACTGGGCACAGGTAGGACATTGCTGGGTTTACAACTTGTTTCACAGAGCCAGTTTCACCCTCCCCCATGCACATTCTGCTTAGGCAGTTTGGGATAATTCTTGGCAGTCATTGCCTTAAAATACTCCAAAACATCCTGTTTGGATAGGGGAATGCTCAGTTATGAACTGCGTAGATGGAGAGAGCTTTATTTAGTAGGGAGAGCACAGACAGAAATACTAAACCTGATACCATAAACACACCAAGCTGTGTAGGATGATATAAAGACCTTTCTTTGTCTTTCTCTGATGCATATGTATGTGCCTGTGTATTTGGCACAGATAATTTTAGAGTCTAAATCCAGGAAACAAAAAAGTGTATCCTCTGTTTGTTTGTGTACTTTTGTAATATTTTTCACAAGTAGTGGAATAAAAAAAGGGCTTTGGTTGAAGAATGTGCAATTCTGAGTCATTTTCCAAGTAAATCAGAGTAGCTGTTAATATTTGGGCTAGCTGGCCAGTTCATGGTGCACTTTACTATGAACATCAGCCCTTATCTTCTAAGAATAATGGCAGATGGTTAAAAGCCTCTCTAAAATCAGAGAATGTTTTAAATTGTGTTTGTATAATCTCTGTTCTCTTATATAAAAATAAAGGTCAATAAATATACTCCGTTTATTCTAAGTGCTGCAAAATGCATGTGGGAAACATTTTCAGGAGATCTTTGGAACCAGCAACATCTTTAGAATTCTGTTTGCAGTGCAGGACAGAATCAACACAGGTAGGAAGGTACATCCCCCTGGAGAGCAGCATCACTCCTGAAGGCTAGGAAGGTCTTGATTGCTGATTCTGTAGCTGGAATTAGCAAAAGCTGACTTAAGAAGCCAGCTTCTGTCATAAGGAATCACATATGCACCTTGTTGTGGCTTTACCTGAATCTGGCCTCTTGTTTTTTAAAGAATCCAAGCAAAACTAATGTGTGAATGAAGTTCCTGATTAGGGGAAAGGAGTGGATTCCTCCCTCTAGCATGACCCAGGGTTCCTTCCCAGTTTGGGATTTCTCATTGGTGGTTAAAAGAAAACTTGTGTTTCAGTTTCCTAATCTGGTGCATTTAATCTAGAAGTTAAATGGAAGCCTTAGGCAGATTTTGAGGCAAAACTGTTCTGACTTTTTTTCAAAGAGAGGTACCATGGCAGTGCTCACCATTTCTTTATTCTGTATATTAATTAATAAGTGCCAGTTAACTGTTGTCTGTTAGCTATGAGTGTTACAGCATTTGAGGTGAGCAGTGCCAGTAGTTTATGTAGTGGCCTTTATTGGCCTGAGATTCCTTAGGCAGATGCTGGGCTGCAAGGTGAGGTAGAAGTGCTGCCAAAGTCAGAAATATTCTTTTCTCTTATTCTCATCCAAGCCAGTCCTATGACCTGCAGAACAAACAAAACCTTTTTATTTCTGTTTACTTAGAGTAGCAATCACATGAATGATTCAGTTACCACAGAACATTTTATTCCTTTTGTAGCTTGAAAACGACTTTTTTTAAAAAACAGAATCTAGCATTGCAAAACTCATTGTGAAAAGGTTCTGTTTGGTTTATATCATCTGTGCAGACCTGTGCTTTCTTCTGGATAATTTCAAATGAAAGAACTATGTCCAGAGCTAACTTTACAGATCTGCAGACACTGTAAAGACACTGCTTTTTAAGCTAGGAAAGGCTTTTCCTTCCTCCTTGCTAGTTATGCCTTTCAATGCAAAAAGATCTATTTATCTTACAGCTTCTACTTTCATTAGGATGTTTCTCCCAGACTGCTATGGAGTTGAGAGTTCAGTTAGTTACCTGTTCTGTCCTATGACATTACTTCCATTATTCAACATTTTTCATAAACCAAATTGTAAAAAGCAAGACAGTAACTTGACTAACTCTCTCCTGTTCAGCTGAACTTGCACCTTGGGGAATTGGCTGGGTTAGAAGGGACTGGCTTCAAATCTGTACCATTTTTAATTCAGATCAAAGCCACAACCACAGAAATTAAGTGCCTATGTGTATTTGTCCCTGATACTTCTGCCTCTTTGGTCAGCAATTCTGGTTGATTTTTTTCCCCCTCAAAATTCTGTTTGTGTCCGTACAGAAACTGTAGTTTCAAGCAATTGTTGAATTCCAATTTTGCACAGGGAAGTTTCTCACAGGCCTAGTTGACACATACTAAAAATTCTGTGGAGTATAATGAGCTTTGTCATAGACAGTGATGGATTAAAGTTAAATTTAAAGTCAGCTCAAATGGTCAAAGTGTACTTTTTGGCATTAATCAAGAGTAATTATTGAATTATGCAGACAAAGCTGAGATATATTTGTGTACTCCAGGGTACCTCAAGGATTTCCTTCAGTGTCCACAATGAAAGCTGATTTTTTTCCTGGAGAAGAAAACCTTTTTCATTTTACAGTGCACATTTTCAAAACCATTTATTGCACTAGAAGATACTGAATTTCAGGTTAGGATCAACAATAAGCATGAGTATTTAATCACTTCTATAGGGAAAATTTTGCAGTTTGGCTTTGGAAGGATTGTCAGAAAAGTGCCAAATCCAAGTGGTTAATCTCAAGATAAAATTAGAATGGCTTTAAAAGTGAAGGGTATCTGGGGTTTGTACTGGAGAAATGGTTCTGGAACTTATTCAGACTTTTGTTAGTTGTTGGTTTGTTTCCTGGTGATATCTCTTAAAGGACTTTATTAAAAGCAAGAATGTGTTGAGAGCTCTGTTATTCCATATGTGAATGCACCTCGTTATCTCTATAGCTGCCTTCATTCTCCAAGTTTGGCAGCTTCATAAAAAACCATAAATGTAAGATGCAAACAAAGTCCCTCTCTTCCTTGCTTTTCCTTTCAGTTCTGGTTGGTAATGCACTATTTATCAGAGATGACAGAAGAGCAAACACTGGTGATGTACAGTGGGCATCCCCTGGGACTCTTCCCCAGCCCCCAGCGTGCTCCTCGTTTAATCATTACCAATGGCATGGTAGGTATTAGCATCTTGTTTTCTTTTTCCTCCTATTCTGTTTCATTTTCATGTGGTGGCTGAGTTAAAATATGATTTATACTGTCTGAATTTACAACACCACACAGGAGAATCTGGGATCCAAATTCTGCAGCATTCATTCCAGTATAGCTGCTGTCACCTCACGTGTGCTGATCAGCAGTGATGGAGGAAACAACCTTCTCCTCATTAGAAAACTTCTGTTCTGACTGAGTCTGAGACACTTTCTTGCCCAAAACAGTTCAGCTGGGCTCAGTCTGGAAGATTTAAAAGCCCCCAGTAAGCAAACACGATTATTAATCAGAGGCTCAGATATCTGGGCTGCTTTGCTCAGAAGGTAAAGTGGACAAGTGAAAATACTGGTTCATTGCCAGTCTTTTGAGCCATTCAATATCTATTCCCCTGCAGGTTAGTGTTGTGGCTGGGGAACTGCTCTCCTTAAAACCTGTGTGGCAGTCACAGTGCCGGGAAGACCAGACATCATTTTTTCTAATACTAGAATACATGAACTAAAACACCTGGAATACTCCCCCAGTTTCTACTGTTTTTCTGTGTGTAACCATAGCTAAAGAAATTTAGGATGTTCAAAAGACCTGCTTAAATCTGTAATTTGCTTATGTGGATTTTATTTTGGCTGTTTTCTTAGGTTGTTCCCAACTATTCCTCCAGAGATGAATATGAGAAGATGTTTGCTTTGGGTGTAACAATGTAAGAAGATAG
The DNA here is from genome assembly GCF_020740725.1 of Corvus hawaiiensis. Classification (NCBI taxonomy): domain Eukaryota; kingdom Metazoa; phylum Chordata; class Aves; order Passeriformes; family Corvidae; genus Corvus; species Corvus hawaiiensis. Next base: position 13,018,160 of record NC_063223.1, read on the forward strand.
CTCACTATTAAAACATATCAAATATTTGACTAAAATATAATTCAGACATCAAGCAGTGACTGGTTAAAATTTCTAATGCAGATGGATTTCAACTGTGCTGCATAAAGTCCTGATGCTGCAAAGCATTAATGCACACTTAGATGGAATTACTTTGGAGTTTGAGTTATGTTCAGCCACATATATAAGGATGTAATTGAGGTCTGTTAGGAATTAATATTAGGTTTATGTGTGAGGCTTGGCTGAAAAATAGCCTAAAGCCTTAATCATAACCCACTTAAAGCACTTGCTAGTTCTAATTTTCAGGCGTTGTTTTGCAGTCTATGGAAAACACAAGTTATAAAACATTCTTTCACGCCAAGAGAAACTTTGAAGTAGAAAGTGATCTTCTTTTAATGATTTTTACATACTCTCCTACTGTTGATGAGCACAAGATTATTATTCTTTTGTGTAGCATGGAGAGAATAAATTAAAACAGTCAGAGAGCTGTCCCACTTCTCTGGGAATTTAATATGAACGTGGTCAACCATTTTGGGCTAAAAGCTTCCAAAGTGGCTATATGTCTAAGAAGCACAAGTGCCGCTGAAAACCAATGACACAGAGATTGCAATGAGGTGAAAAAGAGTGTCCTTTTGTCCCAGTCACTGTGCTAAGTGCCAAGACAAGTTTACACTTGGGTTTTGATCCATGCATTTTTGAACTCAATTTAATGAGCTAAACACTCCTCTGAAAATATGTTGGTGCATTGCTAATGATAAAACTCTGAGTTGAGAATTAGATAACAGCAGACCTTTAACAACAAATTGAAGCACAGAGGGTTTTTTTGTTGTACTGGAAGCACAAGTGGACAAGTGGAAGTGCCACTCCAGCCTGAGCAATGTGTGGTCTCACTGTGTTGCTTGCTGTCCCCAGGTATGGTCAGATGACTGCAGGGAGCTACTGCTACATTGGGCCTCAGGGAATAGTCCATGGGACCGTGGTAAGGAACTGGGGAAAGGTCTCTGTCAGTACCTTTTGGAGGAGGCTTTCTCCCGCAGTGGCTGGTGATGGGAGTGGTGTGGATTGCTGTGAGAGGATCTTTTGGCTACCAAAGAAATTCTCATTGCCCGCCCCATAAAAAAATTAATGTCTTTTCACTTAGATATGTCTTATCCAGAACCCAGACTTGAAGGGATTTGCAATCAAGGTCTCAATCTGAGCTCATATTTAGCTACAATATGTGAAGTATGAATTGACCGAAAGTGTTATATAAAAACATTTTCTTGGCTGTTTTCCTTAGCTGTCCTTTGCAGCCACCCTTAAGCCTCTATACCACAAGAGCAGCATGTTGGGAACCACTGATTATTCTATTTCATGGTGAGAGAAATAAGCATAATGACGACAGATGGTTTCACAACATCATTTTGTAACATATTTCCTTCTTAAAGGATTAAAGTGTTTAATGGTGCTGATGACCCCAGAGTTTCAAAGTCTGTTTGCTACAGGGACAGAAGATCTTTAAATTTAAGGGAGTCCAGTGAAAATGGCTCCTGGTGATGGCTGTGTTTGTTGTGTGCAGCTCACAGTGCTCAATGCAGGCCGTCGGTACCTGAAGGCAGAGGACCTGTCTGGGAAGGTGTTTGTCACTTCTGGCCTCGGAGGGATGAGCGGGGCTCAGGCGAAGGCTGCAGTCATTGCTGGGTGTGTGGGGATCATTGCAGAGGTGAGAGCAGTGCTGCTGTCATTCTGCCTTCTCTCCTCCTTTTGCTGAGTCAGAGCCCTCATTCTTCTGATCTGACAGGTTCCTGAAGTAACCCTGAAAAACCAAACTCAGAAAAGATACTATTTTCTAAGATCTGTCCCTTTTTTCTCCGTTGCTGAGCATTTTTCACTGCTATTCCACTCTGTTCATTCACTCAACAGATCAGACTGCAAAAATATGGACTTAAAATTGCTTCAAAAATGATGCAGTACGATACTGTCAGATGAGCCATTCCCAGTGTTTGAACTACCCTCATTTCATGTGTGAAAAAGTGTAACCTCCACAGGCAATTCCCATGAGAACTGTGTTCTCTTATGCCAAAAATAGCCCATGTTGAGAAGGTGTTAGTTATGTTATTTAACTTTGATTAACCTTTAAAGCCTCCAGTATCCTTATCAGATGCAATAGGAAGTACTTGTTAAAAATGTTGGCGTGGTTCACTCATCAAGATTTGTACTAATGATGTTGAGGTTGCGATTCCTTGAAGTCAATGGGACTTTTAAAGTTGACTTCTGAGGTTAATCACAAGCACTTATGAGAACCCCAGTTTTTAGGCAATGAAGGTAAGTTCTGCTGAGAGAAGGTGCTGATGGGGGAGAAGTTCTGTAGAGCTATTTTTCCCCGTTCCCGAAGCTCTCCCACGGAATATCTTTGTAGAGAGTCTTTCATCCTGTGGAAAGTTTCTCTGTTCCAAATATGCTAAAATAGCCCAGTTATTTCTTCCCCTAAACTAAGATAATCTAATAATAATTTGTGATTCTGTGATTGCTAATGCCCATGCAATTAGAATAGTGGATGATAGGATCCACTGGATCCACAGATATCCTTAAGTATCATCTAATGAAGCATCCGAAACATCATCATTTGGGAAAGTATACATGCCTGCATATTTCAAGTGAAATACATTTCCATATAAAAAGGTTGCATTAAGTTCTCCCAATACCTGCCCTTTTCAGCTCTTATGCTGATCACAGGATTCTGTTCTAGCAACCAGATGGAAGGAGGGACTGCACAAACACTGCAACAACTTTTAAGAGAGATTGTTGCTTGGCAATTCTATGAAAACAGTAGTGACAATCTTTAGTGATATTGACTACTTAGAAACATTAAACTTTTCCATGCATTTCTTTCTTCGTGGCTGGCTTTGATTTCAATACACTGGGGAAACATTCTTGTCTGAGCAGATACAGGACTGACCAAAATGCACTGAGCTCTTCTGAGTATCTGCATGTGATGGGCTCTTGTTACTCTGCAGAAGAAAGCATTTGTGAGAACTAAGCTCTAGTCAGAGCTGATTGGAGTGGGAGCTTGGCCTTCTCACCTAAAATCATTTATAGACAGCTGGGAAACCTCTGCTGTGGGCATGTCCCACTGCAGTGGAAAGAATTTCACAATCTGACCTATTTTAGTTAAAATTAAACTTCAAAACACAGTGGGTCAGACTGCCCACGTGGTGTGCAGTAAACCTGACTGCTCTGGCTACATCGGGTCTTTCATGAAAGGCTTGGGCTTCATCAGTTTTACAACAGTGGTGCAAAGGTGGTTTTGTTAGAATGTGAGTTTTGCATGTATTTGAGATCTCATCAGGTACTCCCTGCAGATGGAATAAATGTATTCAATTTACTATTGAATAAATTATTAATGAATAAATTATTCAGACTTCTGTTATCATGATCTTTCAAATGCTGGAATACAAAGGAAATATTCCAGTGAAAGCCATTCAGAGCCATCCTTTGTCCTTTTCATCTCCACGGCTGCAGATGATTTTGTTCAGGAGACTGAATATCGCCTGGTTTTTATCTCCTGTGAGATGATCCTTGTCAGAAATGAGTCTCAGGAGCACATGTGGATAGCTATATATATGTACATATTATTTATTTAAGGAACCATTTATGCAAATGACACTGAATTGTGCAAGAGATCATTTTGTCAGCCAGGGCTTCCGAAGCTGAGGCAGGAGGGATTAGTGATGCAAGTCTTTTACCTCTCCTGTTTGACAGGAAGCTGATTGTAATTTTATGAAATAATGGTGTGGAGGGACAGATATCTCCTCTGAGCTGCACTGAGCTCTCTGGGATTACACTGGAGGCAACATTAGCTCATCATCTTTATGCAATTTTTTAAACTACTGAGATGCTGATCCAAAAATGAGCATATTTTTGAAAGGGTGGTTCAAAGGAAGCTAGTTTTCTTGAGCCAGCAAGCCTGTGAAAGACTAAGAATGTCAGAGGGAGCTGAAGTAAAATATGTAGGATGTGGTAACATTTAAATAGATCTGATCTGTGTTATGTGGGGATTTAAATGACCCCAATTCCTGTAATTCATACAGACCCCTTAATACTTTTCCTCCTGTGCTGATTTAAATATGTCAGAAGAAGCTGTCCCCCACGGCACCTGATTTTATTGAATAATTCCATTGGCAGTGACACTGTTATTATCATAATCTGGGGTTTTGGAGGGATAGTCTTTATTACTGATGTGGAAAATGATGGATGGTTTCTCATGCTAAGAATAATTAGGAAATAAAAGGTTTCCTGGTGTTCAAGCAACTCCTGAATACAGAACTTATTTAATTTACATATAAGTACTTTCTTAATGAGAAAGAATTAAAATGGTGGGGAAAGATTATAGAGAAGTAAAAAATGCTTTAATGAAACACTAGAAGATATTCAGGTTATGTGTTCTCATGCACACACATCATCGTGGGGGGTTTCAATCTGTTGCTACCACAGAATATTGGTTTAAATTAATTTTGCCACTTGCCTTATGCCACTGATAGCTCATTATAAACGTATTAATGGTGTGCAAGCTTGTACATTGGACCATTAATATGGAATCTGTGCCAAAGCCCCCATGGTTTGTCCATCCGTTTATATTTTTATCCAGCTGTCTCTTAGGCACGTACACACTGGCACACACAGAAGCTGAGCCCAGAGCTGGGTACAGATTTTGGGATTGAGCTTGTTTGGAGCTTCCAAGTTCAAACAAGAGGGAATTAAAGACATAGTTTTGTTTTGCTCTGTGCTATTTTTCAGTGGCATTAGGCAGCTGGGACAGGAAAATGCTTTCCTCTTTCCTTTCCATATTAGGTTGAGATTTTCAACCAGCAGTCCAAGAACAAAAGTGAGGGTTAATTTTATTCTGCAAACCATAGCTTCATCTTGGGCAGCCTGGAAGAAATGTCTCTCTGGGCTGAACAAAGAAAATATTTCCTTAATTATTAAAAAATATTATTTTCACCAAAAAATAGCCACATTTTAAAAATAGATTGGAACGGTTTTGGCTTTTAATATAATCATGAAAAGAAACAGTAGGAATACTTAAAATTTGCAGAAAAATATTACCTCTTATACGATTTTAATGATAAATTTTTATTTATAAACTATTTTGGGAAGTGATGTATCAAAAAAGTCTATTTCTTTCTTTGAGCCAGGAGTAAAAGAGAACAGAAAGCTTAAAAAAAATCAGAGGTGAAAAATAAGTATTTGAACTATAGTTATATATATATATATATATAAAATATCTATATTATATAGATGTATAACTCAAGGTAATAGTAGGGCTATTGCCTTTACCTTTTTGTTAGTTTTTTCCTGCAAGGTAATTGAAAAATTGAAGGCAAAAATGACTGCATAGAGGAAACAGGAGTTTGAAGATCTCTGCTATTTCTCTTAGGTTGATGAAGCAGCACTTCTGAAACGTCACAAGCAGGGGTGGCTGATGGAAATCTCCAACAACCTGGACCACTGCATTGCTCGCCTCAGGTATGACTTGAAACATAACTCTGTGAGCTTCTCTCTGCTTCCTAAACCCCCCTCACATCTTTCTGCACTGTACCATTGTAGTCGGCACAAAGGAGGGTTGAGGACACCTCTTCTTATTCCAGGTCTGCTTTGGATTGCGAATCCAGCTTCCCAAGCTGCAGCAGTCTCTATTAGTGACTACCAGTGCTTCACATCATTTGTATAAGTTAAACGTGTCTTCATTTAGTTTCATGAATATGCATGGAGCAATTACAACTAATGTTACACTTGCAGCATCACTCAAGCTTCATGGAGTCAGTGATTAACAATTATGTAAATGCTGAAAGATCTGTTTCCGAGATAAGTGTTGAGAACAGCATATAGACTTTTTTTTTTGCTAGGTTTGATTCTGTGTGTGATTTGCACGTTTCAAGACAGAATGAGGTGCATTTTCTTCAACCAATCTTTTTATTATTTTCTAGAGAAGCAAGAAAGAATAAAATTGCTCTCAGTTTGGGTTACCATGGGAATGTGGTAGATCTGTGGTAAGTAGTATAATGGGCGCATTAATGCTCTGGCTTTTTAGTCAATCTGGAATTAATTCCCAAACTTGGAAGAGACATTAAATAAAGTGATGAGTACATTACTCTAGATGCTCATGAAAAAGTGCTGTCAAAAGGGGATTTTCATCCTTGTGTTCCATTTGCTGTCTTCCCTAGGGAGAGGTTGGTGTATGAGCTGGACACAACAGGAGAGCTGCTGGTTGACCTGGGGTCTGACCAAACTTCCTGTCACAACCCATTCAACGGGGGCTACTACCCAGTGCAGCTGAGCTTTGAGGAGGGAAAGCAGCTCCTCTCCACCAGCCCAGGGAAGTTCCGGACACTGGTACAAGAGAGGTAAAGGTTTTCACAATACATCTCCCTAACCTTTAAATTTAGTTGCTTTGCAAGTGATGCAGTCCCGGGGTATGATCCAGTACAGGAAAGAAAGGGCAAATTGGGCAGTTTAGGCCAAGGGAGAGGCCAGAACAGTGGTGTTTAGCCATTTTCAGTTTTTTCTCTGCTTACTTTGTGAACTGCTTAAACTGTTCTGCAGTTTTGTGCATGCTGTTTTTTGTTATCAGCTTCCATCCCCAGAGCTGGCTGCATTGCTTGGCTGAAAGATGTGACATAACCTCTTTGCTATTTAGTGAAGTTTCCTCAATGACTGTAAATCACTTCAAGATTCGGAGATAACAGGTGCTACAGAGCCTGGAAACATCTCAATTGATATCTCGTGGGTTTATGTCTGAACTTATCTGGGGTCTTTCCCTTCCCACTGTCTCCTCCTACTCCCATGCCGTTGGTTAGTTAATAATAGTATTCTTTTTTATATTTCATCACCCTCAAGAATAACTGTTTCCTTCTTTATTTCAGTCTGAGGAGGCATGTGGCTGCTATTAACAAACTAGCTGATAAGGGCATGTTTTTCTGGGATTATGGCAATGCTTTTCTCTTGGAAGCTCAGAGAGCTGGTGAGTAGATCCTGGAGTTGTAGGTGGAAACAAGGACAATCCTGCATGCATCTTCCCACCTGTGTATGTTAAGTAGGATAGAGTTGGCCACTGTAATTCTAAGTCTTTAGTCTTCCTTTCTCTCTTGTTCTTTGAGACTCCTGACCCTCCCTGGCTGAGGTACAGCTTTCATAGGAACTTGTGTGCAGCCTGGTTTTGCATTCTGTAGTTTTCCTTCATCAAGTAACTGACTTAAAATTCTTTTATAGGTGCTGATGTTGCAAAAAAAGGAGCAAATAAAACAGAATTTCGATATCCTTCCTATGTTCAGCACATCATGGGGTATGTTGGGCAGAGTTGGGAATATGCTCTCTAGTACCTTGTGACTCTCTCTGTTCAGAGATTAGTGCAAATTGACAGTGCACAGTAAATGATCAAAAGGAAGCAACAGCAGTAAGAAAATTGATCTCACAGGTGTTACGTTATGCCAGAGTTAGTGTAGGCTAAATCATTGTCAAATCAGTACTCTTCACTCCTTTACATGAACAGCTGCATTCTGTCTTTGCATGAATTTTCCTTAAGCAGTTCTGCTCAAGAAGAGCCAGGTCACAGACTCCAACTGTAACTAGAGGCAACTTCACTTCTAGGTGCTAAAAGCTGAGAGCTTGCCTCTTCAGAGCAGTGGAGCTCAATTCCAAATCATCCAAGCCTTTTATCTGCACTGAAGTTAAAAGTATGATGGAAACAGGACACTCTTCTGCCCATGCCACCAGCTGTGCCTCTTACCCACACTGCACATGCTGCTTGTAGAAACAGCTGAGCTCAGGAGATCTGTTGAGGGACTGGATTTATAACTCATTTTTCCTCTGACTCATGCCTAGCTTGTCTATGCCATGTGAACAAGTGCCTGAACATAGAGTAAGGCCCCAACCAGATTAGATCTTTTCTTCCGGCCCTCAAGTGGAGCGTGTCTCACTATTGTATGTAAACAATGTGGACAGCAAATGAGTCTGGACTTGGGCACTCGGTCAGAACCTGCACTTGTCTGACAGTGTAGATGCTCATGGTTAGCCTGGGTTAAGGACACAAAGACCGGGCAGCAGGGAGAGTATATTTGATGAAACAGAAGAAAAACTGCAATTCATCTGATGATGCACTTGATTGAACTGTCCAACATGACTATCAAAATTCTGGCCTGACTATACTTTTATATACCAGTGGATGGCTGCATGAAACAGCACTGTTTAATTTCTCAATTAATAGTCCTTGATGCTTCTGTTTAGATTAGTTCATTGAGAATGTTTCAAATTCTTCTGTCTCCAGCTAATGAAAGAAAAGCACTGCTAGCAGCCAGGATAAATAAGGAAAGAATTTCAACTATCTCTTAATGAAACATGTTCTCTTCCCAGGGACATTTTTTCCCTGGGATTTGGGCCATTCCGCTGGGTTTGTACCTCAGGTGACCCACAGGACCTTGCTACAACTGACTCCATTGCCATGTCAGTGCTGGAAGACTCCATACGCCAGGGAGGTAAGACATCATCCCATGCCCCGCTCCCTGGGGGGGCTTTTGGGGAGAAAAGGAAACCCAGAGTTCAAATGTGTGTTAGCTTTTGGCTGAAAACATGGAAAGCAGGCTCTTCCAGGTTCCATGTAGGCAGGAAGTCTTGTTGTTGTCCAAACCCCTGTAAGGAGTGTAGCCTGTAGGTAAAACATAAAAACACCATGGATGTTGATCCCAAAGCAATTTTGGCTAAGAGCCTTTCTTTTAATTTGTTACAGGTGTTTTTAAACTTTGTCACCTTGAAACTTTAGGGCAATCAGTATCTTTCACTATCAGGTTTCCAAGAGTAATTTAAGGAGTCAAATTGCTTTGCCCTTGTCTCATAGGTGAATGAGGCATGAAAATCTAGGGAGGCTTTCAAGAGGTTAGCAAGGAGATCAGTGGCAGGAAACCCAGGTTTCCTGAGTGTGGTGCTCCATCCAGTGTCATTTTTTTGTGATTACAATTTTGAGATCTCTTTTTGAGCTACTGACAGCTATTTCTACTGACTGGTGGAACCAGTCTGGAATACCTGCATGGCTCTGTGTGCTACTCTGGGATCTAGGAATTGCACTCTTCCACATCCCTGAAACTGGGCTGTTACTGATATCCCCTGCTTATGAACTGAGACAAAGCTAATTTTGTGTCAGCAAACATTAATCCTGATCTCCCAGGCTGGAGGGGAAGGCCCTACCCCTTTCCCTTTCTTTGTCTACCTTTGGAGTTACCAGACAGCAGGCTCAAGGACTTGTCACTGTCCCCAAGCACTGAAGTCCTCAGCTCTTTTGTTTTGAGTGCCAAGGTTTGTGCTTCCCAGAATCAAGAAAAGAATCTTTGAATTCTGAAGAATTCCTCCAGATCTAAAAGGAAATGGATCAGAAATCCAAAGCGTATTTTGAGAAGGAGAGCATAATAATTTTTTTCCCAGTAATATTGAAATATTTGTTGCTTTTTTTATGAAAAACATTGAAACACAAATAGAAGTGTGAAAATTTTGAATGCTCTCCTGTTTGTTCTGGAACAATGAGCACTGGGAGGATCCTGGGGGGTATTTCTGAAAAGGATATACCCTGTTCAGATGTCTCTCCTTTGGAATAAAACTACTCTTGTGTTCCTATAATGCAAGGCTGGTGTCCAGCCTTCTTTTCCTCCCAAGAGGTGAATTATTGGTAGAGCGGATCTGACCCTGCAAGGTCCTTGGTTCTGTTTATTCTACTGATGTTTCCTTAGGAGTCATTTTCAAGAAATAGCACTGGAGCATGAGCTGTGTGTAATGCAATAACCCAGATGTGCCTACTTTGTTTTTAAACCTGGTCCCTTGGCTTTATTGAAGGGAGGGTGAAATCCATTTCTACACTGCTGGATCTGTCTTCAGAAATCTGCAGTAATTTTTCTGCCATGTACAGCAGCCTCCAGAATTCTTCTCTCAGGACTGAACCATTGTATGACCTTTGGATGGTTTGCATTGCAGGACTGGGAAATGAATCAGTTACTGTGTGTACAAGAGTATGTGGGTGTTTATATAGATGTAATGTAAAGCTGGGGAGAGAAGTCTCTTGCACAAACAAAAAGCATTGAACTATTGCTTGTATATTCATAATTTAAATGAAAAAAACAATTCATATAAAAAAATTCCAACAGGTGAAAACAGGCTTAAGGGCAAGACTACTATTCAATTTGGTGTTAAATTTGACAGGACAGTGGGAATTTGATTCAAAGAGAAAGAAAACAGAATTTGCTATCCACGTTCTATGAGGCCTGGGTTTGGACCAAATTTTAGGGTCTGGATATCCTCATACACATATACATCTGAAATCTGAGCCTACCTTTGAAGTTTATGAATGAGTGAAAACTCCGCAGAGCCGAACTCTGTTGCTTTCCAAGTCTGAACTTTCAACTTGTCCTTGAGTCCAGTGTTAACCATTTTTCTTCTTTTGTGGAGATGAATTTCTTTCAGAATTCATGAGATTTTTGTAGTTTTATTATCTGCTTCTACTTCTAGGGTACCGGAGCTTTTAAGATGGCCTTTGCATGGCAGATGCAGCACTGATGATTGGGGTGTAACTTGGATTTAGGACCTGTGTGGTAGTTTGAAGGTCGAGCTGATGCATAACAATGTAAATCTCTCTAAGGGAGCCAGTCTCTGTGTTCCTTGGGACAATTTCTCTGAGTACACAATGCTTTCCAGTATATTTTAAACCCTAGATGTGTACAAGGGTCTGTGAAATACCAGAAAAAATACAGTTGCTTGCCTGACTTCACATTCCTGTTGGGGTGGGAAGGTGGAGGCAGCAGTTTAGCAAATGAGATACATGGAGTTACTCTAAAGTCTTTCTTAAAAAAATGGTGAGATTTTTTTCAATTGCAGGAAATTAGACTAAATAAAAGGGAGGATTCCTCACTTCCCTAGGGATAACTGATGAAATCCAACTGTTTATTGGAGCTGGCTGGAAGGGATGGTTGTGCTGTGTTGAGATAGGTCCTTGTAGCCAGTATTCTCATCTGGCTTCTCTTCTGGTTATGTTCTGTAGAACTTAGACAGTAAGATCTTTTCTGTAAGTCTGTGCACTGTGAAGTATAAAATATGGTAAGTGTTCTCTGATATCTCTTATAAAATGATAGAAAGGAACCCATCCTCTGTTTTTTTTTGTTTTGTTGGGTTTTTTTAGAGAAATTCCAATAAACTCCCATTACATATCTATAGTAACCTAAGTGAACACTACCCATTACCTTCTAGAGGCTGCTTCCTTAAAGCTTCTGAGTGGCAGCACAATCCTATTAGGACAGCACTAGCAGCTGTTTCATCTTTCACTCCCTGCAAAGTGAAGTGCTGACATGTTAATCCTCATTGCAGAGTTTAGAAGCTATCACTTGGAGCCAACCCCTCAAGCACTGACAGGTCTTTTTAGGATCATTAAAGCTCTTGGTATGGAAGGCCTGCCTCTGCAGGAATGAGCATATTTTACATTTCCCTTTAACAATGTGTTTAATACAGGTTCAATATGAGTTTCTTACATGTTCCTCTTTCCTTTTTCTAGTTTAACCCTGCATAAGTGATCATACTGCCTAGTGCAGAAGCAGTAGTCCGAACACTCTTCTCAGGGACAATTTCAAGTTAGCAGTATGCAGTTTCTCCAGTTAGACTTTGAAACATATGTCATCTGTACATTATAATTTGAGGTGAAAAGGGTGAGAGCTGGAAAGTAATGGAGAACGTGCTGTCTTGGCATCTGCAGAGATGATTGACTTGGAAGTTCCAATACATGAACAGATCACTGTGGCTCAGCCAGCTGAGCCCTGGTAGCTGAGTGTGACTCTCAGGGCAGGGTAATGTGACATAGCTTAGCCCACAGAGAAAGAGCTTACAGACTGTAACTTCTTCAGCCACTGTAACCCCAACTGAGGTGCAAAACCCCCTAAATGAGGATAGTCAGACAACACTTCTGTCTCATTCCTTACCCCCTCTCCCTTTTGTGAGTCACTCGGTACAGATGGTGCTGTGTCTTGGAGGCAGCTGATTGTGCTGAGACCTACCTGTATCTGACTGATATGTGCCATATTTCACTGTCTTTAACTTGAAATATCTTTATTCTTATTCCTTTCTAGTTTGGCTGATTGAGATGGAATGACACAGATATAAATCAAAAGAAGATGCTGGAGAATGTTAACGTATTCTATAATTGTCTTAGATACATATATATATCTTAGAGATATATATATAATTGTCTTAGATAACATACTTCTAAACAAGGTGTAGGGTGGATTTACACATAAAGTAACTACTGCATAAGAAATTTTCCTGTGCAGTTTTTGCTCCACAGAAATGTGAGGCAACAAATCTCTTTGTATAAAAGACTTCAGTTTTATCTTGGTATGAAAACATCCAAGGACCATGTAGTACAGAATAACTGCTATGCTATAAATCTGTATCCCAGATATGGTGTCCATTGGTGTAATTTATCTTCAAGTGTGTGTTGTGAGCTGCTTTTGAGAATTTCTGCTGGCTGCCTCAAAGATGCAATACTGGATTGTAGTACCCAATGTCATGGAGTTTGATAAAACTGCTAATTTAGCAAAGGCCTGGAAATAGATTGGCATTTAATAGGCAGTAAAACAGGTGACCAAAAATGGACTGTACATGTAAACCATATCTCAAGGTTTAATTTAGTTTGCTGAAGATCCAAATGGAAGTTACCATTCCAGCTGTCCCGAGTGGCATCTTGTACCTTTCTTTAAACATACTCTGCAGTTACTGCAACAGCTGCACAGAGGACTCTATACAGCATTTCCTATATGCGTGCTTGAATCTTTGAATCTGAGAGTAGAATTTGACTCCCTAGTGCTGCCAGATGAATTAAAGTAAATTTAGAACATATTGCATTAATTTTCAAGCTGTATTTTTTCTTGTTTTCTCTTGCAAGTGAGCACATCTGTGAAGCAGCAGTACCATGACAACATCCGCTGGATTAGGGAAGCCGGCAGGCACAGCTTGGTAAGTGCACAACCTCCTGCAGCAGATGTGGCTGCTCCTGGTCCTGAATGCAGTTCTTGAATGCTGGGGTGAAAAGCAGGAATGGGCAGGAATGAAAACACCATCTGTAGCTTTTAGGGCTGACAATTGAAACCTCTCTCTCCACACAAGGATTTTAGGCTGAGCTGAAGCAGCTCTTTCCTTTCAGTTCCTTATCTGGAAATGCTACAATAATCCAGCAATATCTACTCTTGTATCTGGAGTGAAACATATCCATGATTCACCCTCCATCTCAGTTGTAACCACCTTTCTTTCACAGTGCTATTCAAAACATCCCTCTTGGCATTGCTGTGGACCAACCTCTTCACACCTGCAGTTCCCAGAACCCTTTCCAAAACAGGTGATAGGGCTGAAGAGCTGCCATCCTTCTGCACTGTGGGAAGCAGGACACCAGTGGATCATCCTTTGTTTTCCTTTTCAGGCAGGGTCTCCCTGTGAAGCCAATGAATGATGCTGCAGAGCTCATATGTGCTCTCCTAATCTGGAAGCACAGCAGAGCTGTGCAGGACAGATGTTCTTTGCCATATTTCTCTTCTATTCCAGCCCACCATCACCAGCTCCAAACCTCTGCTTCTCAGCTGTTGGTAAGGGATTTGTTGATAGGGGGATTATAGCCTAGCAATCAGGTTGAGTTAAAAAGTGGAATTTACTGGACAGTAGCAGCTGAATACAGAAATACATCTCATGGTTTGTGTGAGTGGAGATAAAACTAAGTTCAAAGAGGGAATTAAATTTTTCTTCTGGAAGCTGGATGTTTGTGAAGAAATAATCTGTACTTCCTCCTATAGAAGGAAAGGAGTCACTCCTATGACTCCATTAATCTGGGACCTGAAGATAAGCCAGTTGCTGAGACCCTCTGTCATTTTTCTCTTCCAGGTTGTTGGCTCTCAAGCCAGAATCTTATATTCTGATCAGAAGGGTCGTGTGTCTATAGCCGTGGCTATTAATCGAGCCATTTCTGAAGGAAAGATTAAGGTTTGTCTCTTTTGTCTTGATATATTCTGGTAATTATGTTTAATATCAGACTGGGGTGGCAGGTGGGAAAGGAGAAAGCCTCAACCAGTGAGAGCAGAAGTGCCTGTTATTTACATGGGGTCAGTTTGTGTTAGAGCTCAGTCCTCTCTGCCTGCCACCAGTATTGTGCTCTGTCACAGGAGAGAGGTGGGTGTAGAAATTTTGTTTCATGATGAGACTGCCTTATTTTCTGTTTGGGCACCTACAAGCACAACATATCATTCAGTGATTTGCTGAGAGCACAAAGCAGGGACTGTAACTCCTTAGTAGGGCCCCAAATATTAAGACAACAGAAGTGAATTGAGCAGATAATGGTCCTCACTAGCATTGTCAACCCATGAAGAATTCCACTGTCTTGTCCTTGGTTTTTTCCAGGCTCCTGTAGTCCTCAGCAGAGATCACCACGATGTGAGTGGGACTGACAGCCCTTTCAGAGAAACGTCAAACATTTATGATGGATCAGCCTTTTGTGCAGGTCAGTGGAGCAGCTGAGGCTTGTCTGCCTGGGCCAGCAAGGAAATGGCTTCAAAACAGAAATAGCTTTTTAATGCAACATTTCTTAAATATTTTTGTTTAAAAAAACACCCTTTAATCCAAATTAATCAGATTTCCTGAGAAGCTTTGTGGGATTTAATAGTGATACAGACACAAATGTGGAGCTGGTTACACAGGAGAGGTCCTGAACACTGCTGGAAATTCCATGAAAATGCACTAGATGTATCTGAGTGCAAATGGAGACCAGTCTCAGAGGATGGTATCTTCTGTTTGATTTTAAGTTTGAATCTCACTGTTTCAAACAGGTTACAGCCATATTTCCTTGAAATCCACAAGGTCCAAATCAGGTCTACAATAGTATTTTGCTTAAAGCAAAGAGGTTCATAGCTGTTTTCATTCCATGACCTGAGGACTCAAGAAAACAGTCTGGAGTTTCTGAAAGGAACTTTTCTGGTCATAAGAGAACATTGATAGTAAAGGCATAAGAATAAAAGTCAGGCCTTCTG
Organism: Corvus hawaiiensis; assembly: GCF_020740725.1. Lineage (NCBI taxonomy): Eukaryota > Metazoa > Chordata > Aves > Passeriformes > Corvidae > Corvus > Corvus hawaiiensis. The sequence goes on from NC_063223.1 coordinate 13,033,225, forward strand.
GATTAGACTCCAAGCCTTGCTGCTCAGCTGAAGTGTGACTGTGGGCAAGTCATGTAGATTTGCTCTACAAAAGGAGCCTTTAATTCTGCACCCCCTGAGCTAACCAGACTCTGCTTTTCAGTTTGTGAAACAATCCTTTAGAGAAATAAACCCAAGAAATATCAGGTTGGAGACCTGAAAAAAACGAATGAAGCACTAAGCACATTTTAACCCTAAATCTTCCTCAATTTTCCATGTGTAAAGCAGAAATTATGATAATAGCTTTAGCCCAGTGGTGTATCTGTATGTCATGAACTGACAGTCACAAAGAGGTGAGAGACTGGAGGATCTGCTGCTGTAGAAGGAGAAATTATGACAGAGGAAGCTGAGCATATTGAATTACTTCCATTATGAGAATTCATAATAGAACCAAATTATGGCTCAATTTTAAAGAGAAAAGTTCCCTGTTATCTTAACTGGATTTCCTAGTGAAATGAGGCTTTTAACTGTGTCCATCAGTCCCACTTCAACACTTTTTGAGTGTCTTGGTGAGTTCTAATAGGCCAAATGGATAGATGCCTTGAATAATGTTTGTTTCTGACAAGCTGAGAGAAAATGGTGCAGCTGCACAGAGAACAGAAATCCAAACTAATGTCTCCATCTTAGCAATATAAGTAATCACCAGGCAGTGCCCTCAGAAGAGGGCAGTAGAAACAAGGCTTGCTAAACTCCATCACTCATCATGCTTTGTGGTTTTCTTTGCATTTTGTGATTTACATGATCTACTTGCCTTCTCCAAGGACTTATCTAAAACCTGCTGGCCACTGATATCACTGGTCTTTAGAACCAGGCCTAAATCTGTTTTACCAGATGAGCTTCTGGAGGCAGTAAAAGAACTTCTTAGGTCTTCTTCTCTCCCTTCTATCCTGTTGTTTTAACACAACTTTTGAGCTGGTTCGGGTGAAATTTGCTTCTCTTTAACACACAGGACTTTTCCAGAATGTTCATTTGTCTCATTTTTTTTAAAGTACCTCAGCCTGATGGGTCATTGCTGCTCTGCAAAGTGTATTTCAGCAGAGACATTTGCAGCCAAAGACCTTTATCAAAGCCAAGGAGCAGCAGCTTATTGCATTGTTAGTTCACTCCTTGTCCAACCTCCACTCTTATCAGGCCAGTGGCTGAGGAGAAAATCTGTACATTACAGAATATGGTGATTTAGATCTCTCCCATTCAATCTCGACAGCACTGTAATTATGATAATTGCGTTATTAAAGTGACATAATGTCAGATAAAAGATGCTATAATGGAGCTTTTGACAGGGTTTAACATAGATTAGCACTCAATAAACTCATTTTCCATCAGACACATAACTGTGGGTCCGCAGATGTGGTTGGTGGGGATATTGTTGTTTTTCTCTTATTTCTCCTGTTAAAAATATGGCAAATAATGTATTGAATCTTTTCTGAATTAAATCTGGACAAATGTTTTCAGTAAATTTTACTCTTAACCTCTGTGTGCACCTCTTTCCACCTCTCTGGGTATATGCTTTAGCACAAATTGTAGTAAGTATATAAAATTCTAGTGAACAATTCAGTGGAAATCATGCATTAGTCAAATTATATTTGTTTGCTAAATTATGTTTCTTTGGGGGTTTTTATAGACAAGCCTTCTTAGTGGTTTCAGCAGTTCCTGTTCAGGGTAAAATTCCCACATGTTCCAAGAGTTGGGGTGGATATCATTTTCATCCCAACTTTGTCCCCAGAATGCAACTCCTTAGCTTTAGACTGGCTTTCTGCACAGGGCTGAAGTAACTCTGCACTCTGATCTGAAAATATTTCAGACTTCTGAGAACTGCAAGGTGTGTAGTGTTCCAGGTGTCCTGCCCATTTTGAATCCATATACATGGATGTGTCCAGCCTGTTCTTCCATGACTGAGGTATCCCAAAGGAGTGGATTGCATTTCTCTCCACCCTGAAGTAGTATCTCAGAGCTGAAGAGTGGTAGGTCCTTCAGCTTCCTGTTTTGGAGCACAAATGCAGGAATCACCAGAGTGCTCATAAACCACCGTGTGAAACTGGCATTTGTTTCCTCCAAAGTCAGGGCAGAGAGCGGGAGACAAATCTCCCTTGCCTGTTCCTCCCAGGAATGAGATGTTCAGTGTATATCTGTGAGAGAAGCTGTGAGTAGAACCTGCCTCCAACCCTGCCTTCACACAGTCGCAGTGAGGGTGTCAGTGGAAGGAGGGAGCAGCACAACACAAAAATGAACGTGGCCCATGAGTAACACTTCTGCTCTCCTCCCAGACATGGCAGTGCAGAACTTCGTGGGAGACTCGTTCAGAGGAGCCACCTGGGTCGCGCTGCACAACGGGGGTGGAGTTGGCTGGTGAGAGCTTGCTCATGTTGCTAAAGCTGGGCTCTGAATCCTGTTCCTGCTGCTGTGTATGTGTGTGGGGAGGAGAGCCAGGAACTGCTGAACAGACGTGTAGTACCGGAGGAGAACAATGTCATGATGGTGGGAAGGACGGGTTTGCCATCAAGGACTGAAAGGACAAATTATAAAGCAAAGTATGGTGCTGTAGGAGACTTTTTCTAATTAATGCTCATATGTCCAGAAAAAGTGTTTTGAACACTGGCCACAGCATAGTTTGAAGAACTTAATTTGATGAACAAAGACAGTCTGCTGTGGTCCTTTTGAACAGATCCTGCTTCCAGCATTGTCTTCACACATGCACAGCCAGAGTGTTAGTGGATGGATTATGTTTAGGTCTCCTCTTAGGCTGTATTTAAACCTGTGACCTTAGGACCCCAATATAAATGCTCCCGTGCTAAAGTGCAGTGAGGGGTTATTGAGACAAACCAGCTCAGGTGCCAGTAAACCCCACAGTCTTTTTCTCCCTGCACATGCCTGGTAGCATTAAAGACCACAGCCAAGTAAGGATTGAATTAAACACCTCCTTCACATGACATGCAGAACTAAGAGACATGCCTAAACTGAAAAGCAGAATGAAGGAAATACTCTATATGGAGATGGAAACTAAACTCCTCCATATGCCACTGAAAGGCTACCTGGATTGGCAGAGGTGTAGGAAGTAGGAAAGCCTGGCCACACTGCAGTCTTTAGTTCTGGTTTGCTCTTTCCAGCATATTCCAGCAAACCCTCTACCATTTTACAGTCATGTCTTCATTTGGTGGTATCAGCAGTCAAAAGAGGCACAACCCTCTGTTAAATACTGTGGTGAACCCTCATACTTCCCTGTTGCAAACTGTGCTGGAATATGCCAAAACCAGCAAGCCAAAGAACTTGTAGCAGATGTTAACCTCAGAGACATTTTATGATAATTAATTGGTATTCCTCTGAATGAGCTGAATCTAGAAAATATCCCTTTAGGTCAGCTGAGGAACTCCCTCGCTGTACTCTTTACTCCTTTGATTTCAGTGGCATAACTCCTGCATAGAAGGGTGCATGAGAGCAGAGCTTAATGATAGGAGAAGAAAGCTTTCTGAGGGCTGAAGCACATGGAGTGAAGGTTTTGTTGATTTCAGTGATAAGGACCCACAGCCATGATTTCATTCACAATTTCCCTAATTCTGAATGGAAAACACATACCAGAATGTCTCCCTACTCTGGTCATCTCAGTCTGAGGCTCCAGAGGTAGCAGCAGACAAGTTCTGTCTAAATTTCCTCAGCTGAGTTTAACCTTTTAAAATATCTGCTTAGGAAATACAAGCAAAGAAAATCACTTTTCACAACATGTTATGCAAAGTATTTGGAATATTTTTATATAATTATAATTATTAGAATTGCTAAAATAATTTCTTATGCCATGAATGTTCTGTGCATTGAAGATGCTTAATTCAAAGGATACAAATGATCCTATTCCTTTCTGGTCTCTCTAAGGCCAGTTCTTCCAGGACACTTTTGCCCTCTGTACTATTCAAAGACAGCTTGGCTGAATGGTGAGTCTGCCCTTAGTTCTGGAAAACTGGCCCTGACCACACTGCAATTTCAATTATACTGTTTTAGTTGTATTGTAAGTGGAGTTACATCATTAAAAGAAACTTTGCCACAAGGCAGAGCAGATTTATGCTGTAATTTATGTAATGCATCAGAAAATTAGTGTATGGCTATTCACTAAAATCAAAATATCTTTGGAAAAGCAGGGTTTGGTTCTCCTTTTTGTCATTTCCTATGACTGCTTGGGGCTTGTCATTGCAGAAGAGTATCTGCTCACCTTGTTCTCGAAGCAGTCATAGCCCTCTGTGATTAAATTACTGTGCATCAGTGAAGAATGCAGGGCCTGAAAATTAGGTGTGCCTCTGCAGAGCCTTAACAAGCCACCATGCTGAGGCTCAGCTGTGGTGACCTTGTCGTGTCATTAAGTGCCCTGGCCTGGAGAGCCCCCAAAGGCAGGCCAGACAGGTGGTTCTTCTTGGCTTAACTAATGTGGCACCACCCTGGCTGGTGAAAGGGCTGCACCCCGTTGCCTTCTGAGGAGAGAGAGGAAAAATTTAAAGGTGGCAAAAGAAGAAAAACCACCCCCAGCCATAAAATATTGCTTTCTTTGCCTGGAAGAGATAGATGCCTTTAAGTTTTTGACCCTGTTTTTGTTTTTCTCTGGAGCACTAAAAATCCACCTGACTTTGCCATAAAGAAATCGCCACGTGCTTGATAAACTTGTCATCAGCTGATTTGGAAATGTGAAAGTGCAAGTGGAAGTTTATATATATTTATTAACAAAAATACATGTGATTAGAGAGAAATCCAGCTGTCACTGGCAAGGGTCTGCCCAGGGAGTTCAAAAATGGGTAATTGCACTGTGTTTAGCTGCCAGTCCTCCCTGCAGAGGCTGGGCTTGCCTGGAACTGCTGACAGATCTGCTGTGGTTTCCCTTTGAGACTGCAAAAATGCCTTTTACATGCTTTATTTTCTGTTACAGCCTTGTGGGACAAACAGGAAAAGCAGGATTAATATTTATTTAGCCAGAATCTGCATCACATGTACTCTTGGAGAGGCTTAAGATTAACATAGTCTTGACTATAATTACAGCAAATGATTGTTACTCATTTTTTGCTGCCTGTTTGCATGAGAATGTGTATTAGCACAGAGCCTGGATAACCTGTAGTAACAAAAAGGCAGAAGCAATTTAAGAATCGATCAGCACTGGTGACAGTGTGACATCTTGATTGTGAGAGAGGCCTTGTTTTCTTTGATCATCTTAGAAGGAGACATCTGGAAATTATAGGAGTAGCTTAGGTCAAAATGCCACACATTTCTTTAATTACCTGAAAATGTGACCCAATGCTAATGAAGGCAGAGAGCTCCCCTTTAAAAGTGAGAAGTTTTGCTAGAAAATCCATCATAACAAACATTGGCATTTAATGTAGGAGTGATTTTAGACAGTAGAGCAGATTCTGGTGAGTGACTCTGATTTGCACTGGAGTAACTCCATGGAAATCAATGGACAGGCTTTAAATTTACGGAGTGTAAGTAGATCAGATGCTCATTGTTCATGCCTAAGCTTCAAAGGATGCTCTTTGGGATACTCTGGACAGAGGGAAATTTTGCCACTGAAAGAACATCATCTTCCTTTATGAAATATCTTCATAAAACACTGGTCCAGAGGTCTGGGTTTCTGGGGCTTTGAACTCTGACAGTAAAGGGCGGTGCTCTGTTCTTTGGTCTCTGTACACAGGAGCAGCAGAGTATGGTGGAGTAACTGGCCCTGGCAGAATTACATTTGTTGTCATCCAGTCTGCTCCCCTCTTTTGGAGAGAACAGTGACAACATGAGCTATTCAAAAAGTAGAATTTTCAAGAAATACAGATGTTTGATTGTTTGTATGCATCCTCAGATGAGACTAAGAGCAGAAATAGTGAAGGCTTCACACAGTAAAAACATAGTGGGAATTAAATTCCAGGCTGCAAGAGTTGACAGTGTCAATCTAAAAGGATAATTTTATTTTGAAGACTCAGATCTTACAATATTCAAAGATCTCAATTTAAAACATGACTTTGCTTCAAATTTTCCAGTTAAAAAAACTAATTCATTCAGTGATGGTCTGCTGTAAGAAACCACTTTCAAGAAAACTGTGCCTTTCAACAGAAAACTAGTTTGTAATAGTGACGTATCTAATAATGGAAAAGTGGAGGGAATTCAGAGAATGGTACTGTGATGGTGAGGTCTGGATCCCTGAGTTCCTTGCCGAACTCTGTCATAGGGTCCTGCTTAGTACACAGGTCCTGTATGTAAGTATTAGGAAGGGAATTAATGAGTAACAACGTTCCATTGAAAATGAGAAAACCTCTAGTTTCAGGAAGTAGATCTCAGGTCTGTGAAGCTCCAGTTTAGCCTCAATTCCCTATTTCCTCAGAAGCTCAAGTTACTGCTGGAAATACACATTAAGAAACAATTACTTCTTGGACTGGAAGACTCTCAACTCCTATCTGATTAATGGGCATGTCTGATGTTGTTCTATGTAAATTTTGTAAACTTATATTAACTATAAAATGCAGAGGACAAAATCCTGCCTCCAGGGATTTCCATTAGTCTCTCATACCATGTACTGTTGTATGATATGCCCTGTCCCTCAAGTGTTGCTGATGCTGAGCTCTAATGCCAGAACTCTCACAGATTTACAGCAACAGATTAATCTCCCAGCTGCATTCACCACTATTCACCATATGCCATGGAATGGGAGCTCGAGCAGGCCACATTCTGAAGTCAGACAAGATGTTTTGCTCTACGTGTTTTCCCTGTCCTTTAAAACCAGACTGCTATTTCTCCCAAGAATAATCTGTTCATTTTAACATATTTCTGTTCTTCTTCTGCCAATAAGTCTGCTTCCTGAAAAGTTGGCATTGATGTCTTTAAACAGCTCTGTATCTCATATAAAATGAACGACTGTTTTGGAAATGATCGAGGCAGATGTGCATTAAGTGGTGGTTAACACTTTTTTAATAAAATGCTTATGCTCTGTCATTTGTCCCGAGAGAATATAAATAGATCCATCTTCCTGCTGCTGTAAGTACACTGTCACCCTCATGATCCTGTCTGTATGGCAGGCTGCAGTGTAGCAAGCGTGAGGAGCTTAACCTTTAAAAACACCCCGAGACAGGTAAATCTCTGGCCCATCAGATCTGTTAACCTTTTTCCAGCTGTTTTTAGAGCCAGTACAGAGTGCAGGATTCAGGAGATATACAGCAAGCTTAATTTTTGGTACCCCTGCTTGGAGCAGATCCTGACTGCTAGCTGGACATTACAAGAAAGGTGGACTAGGTTTGCTGCAGGTCAGGAAGTCAGGCCTTTGCCTGCTAAACACCCTTTTTCTTTTTTCATAAGTATAAAAGATCACTGATAGTCTCTTATTCAGAACCATTTCTGTGTTCTCATCCTTCTTTTTGCAGTACAACTGAACAAATTAACTCCTGTAAATTTTGTGGTATTGGTTTGAATTATTTTTATTTCATTCTCTTACCTTTTTTTTTTTTTTTTAGGGGGGAAGTGATCAATGGGGGATTTGGCCTGGTTTTGGATGGGTCGAAGGAAGCTGAAGAACGAGCTAAGATGATGCTCAGCTGGGATGTTTCCAATGGAGTAAGCAAAACTCATATATGTATACTTCAATATTAATTTTTTTTTAAATCTGGGGAATCTTGCTTGTACACAGATCAAAACATAGAGTTTTGCTGATGGAAAAGGGGTTTATGATTTCTCTAGCTGTCAGAAGAGTTTCATCCTTACATGCTGGCAGAGAATTAGGCTCATTGATTTCATAGTTGAAAATGCATTGAAGTGACATTTTCCTTTTTAAATATTTGTCCCACTAAAAAAGCATTGACTGCTTAAATGATACTGTTACTGAAAGCAATTGCTAGTTTTACAGAGCTGGGATGGAGTGCCCAATTATTTTTGGTGAGGGAATTTTGTAAGTTTATAAAGTACCTGGCTCTACCAGTGTTTATCTGTCCGATGTTATGCATGGAAAAGTACCACGTCTACCCAAATACTACTCATAAAAACAAAGTATTACAAAAGTTACTTGCAAAATCAGAAGGGAAACTAAAAACTGGCAGGGGGTTGAAAGATTTATTGTCATGAGTTGGTTGCCAGTGTTTGCGCAAATATGGTGCAAGGTGGGTGTGGCAAGAGGAATGTCTGATTTTTACACCCCTTGGTTCTCTTGTCTGACAGGTTGCCAGGCGCTGCTGGTCGGGGAACGCCTTTGCTTATGAAACCATCTGCCAAGCAATGAAGGAAAATGGCACACTGAGGGTGACTCTCCCTCACAAGGTGGTGGATGAGAACATCTTGGAGCAAGCCGTGCAACATTAGTGGTACTCCAAGTGCAATGTTGCTCTTGCAGACATAGTTGAAGTTGCTTCCTTGATATCCTGCTTTGCTCTCTGGCCAAATGATAAAAGCCTTGCAAATGTCTGTTCCATGTGAGTTCTTTTTTTCCTCTCTAACTTATTAACAGGGCAAATCTGTTTGTGTTTGTGACAGGTCCGCCAGGAACAGTCTTTTCACCAACATATTTGGAACAATGTTTGCAATAGGAAACTGTTCATGATAGGGAAAGGAATGGGGATTTTGTCCCTGAAAATCAAATGGAAAAAAAAAAATCCCCAAACAACAAAACAGTCACTTACTCCTGATAATTCATAAATTAATGTGTGTACAAAAGTAATTCTTATCTATCCTTAGTCTCGTGCTAAGCATGGTCCTTGCACAGCACGTGGGCTTCATTCTGACATGAACACAGTGCCAGCAGTCCCTTCCCCCAGTGGACTTGCTCTGGAATGTCACTCGGTCTCCTGGCACTGTATCCATTACCTCTTGGAATGAAAAGGGGTGTTACACATGTAAAACCTGCCTGTGCTGCTGCAGAGGGGATGTGATGAGCTGCAGTCTCGGACAGCACACAGTCCTCAGGACTGGGAAACTCCACCCCTGCTGGACCCCACACTACCCACAGGTGAGCAAACTCTGCAGCTCTGCATTGCCTCTGCTGCTAAGAAAAGGGAAGTGTTTATTTTGAATCACAAATGAGTTCTTTACTCTGTTCACGCACTGTGTATATCTCCAGATGAACAGTGAGAGTCTGGCATCTGCTTGAAACTGAGCCTTCTGTGAAGTGCAATCTGCAGTTGATAGGAATGCTTTACATTATGGAAAAAACCTGCCCACATTGCCAATTTATACGATTGAGATGTGAGTAGCTGTCAGGCAGATTTGACAGCCTTTGCTTTGACATATGTTATGCATTACCTTATTAATAATCACAGTAAGTTAGCGTATTGGTATTGTGTGAAACCACTCTAATCTTCATAGCCCCAAAACACTGGTGGCTCTTGCTTTGTCAAGAGGAACAACCAGAAAATATACTGGCTTTTCTTGTACCGAGGAATGTAGAGCTGTTCTATAGACTCGTCTTAATTCTGAGTTGACAATACACCACAAACAAGATGTTGAAGAAATATTTTTTATGAGTTCTTCACTTTTGTATTATTTAGTACTGGGGTACCTGCCAGCATGTTCACGTTCACATCCCAGGCACAAAAGGAACCTTATTTTTGTCCTAGTAGCCTTATTGCCCAGGAGACATAACCTTACCAGTATAGCCATGTTTAATGTCACTCAAGTCCCTGGGAGTTTATAACTCAGGACTGCCTTTAGGGAGACACAGAACCCACATATATGAGTGCTATAAAGAGCTACAAGTTGAAATTCAGATGATGAAGTCCATTAATGAGGTAGCATGAGTTAAGGTGAAATGCGGTACAGAAAAGCAGTGAACTGGCTAGCAGTTGGTCTTATTTATGACTATTCACTGGTGTTTATCCTAAAGATGTAGTATGCAGCTATATGTATATGTTTAAATCTGCTTCAGTCTTTTAACTGCATATCTCAAGCACTTAACAAATGTGAACTGGCTGAGGTTTACAATACCTTTGGGAGGGCACAGGGAAACACTAACCTGTTGCTGTCAGGGATGAAATAGCAGGGGGTTTCCAGCACACAGAAGCCATAAATAACCCCAGGGATAAGTTCCCTTTCTGAGCCCTGCTGAGCCTTGATGTATCTGTCCACTTGTTTGCAGAGAAGCTGAGACTGTGAACAGGCTGTTGTTGTGTGGGGGTGCTGATGTAATTTTTAGGTAGCTGACCTCACTGCTAAACAAAGCCAGGACAGGGAGAACAGTTTTAAACCCATCCATCTGAAGGCATTGCATTGGATCTGATCTGGGCAGGGGATGTACAAGCAGTGAATTTCTGCAGTGCAGTGAAGTCTCAAGCATGACAGGCTGAAGCATCCTTCCTATGAATCTTAGCAACTTAACGCTTTCCTAAAATGGCACTTATCCTGACAATCTTGTGTGTGGCTGCAGATAGAGGCAAGAGCTTGGTGGCAGGTTTTACATCCTTCAACCAGGGATGCACCTTTGTGTTAAGCAATAAACTCGGGGGCAGACCTATCTTTTCCTAAGAACATGAAGGAAGGCACTGCAAAGACCTCCGTAGGGAGATTGGGATGGTGGGGGCCACCAAGGACAGGGAAGACCTACACCTAGTGGCACTCAGCCCAGTGGAGCTCTGGGTGTTCCCACAGCTCCAGCTTCCCTGGAGCTGAGTGTGCCTGGCCAGCATTTCACACCCTTGCTGTAGGCGGTTTGATGCTCAGAAAGGAGGAATAATCTGAGCAGGAGAAGGATCACAGCACCATCTGCTGGGACTGCTCGCCAGTCCCACGGCAGCGGGGAACTGGTAAATTTCCATAGCACATCCAGGATAATTTCACCTTTTCCTTAAGTGTTGGAGAGCCACAAGGCAGCTGAACATTCTCCCAAAGAAAGCTTTGCCCAAGAATAAATTTTAAAAAAATTAAAATTATGCATTAACTGAATTTGTAGGATTTTTTTTTTTTTTTGCTGGTCTATCTTGGGTGATGGTGTGCCATGGTTGTGCTTGAACAGTGACTTTGCATTGCCCGTAGCGCTGTTTTCGTATTTCCACTGATGGTACACAGGGTGTTTTGCTAAAGTATTTCCCTCTCTCAGCACTCTGAGTGTGGCTGCACCCTTAGCATTGCTCCTGCACAGCACGTCCAGGGACATGATCTCCTCTATTTGTGAGGCCACATCTGGGGTGCTGTGTCCAGTTCTGGGCTCCTCAGTATGAGAAAGACATGGAGCTACTGGAGAGGGTTCAGTGGAGGGCCACAAAGATGATTTGGGGTCTGGAACATCTCTCTAATTAGGAGGGACTAGGGGAGCAGGGCTTGTTTAGTCTAGAGAAGACAGAGGGGATCTCATTAATCCATGTAAACATCTCAAAGGCAGGTGTCAAGAGGATGGTGCCAGAGTCTTTTCAGTGGCGCCCAGCAATGCCCATAAACTAAAACGCATGGAGTTTCACCTCAACACGAGGAAGAACTTTACATTGAGGGTGGCAGAGCACTGAAAAAGCTGCCCAGGGAGGGCGTGAAGTCTCTCTGGAGCTATTCAAACCCCACCTGGATGTGTTCCTGTGTCCCCTGCTCTGGGTGACCCTGCCTTGGCAGGGGGGTTGGGCTGGGTTACCTCCAGCGGTCCCTTCCAAGCCTAATTATTCTGTAACTCTTCCTAGCCATGGACACCAGCACAGCCCCCAGGACCTGAGCTGAGTCCAGCGGTGCCACGCTGGATGTCGCCTGAGCCGCTCCCCGCTGTGCCATTCCCACCCTGGCGGCCCTGTCCCGGGGCTGCCGCGCTCCGTCCCGTCCATTCCTCCGCTCTCCGGGTTTCCCCGAAGCCGCCCGCGCCGCGCCCGCTCCGAGACTCCGCGCTCCGGGTTTCCGCTGCGGCCCGCGCCGGCCCCGCCCCGCGGCTCCGGTTTCAGGCGCTGCTACAGGGACCCCCAAGATGGAAACGCAGGGGCTGCCGGCCGCGGAGGCGGCCCGGGCCCGGCCCGCCGCGCAACATGGCGGCCCCGCCGCGCGGCCGCCGCCCGCCTGGGACCCGCCGCCCGCCGCCGCCACCCCCTCCCCCGCCGGCAGCACCATCGCGCCGGGCCTCTACGTGAGCTTCCCGGTGCTGCTGGTGGAGGAGAAGCCGGAGCCCGGCGCCAGCCCGGCGCCCAGCGCGCCGCCGGCGGGGCCCGCGCCCGACAGCGATGGGCTTTTCCTCGTCTTCAACGTGGTGCGCGGGGCGGCCGAGCCCGGCGCGGGCGGCGGCGAAGCGGGGCGAGCCCAGCCGGGCCCGCCGGCCGCCGAGCCACCAGAGGAGGCCCCCGGCTCGGCCCCGCCGCCGCCTCCTCCCCCGCCGCCAGCACCGCTGCCCCCCGCGGGCGGCGATGGCGGCGGGGCGGAGGACGGCGCCTTCTCGGGGACCATCACTATCAACAACCAGAGCCTGCTGGTGCGCATCGAGAACGGCGTCCTGATGCTGGGGCCCGGCGCCGAGCAGCCCGCGGGCACCGCGGCCCCCGCCGCCGGCGCCAGCCCCGCCGAGCCGCCAGGCGGGCCGCGCCCGCGCTCGCCGCCGGCCTTCCGCTGCCCGGAGCCGCGCTGCGGAGAGGCCTTTCCCCGCAAGCAGCAGCTGCGGCTGCACCGGCTCTCGGCGCACGACGGCGGCGAGGACGGGCGGGGCGCGGCTGCGCGGCCCTTCGGCTGCCCCGTGCCGGGCTGCGCCTGGTCCTTCGCCACGGCCTACAAGCTGCGGCGGCACCTGCACTCGCACGACAAGCTGCGGCCGTTCGCCTGCGCGGCGCCGGGCTGCGCCAAGCGCTTCACCACCGTGTACAACCTGCGGGCGCACAGCCGCGCCCACGAGCAGGAGGCGGCGCACAAGTGCGAGGCGTGCGGGCAGCGCTTCCCCAGCGCCGCCCGCCTCGCCGCCCACCGCCGCCGCAGCCACCTGGAGCCCGAGCGGCCCTACCGCTGCGACTTCCCCGGTAAGCCGCCTCGGCTCCCTTCCCTCCCCTTCCAGAAATTGGGATCCCTGCCCTGAGGCCGTGCGGCACTCGGCTCGCTTCTTCTCCCCGCCGCCTCTCCTTCCCCTCCGTGGTACCCCAGAGTGTCAAGGAAGGTCCTCCTCCAAGCCAGTTATCAAGAGGAAAAGTTTGGGAGCTGGAGGATGCTGTGCCTTTCCTCCTGCGACTTGGTGCTGATGCAGTGAAACACCGCAAGACACGGCGCCAGCTTTCAGTGGGTGTGCCTTAACCCAGGCTATATTTGATTGCCTGCCTTGGCAAAACAATTTTAATTCCTGGAAATAATGTTTAGGATTTCACTGGTTTTTTGGGTTTTTTTCCATTTTCCCTGATGTAATATCCTGAAAAATTATCATGAAAGTACCTCGCTAAAAGCTGGGAGGGAGAAAAGAGTGCAGTTTTCCTGATTCAGTTTTGTTAAGCGGATGTGCTGTTTCCCTTTTCTCCCCAGGCTGTGAGAGAACGTTTATCACAGTGAGTGCATTATTCTCCCACAATCGAGCCCACTTCAGAGAGCAAGAGCAGTTCACCTGCTCATTCCCTGGCTGTAACAAGCAGTATGATAAGGCCTGCCGACTGAAAATCCACATGAGGAGTCACACAGGTATTCACAGGGATGACTTGTACCTGGGGAAGTACATGGAACATAGTATGTAGAAAGTGGACTTCAGTGTGCTGGAAAAACTGAAAGTCAGGAAGGATGGCATGAGTTATTTGGAGTCAGTGAAAGCATTTGATTCTTGGCTTTCTGGGTGTAGAAGTCCATTGAATCAAGTTGTCATGTGCAAAGTAGTTAAGGACATGCAAAGCTTTGGCTTTTATCATTCTGCACTCTGTCCAGAAAAAAACTATGCCAGATCTATTCCCAAGTTCATAGATGTTCAAAACATTGCGTAAATTCTAATCTTGATACAAACAAACAGCTGAAAAACTCAGAACATGTAGAATGTATGTGCCAAGGTTTGGAACAGCAAGAAGATAAATTTCAGCTCTGGCAAGCACTTCTGATTCATAAGGACCACTGCAAAGCTGAAATACAGTCATGCCACTGGTGTGTCCTCTACTGTCCTCTCTTTTCATGGTTTTACAGTTTTGAGGTTTTTTAAAGTGTCACTTGAAGTTCATAGGTGTGATGGAAACCAATTTCACATACTTCACAGTCTTGTAATCAAGACACAGTGACAGATCATGAAAACAGGGAAAAACAGTTCAGCTGTGTTTCTCTTTTGAGTAATGCTATTACTGGTTATTGAAGCACCTTCAAGGTATGAGGTGGACTGATGAATACCTGTGCTCTCTGATGCAATAGCCTGGAGTTAAAGAAAGTCCAGATTGTGCGAGGAGGAAGGGATGTGATAGTACTCTGCAGTGCATTGCAGGAGAGGCTGTTGAGTTGTCTTGTCTTAAATTAAATTAATTCAACTTAAGCAGGTTTTAATATTTTCTAGTAGCAGTATGTGTTTTTATATGAGATTATTAATGTAGCATTTTTTATTCAAGGTGAAAGACCTTTTATCTGTGACTTTGAAGGCTGTGGCTGGTCTTTTACCAGTATGTCCAAGCTTCTGAGGCATAAAAGGTAAAGGAAGCTTTTTCTGATTATACTGTCCTAAGCCACTGGCTGTTTGTTTCTGTTCCAGTAGCTAAGCAGTAGTGGATTTAATCATGCCAATGACAATTTCCTTCCCTGGTAGGAAACACGAAGATGACAGGAGATTCATGTGCCCAGTAGAAGGCTGTGGGAAGTCCTTCACAAGAGCAGAACACTTGAAAGGCCACAGTATAACTCACCTTGGTACAAAACCGTTTGAGTGTCCAGTAGAAGGTATTGCTCCACTCTTGTATGTGTTTCCTGGTAACTGGTGTGTATTTTTTCTAAAGGTTATGTGTGCTTGGTACAGAACTGGAACAATTTAGAGTGAATCTTCTGACAGGGTTTGAAGAGGTAAAACTAAATGGAAGACATTGTAACTGAACAAGTGATCATTCCCAGAGTTAGGAATGACAGCAAACTGTTGCATAATGTACCTTGACCACCCTCACCACTTCAGTGGGACTCCAGGAGCAAAGATTTTTGGGTCTGATGTGGAATATTCCGCTTTTTAAAGTAAAACAGCTCTACCTGATGAATGTTTCTCCTTTTGCTGGTGTTTCCAGCAGTTGTCATGAAGAATTTCAGATGCCATAGTGTGAAAAGGTTATGCTTTTCACACTGAATGACTTAAGAGTTTCATGTTGTCATAAATGGGTTGTTGAGCTGTCCCTACCCTTTGACAGGTTTACTTTCCTGTGGTTCCTCTGAGTGTATGCACAGGTGCTGCAAAATAGCAAGTAGAGAATACTCTGATTTGTTAAGACATTAAATTGAAACTTCATTAAATTTGAAGCTTCAAAGCCTTATGTATCTTCTTGCAGGCTGTTGTGCAAAATTTTCAGCACGAAGTAGTCTGTATATTCACTCCAAAAAACATCTTCAGGATGTGGACTCGTTTAAGACACGGTGCCCTGTTTCCAGCTGTAATAAATTGTTCACTTCCAAACACAGTATGAAGACACACATGGTCAAGCAGCATAACTTCAGCCCAGGTAAAGTGTTTGTCTCTGGCTATCAGAGGCTGAAGTGAAAAAATTAAATGTTTATTAAGGAAAATTAATAATGTGTAATTACTGATGTTGAAATCTGAGTCCCATTTATATGAATGACAGAATCTTCTCTGAGACTGAAGTTGGTTTCATCCTCCTCTAAAATTTTCATTGGGATCTCTGAGTATTGGAAACTGATACTTGAGCTTGACCTCTGAAATAGTGAGAAATTGCAGCAGTTTTCAATGAAGTAGAGCTTGTCTTTTTCTGTGCCATCTGTAGAGTATGAGGAAGGACTAAAAGGATTTCTCTTTTCACTTCTTTCACTCCTCTACAACCTGTACTTAGCCTGTACTGCCTTAGTGTTGTTTTGTGGCAAGTGCTTTTGTAACTGGCACTTCTCAGTAAAGGAATGAACTTATTTCAGTAGGCTGCTTTTCCTTAAGTCTGCTTTCAGAGAAGTTGGGATGTGTTTTAGTAGGCTGAGAATATAGAATTTTATAGAATTTTAAGCTTTCTTTTCTCCCTGTTGTCTGTGAAAGCTCTGTCTTATAACCAAACCCTTCTCTTTCAGATCTCCTAACTCAGCTGGAAGCAACCAGCTCCCTCACCCCCAGCAGTGAACTCAGTAGTCCAGGGCAGAGTGATCTCAGCAACATTGACCTCGTATCCCTGTTCTCCAATGTGTCCAGTAACAATTCTGGAATTACAACGGACATGGCGCTGGTGAACTCTGGAATTGTCACAATCGATGTTGCTTCGGTGGGCTCGACGCTGGGAGGGAACCTGCCTGTCAGTAACAATTCCCTGAGCCAGGCAGTTGATCCCTTGATCCTGGTGGCGAGCAGTGACCTGCCCCAGAGCCTGGACAGTTCTCTCCTGCTGGGAACCAGTGCAACAGTTCTACAGCAAAGCACTTTAAATTTGGATGATGTACAGACTGCCAATGCCGAAGCCTTGGGTTCGCTGGCATCTCTGTCAGTGAGGAATTCCAGTCAGGATGTGCATGGGTTGACATCCAGCAATAATTTAACAGTAGACACAGCCACTTTGACTCCTTCCAGCAGCCTCGGCAGCACCAATGTGCCTGAGTTACTGACACCAATTAAAGCTGAACGGAATTTGCTTCCCTGCTCAGATGTGGTTGGTCAGCAGGAGGGCAGCAAAGTAGTGACACAGTTTGTGTTCTCCAACCCTCCAGGGAGTTACAGTGCACAGAAGGAAATGGATCTTGGCGCAGTGACTGGCAGCTCATTTTTGGTATGGAGTAACTGTATTCACTTTACCCCTAGATGCGACAGCCTGACTTTGGGGATATCCCTGGCTGCTCACACCTGATAGGGAGACCTTTCAGATTTTGCAGATCATGTATTTTGGCTCTCTTTTGATGAAAGATGTAGAACGATATGTTGAGTAGTGTGTTTCCACAAGTAGATTCAGTGTGGTGACAAGTTCTCCTAAGAAATACTGGAATTCTGGTGATCCAGGAAGAAGCCATCCGCCTGAAATGGACTTCGCAGGAATACATGTTACATCTTGTTCATTTCATTCCAGGGAAAGATTTGAGCTGTAACAGTAACTGCAGCGTTTTCACTTCAGTCCTCATTCCTGTTTTAAGTACTCTTCCCTTTCTGCTTCATTGTGTTACTGCAGCCTTAACTTTTTGTTTACATTACAAAGTAAATGTTTACACTCTTAAAATGTGAACACTTACAAAGGTGGAGCTAACTTCTTTTTGTGTTGAACTCCAGATATTGAATAGATACAGGGAGTTTATTGAAACTCTAATCAGAAGATCGGGGAAAACTAGAATTCAGTGTTGGCAGCATAGAAGATAACTGCATCTGAGAATTCATTAGTCTGTGTTCATTGTCTTGTTTTGTTCTTAATTCCAAAAACCTTGCATCTCTGGGCTTTTTTTTTTTTTAACTAGGAGAGCAGTGGGTCTGCAAGAACAGACTACAGAGCCATTCAGCTGGCCAAGAAAAAGAAACAAAAAGGGAATGGCAGCAGCACAGGTGAGAAGCCATTAATTTTGTTAAATTTACTAAATAAAAATATTTACTATTTTTGGCAGTGCAGTGGGAGCAGGTTTCTGAGTAACATTCTTAAATGTCCCGTTCTGTTTATTGCTAGTTAAAATAATTATGCATGTGGTGTACCATCTGTTACTCAGGATAATCACATTCTGTGGAATATCAGATTCACAGGAAGTTTACAAAGAAAGCTGTGCCCCATGATTCATGACAAGACACTAGCTGTCCATCTCTTCATCTGCTTCTTAATTTCTTATTTAAACAAAAAAAATTAATGTCACTTTGCTTTCTGTTGTTTATGCTTTTGGTCTTACTTAGGGGGCTCTTTTACTCAGTACAGACAATGAAAATATCAGCTGGATTTTGCTTCTGTGTTTCACTTAGTAACAGTGTTAAGGAATTTATTTTTTGATTATCTAGATATACTCAAACCTCTTTCTTATACTTTAGCCTTGTAGAGAATTCTTGTGCAGGGTGAGGTTTAGGTCATGATTCCAGATGTGTCCTCTTAGTTTGACTCAAAGCCATTTGATGTGAATAATAACCATTCCTTTGTCAGATCAAACGTGGTCCATGCCTCACTGGGCTTGCATGAGCTCAGGTTGTGTCTACCTTTGTGGCTGGGGTGGAATATCATATGTTTATGATATATCAATATAATTTGTATAAAGTGAGTTTAGTGCTGCCTTGCTGTCTCTTAGACCTTCCTCCTCTGAAAATCAAGGCAATAATTTTTGAGGTGGGTTAAGAGACTAGTTCTGATTTGAGAACCGTTGTGTTTGTGTATTTGTAAAATGCATACCTGCATAAATTCTGTCTGGTTCAGCGAATCATCATATGGAAGGATAAGTGCTTTATGAAACTAGTCCTAAGGGGCCTTGTATTATCAAACATGGGCATGTATCATCAAACATGTCGTTTGGACATTAGTTTAAAAAAGATGATTGCACTTTCCATGTCTCCTAAGACGACCTCAGAAAATTCCTGCTTCTGGTCCTGCTCAAGACTCCCAGTAGTCCACTTTTCACCAGCTGTTGTCTCAATGCTACACTCTCAAAGGGGTCTAGAGAGTCTTGAATTTCTGATTGGTTTAACTAGATTGAGTGAATACTGTAGAGGGAAGTTCGGTGTTTAAAAAGAGGTTATCCAAGCCCTTCATTTATTATAGATTTTTTAAAAAATCCAAACAAAAACCTGAACAGCTGACAGGATCGTATTCTTACTTTTGTTTTGATTAGGGTTTTGGTTTTCAGCTTGTGATACAGCAGCTGGTTCATCCTGCTTTAAACTGAAAATAGCTTAAGGTTGTGATAGTTGTAGTTGTGTAGCCTGTTCTGCCTAGTAGTCCTTGAAATCTTTCTGTAAATAATGATCTTCACTATGCTTTTTTTACGGCTTAGAGAAATGATGTGCATGACTTCTCAGGAAATTAGTTGCAAAATTAAAAATAGAAAATGCGGTCCTGCTTCCTAATTCCTTTCCATAACACCACAAATATGCTGATATTTCTGTGCTGCCACAGGGGAGAGCCCTAAGCTTAGCAGATTGTGATTTTTTTAATGGTGTTCAAGTAAAAAGGTGCTCAGTCAGCAGCTGGAATTCTCCAGCTGAGTGCTCCCTGGCCTTTTAGCAGCTGTCAGATGGTGCTTAATTATGTTGCACTGTTGTGGGCATTTGCTGTGTAGTATAAACAGCTGCAATATAAACAGCTGCAGAAAGTTGAAAAACACTAGCTGAAAACTGGCAAATTCTTTCTGGACATTTAAATACTAAAATTGCTTTCTTTTAGGGGCATCTGGCTCTGGTCATAGGAAAAACAAGGGTGGTAAAGTAAGCCCTACCAACTTTTCATCATCTATTCCTGGCAGTCGACTGAGTGGTAACATAGTTCTGCCAAATGGAGGACTGACAATAAGGGACTCTGCCACTGGAGCCCAGTATGTGCAAATTCAGCTTCTTCAGGTAAGAGCTGAGGAGAAAAAAAATATGCTCAGCTTCTCTGTTTTCCATACTCATATTTATGGAAGAATTTGAATACTTCTGAACTCAGGTACTACTGCCCCTGCATGGGGTCTTGAGCTCCGCAGTATTCTTATATTATTCCACCTTTTATTTACAAAGTAAATGAGATGGACATGAAAACATTCCTGCAGAAAGAAGTTTCTGCCTAAACTGTTATTTCTCTAATCTCTTGAAATAAAGCTTAAGATTTAAAAAAACCCAGACAACCTAATAATTGGGTGGGGACTGATTAGTGGACCGTGGCAGGTAATACATTTTTTGCCCGGTGTATCTGTGTAGTATTCAGAGAGAGGGTAAGTTCCTTCTCATTTATTCCTAACAACTCTGATATGGAGAGACCTAATGGCAGAGTTCTCCATGGATCTGGTTTTTTGATGGATGTTACGCGTTTGTAATTTTCATGTTAATATCAGCTTCATGAAAACATGATGAAACTTGTTGCATGTTTCTGAGTGTTAGATTTGTTGAAAGATGAACCATTCCTTCCTGTTCAGATCTTGCCAGTGTTCCAAGTTGATGAGGACAAGATAGTAGGTTGTAACACTGAGCTAGGTTCAGATTTAAGTTGTAGTTAGCTTTCCACAGCTTTGTGGATCTAGGCCTTACTAGTACAGTGCAGTGGCTTTATCAGATATTTTAAGATTGTGAGGCTGAGTGAAATTTACCATATTGTGCTGAGATACTTGGGGGTTGTGTAATTTCATCATGTTTCTGCATTCACAGGATGATTCCCCAGGAGAGGGAGATCTGCCCTTTCAGCTGAGCTCTCAGTCTTCCTCATCACATTCTCAGCTTACAGTGGATTTACCTGTTTACATACTTCAGGTACAGCGTGTCAAAGTAAAGACAGTTTACTGTGAGCACTCTCTTGTTCTGCCTGATGAAAATACCTTGTTTCCCTTTGGGAGTTGAATTTCACTCACAAGCAGTAGTAAGCAGAGAGCTGCACTGCATGACTTACCTTGTGTCTGTTACCAACCTTTGATACATCAGACGTGGTTGGTTTTTTCCTCTGTTACTGAGTAACGAATAACTAAATGTTACTCATTTTTTCTGAAATGCCCCATCCTTGTTTTCCTGATCCCATCCTGTACATACTAGGTGGGTCAAGAAAGAGGATCAGAATTGGAATGTTGCAGGCTACAGGAAGGGTGGGAAGCAGGAAGTAATATCTTGAGCCTAGATTTCAGAGTGGTGCTCTTATGGGAGTGTCAGTTATGTTAAAAAACCTGCTTGGGGACCTTGTCTTTGATAAACTCTGCAATGCACCTATTCCTGCCATGTGTGCTTCTCCTGGATAGAAAATAAAGCTTTTTTATTGAGGAGGGACACCTTCCTCAGAACCTAGAAATACAGGAGGAGTGGGATTGTTTGCCATAGTAGAGAGTTAGCAGAGGAAAAACTGATTTTAGATATTTTTCCATTAGTAATATTCATCTGAAGTGTTCTGTAAAAAAACTGTGGCAACACTGTTTGGGTGGATCCTGAAGTGGGAGATCTGTGGGTTTCCTGTGAGCCATTCCAAGCATTTCTGTGGTGTTGGATAAATGTCAAGATAATCTTGCTGATAAGCATTGAAAGCATCTAGAGGTGAAAGCACTTCATGCTGTCTGTTTGCTTTAACAGGAACCACACAGTTCCACTGAAGATGACGCAGGTTCTGATAACTCTCAGTTCACTGGAAGCACAATAAATTTACAGGATCTGGAATGACGATTATTAAGAACAGTTACTTGAAAACAAATTGGGCAATCATGACAGAGTGAGATAATTGTGTGGGTCTTTTTCCAAGGAAAATACAAAAAGTAGGAGAACCGAAGTATGGTTGCACTCTTTGTGATTTGCTAAAGGCAGTTGCAGCTGAAAGATTTTCTTAAAAAAATGTAAATCCCACTTGATGTGCCTGTGTAAGATAACCTGTCTGCCTGGTGGCTGGAGAGGCTGAGGCAGACTGTTGTACAGTGTTGTTTCAGGGAGAAGTACTTTGTTACACTTCAAACTGAGGTAATATTTACTGTTTTCACAGGAAAGCAAGTATTCTACAGCTAACAAGTGCAAATTTATAATCCTGCCTATGACAGTTAAGATTTTCCTTCCATTGGTTTCCCCTTGGAGCCAGGGGCATCAAGGAATTAAGAGCTAAAAATTGCGTTTTCCACACACAAAAAAAAGGATTATTTTGGCCCCTGTGTTTTGGCAGAAAACTGGAATAAAATGTCACATATAACAAAATTAATGTTCGATGCCATGAAAATGAGATGCTCTAAAATCTTTGTTTTAGAAAGCTAGATTCTAAATGTTAACTTAGCTGTGAATCAGTTTGTAGCTCATGTTGAGTTTCTCCCTTTCCTTGCTTCTGCATCCCAAATACTTTGCTGAATTCTTCCAGCAAAACTTGAAAAAGAAAACTGCAATAGAACTGTACTCACTGTAAGTGATTAGCTAAGAGTCCAACAGCATCTGAGAGAGGTTTGTTTTATCTTTGTGTTCCCTTTTTTGGGAGGAATGTTGACCATCATGTAAATTTAAGCACCTTGATTTTTATCTCATCTATAAACCGCTGCCAAGTTACCTGTGAGCTGGCCACTACCTTTTTATTTGGGGTTGTTTGGTGTTTTTGTTTTATTAATTGAACACTGTTAACACATGTTCTTTGTTGCTATCCCAGATCGTCACATGCACGTGGAGCTTCCGTCTGGTTTACAAAATATGCAGTTGTCGGAGTATTTTGTGAGGGGGGAAAGTTGTTGCCCAGGAAGATTTGTCCCTGAAAAACTGCAGTTTCTCTTGGGGGTGGGGGGAGAGGTTGTATGTACTCTAACTTACCTGGATTGCAGACACCTAAATAAGTATAGGGTTGTATAGGGAAAAAAACCACCTTTGGTTATGTTTTAAGGTAGTAATTTAAATGTTTCTTATGGTGATGTCCTGAATGCCTGTAAAAGTATGTATAGGAGTTTGATAAAAGGCTGTTTGTACTTTTTTTTTATTCTCAGTGAGGTGTGTGTATGCACGTATGTGTGTTTTCTTTTTTTTTACAAGATACGTAAGATATGTCACGGAGGAGAACGTTGTGATCTTTCTAATCTTGCACATATTTATTTATTTTACAGTTATACTGATGTTAAATTCACATGAGGTCGTTCAGAAATGCTTTTACTTCCTGTGCCTTTTGAACTATGTATGTGTCCATATAAATGCTTTTTTTGAGTGGAGACTTGGGGAGGAAAAAAGCATACAGGTTACAATGAACTTCAGCTCCTGATTTGTAGGCAGTATTATATCTCTGGTCAAACCAGCTTTATTTTTCTATCTAGCCTAACTGAGCATTGAGGTCTCTCTGTTCCTCTCACTCTGAGTTTACAGCTTATGTCCAGGGAAAGTCTGATCCCTCTCAGGCTGGATTTCCAGTTGGTAGATGAGAGCTACCTGATGGCTGTGACTGCAGCTTGGAGTCCACTCCTGAGAGGTGGAAAGATCGGGGAGGAATTCTGCTGAAGGGTCTTGCTGTAGTGGTCACCATGCTCTCCCTGGAAGCTGAGACACCTCGAGCTCCCAATACCTGCATTATTCTCTTCTCAAGGACCATACCAGTTTGTAATCTATTAAAATGGCCAAGGAACACTCCATCTTTTTATGGGACTTGCAACCAAATCTTTCTACTTCTGAAAATGTACCTCACTCAGCTTTGTAAGTGAATGTAAAGTGCTAACCTCTTGAGGGCGGAAAATTGGATCACTTGGCTTAGGCTCCATTGCTGGCAATGGATACCTGAAGAACTGCTGGTGCAAAAGGGTTAATAAAGCTTTTTTTTATGGTCAGTTTGTCACTGGGTGTTGTTCTTTGCATGGATGCATCTGACACAAAGCTAATTGCTGGCAGCTTGATTTCTGCAGAGAGCTTGTGTTTTTCCTTCGGTTTCGTCTTCTCCACTGTAGTGGGGTGAAGTCTATAATGACTTTGGATTAGAGCATAGCCCTCAGTTTTTACAGTCCTTCAAAAGACCTGTGATTGTCATAAATGTCTGTGAGGTGCCTGGCTTAGTTGTGGCTTAACAAGGATTGTTACCTAG
Organism: Corvus hawaiiensis; assembly: GCF_020740725.1. Classification (NCBI taxonomy): domain Eukaryota; kingdom Metazoa; phylum Chordata; class Aves; order Passeriformes; family Corvidae; genus Corvus; species Corvus hawaiiensis. The sequence goes on from NC_063223.1 coordinate 13,056,888, forward strand.
GAATGTGATAGATCTCGGTGCTCAGGTTTGTAGGGATAGTGCTACTGGCATCAAAAACCGAATGAGAAAAGCATTGGTGCTTAGCAGGAGCTTGGGAAGCAAAATGAGAGAATTTTAATTTATTTTCTTAGGCAAAATATCAAAGGAGGGGAAAAAGGGTTGCAAACTTTCTCTGGAATCTTAGGGTAGGAGAAGGAAATTTCATGGGACAGTAAAGTTCAACAGAGCAAAGACTGACAAAATGTAGATCTACAAAAGACTTCCAGAACAGCATCAACCCTATGAGCTGTGGTTAAGGCTGTGCCATCAAGAGAAATAACATAATTGTTCTTCCTTCTCCTTATCTATTTCCTTGGCTGTTCTTTCTTCTTCCTGGCAGGTGCATTGGAATGCAAGGCCATTGTCTTGAAGTTCTGCAGAGGAGGACAAGGTGCTGCATCAGTGCTTGGTAGGGTGTCTGACCAGGCAGCTAAAGCTGCCCTGTGCTGCCAGGCTGGGGGGGGCTGTGGCCCTTGCCCTGATCTCTAGGCAGACTGCAGGGTGTCTGCTGAGTGTGCTTCTGTATTGGAAAGCAAATGTGAAGCACCTGAAGGCTGTTTGCGTGCTCCTGCTTCAGCTTCTACAGCTCACTGTTGTACCTACTCATTAGTGCTGTGTCAGGAAGAGGAGGGGGAGTTGGAGATCCAGAGAAATATCAGAGGGAGGCTACAGAACCCTCTATTTTATTTTCTCTTGGCTAAAAGGGCAGGGACTCAAGGCCTCTGCTCTCACCTGTGCTGTCCCTGCTTTGGTGTGTGCCAGAACTGGTGTGTCCTCACGGCCGTGTTCAGCTGGGGAAGGTGTGGCAGGAGCCATGGCAGAAGCTCGGCACCGAGCCTCCCAAGGGGCCAGAGCACAGTGTGGCAGGATGTGGAACTTGTCAGAAAAGGTGTGGTTTGATGGTATGGCTGAGCTGATCTAGGGCCTTGCTGCCATTATCAGGAATGTCCTGCTGCTGCCCGCTTCCTCATTTGCCAATTTTTGTGCTTTGTTTAATACAGCCAAGTTAATGAGTTGAAATGAGCTTACTGAGAATTGGTAAGTAGTGAAGGGGGCCATGTGGTCAAGAGAAGGATGATGGAAGGACACTGAGCTGGAATAATGTGCAGTGTGACTGACTTCCCAGCAGTGGCTTAAGTTACATCACTCTTGTAAATTGGGCTACACCTGGCTACAGGTGCCATCCCCACACAGCTGCGGAGGCCCCTTAATAACACTTTTCCCTTAAACACTTGATACTCAGTGTACCCCCAGCTTCTCCAAAGTGAGCTGTTGAAGTGAGGTGTTTCCACAGACCACTGCACTTACCTTTTTTCCTTCAGGTAGCTGTGATCTTTCCATGTCCCTTTTCAATCCTTCATCCTGCTGCTGCTTCAGTTGTCTCTGCTTTTCCTCTCTGAGCCTTTTGAAGAGAGGGAATAAAGGATGGGTTAAATGCACCATGCAGCTACACCAGATGTGCTTTTGACACACAGCATCAACATCTAACATTACATCTTATATCACACCTTACATCTAACCATTGGAACACAGGGGTTTAGGTACAGCTGCTGCTGGAGTTGGTTGCTGTGAAGGGGTAAGAGGGAGGCACTGCCTGCAACTGGTCCTACTCTTTCTGGAGTGATGGGTGGAAAAAGCATGTCAGGCTTTGCAGCAGATGTTGGACAGTTGATCTCTGTTAAAGACATGCTCTGCACCCCTTTCAGCAGGTGACATGCCCTGCAGTTGACCAGGATGCTCACCAGCTGTGGGGAGGGGTGATGCTTATTGTATCCCCAGTTCTCACCAGTGCACCAGGTCTGTAACACACGGGGGTAAGCAGGAGGGTGTTACACCCACGGGGCTACACTGGGCCCCGAGGGGCACAGTGCAGGCCAACACTGGTGCTCCTGTTCCCTATGGAAATGAAATGCTGGAACAGAAATGGGCTCAAGGTATGGAACACTGGTGCAGAGAAACTGCAGTCTTAACTGTGTGATCTTAAGGAAAATGTTTAATGCTCTTTGAAGGGTTTGTTGTGTTTTAGTTTTTGGGGGTTTTTTTGGTGGGTTTTTCGTTTGTTTGTTTTTGTTTGTTTTTGTTTTTTTTTTTTTTTTAATTGGTTTTGATTTTTATTTGGGGGGTAGAGTGTGTGGTATCTTTCCTGAATTATTCTCCTCCACCCCCAGCATAGAATAAATGTGTGTCTTACTTATTTTGCAATTTAAGAGTGCAAATCCATTCACAGAATATCAGGAAGAAGCACCATACCTTTTCTACTACACAGCTGAATAAAGATGCAGAGAAAGAGAAGAAGCAGAAGGGAAATGTCACTGTTCAGGCTTTAAATCCTCACTCTAATCTGTCTGATTCACTTGAGGATGGCCGGATACAGTCATCAGTTCAGTTATCTCTGTTACTTGTGAGGGGAAATCTTGTGTAACTGGGCCTAAAGGAATGTGTCTCATCTTGGGACTTACACTGATTGTGTTAATTGCTACTATTTGATCTAGTAACACAAGTTAAACTAAGTTTCGTAGAAGAAACATTTCAAAGCTGGAGTTGTTGACAAATGCCCTTATGTACATATTAAAGCCTGACAAAATATCAGGGGAAGGCAGACTGTGTTAACTTGAGGTTTAATTTTCTATTTATTCAGCTTAATTTTGTTACTGTAAATTCTTTTCTTAAAGCGACGATTCTCATCATAGAATCTGTTATTGTTTGTGGGTTTAGTGTTTTCTTTTTTATTCTTCTAGATTTTTCTAATGTAGCTTGCAGGTCTTTTCTAACGTAGCTGTGGGCTGCTGCTCACTGACAAGGAGATGCAAGTTCTATGAATGTAGAACCCTTACAGAAGTAAAATGGGATGGATTGCTCACATGGGATTTCAGATTGCTGCTAGAGTTTTTTGGGTTGATTTGACTCTTTCAGCTGTCAACACTTAAAAATAGAGACATTTTCCAGAAGAGGGTCTTGCCTTACCTTGCCCTCTGTTCCTTTCTTATGGCTTTCACAGCCTTTTCTATCTTTGCTGCTGGGATTCTCTCCACGCTGTCCAGCAAGTCATTGAGCTTTTTTTCTATTACCTTTAACATCTCTACTGTTGGCAGGTTTGTCTCATTGTCTCCAGTGCAGTGCAAATAGACTTCCAGCACCTTCTTGTTCAGGCTTGTCAGAATTTTGTCCTAGATGTGACAGGAGATATGGTGAGTGGCACATCTGGATTCTGCCAAATACAGCCATCGTATCCCTCCAAAACTGAAGGAAATCCATACAGGAAACACTTTAATCCCCTCAACAAGACTCAGTTGCTTGTTTCCTGCTTGGCTAACGGCAATGACAGGGAAAGATGGCTGTATTGAGCCATTCTCCTGTTGGTTTCATCTTCCCAGTTTGGCTGTGACCCGGGACAGGTGGCAGCTGCCCAGTTGTCTCTGCGACATCATCACCTCACAGCAGCTGCATGGAGCAGACACGTTTGCCCCAGTTTGCTGCCTCAGCAGTGCCCCAAACCTCCCTTGCTGTAGCTCCATTGCTGGGAAACAGTGCTGGTCCCTCCCCAGTGCAACCCCTGTCTGCTCTGCTCCCGGGATGGATGTGGCTGGTGGAGAGGAACCACTTGTACACACGTGAACCCCCCTTGCCTGGATCCCAGCGTGTACCTGGTCATCAGCTTCGTGTTCTCCAGAGGAGAAGAGCTGGACTTTGAGCTTCAGATCGGCTACTTTCTCTTCTTCCTTGGCGACAGTGGCTCGGAGGGTGTTTACCTGCTGTTTCAGCGCTGCCAACTCCTTCTCCCTAGAGGAGAGAGAGAGAGAGGAGGTATTTGGAAAGCGCACCTCTGGAACACAGGCTCTGCTCTCCGCAGCCTGGGTTGTTCCCTCCTGCTGCCGGCAGATGGAGATAACACTTCAGCCTTTCCTGGGAGCTTGCACCCACAGCCCGAGAGCACAGGGAACTTCGGGTTTTTTCTGGAAAAGCAGTTACTGTGCTGGTGTGGGGGAGGGAAAAGTAGCATAGCTAAACATTCAAGGCTTTTTAGTAAGTCAGTGGGGGATCCAAATTACCCTTAAAACTTCCACAAGGAGATAAACTGCATTTTAAATGGGAATATATATGTCTAGCTGCCACCGAAATTGTAGATAACAATGACACTTGGGTTCCCTGCAGTCTTCCTCTAGGAAGGTTTTGCACTGAGTCAGCATAGGTGCTGCTCTGGGTCGCTCCAGGAATTGCCTTGTTTCTTCCTTTGGTCTTCATGAGAATTACACTATACTTACATCCACGCCAGGATGCTTAATGCATCAGTTCCCTAGCCTGTGGCTTTAGGACTAAGGAATTAGTCCCCAGCTCAATTCTTATCTCCTTTAGTAAGCATAGGTGGAGCTCACAAGGAAGACCCTGCTGTGTGAGCAGCATTACCGTGCTCTGCGATGGGGAGGTGTCTGTGGGGGCAGAGGGGTCACTTATGTCTGAAAGGTGGAGCACAGCAACACCTTCCCATCACTTGCAGGGTTACACTTACATGCTTTCATGTGTGGTGATGAAAGTGTGTCGGACCTTGTTCCAGCTCTCCTCAATATCCTGGGAGTTCTGGATGTAGGATATGTTCTCATCCTGCATCTCCATGAAAGTAGTCAGCAATTGTTCGGGATTGGTAAAATAGAGCTCAGGCTCCTGGAGTGGAAAACACGTGTGATGAGTTTTTTCCCTTCTCTAGCTTCCATTCCACTGAACTACACAGAGGCTGGGCTGCACCAGCCCTGGCTGTTCAAACGCTCTTCCATCTGGAGAAGTCCGTGTTTGTCCATGTACAAACATGCCCCACCTTCCTGCCATGTGTGTAGCTTTGCCTCAGTAACTCACCACCGAAACAAATTGTACTTTGGGGGGTAAAAAGTGTTGCAAACATCTGTGAGTGGGAAAGCTTCAATTTCACCTGTAAGCCAGTAACTGCACTAATTTAAAAATCTTTCATTATATGATGTCATATCTCATGGGAGGATGGCAAGCTTAGAGATGATGGTAGGTTTTTGGAAAATGAAGGAGGAAAGTTAAACTAAGGTATTTATAATATGTGTTGCCAAATCATGAATATTTATGAATGTTTAAACATACATTTATAATTTGTAACTACAGTAACTCCTCAATACTGTGACTAATGGTTAAAAGGTGAGGGAAATTAGTAACATTGGGAAATGATGCAGGACAAACAAAATGCAAATATTTCAACGTAAGACTTCTGACCTTGTCTTCATCCGAGCTGATTTCACTTTCTGCATCCTCCAATGAACCTCTGAAAAAGCATTTTGTGTATTAGGCCCTTAGAGAAATGACAGCTCAGAGCAGACCTCGTTAGTGACATATGAACACTGTTATTGTTCACTGTCGCTGTTTACTCCTGAGCAGTCCTTTGCACGTTCCCACCTTTGCCTCCGTGCAGCTGTAGGATATTTAGGGGTCAGTAGGGTCTAGGGGTCACACAAACAGGCAGCACAGGAGCTACTTTTGTCCATGAGCAAGCTGCCTTTTGTGCTGCTCTGGGTTGTGCTGGCCAGTGCAGCTGGAACATGACACATGAACCTGAACTGAGGGTGTTGATCCAAATGCCTTTAAACTCACTGGGAGGCTTTGTTTAATGCTTCTTTACACAAGAGCTGGAAGAGGGGGAAGGGGTGCCTGGCTGCTGTTGGCAGCTCAGTCTGCTCATCACATTCACTTGTACCTATCACCCTGTGCCATGAAGGATTAAAAGCCTCTGTTTGCATCATCTTAGTGCCAGCCCCACTTGGGGCAGGCTCTCAGCAGAGCCTTTGAGGACAGAGCTCACTTGGAGCAGGCATATAGGTACTGACTTGCACACGTGACAGCTTTCTGCTGGTACTTGAATCCAGTAAACCCCAGATCTTGGTATGCCCAGCAAAGGTGAGCAGTGGGATTCCCCTGTGCTGACTCCCAGTCAGCTGAGTGCTCTTTATAGTACTTAAGTCTGTTGTTGGCATTGTCTGGTACTTACAGTTCTCTTGATAAAAGAGGCTTCAGGAAGTGTTTGAGCTGTGGCATGACATCATGTGACCTGAAATCCAAACTTTCTGAGAACAGCAGGGAACTTGGCATATCCGTAAAACTGATGCTAGGGGCAGTGCTTGTCCCGGCTGTCAGACCCTGGTCTGGAGACAAGAGGAGGTGTCCACTTAGAGCCTGGGGCTCTCTCGCAGGGAGGAGCAGCAGCACTTTCCTGGCACTCACCCTGCTCGGTGGTGGGGGCAGGTGCAGCACTTCTTTCATTAACTCTGGATTCTGTTTTCACATCCTTTTCTTTTTCGTGCCTTTTTCTGTGTTCCTCCTGCCACTCTTTTGGAGATAGCTGGTAGAGGATGTCCCTGTACATCTTGTACTCCTGCAGAGTGTCCTCCAATCTGGAGATATCACTGGGTTGAGAGAAGTGGACAAAGTTTGTTAGCGGGGAGGGAAGCTCCTGTTTGAACAGGTTGTTTCTCACTCTTGATACTGAGTTTCATCCAGAGAAGGGGAGAGAGGACGCATGTTTTCATGGACATGCAAAGGCAAATGGGAACCTGCCCTCTGTGCTTTCTGTGGTTTCTCATGTGGAAACTGCCTGGTCATATCTCTGGCCAGACCTTTGCTATGGTACTGAGCTTGCTAATTTTTGAATTTTTATTTGAAAAGAGATGAGAAATTTTTCTAGCTCAACTCATAATGGTAATTATAGTTATTTCTTTTGTCTTTCCCTAGGTCCCCATTAAAATGCATTACTTAGTTTTGTTTGGATTTTAATCTGATGTTAGGCATTTAATTTTGGGTTTGGAATATTTATACTTTAAAATGTCATTAGGAAACTAGATGAGTTGTTTTAGAAACAAAGCCAGCATCTGGAAAACAAAAGCCTAAACATTTTGACTCTTAAAATGGAACACTTTTAGAAATCTATCTCCTGTAAAGACTGGGAAGCTATAGCACTGTGGGAGCTGTTAAAGGTTAGGCAGGAGTAATGAGCAATCTTACCTTTGGATTTTCTTTATTTGGGTAGTGATTCCCTGGATCTCTGTTACTTTCTTTGTCTTTGCTGAAGTTTCTCTTTTGGCCCTAGGAAAGGATGCATAAACATAAGCCATTAAACAAAGTAGTAGTGAGTAGTGAATTGAGGTGCCTATGAAACAGTGAAAAAGATGTGATATGAGCCCTGGAAATCTGTGTTGTAGATGTATCCCAGGAGATGCTTGGCTCCTGCCTGAAGACCCTCTTTCTCTTGGCAAAGCATGGCATTCCAGTGTTCAGGCCTCCCTAATGTGGCTGCTGCTGAGCATCAGTTGCAGCTCTGCCCTTGTGATACCTTTAATGGGCCAAAGTGCTCAATTTGCTTCACTGAAGGGACTGTGAGGGGTTGGGTAGAGGCATCTCCCTCCAGTAAGGGTGTTGTGAGAAGAATGGAAGTGGTGGGGCCACCAGCAGGTTCCTTGCTGCCACCAGATCAAGGGCTTTTTGCAATGAGAGTATTCCCTGGCTGTTGTTCTCCTTCCTTTTATTGAATGTGTGGGAAGAAAGTGCCACGAGAACTGTAACTCTGGGAAACTCAGGGTGTTCAGCCAAAACCCGGCAGGGAGATCAAGCAGCAAATCTCCTGTGCCCAGAATGAAATAGCACACAGGTGGTTCCATCAACATTCCTTACATTCTCAGTGCTTCAACAGAGCTATTATGGTTCTCCTTCAGGAACTCATCAAACATGGCAGCATCCTTCTCCATCCTTCTCTCAGCCTTTTCCAGTTTCTTTTCCTCGTTCTTTGCTATGTTCTCCATCCTTTCAATCTCCCCTCGCTTTACTGCAATGGTGTACTGAAATGAACCCCAAAGGCAACACAGTTACATCAGCTGGTTGGTTTTAAAGCTACATTGGTTTAGCTTGGTACCTGGTTACCAAATACCTGGCAGCTGTGGGCAGAGAGGGTAAGGATTTCAAACCCAGGTGTGTGACTTAGTGCAAGCCAGGTACATGGAGGCCAGGAATTATTTCAGAAGGAACATAGCAAATAAGCAGTGAATCTAAAGACAGAATTCAGAAGTCCCAGCACTGCATTAACTCCTGGCTGACAAAGGTTGATTCAGTTGTGTTATAGCACAATAATAGAGGTGACTAATGGGGATATTCCAGCACAGTTACTCCATTCCCTTGAGTTCAGAATAGCTCCCAGCTACAATTTATGTATAGGACAGCAGTAGCCAAAGGTCAGTATATCTGTGCATCTCACAAATGGAATCGTTTCATGGTGGCTACTGAATGATGGGAATGACCTACATTCCTGTATTTCTTGGCTGGGAATTGCTGGGCGACAGACTCTGAGTGACTGAAACACAGGACTTGGACAGTCAGTTCATGAGGTCTGATGTGTGCCACTTTGGAAAGATCTCTAGGCAGTAGATCTTAGGAGAATAAACATCAAAACAAAGCAACACAGGGAAGAGTAATTAAATGAACAGAAAGTAACATGCTGAAAGCCAAGTACCTCAAGAAAAAAGATTTGTTTTCTGTCCTGTAGGTAGCCATGGAAAGTCTCCCTGTCTAATGCATAGTCTGAAATTAGAAAATAAAGTTGCTTAGACTATGGAGGGGGAAATATGGCCAAGGCAAAACACAGTGAATATGTAGGCTGCCATGAGCATGGATCTGGCTGGCATTGGAGTCAGCAATATTGATTATTGTATTCTAGTTATAACCTTGTTTAGGATCAGTTTTGTATGGGTTTTCATGGAGTAAAACCAGGTAGAACGGAGTGGAGAATCTGGTCCTTGTCCTCTAGACATTAATGGCAAATCTACTCCTCATGTCAGAGCCAGAGAATCTAAGCCTGTATCCATTAAAATCCGACTTTAGGTTGGCTTAGTAGAAAGGTTTCCATGATGCAAGATCCTGCAAACTCTCAGCTGGCTGCCAGCTCAGCTGCTGCAAGGCTGGTGGAACCCAGGCTACTGTGAGGGGTGGCCCTTGCTCTGTATGTAAGCGCCTGAGCTGGAGACGGCTCAGGCACGCAGAGGTTGGCAAGGTACAGCACAGAACTGTCTGCATGACCTCACCAAAACCAGCCAGAGCCAGCTGCTCCTCCCATGCCCTCTTTGGCCTTTGCTTTAGGCTGTTACCCAGCTGAGCAGCACCACTGCACAGACAGCAACTGTTCTCCACCTTTTTTCATGGCTAACTTCCGTGAAAGCAGCTCTTGAAGAACTTTCAGTCTCTCTTCACATGTTGCCTCTTTTCTGCTCTCCTCTTCTTCTTCCCTTTTCAAAGCTCTCCTCAACCCACTTTTTGCCTTAATTTTAGTGGAGTAAGTAGTTTTCTCATGGACTTTCATAGTCTTCCTCTTTTCACGTTCCTGTGAGAAATCAGATATGTGGACAGTTTGATCCTGTGCTTTATTTTAAAGACATGAGTAAGTTATTGACAGCCTAGAAATTTGCGGAGTGCTGATACCCTGCTGATGCATGTTTGCCTGGTTTATCTGACTAATCCAAATAATATTCTCTCTCAAGGCAACTGAAACACTAAATTTCTTAGCACTTGTTCTCATTAGTTTGTTGATTTGTATTCTGCATCCATCCACCAGCTGTGCCAATTTGTACCCACTCAGTGTCCTCATTTTTCCTTCCTGGGTTATTCCTGTGAGCGAATGGAAATTTTCTGAGATTCATCCTTTGAGTCCCCCAGTTAAAGGAGGACAGCCCACACTCAACCAGCTCGGTCCAGCTTTCACAAAGACATTTAAACCATTAAGTTCAGATTGAGAGGATCTATTCAAACCCACTCCAGAACCTTCTGGAGGGTAAAAGGTGTTCCTGCTCCTTGCTTTCACATGGACTGAAATGTAGTTCAGTGCTGTCTGCCCAAGTTTGGGCATGGTTTATGCTGAGGACATCACTCATCAGACAGCCTTAGTGTACTGCTTCCTAAGCTCTTCCCCACAATTTTACAGTGACCTTCAACCCAAGCAAAAACCAGACTGTATGAGTCACCAGTGTGAGGTGAGGAGGGCTTGCTTTAGACCTCTTGCTTCCTTCCATGCTATGCCAGGCTGTGCAACCCTGTGCAACAATCAGACCTCTCAGAGATCATGAAATCACAGAATTTGGTGTGGGACCTTAGGGATCATTTAGTTCCAACCCCCTGCCATGAACAGGGACACCCCACTATCCTGGGTTGCTCAAAGCCTTGTCCAACCTGGCCTTGAAACAGTTCCAGGGATGGGGCATCCATAACATCTTTGACCAACCTGTGCCAGTGTCTCACCACCCTCACAGTAAAGAATTTCTTCCTAACATCTAATCTAAATCTCTCTTCTTTTAGTTTAAAGCCACTCCCCCTTATTCTATCATAATCTGCTTGTGTAAAAAGTTGCTCTTTTTTTATAAGCACCTTTTAAGTACTGAAAGGTCACAATCAGGTCTCCCTGGAGCGTTCTCTTCTCCAGGCTGAACATCCCCAGCTTTCTCATGAAGAGGTCTTTTGATCTCTCATGCACTAAATTTTGGTATTCTGTTGGGTGGGTGCCTGCCTTAGTAACTGCTTGTTATATAGTTTAGCCTAAAGCATGTGTACATACCGCCTGTGCCTTTTTAATTTCCTTGTCCCTCATTGAGAAAAGTTCCGTGTCTGGTGGGACTTTAAATGGATTTTTCATTGGGTTTCCTTCTTCCTCTTCTGTGCTTTCTGGGAAAAAAAACAACAAAAAAACCAGGATGAAGACATAGAAGATGTGAAGCTGAATATCTGGACCCAGTGGAAAGGGAGTGGGATGTGCTGTGTCACACCTGGAGGGTGGGCAGTGCTCCCAGCTGCAGATGTCTAACAATGCTGGATCAAGGGCAGGGAGCTGGATAGGGCTTCTGAGAAGCCAGTGATAAAAGGGAGACCTCTGAATGGTTTATGTCACTTGACCATATCTTATGATCAACAACAGCATTTCAGCCAGGGATTTTTCTAAGTCTGTAGCTGTTTTACCCATTTCATCTGTTTTGAGGCAGAAGAACCTGACTTCAGGCCTCTCCTCTGACCTGACAAGGAGAAGGTGCCAGAGCATTGTGTCCTTACCTGACAGCGCAAGGTGGGTTTCCATTTCAGTTTTGTAAGAGAGACTTTTAGATGTTGATGCTGTATGTCAGGATGCTGTCTTTGACCCTGGCCCAAAGAAAATCATAAACAAATCAGTCAGCTGGGATCTGCCAGTAATTGATGTGGTAAGTTTTACAGCAGTGATAGGCTGAGGGGCTTTCTGTATCTTAACCACTGAGTCTTTAGTGTCTGTAGCAATTAACAAATAGCTCCATTAAACTGGAAAACATATATGTTCTGACCTCCAAAAGGAGATGTTAATCCCTGGCTTATGTGAAAGCTGTGCAAAAGACGTGCAAAAGACATGCACACTGATGGGAAAGCAACAAAACAAATTTGGAGATAGCAAGCAACCCAAGTCCCTTGTCTCTTATTCCACCCAGTCACCAGTTCTGATCCACACCCATGCTTTTTCATCCTCCTGTTACTAGTTCACAAGCTACATTTTTACTCACTAAAGCTCTTCCCAGTAACTGATTCAGCATTGTGGATTTCTTGCAATAAGCCTAAATGATAGTTGGACAGCACAGACACACTTTACAGAACTCTGTTGCCTTTCATTTTAGGTTGGCAAACTGTTGAAGGTTACTTTTTTGTTTCTCTGACTCCAGTCTTTTTGTAGTTCTTCCTACGGATCCTAAGGGACAAGGCATAATTGGAATGATCTCACTTACAAAGAACAGATAGACCATTGTTAAAGCTCTCCTTTAATCACCAAAGGCAGCAAGCTGGGCTCAGTGAGGTATTAGTTCAATTGATGCAATTCTGCTGCTGGCACCATTCCTGATCTGCACGGCTATAAGACGCCGTAGAAAATATCCTCTTCTGCTTGCACTAGTTTTAGGGCTATTTTAGAGCATCAGTTTTTGCTCTGAACAGCCTCCAGTTTTTATGTATTTTGAGCTAAACTCATCTGGCCTAATTTCCATGTCCGTCCTTGGTGCTTTGTGTTTTTTCTGCAGCTGCCCAATTAGTATCTTATTCTTTAGAGGTGTCAAACTTCCCCTGCTGAGACACAGAGGGTGAGATAAAATTTAGTCTGTTTGAATATATCCCAGATGTTTTCTCTCTCCTTTTCAGTTCTTGAAGTACCTTTTACCAAGAACCTCCTTGACTGGTTACTTAGAGTTCAAGCCTCTCTGAACTTTGATTAATGTAAGAGAATATTTTTCTCTAGGGGTCTCTCATCTGCATCCTGGAACAACATCACCCCTGCTGCTGCTGTGAGTTTTGGAGAAAGCCCAGTCAGGGCAGGGTTGGGCAGGCAGTTGAATGCCTAAATACAGTTTGTGAACCTTGCAGAGCAGTTGCAGCAAGCACCTGGAGCTTCAGCCCTCGATGCACACCTTGATTTCTGTAATCCAAAACCTTTTTCATAAGAATTTTCTTGTTCCTTGTGGTTGATTTAAATTCCTTCTACAGGCAATGAGTCTGAAAAGCAGGACTAGACACTGGCATATGGAAAATAATTGTCAGTGCAACCCTCAGAGATAAAAAGTGCTTTATAATATAATTTTAGCTAAGTATAGGAAACTGTATGTATGATTAACTTATAAATATTCATTTTATTTTATTTTTTTTTTGTTTGAGGTTGCTGGGGTTTTTTAATAGGTTGTTTGCACAGCACTTTGGAAATAATGCCAGAAGCTACAGAAGCACTAGCTCTGCTAATTAAAATTATTAAACTCAATAATGCAAATAAAAAGTGCTTCATTGCTAGAATCATTTGGCATATATTTCCCTGCCTCTGACATTATGTTCCAGTAGCTGCATACGAGCAGTATGTGAATCAATAGATAAGGTATTCATGGTTTTAATTCACTGAAAGCTTTATTTGGTGCTTTTCCCTAGCATCAGGTTGCTGAGCAAAAAAAAAAAAAAAAAAAAACAAACCCAAACAAAAAACCAAACCAAAAACAAACAGAAAAAAAAAGTAAGGGAAAAAAAAAAGAGAAAAAAGAGAGAAAAAAAGGCAAAGTAAATATGCAGACAGTTCTAAAAAATAGCGCAGTAAATGCATCCCCCATGTTCCCAGAGCACAGGACGAGCACAGGACGTCACCCAGGCGCGGCACCTGTCCCCCGTGTGTCCCTAGCAGAGCTCTCTGCGCACCCTCCTCGCCCTGCTCCGCGGTGTCTCACCCGGGCCGGCTCCTGCGGGGCCTCTCGGCCGCGCCGCGCTCGCAGCGGGCCCCGGGCACGGGCGCGGCCGCTCCGCCCGCGCTGCCATGGGAACGCGCGCTCCCGCTGCCAGGCGGGCACGGGAGCGAGCATGGAACGCGGGGCGCCTCGGCTGGGAGGGGCCCTGCAGGGCAGCCGGGTCCAGGGACGCCTTCCACTAGCCCAGGTTCCTCCGAGCCGCGTCCAGCCTGGCCTGGGACACGGCCGGGATGTGCGGCTGCAGTGCAGCTGTCCCCAGCTGGCAGCTTGCTGAGGTTGCGATGAGAGGTGGGTTTGAATTTCCTTCAAAAAGGAGGAAAAGTGCTCTGGTGTGAGAGGTCTCCCTGCCTTGCTGGGTTCTGTGTTCATTATTTCATTCCCCCTTATTTCAGGCCTGGGAATTGGGTATTTAACCCAGTGTCTGTGAGCAGAGGGTTGAAGAAATGGGAGCTGGAGCCGCTGTTTGTGGAATGACCATAATTTGTCATTTCCTAATCTCTGCCTTGGCCTGTCTTTTTGTAAAGTGTGAACACTCGCAGTTTGGAGAGTACATGTGGGATGGGTGAACAAACTGCCATTTACTGAAAGTTGCCCAAGTCAAAAATGGTATTGAACCCCCACCTTCTGAAACACCATATAATTCTAAAGAGGGTTTGATAAAATATCAGCTGGTAAAAAGCAATATGTTTTCATAGAGGAAAAGATCCTTAAATCCCCTTATTTACCCTTTCCTGTTTCTGAGAAGACCAAATTGGTTCCAAATGGATCATGTTCTTCTTTAAACCCTTTAGAATCTCTATTAATACAATTTCAGTTTTCAGAAATAGCAGTTTCTTTCATTTACTGATAGATTTCCAAACAGCTTTCTCTGTCTGAATAACTCATGCAATAAATAGCATGATTTCTATAAGCGCGAACTCCCATTTGATTGTTATAATTCTTTTCTGTAATTGCTGATTATCAAGAGACTGGATTCAGGCAACAGAAGAAAAATGCTTATACAGAAAGAAATTTTTCTTTATTCTGCACATGAATGCTTTGATTTTTAGCAGTGATGCAGAAAACCATAGTGCTATCTTTAGTATGTTTTGGGAAATTTCCCAAATGTATTGAGGAGTATGTCTAAAAAATGACACTACAGAATAATTTATATTACCAAAAAAAAAAAAAAAAAAAAAAAAAAAAAAAAAAAAAATCAGGGGTAAATTGTACTAAAGATGCATATTTTCTAAAGGCATAATATGAAATGGTCTTTGTTCAGAAACACTAGTTTATTACAGAACTGTGAATTTGTCACAGTGGAAACATCGCAGAAATAGATAACAGAAACTGAAGACATTGGAACAGCTCTGGCTCTGCCTGGCACAATCTCTATATCAATGAATTAAACATTTGTATATCCATTGCTCTCTTCTGAACTATCCTTGCTAACCAGTTATTTCCCAGAAGCAGAACAGAGGTTATTTAAAAGCAGAGACATATTTTGTGAATTCTTGGAAATGTGCAAGCTCTTCATAGCTTGGTTCATTATTTGTGTCCCACACATGCCATGAGCTACTTAGGCTTTGCATTTCCTTGAGGGCAAAGAAGTTTTTAAGGCCAGAAGGGCATCTGGGGTCTATTCTTAGCCACCATTAACTTGGTTAATGAATGGAATAAATAGCATGTGCAACATCATGGGAAAATCTGCCTGCTGGCACAGGCTGTGCAGCTGACCATGCCTGCACCTCCTCAGGGGTAAGGGTGCTTCAGGGCACCCCGGTTTTTGGGATTATGAAATGTTTGGTGCCCAGCTGAGAAAGCCAGGCAGTTGGTATGGTAAGAATGGCAGGTGGCTGCTTGTTTTTCCAGCAGAATGTCTGAGATTTGAGGATTTGTGATTTTGTTAGGACTGGGATTTCAGGATATTGTGGTTTCTTTGCTCCCTTCATTTTTTCATGAAGGGGCTATTTGTCTTCTCCATTCAGTCCCCCTGTTGGTACACAGGGATGCTGATCCCTTCCACAGAGGTGCTGAGGGGGTTAATTAGTGTTGGCAAAACATTTTGAAATGGCTGATTGAGAAATGCTGACAGAGATGAAAGCTGAATAAGTATCTAGATAAATAAATCTTCCTCTGTAGTCTTATCACTACGGGAAACTCCCTGTGTACCCAGGATGCTGCACAGGTCACTGGGCAGTTTTGTGATGTGAGCCCCAATATGTGCCACACAGAGAGAACAGCCTGGCAGCAGCCAGTGAGCACTGTGGAAATGCCAAATGGATTGGGAGCTTTTTCTTTCTCTGGAGCTCTTGTTCTCCTCTTTTCCAGTGAGCTGTGCAGCTGCAGAACCTGGAGCATCCCAGGAGAAAAAAAGGGGAAGTTGGTGGCAATTCCCATGGTTAGAGACAAGGAAGGAGGAGGTATCCTCGAGTGAGTACCCACAAGACATGACCTGCAAGAGCTCTGTGGAAGGCAGTGCAGGCAGCTCTCTGCTTTAGTAGGGTCTCTGGTAAGCAGTCAGCAGAAGTTTTCTGCTGGTGGGTCTCTGGTTTACTGCCTGTGGGCAAGCAGATGGCTGTGGAGATCCCATCGGGAATATAGGGCTGCTCTCACAATTCTTTCAAGTACTGTGCACATTCCTGAGCTCGGTAGAGAGGCTGAAAGGGGGCGAAAGAGTGACCATGTAGTTCTCCTCCATTTGTACTTTATTAACAGTACACATCCCTGCATCAGCACCACAGCTCAATGAAAGATGTCAAAAGAAACAGTACTGGAGACCATATCCATCCCGTCTGACCCCAGCATGTCTCTGTTTCACCGTGGATCATCTCCCTTCCCAGCACCAGGCCATCGTGAAGGCCACACATGCTGCATGGGCACTGCAAATCCAGGGCATCTCAACAGCAACAGGGATGTCTCCTCTCTCCTTAGGTCAGAGGGCACAGGGAAGTGCTGGCCTGATGGAAAAAGGATTACCATGGCTTGGGGTGGAGCCATCCCAAAGCAGAGGAGCAGCTCTAGCAGAAGGTAAAGCAGGCGACCTCCCAGGAACATCAGCAAAGCGCTGGTACCCCCGTGCTGTGTAACCACTGGCACTGTTGCTTGCCCCCTACTCCTTCCAGCTGAAGATTATTTGCAGGAAGGATCTTACCGCAAAGGAAAATTTTCCGGCTGGAAAAATGTCCCCGGTCACCTTTGCATGGCCAGAGCCAGCCACGAGATGGCAGCAGCCTTGTGTTGCCGGGCTGGGATTTGGCTCTGTCCTACCTTTCCCACTCCGGCTCCTCCATGCCCCGTTCACCTTATAGATGAGGTCTCCAAGTCTGACGAGCACCAAAAACCCTCTTCCATCCTCTGGGTTGAAGGAGAAGTGACCCCAGAGGAAGGCTGTGAAAGAAGACCTGTGAGCTCAGCTCCCATTTTTACAAACTAGCTGATGGAGCAGAACCCGCTCTGGTCCTTGTCTCCTGATCCCCAGCCCTCAGTGTGTTCATGGGATGTCTCATCCAAAGTGAACGTGCATAATTCTTTCAACAGCTCACATTTCAATCTAGTGGATCAAAATTGCTGGCATTTCTGAAGGGCCACATGGAAATTAAAAGACAGTCCCTGACATCCTTCCTTTCACTGTGGGTACTCAGGGGTGCTGTGTGATGACTTGGACAACGAGCAGCAGGTGCTCAGTGATTTGTATTTCACACTTGTTCTTGCTGAGGATGCAGGCTCCTTCCTGCTGAAGAGAAAATGTTCTGCAGTCTTCAACCTGGGATCCTGGCCAGAGCTGGGACTGTTTCTTTTGCAATGCAAAGCTTGTTCTGGTGTGTGCTAGGATGTCTGCACACAGGTAAGGTGTGTGCTTTGTTCTGGCTCCCAGCTAATGTAGCCAAGGCCATGGAGAATTGGTTGGCTTGTGCTCCCTGACGCATGGCTCAGGCAGTGTGGGACTGCTTGGTGGTGCTGTAGCAGAGCCTCGTGCAGATGCAGTGGAAGATGTCAGAATTTCAGAATAATGCTATTGGGGAGGGACCTCTGGAGGTCTCTAGTCCAGCCTCCTTTTCAAAGCAGGGATAACTTCCAAGTCATATCAGGCTGCTCGAGGCCTTGCCCAGCTCTTTTGAAAATCTCTAAGGATGGAGATTTTGTGAAGTCTCTGGACAATGAAGGGTGAGATCTGGGAGGCTGAGCCTGGGTCCAGTGGGTGACCGCCCTGGTTTGCTCTGGTAAGGATATAAATAAACAATATGGTTGCAATTTCAAGGCCAGTTCTGGATAACCACGTAGACCTGGTCCCCAGATGAAAACTGTAACTAGTTCCAGACTTCCCTCAGAGCTCAGTACTTTTGGGAACTAGAGATTGCATTTGGCCCACTGTGCAAAAGAGAGCCACAAAGCTGCAGCCAAGGACACTTTCCTAAGCAGGACTATAAATCCACACTATTTGCACGGACAAATGACCCAGGAACCTGAGACTGAAACTTCATGATTTTGCATTAAGCTCTTGAGGCACAGTTCCAGCCTTTTTCCTGGCTCTTGCTTTGTGGCAAAACTTCAGCTGCTGTGACTGCATGGGAACTGATCCAGCTGAAAAATACCCTGCCCGAGGAAAAGATCCATTTTTATCATGATCACTGTGATGGCTTGAAGAAGAGGGACACATGGGCTGGGGGAAGATGGAATTGCCCCTTTCAGTGACAGCCTGTGCTTTGATCACTTAGGAAGATAGTGAAACTGCAGCTGGTAAAACTGCAAGTCCTACACACAAATTTTCTTCAACAGGGGCTTATGGAGCAGAGCAAAAAGGATTAATAAACCAAAGTTATTGGTTGAGCTGCAAAAGAAAGCACATGCTTCACGGCTCCAAGCTCTTTCTACTCATGTGGAATGGATTAAAGATAAAAACAACCCTGTTATGCTCTTTGCTCCTGAGCTGTTTCAATCCTGTCTATCTTCTTCTCCAAAGAAGCTTGTACAGGAACTATTATCTGTAACTCAGAACTGTGGCTCATATTCCCAGGGCAGCTCATGGGATCCACTTCCCCTTGCCAGAAAATGAGGCATCCCTGGGTACCAGCTGCAGTGGTTCAGGAATGTTTACTGCCAGCCTGGTTGTTTTCTTGCAGGATCTGCCTATTTGCATCTGTAATTTGAGTAAATACTGGGGCACACAGAACACAGTGACTCTGCTGATGCTGGGCAGTGGATCTCCTGTGGGACAAGCACCAAATCCACATTTTATGTCTGCCTAGCTGCAGTCATGGACAGCACAAACATGCTCCTCATGCAACAACAACTTTATTACTCAGAAATACTTCAAAATTCCAGATCCCGTTCCTATTCTTTTTGCCTGCACCCGTGCGAATGACCGCTGTGCTCCCCACCAGGATGTCAACAGATCCTGTAGCTTGTTTTCCACTGAAATGTCTCCTCTTAGGTAAATATTACATCTGGGGTTGCTTTGCCAGTGGCTTTCCTACCTGGAGTTTATACGACAGGTCAATGCCCTGCTGGCAGATAAGAGGAATACTTGCTGCCAGTGCTGTTTGCTGCTGTGAAATGCCACCCTGCTCTTCTCTCATCAGTTGCTCCTCCAACGTTTTTTGAATGTTGCTCAAGGCCTGGAGGATTTTGCAAATTGAGGAAAATTTAAGACAAGATGTCGAATGTTTGGAGCAGAAGGACTTGTTTATTGCAACAGCCATGACTTTTAAATTATTCATCTGTGTGTAATTGAAACACTCAGATCCTCAAGGGTCATGTTTCAAAGAGTGAGGTTCCAGCAAAACAGGAAGGTTGGCAGATCCTGGGGAAGCCTTCTCCATCCACCTGCATCTGCTCCTTGGCAGTGCTTTTTGCAGATGAAAATTGAGTTTTCAATTAGTGAAGCAATGTACAAACACGTGTCTGGGAGGGGGAGAGGGCATGTGTAAAGTACCTTCCTCTGTCAGTTTTCCCTCCAGTGGGAAACACAGATTTGAAGCCTGTTGCAGTGAAACATCTACACAGTCTGAGGGCACAGCCTGAGTATAAGCGCACACACAAAGGGCTCTGGCCTCTGTGAAAGGGAGAAGAAGTTCCAAGGACCAAGAGGGACCAGAATAGCTGTCTAAGCAGAAAAGAATCCAGCGCAGTTCCACGCAGCAGTTCTGTCTCCAGACAACATAAGACTTCAACTAATTAAAAAGAGCAGATGCTAGCTGGAACGTTAATTGGAACAGCTATCAACTTTTCTCTGTGCTTAAATTTATATTCTAGCTCTCTCATACCAGGTATGGAGAGAAAGAGTTAAACCTTCTGGTTGTTTATTTTTTTTTTTTAGGCACAGCATGTCCTTAGAAGAGAGCATAATGCAAGTTCTATGAATAGGTTTGGATCCAAGTTTTTTTCAGGTGAAAACAATTCTCTGTCCAATAATGCAGAACCATCATCACAAACAGCACTCTCAACCCTTCCCTCTCGCTGTGTTGTCAGTAAAGTGATCTTGCTCAGCTTTCAGAGGCCTTGTAGCAGTGCTGGGCACAGAGCCAGCTGCTGTTCTTCCCTGTATGTACTGCGTTAGATGGACACCTCTTTGTTAACCTGGGCTCATTTGTTCCCCTCAGCCTGTATTCCTTCTCATTAGATTTTATGTATGATCAAGAAAACACAGTGCAAAGAGCTCAGCTGACATCTGATACACTTATAAATAGCCTTTCTGCGCTGCTACAGTTCTGCCTGACGGGAGCAAGCACTCGCTGTATCACACTCTTCCTGGAACTGGGATGCTATCGAAGATTTTCCTCTAAAGCAGCCAAATTTGGACTCTGCTAGAAACTGGGTGCTTGAATGCAGGCACCACTGGTCTGTTCCAGGTTGGCAGTTCCTTAGTCTTGTCCTAATCTCCAATTCTTAAGAGATCAGGCAAAGGCATTGCTTGAGCAGTGAGGCTCTTCCACTGCTCCCTGCCCTCCCTGCTCCCTGTAACAGGCAGAGGCTCCCTCAGCACAATGACAAGCCCTGGACTTTTTCTACCACTTTGCTCACACTCCACCCCAGGCTCCTGTTACTTCCTTCATTCCCAAACTCTGTTTCCTCCCTCTCCCTCAGGGCTGGATCCTATCTCCTCCATGGGCTCACTGAATTCATCACAGGTCTGGCAATCCTTGTTGAGCTGTGTCCTGTGACACTGTCATGAGCACCAGTGTTCCCATCTAAACACAAAATGCTCTGGCTTCCAGTGGATGAGGAGCATATCCCTTAACTCCTTTTTCTTTTGCTGACCTCCTTGGATGATAACTATTGTCATTTCCCACACCTTACTGGCACTGAATGAGCCTCAAATTCAGCTCCCAAAGAGATTGCCAGGGAGTGATGAGTTTAGGCAGGAGAACTATGGAGGATTATGGGGCTGACTGAGATATTAAAGATTATTCCTGACTCATATTCTTGTAGGTCTGATGAAAGAAGTGAGTCAGATCCCTCCAACATTGTTTGACCTGGCAGATGCAGCTGGCAGCCAGCTCAGTGGCTGCGTGAGGAGCTCACAACGATTTGTAAATGGAATAAAGTTCATTTAACACAGCAGGCCTGTATTTGCTGTTAACTCAAAGGCCTCTCACCTGAAAACAACCTGCAGATCACTTACCCCATCACTGCTTGCAGGAGGAATTAGCTCCTGAGAGCTGCTCTTGGTGGAGGAGGTGGGTATTTCTGAGAGATGACCCCCTTTCCCAAGGCAGGGAAAAGGTCTTTTTCCTGTGATACTGAGTTCATCATTGAAATACTCACAGTCCCTGTTCTCTTTTTGGATAGCCAGGACTCTGCCCCAAAATTGCTCTCCTGCCTCTGGACTGTCTCTCTCAGCAATGCTGCCAATATTGCTCTTAATATAATTTTGGGGGTTTTTTGGCTGCTTTCTCAGGTGGGAATGCTGTCATTACTAAACGACATCTGTTTCCCATGGGTCTCTTCAGCCTATAGGAAAAATGTTCTTTCCACCTAGCTCAGCTGCAGGCAGGCATCTCCTGGGGCTGGTGGCTCCTTCTGACTCAGTTCTCCTGCTGAGCTCTGTGTCTGCCTTCTGGATGTGTATTGTTGACTACTGACAGCCACAGGTGAATGGCTCATACTCTGACTGATGGCTGATTTTTAGACATTTAGAGGTTAGGAGATGAAATGGGACCTTGTTTCCTAATGTTTTCCTCCCATGTTCTGTCAGCATCTCCCCCCCTCAGCACCCACCCCAATTTCACTGCCTGCCAGTCTCTGCTGTGCTCTGCCGCCTGTCCTGTTTTCCCTATTGGGCAGCTTCAGGTTTAGACTCTGCCTGTTTTCTTCCAAAAGGAGACAACCTCCCATGCATGCTCCACCGCCTGTGTCCCTGCAGCCCATCCCACTCCTGCAGGACTCTCCCCAGTGCTGGGTACGGCTCTGCCCCAGGGCAGCTGTCCCCTTGTGGTGCTCGAGAGCCGTGTTTGCAGCTGAGCTGTCTGGGGAGAGCATTTTCATTGCTGCATTGGGGCAGAGGGCAGGTTTGTGATTGCTCCTTGTGTTGTTCTTTGTGGCTGCTAACTCTGCCTTCGTGCCCCACAGACGTAAGGTGTGTCCTGAGCCCAGACTTTCCCCTGTGGAAAATGGGGACAGTGGTTCTCAGAGCCTTCAGCGGGAGTTTCTTTGGGGCATGGCAACGATCTCACCTGGCTGAAAGCAGACTTGTGCCAGGCTGAGCCATCAGCCTTAAATGCTTTCTCTGTTCTTGTTCCCAAGCAGCTTCTAAATTAGAAATCCTACCACCTGCATTTGATACGGGTAGGAATTTTGCAATACTGGGAGGCTGAGTCAGGCTTAGAGACAAGAGCCATTCCTGCTGCTGAAAGGTTCTGAGGCATTTAGGTACCCACTGCAATAGTTTCCCTCCTCACCCCATCTCCCCAAGGGTTGTGCAAGACTGGCAAGCCTGGTCAGCCCAGGATCAGAGGAGCAGCTGGGGGGTCCTGGGCACTGGCTGACTCAGCAGGGACTCTGCTCCCTGCCTGCTCATGGCTTTTCCCTTGTCAGCAGCAGCATGTCCAAGGTAAATTACCTGGTTTTGGAACAGCTTTGGTTCCAGCTGAGATTGGCTGCCTCTGTCTTACTGTGAACGTTTTTGATATAGCAGCAGAACACCATCCAGGTATGGGAAACATGCTGACCCTCTCCAATGGTCTGCCACGTATGTGTTACATTTACTGATCCAAATTTCCCTGTATCCTGTATCCAGACTGTATCCTGAAGGGAAAGCATCTGATTCTTGTCCTTCAGATCCAGGCCCTTTTTCCAGTTCTCCCTTTTAAAGCTTCCCTGATAAAATCTAATGGAGCTTGTCCAGGCTGTTCAGGTCAGTGGTGGCTGTGGGAAAGGGTCTTGTAAAAAAACAGTGTTTAGATTTCTGTTATCCTCGTATTTAGTTTTCTGCAGACTTT
The DNA here is from genome assembly GCF_020740725.1 of Corvus hawaiiensis. Lineage (NCBI taxonomy): Eukaryota > Metazoa > Chordata > Aves > Passeriformes > Corvidae > Corvus > Corvus hawaiiensis. The sequence continues at coordinate 13,079,608 of NC_063223.1, forward strand.
TCAATGCTTTCTGAGCCAGGCCTATGGCTATACCATGCTCAAGGGATTAGTTAAAAGACTCTTATTTATTTTATTGATGCTTTTTCTAGCATCTTGTAAGTAATTTTCTGCTTTTGACACTGTTAAATGGTGAATCAAGGAGTTCTATCACTACAATATCTCTATGTTTTGTTACAGCAGAAGTTCCTAACTGAAGATCTTTTAAGTTCTGCATTTTCCTGTTTGAATATGCAGCATTGCTTTGGGCCAAGACCAATGAAACCTCTAGCAGTTTGCCTGATTTACCTTCCACTCTCCATACACTATGTTAAACCTGGGATTTCATGCTCTGCTCATCCTGGGTCACAGCTTGGTCTCTTTTCAGGTGGTAAATCTGGCAGCTCCATTAATGTATGGCTGCTCAAGACAGCCCCTTGAAGCAGCTCATGTGGCTCCTCAGCAGGTCTGCAGGCTTAGAGGCAGCCAAAGAAGGCTCCTGGCACATTTTCCTCTTGAAAGTGGGTGTGAGGGAGGAGGAGGTAGCAGTTATTGAGCTGACAAAATTTCTTGTCTCCTGTCTGGGTCTCAGTGGGCTCCAGAAGAGGCTCGAGAAGTGCCAAGTCCTCAGGCTGGCCCTGTCCCACATAGGGGCTGCCTTCCAGTGTGGCCCAGGAGCCTCTGCTCAAGGTGATTTTTTTCAGCATTTTTATTCCTTTTGCACCTCTTGTTCTGGGTTGCTGAAGTTTTTCTGCTGGCTTGTATTTTTATGAGGATTCATCTCACCCATCGGGCTCTGATGACTGGGCCACCTTCTCATGGCTGGTTTCCAGCAAAGCCGTGCCACAGCTGAGCTCCCCGGGGTGCCTGGGCCTGGTCTGGCTCTGTCCCGGCCGGCTGGAGCTCCACCAGCAGCTCTGCTCAGCCTGTTATGGGAAAAGCAGGACTCTCAATCCTTTTCTGAAAAACCTCCAACTCTCTCGATTCTTTGGCCCAGCTTTGAGCCCAGTGGTTCCTCTGTTGCTTGTCTTCTGTTGCCTGGACAGAAATGTTGGCCCTCAGCATCATCCTTGGAGGTGACATCCCACACCTGAGTCCAGCACTGAACCATTTGCCCCAAGCATCCTGGGAGTGTCCTGGGGCTTTCTATGTTCCTGCCTGTGTCCAGTTCCTTTGGCTGACTTGGAGCCCTTCTGTGTGCTCTGATTTTTCTCCCTCCCACCAACTCCAAAATCATCACCATCTTCTGGCTTCCCCATGAATTTCTTTTGATTCTCTTGCCTGGACAAGGCCTAAACATCTCTACATGCTCACACCAACTGATCGGTCCCTGGGATATTTGTAGCCTTTATTTCTCTTTACCAAACCCATTTGTATTTAGCAGTGCCCCACAAAAAAATAAAAAATCCAAAGAGTATTGAAACCCTCTCCTCTACCCCATGCAAACAGCCCTGCCTGTGAAGGCAAACAGGTCTTTTGTCCATCATTTTGCTGCTGCACAGTGATATCCCCTCTATTTTAAAATGGTTTTACCTGGAGGCAAATTATTAAACAACTTTTTTGGGCAGACTTGCACCAATTTCTTTGCCAAACTCTTTCCATTTCTACCACTTCAGGTCGATCCTGCTGGTGCTGAGTTGCTGGAAGCAGGGATGTGCCTGATCCCTCAGCAAAGCCTGTGGTGGCATTGCACAACGCGTCTGTTCTCTGGGGGGCCATGCGCAATCTCCGCCTGGGACAGATGTCTGAGCTTGATCCCGCTGGAATGACGTCAAAGGCTGCAATACTGTCCCTCTGGACAGGCTGGCACGGGCTGGCCAGGGGCTCCTGTGGCTGCACGTGGGGCCATGGGGCTGCTGCCGCCTCGCCCCTTGCAGTGGCATTAATCTGTCACCAAATGCCAGCACCGGTGGCCCCTGCCACTTTGCACGGTGGAGATCTGCTTGCACGCCAGGGTCTTCCTTGCAAGTTCCTGGTACTCCAAAAACCTCTGACCGAAAGAAGATGGGAGTTGATTTTAAAAGGAGCATCCTCTGTTGTTCAACTGTGAGCAGATAAAAGTCCAGCAAACCCGCAGCCTTTCCTGTACTTGGGACACAGGCTGGCACAAACAGATGCCATTTGTCATGGAGCTGCAGCAGCCAGCACAGCAGAGAGTATCAGTAAATCCCTGGATGTGACTTGGCATCCGTCTCCATGGCACTCATTAGGAGAACAGGAGTTATCTATGTGCAGCTATTTTGGATGCTTGTGTGAAGGGCTGCTGAAGGCAACAGCAGCCTCAGCTTGTACCCAACAAGCCGTGGTGACACGGGGTCACACACACTGCTACACCTGACCCTTTGCCACAGGGAAGGTTTCCCAGTGCTGCAGGGAAGGAGGAGACTGCCACATCGCTGGGGCAGCACTTCCCCGGGGCACCCCAGCCTCTGCACTCCCCAGGAGCTGTGGCAGGGCAGGGGTTGTGACAGGATGTGATTCATTGTGACCTCCTGGCACCATTGCCAGCCCTGCCTGCTGCTGAGGCAGTGCTGACATTCCACATCTGCCAGACCCAGCTTGGAGTGGGCTGCATCCAGCCCGAGCTCAATGAAATGCTGTTCCTGATCCGGTCAGCTGCGTGCTAGCCTGAGCCATGGTCCATTTTGTCAGCTCTGCACAAAGGTCAGGGGGAAGGAAGGAGTGTTCCATGTTTTCAATTTTTATATGAATGCCCAGACAGTTCTTAGATTCTTCTTAAAAAGCTGATGACAGATTAAGAACAGGTCCCAACTTGGGATTTTGGAAGTACTGGGGTTTTCCAAGCTGCTGGGAATCCAGCAGGAGGAGTTCCAGCATGCCTATGGCTGTGCACAGCATCCTCTCCTTTAGGCAGCTCAGGGCTGCTGGTGGTAGCTGCTCCCTGGATGTGGCCACATGTAGGGCATGCCCTGGGGAAAGTGAAAAAAGAGTCTTTAACATTAGCAGGAACATTTTTAATGGCTCATGAAATGAAATAACTATATGATGTCTAAAACTATTAAAAAATTGCTAGCCTTACCAAAATGGGAGAGATTGGCTTTTAACATACAGGTACAGAGGTAAGGTATCTTTAAAAATCTGTAATTTTGAGCTGGAAATAGGACTGAGACAAGTCTCAAAATTAAATATTTAATTACAAAATCTCTTTTGCTAAAAAGATCCAGAGTTTGCAATTGATTTCATTAGCCTCTGCTGAGCCCACCAGCAAAACCCCTGGTTAGTACTGGTGCTGCTGGGTGGGATTGCTGTGAGTCCCATCAGCAAATTATTGTGATTATAACAGACTTCGCATGCTGGAAGTGAAGAACTTGACACTCCAACGGCAACATCCCTTCTGTCTTCTCTGATAGAGATTACTAGTTTATTTCTAGGTGTAAAAGCAAAAGCAGTTTCCTTGACTGGTTGTGTTAACAAGGCTGTGAGGAGAAGGGCTGGCGTGGCAATGCTTCACACTTTGCAGGGCAGCAATCAGCCAGGACTTACCTTAGGGGCTGTGATACTTAGACAGGAATTCCAAAGGGAGCCACCAGAGCGAACTTCAGCTGACTCTGACAGGTTTGCATGATCAATGCCTCACCGTAGCAAGAGATATGCTGCTTGCTGATGGCCAGGAGCCCTAATGGTATCCAGGGAAACCCGACTGCCTGCAGGAGTTCACAGGATGGTCACCATTAAATGCAAGCTTGTGCAAAACCATCTAAATGTGGCTTGATCATTGGGGTAAATTGGCTTTAGAGCTGAGGGCAGTTGCTGTGCCAGCCTCTGCAGCAGACAGATCCCAGGTCCACTTGGACAAAAACTGGCTAATGTGCAGTGGTTTAGAGATCTCTTTTTCCCTAGGGAAAAAAAAAAAAAAACCTAGCAGGTCATTAAGTAGAGGTTGTGGAAGAATTAAACCACTCAATAAGATGTGATGTTCTCCCCAATTCAGTGATTACAGGCTCTTCTCATAAGAGCTGCCATATTCCCTCTGCCTCTAGCACAATTCAGATGTCCTGAAAAAAAGGCTTTCTCATAATCTTTTTTCTGTATTTTCTTCACCAGGCACTTGGAACCCATTTTATGAACATTTTTGAACATCATTTTGTTCTGTATTGTACATTGCCAAGATTATTATCCTTAGGGAACAGGAGGTGAAACCGCAGAGCAAGGAGATGAGGTGAGTCACTTCTGACCATATAGACATTTAAATAGTTGCAGGATTGGGAAGGGATGTATTTTCCTCTCAAGCAGTGTTTGTGGGGAAAAAATATATGCCAGTAATCTGAATTTAGCTCTCTGTTATTGCTTGTAACACCAGCAGGGGTGAATATTTTGCTCACAAACACAGAATAAGAAAACGGGCATCTTTAGATTAGAGGATATATAATTCATCTTCCCCCAGACTTTTAGACAAGTCTAAGGTGGATGTGAATGAAAACACTATGATCACATCTGTATTTTGAGGAAGAATAATCGAGTTCTGAATCAGTGGTTTTTCATTGCTTACATTGCTACCAAGGACCCACTAGATGAAAAAATAGAAGATTGCATCACAATTGATAATTTTTTATATGAGCTATCCAGTTGTTTGGGTTTTTTTGTCTGTTTTTTTTTTATTCTTAATTATTCTGCTGAGAATATCTGCCCTGGGACAAGCAAAGCAATCAGCTCTCAACAGCAGCAAAATAAATCTCAGTCCAGAGCAACACGAATTGGGAAGAAGCTCCAGAGACTGGTGCTGTTTGAAATAAACTGAGGAAATATTTTAAAAGCTTGCATAGAAGAGCAGTGTTTTGCCAGCTATTGGACTTCAGAATAACTGCTGAGTGGGTAATTAGTCCCACGGGAACACAGGAGTCTGGACAAATGTAAAAAGGAACAAGAGGGGAAAAAAAGCGTATGAAGAATTAACTTTAGAAAACAAGCTAGAACATTAGTCACAGGAGGGATATAACTCAACTTCCATTTAACATTTATTTCTGAGATGAACAGAAACATTGTTTTTAACCCCTGTATTGAAGCAGGAAATACAAACCTCGCTTTTTAAGACAGCTGTAACTACTTTATTGAAGTTCATCTCTTTGATAAGAGGGTGAAGGGGAGGTAAAGAGGTGCTGAAAATACTGCAAACCCAGCAAACAGGACTTATGTTCAGGTGGAGCAGTGAAAAAACAGTTGCAGAACTGGTCAAGATATTAGGTGGGGTCTGTTTTGCTCTCAGAGACTCCCCTATCATGAAGACGGAGCAGTTAGTCAGGGTTTAAAAGATCATGTCCCCTCCAACCTTTGCTCACAGCCTGTCTACAGTGCATGGTCTCATTATCCCTTGGGCTGAGATCACCCCAGCTGGAAGGATCACCCCAGCTGTGATTTACCTACCTGACATGCCAGAGGATACCTCTTTGCATAACTCTTTGCTGGGTTTAGAAAGACTTGGTGGAACACAACTACAAAGAAATCTTGAAGCATGTGAGACACTTCTGAGGTTATCTAGTGCACATGTGGTTGGTCCTGCCATTTCAGAGCTCCTCATCCATAGTCTTGTGCTGTAACTACTGAACCAGAGACTTATTTATAGAGTTTCTGCACTTGCCTTTTGTGGTTCATTGCTCCCATTATTATCTCAGCAGCAGTGATTTGCTAATCAGTCCTTTGTAGGACAGGACTAGTATTGCTTTGGCTGTTTGATGTTTAGAAAAAAGAAGAATGTAATTCCAGTGGCTCTGGAGAAGCAGGAAGCTTTGCAAAATCTCCTAATATATCTGGGTGTGAATCTGTGTAAATGGGTCATATTCACTGAATGGTGTGCCTGGAGCACTAACAGTTACATCACAGCTGAAGGTTCAGGACCAGGCACCAGACCTGGATCTTCCTAATTTTGAGGAATTTCGTGCTTTCTCTACTCTACAGCCTCCAAGGAGATTGAGTCAACCTTGCTGCTGGGCTCTCACCAGATCAGTGGCCAAGTGATGGGGTCCCAGGTGCCTGTTCTGCACTGGTACCCACAGGAGCTCCGTCTGTCAGTGCCATGGTGCTGCATTCCTGACCTGGTGGTGCTCCAGCTGTGACCTGAGTGAAGGTTACTGTGTTTGCATGTAGGCTTTGTGTTTGCTTTTTAAGGTGAGCGAGAGGCTCTGAATTCCCTTGGTTGGGTCACCCTCTCTGTTTCCCCATTCAATGCAAATGGCCGGACAGGCAGGCAGCTCTTCCTTGAAGACATTCAGATTCTCGAGAGGTGTGCCAGCGTCTGGCAGACGTGGTGTTGGCAATGCACGGTGGACCGTGTGTTGTCGTGGTCACAGTTGTTCGGTCCTGTAAACACTGTCTTCTAAACCACCATCTCCTCTCACCCCCTCCTTGAGCCACTTCCCCGCAGTGTTCCGCACAAGGATCCTGCACAAACACACCCAGCCCTGGCGTATTCCTTCCAGGAGAGGGCAGGGGAATACAGTTTATCGCAGATCCACTCCTGAAGTGGAGCCAACGTCCATCCTATCCCAGATCTTCCTGTACGGCTTCCAGTATATTTTGCTTTCCTAAACTTGGATGAGCAGAGATGGGTGCTGAATCTCCTCCAGGTGAGTCAGTGGGTTTTGTGACATTTACAGACCTGCCTGTCCCTTAGTCACCTTCGGGAGGGGCGGCTTGGACTGGGCTGTGCCCCTTGCTCTTGAACCCCTTGCAATGAGCCCTGCGTGTCCTGTTGAAGGCATCGGCTGCTGGACAGCTTCAGGAGAAGGGTTTAAAGAGCCGAGCCCCAGCTCCTGTGCTTCACCTCGCCATCAAGCCAGGGGAGGCAGTGATGGGACAACTTGTGTATCACCTGCTCAGCACACCCCTGTCCCTGCAGAGGGTGGTCTGATTCCCTCGGATTCCATGATGTCAGCAGGAACAGCTCTGCTCCGTGGGTGCTTTTGCCAGATTAAAGTGCAAGGGTTGTACATGGAAACCCGAGGCTGGAGCTGGACCTGGCTAAATATGGCCTAGAGAAATGCAGCCAGAAGGTCAGCTAACATTTTCTCTCTCAGTGTATTAATGAACAGAAAGTTTGGGAGAAAATTAGAAACTCTCCCCAGGTTCCCCCACTGTTTTTAACAGTCAAAAGAGTAATAGCAAAATAAATCCTAAAATGAGTTTGTTCCAACTTATCTCCCCCTGGACCTATGACTCTGACTTGAAAAGACAACATAATTTCCAAACCCATGGAGGAAAGAAAAAAAAAAGCCCAAATCAATAAACTGTTGGCCCTGCAGCACAGATGCCCTGGCAAGGCCAAAGAAATTAAGTCCTGAGATTGCTGTTGCTGTTTCCCCCTTGTCCTGCAGAGACACAGCCAGGGATGAACATATTCTTTGTGTCAATATTTCTGTAGTACCAAGAGAACTTAGCAGTCCTTGACACAGATAAGGACTGTAAGTTAACAGGATAATAACATTGCTGGAGAGTCTGACAGGCTTTTTTGTTCTCTCTGTCCCCATGTAACTGTTCTGGTGCTGAAAGCTGAAGCCCAGTAGAGCTCAGCTGGATGTGACCATGGGCTTTGTGGCACATGGAAGGGATCCATCTGCAGGAGACTAATTAAAAAAACCAAAAAAACAACTCCAAACAACACACAAAACCAACAAATAGAATTTGAACTTCCTTTTTTTTTTTCCTATGCTGGACTATTTTTGCTTCTTTCCTTTGATAAAGAGCAACCTTGATTTGTAAATCAGATGGAAATATGTGAGTAATCAATTCAGCCTGACTAACCCTTGTTTTGCCAGGTGGCTGGTTGGTCATCAGATTACTGATAGTTTGCTGCTGCAGTAAATGGGAAATAGCAAGGGCTGGGGCAGAAATACCGCAGGTGACCTCAAAAGACAGCAGAGCAATCTCCCAGTGCAACACAATCCCTCTTTTTGCCCATCCGTGAAGTCCAAACACTTTTCCTTCAAGCCCCCTCAAAAAGAAGAAGTAATTTGTAACACAGAACTGTGCAAGCAACGTACAAAAGAGGAGAAAATCCATGGCAGGAAAAGTCAGCCTCTGTGGAGTGTGTATGGAAAGGCAAAGTGTGAGCAGAGCCAGACAACTCTTAGGTGTAAACTGAGTGTGGTGTGGAGGAGCCCTTTGCTGCCTTTGCCACCTTTAATGGCTCTGTGCTGTGTGGCACAGAACAACTCATGAATAGTTCAGCCTATGGCTCCTTTTTAACTTTATAAAGCACGGCAATTATTATCTTCAGAAAAAATTGAAAAGCGTGAATGCTGAGGTTTATCTGCCTTTCCTGACTGGATCTTTAGCACACAGCCATCAGACAAAAACCAGTTAAAAGGACCTTACCTTTGCATTATCCCAGTGTTTGACAACTGTGGCAATGCTAGAAAGGCTGTCTGAGCAGGGCAACCAGTTTGACTGAAGTTGTCCTCTGAAAGGTGGCAAAAGAGAGAATGGAAAATGCCCAAGTAATATCAAGGGACAGAAGTAACAATATATTTTTCAAAGGAGTTGTTGAAGAGGTGAAGAGAGGGAAGGAAATCTCTTACTGATGCACAAAAAGGATGGGTTGGGAAAATTCAGGTATATTTCATAGCGTGGTATGAGGACTCAGTTGTGCTGCAGTACCAAATGAAGGACATCAGTCACAGATACACAAAAATGCATTCCCAAAATCCCGCCCCAGCCCAACAGTTGTTCCTGGTTCTCATGAAAAGTTGGCAGAAAAAAGGTATCAGAAGTAATTATATTTGTCTAGATCTGTGCATTTCCCCTGCTGTTAATAAAGGCTTGTAGTGTTTCCAAAGCCTTGAGCAAAACTTAGATGTGTGTCGTCAGCTTTCACTGTCATGGGGCTCAGAAGAATTAACCAGTTCACCCTGAGAAGTGCATTCAGAGATCATGGAGGGATGGAAAAGTGACTGAGTCAGATCAGAGGCTGGTACCTGTGCTTGGCAATTCTCAGTTTTGGGTTTAAGCCCCAAAGTGTGCCTGCAGACCTCAGAACCAGGCCTGCAGTTTGAGTCACTCCCAGCAGATTCATGGATAAGACAATACAGTCTTGCTGAGAAAGGAAATTTCTCTGATAAAATCTTTGCTCAGGAAAGATGCTGAAATGGATGAAAGCTGAGGGGATGTTTCAGCGAGGACAACCCCAGACTGGAATTCAAGGAGGCAGTGATTTTTGTGTGTTTTCTCATTATTCTCTGGTGACAGGTTTGTGCTGTAGTGAGGCATCAGAACTTATGCCACTGTATATCCTGTTTGTTTGGTTTTAATGTGTCCTTTGTCTCTGTCTAGAAATTTTGCCTGGGCAGAAAAAGAGGATTTTGGATATTTGTCCAGGGTGTACTGATGTCCAGCAGCCTGGTCAGGGCAGCAATTTCTACAGGAGTTCTGGACACCCAGGAATGCTGAAGGCACAGTCACTGAGCCTACACACAAGGGCTGTGGTGAAGTTTCCAATGGATTCTGTGTGCACAGCAAAGGGGATCTGGACAAAAAGTTTGGTGCATCCACAACTTGTCACACAGTGTGTGAGTGAGCTCGGGTCAGGGGTTCATCCTGCGTGCTCTGGACTCGCTTCCCAGGTGCTGTGCACTGCCTGCCTGCATTCCTAATACTTTTTTTTCCCCACAGGGAAATCTCAGTGAGAAATACAGATGCCTTAGTTACACTTTCCTGGTGTTTTCCATTGCATTTCACCTCCCAGCAGTATTGAAAGGGTGAGATGCTGGGTAGGGTTCTTCAGATGTGAAAAAGTGTCAGATCCCTCCTCCATCACGGCATGCAGCCACACAGGGGCAGGTGCTGGCACAAGGGATGGTGGCTGTGCATCCCCTCCCACAGCAGCACGTTTGGATCTGCTTGAGCCCACTGAAAACTTCTCACCTTCCTATCTCCAGCGTCAGAGACAGCCAACAGCGCAGCCCTGCAGCTGCACAGTGGGCAAAGGACCCAGCCACCAGTGGTGCTTTTAGGGAAGCGAAAAGGTTGTGGGCCCAGTAAAACAGATGAAACTTGAAAAGCAGAACTGGGAAAACACCGTTTTATTTCCACATAAGGTAAATATGGGACTTCACTGCGTCTCTAGCAATTTAAAGAAAGTTCAGAACTACTGTGACTAAAATATGAAGACATTGCCTTTTGCAAGTGGAAAAATGCAAGTTAGAGAAACCTCTAATGTGTCCCAGTGCCTAGGTAGGCTATAGTAATGATAAAATTAAGATTGCAACTTTGAGTTGTTTTCATGTAATAAACATTGCAAGGAAATTTTATATATGTACAGCCAACAATTCAAATTCCATGTAAGCCCAGCCTTGAGAGCTTGGATTTTAGCTGTATCTAAATTTCATGTCCTTTGCATTGCTAAATCATGCTAAACTTCACCTACTCAAGAAACAAAGGGGTTTTAATTGAGAAAAAGCAGTAAAGCAAGGTTTGCCAAACATCTATTTTGGGTAAAAATATTTAAGGCCAACATTTTTACCAACGTAATCCTTTTTACGTCAGTGAAGTTACACTAATGCAGAATTTGGCCCTGATGTATTCGTACAAATATAGTATCTAGGATTTTGATGAGTACGTATTCATGCATTATTCATCGAGACAATGTGGAGAGGAGGAACGAGGTCTGTGCATGCAAGCAGAGCCCTGAGCACCCCCAGGTCCTTTGATCGTCCCCAGCAGGATGAAGGAGCACCTGTAGGGTCATCCTTGTGCTGCTGCCAGGCCATGACTTGTTGAGGCTGAATGTCCTCTTGGGAAGAGGCTGGTTCATGTTTGCCAGGCTGTGGGATGTGTTACTGGCAGTTCTGAAGAAATGCAGATGGAGGGTATTTTTGCAAGTTTAAATTGAGTTGGATTTGAAAAGAGATGAGACTGCACCTTGGTTCTGCTACAGACCTTTTGTTTGATCCTCTGTGCCTCAGTTTCCCCATAAAATGAGAATAATACTTCATTTTCCCTGCAGGACAGGGAGGCCTACAGTGGGGGAGTAGGAAGGGTGTGCTGTCCCATGTACCCTCAAAAAAGGGTGCACAGACTTGTTCTCATAAGACTGCATTCTGATATCCTGGGCTGCACCTTCCCAAGAATCTAAAACAAGGAAAAACTGAATTTGAAAAACCACTGATTGAGCAGAAAAGCTGACTGCTGCTGCAGCTGGCCCCACTGTGAGCTTTCTCAGCAGGAGTTGAACATGGATCCTGATCCATACCAAGTATTGCATAACTATAGTGTGTTTATGTATATAGGTATGTATATACATATATATAAATTATTATGTGTGCTTATATGAAAAACTAGTGATGTCTGTAGCAACACCGGTGTGTGTGGGGGACACACATCCCAATAGTTTCTAGCATGCTGGAAGTCCCACCATCAAGCTTTGGCAGGCAGCAAAGGGGCAGGTGTGCAGGTGTGGAGCAGGAGGGAGGGCATGGGACTCCTCGCACCTCTCCAGGGACCTGCTTATGCCCAGGAGATGTCCAGAGCCTTGCACACTTACAGAACCACAGAATGGTTTGGGTTGGAAGGGACATTAACAGGCCGTCTAGTCCAACTCCTTGCAGGGAGCAGTGACTTTTTCAACCCGATCAAATTGCTCAGAGCCGTGTCCAACCAGACCTGGAACACTTCCAGGGATGGGGCATCAACCAGCTCTCCGGGCAACCTGTTCCGGTGTTTCATCACCCTCATTGTAAAACATTCTTCCTTACACCGAATCCAAACCGACCTTCTTTCAGTTTAAAACCATTCCCCCTTGTCCTGCGGCGACAGGCCCCGCCGAACGCTCCCGGGACCGCGCATCGCGGGGGTTCGCAGCCTGCCCGCGGCCGGGCCCGCGCGGCACCGCCCCGGGGGCCGAGCGCGGCTCCCATTGAGGCCGGTGCCGGGCCGGCCCCCGCCGCGGCGGGGCCAATGGGGGCGGCGGACGCGGTCGAGCCTCTCCCCGGCCTCCCCCGCCGCGGCCGAGCGCCCGTCATGTGAGAGGGATATAGTACTACAGGAGCGGGGCCGCGCTCCGCAGCCGCGCACCCGCCTCCCGGGGGAGCTGCGCCCGCCTCCCGCCGCTCCGCGCTCCCGGCCGCTCCTGCCTTTGCGGGCTGCTGCTTTGGCTTTGCTTGGTTTTAATCCTGCCTTTTTATTGTGCGTGTGTGGCTTTTTAAATTGTTCTTTATTTTTTTATTATTATTTCTAGAGTTATTTTTTCTCTTTTTTTTTCTTTTTTTTTTCTTTTTTCTTTCTTTTTTTTTCCTTTTTTTTTTTTTTTTTTTTTTTGTGGCTTGGTTGTGTTGTTTGGGGCTTTTCCTCCCCCCCCCCCTCCCGTTTTCGCTGTTGTTGTTGCGTTCTTCTGGTCGTTCGTAGCCTTTGCTGCCCCCCGGCTCGCAGAGGAGTTCAGGTAAGGGCGAGCAGGGGATGCGCGGGGCCGCGTCCCGCCGGCGGTGCCTCCGCGCCCGCTGCCGCAGCACCGCGCGGGGCCGGGGGCTGTGCCCCTGCAGCCGCGCACGGCGGGGGTGGGAGATGGAATTCCATCCCCGGCGGGGCAGCGGCCAGCGCTGGGGGGCTGTTTTCGGGCTGGAGCGGTGCTGTGCCATGGAGTGACAGGCGGCGATGGGGGGGATTGTTCCCGATCGTTGCGACCACACTGGGGACGGGGGGGAGAGAGGGAATTCGGGCCCCCAAAGCCTCCTGAAAAGGGATGGAAGGAAAAGCCAAAAAAAAAAATTACCCCCCCCCCCCCCCCCCCCAACAACCAGAACAAACAAAAAAACCACGATTAACAAAACCCCCAAACAAACATGTTTTGCAGCTATGGAAGCCTGGCTGTGCTCGTGCTGGAGTGGGAATTCCGTGTGTGTGTCCCCCGGCACCCTTTTCCCTGCCCAAGCGGCTGGTGCCACGCGTAATTTCGGGGCACCCTTCACTGCCGGGGTGCAGAGGCAGCGGGGTGCGCTCCGGCGGGGCCACTGCCTGTGCCAGCTGCAGGTGAAGTGCTTCCTCTTGTGGAAGCCAAAGTTTGGGGCTGGAGCGGGATAGTTTTCAGGAAAGAAAGCTTTGGGAGTGTTTCTGCAGTTTCCCAGGAGCAGTGGGTTTGGAAAAAACAAACCTGAACACCCCGCTGTGTCCGGGGAGCAGCACAGCCACCTTGCGGAAGAGATGAGAGCAAGTGGGTTTACTCCTGGCTCACGGCTTTTTATTATTTTTATTTTTATTATTCCCCCCCCTCCTCTGCATTTCTCTTTTAATTTCTTAGAAACTCTGGGCCTGCTTCATTGCCTGGTTTAAGGCTCTATCTGTGGAGCAGAAGTCAGCCTGAACAGATTTAAAACCTTCTAGGGAACAAGAGAAAACCCTGAAGAGATTAGTTTTAACTGGAAAAAGCTGTGGCAGTAAACGTAGGAAATGACCGTCAGCGTCTCGTATATGCTGTGTGATCACTTGTGCTGGGCTTACTGTCCAGAAATGACAGGCTGGGAAATACATCCCCATGTTTCAGCAGTTTCCCAGGACTTTACATTTTAATGTTGCTCTGCATCAAAATACGTCTTCTCTGCTTTGCTTTTTGTCGTTATTTTTTTTTTTTTAGCTGGCGATTAGATGGACAGATTTTAAACAGAACAACATGTTTTTGGCAGAAAGGACATCATAACAACCCAGGGAACTCATAAAAAAAGTTGGAGACGGTCGTGCTGCTGAACAGCTGCTGTATTTCACTCCAGAAGTGCTGTTTCCAGCGGCTCAGGCATTGTGGTCTCTGTATAGGTGCTTACATTTCTAACATGTTTTGAAGGTTCCTAGAGATGAAAGTGCGTTATGGAAACAACATCATTAGTTTTCATAGCCTTCACCGCCCTGGCTTTTTTTGGTTTTGTTTTCTAATCTTCTGGTTTTGGCTGTGTCTTCAGGTGAAGTAAGGATGAAAGCCTTTTGGTTGTTAGCCCGGCCTTTAGGAGAAAAATATAGCCAGGGCCCGATCCTGCATTCCAGGCATTCTCCAAAATCTTCTTGGCTGTTCTGCAAGCTTTGAGAGTGCACAGAAAGCAGAACTGGCCCATAACGTGCCTGGATCTATTTGCCTCTAACAGTCCCCTCTTAAAAAGCCTCTGGTTACATCGAGTGACATTGTTCCTTGTCAAAAGAGATGGGAAACAAGCGTGCTGGCTGTTTTCTGCTGAGGTAACTGGCCCACAGCAGTTGCTAGGGGTTCACTGTTCGGTTTTTTCTCCTCTTTTAAGCTCTTATTCAAGTTAAGTTTAGTTCTATTCCCGGGGAAATATATGGATATTTTGATATGTGTCTTCCTAGTTCTTGCAGGCATTTAAAGAAAACTTGAACATTTAAATTTTATTTTTTTTTAAAGAAGTTCACCAACTGCTTTTGGTGCATGCAGAGCACGCCAGCTTTTCTTAGAAAAAACACGTTGCAGGCCAGATTTCCCTCACAGCCCCATTCTTCAGAAGTTTAAGCTGGAATAATACGGACATTGGAGGAAGGATCAGAAACCATCTGAGGGCAAGTCTTCCTTTCTGCCCTGTGTTTCTCAAGGCAGTCACCAATTTTTGGTGCAAGATAGAAAAAATCAGCTTGGGTGAATACTTACCAGATGCCAATACTAATTTGTCAGAAGCAGATGTTGCTTTCTGTTTCAAAACTGGAATAGCTCAGCTCTGGGACTTCTGCTGGGGGAACGTACCATCAACACAGAGATTTTAAAAAAAAAAAGTGTGTTAGAAATAGTTCAGCTCTTCTGACTCTTCGCTTTTACTATAAGACATGATTATAGGCTAAGGTCGCAAAACAGAGCCACTAACCTCTGTTTGAACTTCCTCGTGTTCAGCACATGTGGGTATTTCATTATTGGTTCAGAGGCATAGCTGACTGACAGGACACACATACCAGGAAAATGTGCAATCTTACTTTTAAGTCTTTCAACCCATCCCTGTTTCCTCCACGTGCATATGAAGGAGGAAGCCATATCTTTAAGAATAAGACCCTTAAGAAATACAGCTTTATCCCCACTCTTCCTGTGAAATATTAATAGATGCTGCCAGTGGGACAGAGCTCTTTAAGGGTGTTGTGTAAAATATCTCACTCTGTGTTCACTGCAGCACTGAGCACACAGACACCTTTTGATTTTTCTCCAGTAAAGGAAAGACAGGGCAAATTTTGGAGATGAGGCAGCAGAGATGCTCTGCAACAGCAGTAACAACCATCCTCTCGCCTGCACAAAACTGGGAGCTATTGACTATTCATGGCAAAGCGTCCAAAGCGCAGCGGCCGAGCCTGTGGAAAATGACAGCGTGTAACAAGATTGACTGGCATTTCCTTCACGCTGGGTCACATGCCTCCTAATTCACACACACACACAGCCTCATAGGCTGATCGAATGACTTCTATCTCTGCAGTCCACATACCTTCCACAGAAAGAGTTGTTTTATTATGCACATGTACAGCTCTGTTTTCAATCAGTCACCTTGAGCGAATGACTGAGGGCCAGTGTTCGCTCCATCCAGAGGTCTCTGCGTTTGCTCTCTAAGGGGCATAATCTCCATCCGTAAGCAATTTTTTTTCCCCTCAGGGAGGTGGGGAATAAAAAAATACGCAGATGTCCCTCCTGCCTCCCCCTCCCCAGGCGCCTTTCTATGAAGTTTGCTCGTCTTAGCTGGGAAAGCGCAGGACAATCGCGGCTGTCAGCAAGCACTGCGGTGGGCTGCACTGGGAAAGGTGGGGCTTGCTGTTGTGGGGTTGTAGTGGGATTAGGGCTCACGTGAGCCGGGATTTGTGCGATGCTGCCCGCTCGCCGCCCCAGCGCGGGCAGGGGGCACTGGGAGCGCAGGCAGGTCGGGGTGCCGGGGGTCCGTGCAGCCCCGCCGGGGCAGCAGCTGGCACGGGGCTCAGCTCACCTCAACCTCTGCCCCGGAGAGACAGGAGCGTGGGGTGAAAGCAGCCACCAGCTGGCTGGCAGGACGTGGTAATTAGCTCAGTGCAGTGCCAGCCTTATTAAGGACAGTGCAGGTGATGATGACGTTGGCACACTGATTCATTACATCTGGAGGGGAAAATCCGCCTAGTAAATGCTGAAGCACAGCAAATATTTTTGGCTCCTGCCAGATTGATCCTTGCATTATGCTGAACAGCCTATATTTGTAGAACTGAGGAAGTTAAAAATAAGGTTGGTGGAAAGCTACAAGATAGGGAAAGGATTTGCGTTTTATGGCCACCAGCAATAAACTTTTTTTATTTGTTTCTTTTTGGTGGTAAAAATTTCAACACTGTTTTTTTCTTCCCATTCCTTTCTTTCGCTCTGGATTTCACTGCTAGGTGAAAGCTCATTATTTATTTTCTCTTGTTGGTAATATTCTGTAAGGGAGCTGTAAATCTGGAGCACACACAGTTGGGAAATGATTTCTGACAGAATTCTTTTGCAAATATGTGGTGCAATCCTGCAAAACACTTCAGCCCTGACAGTCCTCGGGGGGGTGGTGCAGACATATCAAAGCTTGTAGCAGGGAGGCTGGATGCTCTGGGCTTTCCTGTGGGCTAGAGGGCTTTACGAGCTTCAGTTCATGGAGATAAATGATTAAACCAACTTCTGACTCTTTTGTTTTCCTGCACTCAGGCTCTCACCTGAACTTTAGCTGCCTGTTATATGCTGTTGGGATATCCTTAAGAGATCGTCCAGGAATGGTGGATCACTTGCTGCCTACTGATGAATCCTTTTCATCCACAAGATCTTCTCTTGGATACTTCGGGGACATGACAGCAGGTGTGAGGTCCTACCAAATGCTGCCCTCTCCCCTGTCAGAAGATGACAGTGACTCGTCCAGCTTTTGTTCTTGTTCCAGCCCTGACTCCCAGGTGCTCAGCTCCAGCTATGGAAGCACATCCAGTGCGGAAAGTCAGGACAGTATCTTAGACTATTTATTGTCCCAGGCATCTTTGGGGAACACCACTGCATCATGGTGGGACAAAAGGAGACTTCAGCCAATAGTGAAAGAGGAGTACTTTAGGTTGCCTGAATTTGCCGTGGATATGGAAGACTCAGGACCATTTCAGCCAACGCTTGAGGAAATTGAGGAATTTTTGGAGGAGAACATGGACTTGGAGCTCAAAGAAAGACCTAAAAGTGAGACCAAGGACTTGAGAGCTTGCAGCCAAGTTTCTGTTGCTTCGCTGCAGCAAAAAGACCATATGTTACCCAGTGCTAGTTTAAAAGAGAGTAAAAATGAGCAGTTGAACAGCTCAATGGAAGGTGGCCAAGCTTCAAATGGAGGAATGACCTTAGAGAATGGGATACCGGTTATGCTCCAAATTCAGCCTGTACAGATCAAACAGGAGTCCAACACAAGCCCCAGTTCCCAAGGACCAGCACAGGAGAACATTAAAATTGCACAGCTCCTAGTCAACATCCAAGGACAGACGTTTGCCCTTGTGCCTCAGATAGTTCAGTCGTCCAATTTGAACTTGTCCTCTAAATTTGTCCGCATTGCTCCCGTCCCCATCGCCGCCAAGCCAATTGGGCCAGGAGGCATGATCCAGGGGCAGACGGGAATCATCATGGGTCAGAAATTTCAAAAGAACCCTGCAGCCGAACTCATTAAAATGCACAAATGTTCTTTTCCTGGTTGCACCAAGATGTACACGAAAAGCAGCCATTTGAAAGCCCACCTGAGGAGGCACACAGGAGAAAAGCCCTTTGCGTGCACGTGGCCGGGTTGTGGATGGAGGTCAGTATTGGGGTGCAGCTCTGTTCAATCCCCTTTCCCCTTTTTGCTCACTTGACCTAACTTGCTGAGCAAGTATGTTTGCACTCTGATTTATAAACTCTTTCTGTTGCCAGAACTTGTTTGGTTGGTTTGACAATGAAGACCTTTTTTCTTCCTGTTAGGTAACCCATGGGTTTTGATAAATTAAATAGCACAGCATCACCTGCTGGCACCAGCAGTTTTAGTGTCTTAAAAAAAATAAAAGTAGTCCATCATAATTTGTATTTCATTCTAGAGGGTCAGATTAAGCTTGTTACCACAGGTAAGACCTGGTGTTTGCATTGGTGTGGTTGCAGCACACCAGCCCCAGCAGAGCCGTGGCTGGCACCAGCTGAGGCTGTGAGTGAACTGGATGGTTTAGGGCAGAACTGCTGTGCACAGCCCTGTGTGGCTCCAGCTGTGTGGGACTAAACGTGGTCAGTGAATGGCTGTGATAAGCAAGTGTGGTTAAAAGCAGTATTCTGTGTGCTTTCATAGAAAATGCACTCCATCCCACTCCTGAAAATGCTAGCAGTGACACTCTGGCATACTCTGGATTTTATTCTCTGTCTTGATTCAGAAAAATGCGTGGGTGCCACTCAAAGTTGCAAAAAAGCTGTCAGATGTAACAACATAACCAGAAGGCTGAGGTGGAGTTAAACATTGCTTGAATGAAAGATTGCAGGTTTTATTGAAAAAATGTTTTGCAGAGGGATTTTATTTTATTTTATTTTATTTTTAATACAACTTGAAAAATTTAGTCTTTTAAAAAACAACAACTTTTATTTTAAGGAAACTTTGACAGGTGCCTTCCTCCCTCTTTCCAGTTAGCTGTATTACTGGTTTGGCTGCTAGCAAGTGCTAATATACAGCACCACAAATGATGATGGCAGAAAACATAATCTTAACTACCTTGTGTTAAATTAAACTGAATTTCTTTCAAATAATATGCTGCAGAGCTTCAGTGAGCAATGCCTAATGAGAAAATGGGTTTTGATCATGGGCAACAGACGAGGTAAAAAGTAACAGGAGACTGTTGTGTAAAAATGCAAGTATGTGAGACATGCAGCAGTTAGAGATGGCTGGGTTGGTTTGAGGGAAAAGGTCACAATGGAGCTGAACCCTCTGTTCCCCAGCTGGACCAGTCTGAAGTTTGCTTCTCAGAAGGGCTGAGCAGGTTAGTTTATGGGGCTCTACAAACAGGTGGTGATTTGTTTCCTTTTGTCCGTGCAGCACCTTTCATGAGCTCAGTTTCTTGCTGCTCAGGGTGCCCTCTCACCAAATTCAGCTGATTAGTCCCAGAAACCATGGGCTGGTTGCTCCCGACCTGCAGTAGAGGCGCTCGCTGCTTTTTATTTGTTTGCCAGAGTATGTGTGCGCAGGCAGCAGATGTGCCTGTGGGTGTCATGTTGGCTTTCCTTGCGCTGGGATGTGAGCACAGCTCTCCTTTTTGTGACACATGCACGTGGCACGTGAGGGTTTGTCTAATCCACGCTGAGATTTGTACCAATGCTCCCAGTGACTTTCGTGGCTCAAGATCAGGAGCCTGAAGTGTTGCCTGTGGGTGACCTTCTCCAGCCCTGTCTTATCACAAAGCTGGTGTTCCCCAAGATACAAAACTAAGGGGAACATTTAGGAAAAATATTAAGTGATAAAGGATGATTAAATTTACAACAGGTGCCTCTCTTCTCGAAGTGTTACGGCGAATGGTGCGCATCAAAAGCAGGATGCTCGTGGGCCAAGAGAAGTGCAGGTCCCGCAACCTGGAGCACCCTGAACTTTCAACCACCACAACTTTTTAAAGATGAGCCCAACAGTAATGAGAAATTAATCACCTTCATAATGAAGAACATGTGTCTTGTCCACAAACAGCTGCTGCAAGTACTTTTCAAACTCTCTTGCTGTTTGTCTTGTTGAATTTCACAGCCTGGGCTGCAATCCCAATCCCCAAAACCCCCAGACTTTGGAAGGGCTCTGCTATGAGAGGAGAATTTTATAGCCAGCAGGAGAGTCTGTGTTTGGGGAGCTGCCTCCTGTGCTCGCAGCAATCCTTAGCACCAGCCTGAGATTGCTGCCCATCCCCTGCACGCTGCTCCCACATCGAAGGCCAGACCCAACTGAGCATTGAATTACTCAGTCTCCTTTCATCAATAAACCATGTTTACCTTTTCCAGAAGTTCAGTGAGAGCTGTGACTTAAGCCTCACATGACCTAAGTCCAATGCATCTGGCCACTCTGTTTGCTCTGAGGTCTATATAATCTCAGATGAATTTAAGCAGTAAAACATTGCCGGGCTCTGCTTTCTCCCTCTTTCCCCTGTGTTCTTGTGCTTGTGTATTTATTTTTTCACTGAAGACACTTAAGATCTGATCTCACTGGAGATAGTAATTTCAAAACCAAAACAAAGTGTTGCCTAGCACAAAGTGCCTGAGCTCAGTGGGACGGTTAAAGGTTCCTCAGCTCTCTGTGCAGCCATGCTATGATGTTTTAAATTCACCAGGGTTGGAGTGTGCACCCAGCAAACCCTTTTGCTAACCCCTAGGAGGGCTGGAGAGCCTTAGCACCTCCCTGATGGAGGCTAAACACTGCTCACTTGTGCCCTTCCAAGGCACAGAGCAAGGGCTGTTTCGGCAGGCTGCAGAGTGGTGCTCATCTGGCAGTGGCCAGTGACCCGTTGTGTTCCCTGGACGGGTCAGGGCACTGATCCGTGTTGTGTCACCATCTACCTTTGGCACCACAGCCTCTGGTTAGCACTGCTCAGGCCAAAGAGCTGAGCTGCAGCGTGGGCTGGGCCCAGGAGCTGTGTGATGGCACAGAGCAGGAGAAGCTCCTGCTTCCCCTCCCTGGCACAGTATCATGCAAAGCTGCAGTTGCTGCAAGGCTGTGGGATGAGGCAATTGGCTTTAAATACCCCACTGCATCTTCTGGCTGGAGGCTCCACAGGTGACAGCATGGGACATAAGCTCTGCCTGGTTTGGCAGGGGTTTAAAGGCTTCTAACATGTGTGGCCAGGAGTGTGCTTGGGCCCGAGTGACTGTGAGCAGTACCACGCATGGTGCAGGGCAGGCATCTCGCATTGGTTTTTCTTGCTGATGCTGTGCAAGGGATGGCAGGTGCACAGGAGCTGTGCTGGTTTATTGTAGCAAAGCTCTGGGGATGGGCAGCAGGAATCAGCCTGGAGCCTTCCCTCCAATCTGGAGGAGAGGTACAGCCTGAGTTGGCCTCAATGGCTGGTGGGCATGGCAGGGACCAGGAGTACCAGGCTGAAGCTATTGACCTTTCTCGTCCCATGAGCCACATAGGAATGTCCCCATATGGCTGGGAGACACAGGACACGTCCTACACATCAGGGAGCTCTAGGATTTTTCTTCAAGGGAGATATCATTACAGTCCCTTGGGGTCCTGCCAGATAGAAGGATGAAGTTGCTGTGGGATTGCCCAGATCCCTTCACTTTTCTTTTGAAGGAGGAGTCCTTCTGGAAATGGCAGTGGCAGAATAGTGAGGTATTCCTTCGGGCTTCCCTTTTTTTTTTTTTTTTTTTAAATTTTACATTACACAGGGGTTTATTTTCACTTTTTTTGGGTTGATCTCAGTGCCAGAATGTGCTGCAGATATTTCACTGCAGAGTCAGGCCGCCAGATCCTCCCAGCTTCCTTGTCCTAACCTTTGTGTTGTTTTTTTGTAAACACACAGACAGCTTGAGGTTTATTTCTGTGGGCTCTGTAAGCTGATCTTTCCGTCACTGCTGGGGAACAGTATTGCAACATTCCTGCCTCTTCAGCTAAGGACATCGTTATGAGGCAGAGTGTATTTTTATCGGATGAACTCATCCAAGCTCATTCCTGACGTGTGCCTCTTTCTCCCCCACCATCCGTGCAATTCCCCTCGAAATGCACTTGTGAAGCTCTTGTGCAGCATTAGCCAAGTGCTACTGCGCTTCTGTTGCAGATGGTGACCTCAGTGGCCAAGGACATAGGACAAGGCAACCCAGCCACATCTGTTTTTACTCCTTTGAAGTCTGTATATAAGAGGATAGCTCTTTTCAAAAGTGCTTTTCCCTCTCTGCTCCCTCTTTTCCCTGGATGTGGCACAGGTCTGTTCCTTGTCCAGCGCTCAGTCCTGTTGAGCCAGTCTGCACAAGCAACATCCTGCACTCTCCAGGCCCACTCATCCATAGCCCTACAAGAGCTTCCCTGCAGGGATCTGGCACTGGGACCAGCTCAGTGTTAAGGACTTGGGAGAAATCCCTGACCCTGCTGCTCCCAGGTCCACACTGTGTTTTTGGGAAGCTATGGCTGAAAGGAGCAGGGGTGTTAGAGGAAGCAAACATGCAAGTAGAAGGCATGAAGAGAAACCTGTGTCATAGCCTTTATGAGGAAGACTCATCCCAGACAAGGACCAGGTTGACAGCTCCATAACAACTGCCTGTTCTTCATGGAGAATTTGACTCTTTCACCACGAGGATACCAGGGCAGGGATAGGAAGAAAAACAAGTGAATAGGTGAAAGAATCTCCCCTAGAAATGCCCCTGGGAGAGATGTGTCCACACTGTATCTTACCCACGGTGAGTGACTGCATCTGCTTTCCACTGGCTGAGTGCTCTCTGGGGAGCATGACCAGACTGAAGAGCTGCAGCAACTGAGGAAACCATTACCAGCTTTCCCAGTGCCTATGCCCTGGTCCTCAACTGTTGGCAGGAGATCAGAGCTAATTAAAACCTTTATGTGGAAACTTACTTTTCTTGCATGAGGGACTTATTCATAGGAGCCCAGCAGTCCTGTTTTCTCCCTTTCATAAAAATAGCGTATTCGCTCTGTTGGTGATGTGATATTTTGCTCCAGAAGGGCACATTTTTCTACATGTTCTTTCCCCGATTTGTTCAGCTAGTGCCCATGACTTCATTTATTTATTGTAAATAAACAGCTGATACCATTTCTTGCAAGCTCTCTTTCTGTGCTGCTCTTTGTTACTGCTCTGGCAACAAAACACTTAATTGCCCTTTGTCAGGCAGCAAATTTTTTGTACCCATTTGGACAGGGCTGTTTTAGTGTGACATTGTTAATTAACCCTCTGTCTCCCAGTCATGTCCAAAGTGGTAATAGAGCCAGCCCTGCTCTTAAGACCAAAGGATTAGCTCATTTGAGTTCAATAATGCCTCTGGGATTCATGGTGGCTATTTGGGGATTTTTCTGTGTAGATGGAAGGTGGAAAATATCTAAAATTCAAAAGACTATGGAGTGCAGTTTTAGTAATTAAGGCTCATTCTTGATTTCAATTTACCCATGCTACCTATGCAAATAAGTATGCTAATGGCCATTGGGGCCCACCTGAATTTCAGCTGTTGAGATGCTGAGCATCTCTGGTACTATTAACGACTCTTCATGCAGCCTGCAGGAGCACACACAGAAGTAAATTTTTCATCTGGATCTAATAAGTCATAGTGTTTCTAGGTAGCTGTGGCTACCTAGTTGGAGTCCCACTCAAACTGGGTGCAGTTAGGGCGTGTCTGTTGTGCTCATGTCTGTGGGAGCTTGAAACAGACCTCACCTGCAGGACGGTGGTTGCTGTCTCTGCTCGAGGATTGGACTGTCCGTGCTTGGATTTGCAGGAGAGAGATGGTGGGAGTGGCTTTGGAGGGGACCAGCAGAGGGATCAGAGCAGCGCTGTTTTTGTCAAGCTGCACCCATGTTGTGGGGTCTAGGGCGAGGCTGTACAAACGTTGCCTCCATGCATTGCCGTGAGTCCAGGGCTGACATGGGATGAGGCTGGTAATTGGGTGTTTCCACCAATGCTGCTGGCAGCAGGCTGGGACCAGCCCAGCCCTGCTGCGTGTTCCTTTCAGTTCCTGGAGTCTGCCAGTGGCCTGAGGGGACTTCTTTTAACCTGCTGTGAGAGACTCAGTGTTATAAAATCCCATTTATCTGAAAAGGCTTCTCCTCTCTTGCAGGTTCTCCAGGTCAGATGAGCTGTCCCGGCACAGGCGCTCCCACTCGGGGGTGAAACCCTACCAGTGTCCTGTCTGCGAGAAGAAGTTTGCTCGAAGTGACCACTTGTCCAAACATGTCAAGGTGCACCGGTTCCCACGAAGCAACCGCTCCGTCCGCTCCGTGAACTGATGGGTCCCACTCTCCCCTTCCCGCCCAGCCATCCTACAACAGCCAATGACAGCACTTTGCTCACTATATTTCTAGTGATAATTTATTTGTCTCCACAGAACAGTCAATGCTGTTACTTGATATCACCATGTTTGAGTACCCCATGTCCTTCAAAGATGATTTGAGAATGAAGTTCTTTTTGGGTCAGGAGAGCGGGGCGCCTCTTCCTTTTTTTTTTTCTTTTAAGGATATTATTTTCATTTCCTTCTATCTGTCTCTCCTTTGCTGCTGCTTCTTTTGGAAATTACAGTGTTTTATTTTTAGCTGTTTTCTGCTGCACAGGAAAATGTAAAAGTTGCTTGCTGCTAGTTAATTATAGCCCTGGCATTCCTGAGGGCTTTGCTCATGTACAGGCCATTCATTGTGAGTTTTTATTAAGCTGCTCTATTTGTCCAGTTTGGAAACAGCAAATTCCTTTTGAAATGAGAACAATTCCTTTGTTTTTGGGTCGTCTGAGCCAAGGATTTGTAGGGGCTGGCCATAGGAGGAGGAACAGTGGGAGTCGGGGATGGGGCAGACAAGGCTTGGAGAGCACTGGAATGTGCCTCCATGCATCTCTGATTTTCCCGGCTCACATTTACCTTTCCCTTGGCTAGGGCTATATATAAATATTTATGTATATATATTCATACATACATACATATATATATATTTAAGCAAAGGCACGTCCCAAGCAAACCCAGAGGCTCAGGCTGGATGGAATGGCTTGGAGTGGAGCCTTTGGAACTGTGTGCGTGCTTCTGTCCTGTGCTGCCAAGGGGTGAAAGGATGCCCAGGTGTCAAAGGATGCTGCTTTCCTTTGAGGCTGGTTTGCAGCATCCACTGTCTTTAGCAGAAGAGCTGTTGTCTGCACACAAAGCAGCACAAAGATGTTTGTGAGAGCCTCTGAGCTCTGTTCCTGTCTCTGCTCCTGCCCCCTCGTGTGATCTGGAGGGAGAAAGGAGAGCCCCAGCCGCGGGGGTGCCTGGTGAGCCCTGGGCATCGCCACATCCACTGTGAGTGAAGGCCTGGCTGGCTGGAGCTAAGTCTCTCTTTGCCTGCTGGCTGGCAGGGTCTGTAGGCTGTGCCTGTGCCCAGGGAGGGTGGGAGGCACCGTGGCCTGGTGGGGCAGCGCTGGGAGATCGGGGTCTAGGGGTGACCCTCGGTGCTAATCCCCTCCCTCCCGACAGCCATGTCAGAGCTCCATGCAGCTGGGGTGGGCGAATGGGTGAGAACAGTAGCCAAAAGAAACAAATTTGTGTGATAGCTGGCTAAGAAGGGAATTTAAGCAAATGATCAGATGGTAGCAGGCAAGTGATTTTATTTGTGTTTCTTCTTGTTTCGTTTTTTATTTTGAACTCTGGCAATTGTAAGAAGCTTTAGAAGAAAATAGAATTCAGTAATTAGGAATGATTTTATAATGGATGTTGCATTTCCTTTCCATTCGCAGATGGCATCTGTTTGTCTTTTCTGTCGGCAAAATGGGAAGTAGGAAAGTGTGATCCTAGCGCTAGGCAGAGCAGGACCCGTGCTGTGCCAGAACAGCAGGTCTAGCTAAAGTGAATGCATTCCTTTTGTCCTCTAGAAATTAATATAAATGAACTATCATCTATTGACTGGTTTATATCACATCCTATGAATGTATGTAAATAAAACTGTACATAGATGCATATCTATATAAAATATCTTTTAATAACATATCAAATTTGTGTAAATTGGAAACAAAAATACCTATAAAGCCAGTGTACATAAGTTACAATTCTGTATATTTTCTTTTGTTCTTCATAAAAATATATTTACTTTGACAATAAAATGAAAATGGAAATTTTAAATCCCTCCTTGAAATTATTATTCATTAATTTCCTTTATAGCCAGCTCTCTAATCAGGACAATCGCACTTGAAATTTCGATTCACCTGGATGTAAATTTTCAGGTGCTGTGTAACAGGGAGAGGATGGAACAGTTCTGAAGTTATCTTCAGTTTTTCTCATCTCAGAAAGTTCTCGGAAGGCGCGAGATGTCTCAGCTCTCTCTTCGCTGGAGCCCTCACGCCTCGCTTGGCAGCCACACTGGGACACAAACGCCTTCCGTGGCTCCTGACTGCTGTGGGACAGGTCTGCAGATGCAGTAAAACTGTGGTTAATAAAGCAGAGCAAGCAGGTTTTGAGGGAATTCCAGCTTTAGCGATTAGTGTGGAGGAGGAAGGGCTTCAAAGTCTGCTTCAGACTGTGACAGTGACTCACCGTGTGATCCAAGACAAAGGACTTGATTGCCATGTTCTGCAGTTCCCTTTCTTGTAAAATGGGGATAATAACGCATCACAGTGGTACTGTGGGCCTTAATCTGCATTTGTGTGACCCTTGGTTGGAAGGAGCAAGCAGTAAGACCAGTAGTCACAGGATTAAATTGATACAGAAAGGCCCAGCACGACGGAGGTCTTGGTGCCAGGGCACCTCAGTTGGCTCTTCTGTAAATCCCACGCCTGAAAGAATGATGTGAAGGAGCTGTGGTAGGAAGCATGGCCTCAGGCCTGAGGAGAAGACACCCTGTTCTGCAACATCCATTGCTTCCATTTGTAACAATAGGGGCATGAACACCATGCTCTTGTGATCTGAAAGCCGGGACATCTCTTGCACTGTGCTTTTGGTTCTTTGTCCTCCACTGGAAGAAGAAACCAGCAACATGACTGGTGTTAAAGTCACTTCTGAGTCTCCATGGGAGCAATGGTGCAGTGGGTCCAGATCTTCTCCCAGCAAGAATCATTCTGACACTAACAGGCACTGAGGGATTAAAGTCTTTCCCTGAAGAACAGCCACCAAAAAGCGCCAGCTGATGAGCCTGGGCTCTCCAGACCCCTGATTATTTTTCCCAGAGAATCCCTTTGAGTTTGGCAAGAGGACCGAGGGATGAGGCAGACTAAGTTCTGTGCACTCCAGGTTGTTGTTACCTCCTGAGGTGTAGCCTGAAGATCAGAGGGCTCAGGACAGCGGTTTTAAGCTTTAATTAGCAAGCCTGCACCAAGAGGATCTGCAATTCCCTTCTGTTCTCACCCTATCCACTTCATCTGTTAAACCAGCTGCTTTATTTTAACCAGCATCTCAGTCTCTTCCCCATCTCACCTGGAGTTCTGATATTGCTGTAAAGTTGGGCAATTCACCCTGCAAGACCTTTGGGGCAGAAGTTGCTATTTTTCTGCAAGAGGTAATACTTAAAGCTGAAGTGGAGTAATGTAAAATCCCTGCTGTTGGAGCACAGCAGGGCAGAAAGATCTAAGTTATGTTTTAGCCTGGAATATTTTCCATGAAATGCATATTCTCTCTCTTTTTTTTTTTTTTCTTTTTCTCTTTGTTTTAATAAGGGTTTTGAGTGTGAATTGTGGGGTTTTTTTCTAGTTAATACCTAAGGAAATATAAGTTTATGTAAAAGTTGCAATATTTTGCTGAAAAGAGTAGAGCCATGTTTGCTGTGAAAGCAGAGTTAGTTCTGCATGAAATGAATGACACTGTCAGAGTTTTGTCACAAAAAACTAGAACTTTCCCAAAGAGATTTTGATGTTTGTTTTATGTGGAATTACTGGCCTGGCTGGGTTTTGCTGATTCATGAGAAAAATGTGGCCTTGCCTTAAGTCTGGCTTTATCCACCTGAAGGTAAATATATATTTAAGTGCTTTGATGCCACAACTAGATAAGTTTATTATGTCCCAGCTTCAGCAACTCTGCATGGCAAAGCACAGCATGGCATGGTTATGCATATGCCTAAGTCTCATTGACTTGAAACCTCTGTAATTTCTGAAGTGTGAATGGACACATGTGCAGTGGTACAGCCTTCACAAGATGATCATGATCTGGTTCCTAATGCTTACCAGAACTTTGTGTGTTTTTAAAAGGTTTATAGTTCCTATGTCAGAACTGGTGGTGAAGGAGTAGTGCTAGGAGAGGTAAGGAACTATCACCTGGGGAGGCTGTACTGGAGGAATGGGCTAAGCAGAAGGAATAGGAGTAAAGTGATCTTTCTCTAAGGTGACCTGACTTCTGTGACCTGTGCTTAAACATAGTGCAGAGGAGAGATGTGTCTGAGACCACAGAGCAGCACAGAGGGGAAATGGGAGCGGAACCAGGATGTCCCAAATCTCCTTTGCCCCAGACAGTGGCACAGATCACATGCCAGTAACACGCAGCGGGTTACAGGAGGCAAGGAGTAATAGGACACATGAGACATCAGGTAAACAAAGAAAGGTAAAGATGGGACACAGGTAAAGTCAGGTTGCACTGATAATGCGTGCTTTTGGAAAGGATGCCGGGGGAGAGGAACGAGATCTTGCTTGCTGGTGTGCCACATGTGGGAGTCACCAAGGCAGAGCTCCCTAGAAAGAGTCCTGCCTCCCTGACCTGTGTTGTGTGGGACTTTTTACCCCGGCAGTTTTGAGGGGAGCTCAGGGAGCTGCACCCCTGTGGAAAGCAAACCAGCCCGTCGAGCAGGGTGTTGTGATGGAAGGTGGCAACTCAGGCTCCCTGGAGGAGCACTTGAGTCTAGATCCTGTGATATTTGCAACAGTTTTCTGCTTCCCGCCCTCCCTGGGGGTTGTTTTCACTGAAGTCCTTGTGCCAGGAGCCTTTTCCTTGTCTAAATGGCCACTATACATTTAATCCAAACAACCAGGTGACTCCAGCACAAAGCTGGTGGCAATAATCCAGCGTTAATGATTACCCTGGGCCCCTTGGGTTATGTAAGCCTGGATGTGCTGTACTCAGCTCTCGGCTCGGACCTGCCCTCCCCGTCTGGGAGAAATACCAAGGACCTGCCAACACACATAGAAAGTTGTTTGGAGCCAGCTGGGATTTTCCTTTTGACAGCACCTATGAAACCCGTTATTCACTCAGTTCAGTGATTGCCATGCCATGCTTGCTTGTTATTCAGAGATGTTGCTCTTAAAGAATGAGTTGTGCTAAGCTCCCACTGGCTTCAGCACAAGCCAAAGACAGTGACTGCCATGACTTATCCAGGGGAAAAATTTCCCAGCTAAGGCAGGAGCTGCAAATCCCAGCAGGTCCTTGGCTTCCCTTGCTCATTCCTTCTGGGACATTGGTGTTTTTGTGGCTTTTAATCTCTTGTTCCATGGGTGTTAGTTTCGTTCTTGCCTTTTTTTTTGGGGGGGGGGGGGTTGGGTAGGTGGGTGGTGTGAGATGTTTGAACGTGTGTGATGTGTGAAAAATAGATATTGAAGAATCTTCAGAGGGTTGGGACATAATGCCTCTTCTGGTCAAATGATCCAGATCACGAGGTTTGTAGCTCCTCAGTGCTCAGTGTTTCACAGGTCTAAGCTTTCATTTGCTCTGCCAGATCAGTGCAGGTTTTCCTCCAGCTGGAGCGGGAGCACATCCTTCATCTCTTGCCATGCTCTCTACTATGCTCTATTTTTCTGATGGTTTTGTGGTTAGGCTGACTCAAAGCCCATGTAAGTACTTGATCTCCTAAGGAGATAAGGCTGGAGGAACCTCAGCTCTTAGAGAAGTCTACTGCAGAGAGCTTTCATCAGCTCACCCATCCTGCCTACAGAGCGTGTGTGCCTTGGCCAGCATCTCACTGAGCCCCAGATTACTGTTCAAGTCATTCTGAAGATTAGAGCAACATCTGACAAGGGTTTGGCCATCATGGGAAGAGGGCAGTGTTTGCATCTCTGCCCAAGCACAGCAAGACAAAGTATTAGGTGGAATGGGAGTGAAATACAGGAATGACAAGCAGCAGTTTGGAAAGCCAGCTCTCCTCTTGCTCACACTGGTGTGGATCTGGTAACCCTTGTCCTGCTGATGTTGGATTCAAAAGCATCCTGAAAGGGAGAGAAAATCGAGGTGAATGTGGCCTATAGTTTTCTGTAAGGGAGCTGAGGAAGGAAAACAGAAACTGGAGAGAGTTATGGCATAAAAGGCACTGTTCCGTCTTTTCCAGTTAAAAGAGAGTGATGGGCTCGTTTCGCAGAAAGGGCTCTGCTTGTGCAGGAGGAAGGTCTGAGCTGTCAGCCCACGTCAGAGCAGCTGCTCTGCACTGCTCTGGGGCAACAGCAGCTTTACATCAGGAGGTTTAGTGAATAATAATAAGAGGGTTGTGCCTTGGACTGTTGGCAGTCACAAAGAGAAGGGTTTGGGACTGCTTGCTGTCAGTCCCTCAGGTCTCTTCCTTGTATGATACTGCTTTTCTCCTGAATCTGTAGCTGATTCTTGGAGTGGACTCAAAAGCAGAAATATTTTTATCCATATAAACCAGGAACCTCCATAGGCAGTCCGAGGCATTTAGTAGAAAAATCTATCCAGGAATTGTTTTGCATGTGACTGAGGGTGGAGTCCAGTAGCCCACAAAAAGAGAAGTACAAAGAATTACTGTTATGTATCTAAAAAAGATTCTGGCATCTGCCTTTCCTACTGAGTCCAGTGGGCCCCAGCATAAGCCCTGATACTTATTCCAACATTTTGGTTGCAAATACAGGAATTGGGCTACGCTGAAAAGCATTCAGGCAATTAATAAACTCACCTTCCATAAGTGGGAGAGTGACGTGAATATTTGAGTTTGGCTGTTGACTGCTGACTTTTTCTGAGAAGTCTATAAACAGCAGCCAGGTAGTCTCTCACTTTTTGTTTCTCTAGTGTGTGTTGTTTTTCCATGGACAACATGTTCTGGACCTTGGAGAGTTGGCCGGAGCTAGATTCATTCAGATCCTGTGTCCCTGGTGGCAGATAATGCATCAGGGAGGGCAAAGGGCTTGGAAATTTTGTTATGTCAGGATGGTGATCCTGCAGCCAGCATGGCTGCAATAACAGCTGGGCTGTGCTGACGGTGGCAGTGCTGGAGCAGGCGGCCCCATGGACCCCTGCCCGTGCTGGACCTCAGCTCCCCTGTGCCGCTTCTCGGGTCTGACTGGGACACTGTGGCTCCACGGAGCTGGGAAGTTCATGTCCAAGGACAGGGCTGACGTGGGAAGCCCTTGCTCTAATGAGACCTCTCTGCCTTGGCTGATGTAGAAATGGCCTCTGGTGCGGTTTTGTCACTGCTGGAAGTGGCAGATGCTCCTGGGGAAGGCCCACTTTGGCTGGAAGGGGAGCACAGGACGATGAGCAATCTGTCCCCTCTCAGAAAACCAAGTTAGTTACAGCTGACAAGTTTGCTGGTAAACTCTCCCACTTGCTCCTTAGGAATTAATGGCACAACTGGAGGGTGTTCATTTACCTGCCACCCAGGACCTTTAGTCTCCTCGCAGGGTATTGGTATTCGAACAACTGATAAATAAACACATATTAGTAAGACACTGGGTGGATTTTTTTGGTACTGAAACTCCAGTAGCCCTTCTCCAGTACTCCCCTGCCTGAGCTCCTGAGCACTAATCCCTCACTCAGTGTCCCTGGCATTGCCTGGTAGATAATCCAGGCTTGAGATCAGTAACAGCCCTGAAAATTTAATGTGAATCAATCTCTGTCATGCCTAAAGGAGAGATTAGCAAATTAGAATTGGTCCTGATGACTTCATGCAAGTTACTTGATACCCTGTGACTGATCCCTGGTGGGTGGAAGACCATGAATCCAGGGAGAGCTGGAGCCACCTTCCTAGCTTTGCTCCTGCATTTTCATGCCAACCTCATTGAATCAAATTATCTGTTCTAAATTAATAATGGTATTTGGCAGCTCTCTAGCATCTTCCAGCTGAGGAGCAGAACATACTTCCCAGTGGGAAATTAAGCCTTTCCAGCCCCTTGAAGAATAGTTGTCACCTTCACTGTGCAAGGTCAGAAAAAGGATTTAAAGGGTTTGATCAATAGTCCTTGGGGAGCTTGTGGCAGAGCTGTTGAGGAAGTCCAAATGTACCAGTTCCTCCTAAGACCCAGACGTCAACCACAGCTTAATGATTTGGTGTGATTTGGAGCCATCTACACACTGATGTATAGATGCACACTGGGGGAGAAGTGGGGAGGCTTTTTAGCCCTCTGGGTAGGTGTAAGACTTGCATGAGGCGAAATGCAAGGAATGACAAACGTTCATTCTGCTGATGTAGCAGGAGTGATGTTGGTGCAGGTGTGGCCCTTGCAGCCTCTGCAGGACCTGGGGAGCAGTAGGGGAACAACTGGGCTGTATCTGCTTGTGACTTTTTGAGTCCTTGCAATGGCCCTTGCAATGACCTCTGCAAGACAGGGTCATGTTCTTCATCTTCTGTGGGGGCATGTTGGCTCCCACAGTAAGTAGCAAGAAATTCAGCTCAATTTTTTTTCCTGCCTTTATCACCCCATAAAGCACTTCCATGCTGGTGAAGCTGTCACCCTTGTGGTGTGACCAAGAGGAGGCTGATTAGCAGCCTCACAGGTTTCCTTGCACTAAAGTTCAACTTGCACCTTGCACCAGTTTCCTAAAAATCCACCTACAATCTTTCCTCCTTAACTTTGATATGTTCAGCTTACTCTTCTCAAACACATTTGTTTTAAGGAAAACGACCTGCTGCTGATGCACGAGCTGTTATCAATTAACCCAAACATTTAGATTGCATAAGAGTGTCTGTTTTGAAAGTTAGCACAGAAGACCTAGTCCAATGTAATCTATGCTGTTTATCCTGATCTCTCATTCAACTTCTGGAACTAGATAATTTGTGTGGGAATTAATAAACTATACTCTTTGCTGTGATAAGTTCTAATTATTGCTTTCCAGGCAGTTTATTTGATCAACAAATAACTAGTCACTAGCTAGAGCAATGTGCTGTTGGCAGAGATTTCTACCTTGTAGTGACTAAGGAGGTATTTGTAACCCACAGAGAAACATTGCAAGTAGGGTCTCTTTGCAGTATATTTGCAAAGCTAATAGCCTGAGTCAGCTGGCGGTCTAACAAGATGCACAGGACTTATAAAGCTGTTGAGAAAAGAAATAAATTCTTTTCCATTAGAAAAAATTGAAAGTGTTCACCAGAAGAGCAAGGGAGGCAAGAGAGGCAGGAGGACTGGTAATGTGGTGGCAGGCAGTCACTGGGGATGCTGGCTGTGCTGGTTTGCTGGTCCCTCACTGTGGCAATGCAGCACCTACACCTGCCAGTGCTGGGTGTTTTGAGGTGGTGCTACTTCTTCCTAATTTTCTCTCCACTGAGGCTCCCCTTGTGAAATGAAAAAGTTGTGATTTTGCCAGAAGGGCTCTATGAGTGAGCTAATGTTAAAGACAAATAAAGTTTTTAGTGCAAAATGTGGCAGCCAGCTGGGTGTTTATTTGAGTGAAGTGCTGTTTGGGGACTTGTTGTGGTCACACAACTGCAGAGACAATGAGGAGTGAAATCTTCTCTAAGTTTGTCTTTGAAGACTCCTCATGAAGCCATAGTTAAGACTACGTTAGCAAAGAGAAAACCTCTGGAGAGAGAAGATATTTAAATATCCAAGGTCATATTCCCAGTCATTCCTAAGCTCAGTCATTCTCCACCATGCTTTGCTATGTTTGCTCAGCTGTATTGTTGGGGCAATGCAGAGGCATTTGCTCCCCAAAATTTTTGGATGGGCACAAGAACAAGGTGGACCTCCTTGGTAAAGGTGGAACAGCAGCTTTTGATGTCCTGCCTCATGTTTAATCTGGGAGCCTGATAAGCAGCAGTACATGGATTTGGAGCCTCTCCTGTTTAGGCTCTGGGTGCAGAGACCCACAGAAAAAGAGCTCTCACCCAGGTGAACTCTCATTTCTGTCAGTGAAGGCAAAAACCTCACTGAATCTGTCAGAGCCATGGCTTTATGCTCAGTTTGTACTGGGGTACCTTCCCTCCCAGGGCTGATGACTCTGCTTGCTGGGCCCATCTGGGAGGGAGCTGGGAGCCTCACCTGGGCTGGGTCTAATCAGAGGTCTCAGCTGAGGAGCTCAGGTGAAGGGGTGGGATGGTGATGGGGAGCTCATCGCTGGCCAGGGAGGTGGTTTGGGTGTAGACACCTTCAAGGAGGCAGACTACAGCAAGGAGCAGCTGGCCTGCATGCTGAGATACTTTGAGGAATGAACCTTCAGCAGGTACTGTGTAGGGAAGGCTATGACTGACATGGCTGAACCCTTTGGGTTTTTTTGAGGAAATGGGTTCCATTCAGGTGTGAAAGAGGCTTGAGGCTGGTGGCTAAAGCCTGTTTTGCTGGTGTTTAAGCCCAGGCAATGATAAATTGTGCTTGGCTGGCAGAATGTTGTGGTGCTCCGTCAGTGAGGTGTTTGAGCTTAGTGTCCTGTTTGTGTTTGGCTCTGCTCAGGGATGTAGGATTGGTCCCTGGCTCAGCTCAGGTGACTGAACCTAGGCTGTGCCACAAACTATGACTCAGGGGATCATGCTCCTTTCTGGACCTGTTCTCCTTTTTCTTCTCTTGGCAAAGAAGAGAGGGCTTCCTCCTTCTCCAGTGTCCTAGTGTAAAAATAAACCTATTTTCAATTATTTATTTTCTTATTCTCTGGATAAAAGAGGCTGTGCTCTGAACCACAAAGACAAGCACACAGGCTGTTTTTTGTGAGGCAAGGAGAAGCAAACAGTTTTGCCTCTGAGCTAGAGAGTTTCCTAGTACAGGGCACAGTCCAGATTTTTCCACGTGTGGGCTTGAGCCCAGACATCACCCTGACAACATGTGGGAACATAAATACAAACAAAAATAATTTCCAGATGAGGGATGTATGCAATGTTTTCTTTTACTGGCATTTATGCTTGCTTATTTGGCTGGAGTTGACAGTCAACTCTGCTTGTTGCAACAGGGCAGCGGGAGGATGCTCAAAACAGTGAAAGCGCCTGTTCAGCTCTGCCTGCATCCTCAGAGGGATCCAAAACCCGTGGCAGACACCTTGGGGAGGCTCTGCGCAATTTTAAGAGGGAGGCAGGGCCCAGAAACCAGCAAGAATTGTCTTGTCAAAGCAAAACCTTTTGGGGAACCCTGACTGCCCCATAACCATTCAGGAGCTCTTGTTCTGTGGTGCATCTCGCCAGCGTTTCTTGTCTGGCAGTGCTGTGCTAGCCCTCCTCCTTGTGGTGTGTCCTCGTGGATCTGGGTAGGACTCCATCCTCAGGAAGTGAAAGCAGTACCCCAGCAAAGGAGGTTTTGCATTTTATCTTCTTGCACTTGCAAATAGCACAAGTGGGTTTTTCAAGGTGGTTTTTGGTTTTTTTTGCTGGCAGAATCCCTAAGCAGCCAGGTGTCAGTGGGATAAGGGTTTGCTTGGGTTGAATTCCCAGCATCTCCCAGGTTACTTGTGGGGGAGGAAGGGGAGATACCAGGGCTGTAGTCCCTTGTTTTACACTGTCACCAACTTCTCATTCCCTTCTGCTTTGTGTGCCTTTTTCATGGGCTGCCCAGTCTGCCTCTGATGCCCCCTGAATCTGGGGGTATGAAAGCAGTACCTCAAGCTCCTTTTTATAGCAGAAGATAAATCCATGTCCTCTTACATGTGTGTATATATATTCCCATAGATAGTACAGTAAGATGCTGCTCTAAGCAATGCCATCAGGATGCTCTACTGCAGTCCTTGAGGGGGGGTCCTGGTATAGCTAGGCACTGAATTTCTTCCCAGCTTATCCCCAGGGCACCATTAGGAAAGACAATAATGACAGCAACTTAAAATTTGTGAGTGAAAAACAAACAGGGCTGATTTGTGCTGGCTGCCCTTACAGCTATGTCTCCTCCTTTTTTTTTTTTTTTTTTTTTTTTTTTTTTTTTTTCTCTCTCTGGAAATATCAGTCTTGAATGTAGCTTCAATATATTACAATAGTCAGCCCTTGATGTTGTTGCTTTGAGGCTGTACATCTACCAAGTCTAAAAATAACTAAATAAATCACTCAAATGAGGCAGTAAGCAAATAGATTTGCCCACCTGTTTATTAATAAACACATGCACACGAACATATATTTCTATATTAGAACATGGCTCTGCGTCCCCTGTGGGTATAAAAAGAAAAACACCTGGCAAAGAGTGAGGGCAGTAAGGCAAGTATGAAGTTTCCACAGTAAACATATTTGTGTTTGCTGAGCAAGTGTTGCCTTAGGAAGGCAGCGAGGGGAGCAGCTCCTGCTGGCTTGCAGAGCCTCAGATTACCAAGCACAGGGGGAGAGACGATTCTCTGACAGCTGCAGATGTGCAGGTTGCAGTTAGAGCACACAGGGGAGCATTTGAGAGATGGGACTGGCAAGAAATCCTTCCCAGCCTCTCTCCATGCTGACTGTACCTGTGTAAAGTCCAAATGCATTTCCTCCTTGGAGTGTGTGGCTTGGAGAAAGCAGCCAGGAGATACCAGCACCAAAGCTCAGCTTTGCTGTTGTGCTTTATTTTGTGGAGGGTTTTTAAGTGTTATTTTATTTATTTATTTTCTGGGGCTTACTGCCTGGGGAGCTGTTCCTTGGGAAGGCTCAGAAGATGCCTTACTCTTGCCGAAATATATCTGCTGACTTGCAGAGCACTCTTTTCACAGCATCAGTGTAAAGGTGATTCAAGCAAACCTATCCTAGTTGGTTTCATGGTAATTTGTGTCTAAGCTGAATATAGGGGTAAAGGATGAAGGAGGCACAGGAGGAAGCTGGGGGAAGAGTGCGCCCAAGGCGTGCCAGGCCCTGGCAGAGGGTCTATGGGAAGGGAAGATCAGGGTCTCACAGTGACAAGTGTCATTCCTTTGCTGTGAGGTCAGGGTGGCTGAAGAAACTCCAGATGGATGCATCCATGGCTACTTTTCTTCTTTCTCATTCCTGTCTGCAAACTGTGATGTGCTACCCTTCCAGCCATACTGCTATTTCTGCTCCCTCACAGGGTCAGCTGAAACATGCTGAACAACAGGCAAAAGGATAACAAAAAGGACTGCAGCAAGGTACTATCTAACTGGGACACGTTAAGATGTGTGGGTGGGTGTCTTGGGTCTTTCTACACTGCTTTCTAGCTCTGCAAAAGATCCAACTGTTTAATTAAGGACCATGCCTCTTTAGAATTAAACCAATAGTCTTGCACTGGATTAAGACCAAGCCTCCCACCCAAGTGCCTCCAGCTGTCCTGGTGCAAAGGCAATGTCAGGTTCACACCTGAAAGTGTTGCACCTGGGCTGGGCTCCTTCAACATATTTTTAAAGCTTTGGGTCCTCCCACTCCATCAGCAGTGGCAATAAAGATTGTTTTTGTGAAGCTGTTGGATAACATAATCAGCTTCACAGCTTTACTTACGTGGTGATTTTGCTGACCATTAGTGTGCAAAACCTGAATGTTGGAATTACTCATGTGGTCTTCACTCTGGATTTGACATCTAGGGGAAGGAGGATCAGAAGTGTTAGAACGTGCTGTGATTCAGTGATATGTATGTCACTGCACTTGGTTGCACGACCTGTGTTTTTCTGCCTGGGATCAGCTGTTGTTTAATCAGAATCACAAAATGATGTTTAATTAGGTCACAAGTGGCAGTGAACTGTCATTTCTTCTGTGTATTAAAAGCCTTGAACAGCCTGGAGAAATCCCATGAAGTAGACTTGCCATGCCCTATCTGTCCTGAGAAACTGCCTTTACCTTGGGACAGGGCAGACTTGGACATTACTGTCCTACTCATTTCTGGTTGTGTGTAAATGATTTGTGTCAGCAGCTGCTATTTGCAATGAGATCTTCCAAAAAGAAACTATAGGCAGAGGAATACATCCAGGGCTGGCAGAACCCTTCTTTGAGCCAGGACTGCTAGCAGGAATTAGAGAGGCATTTTTTCCTCCTATTTTCATTAAAAGCTATGTTTAGTTGGGATGAGTGTTGTCAGAGACATGTGGGACCTGGCCATGTAGGCACAAGAAATCACTGAAAGCAATGGTCTGCTGAGGTCCTTCGGCATCGGTGAACTGAAGAAAATGTGTGTGTTCCTAAAGTAGGGGCTGACCGAGTGAGGGCCATCTTTAACATGTTCTTGCTCTGCTGGTGGACAAGCCTAAAGCAGCCCCAGTTAACAGGTCCCTCCTGGCTGTCCACAGATGCTATTTCATTGATGAAAACCAGCAGCTAGCACTGAAAGCTGTGCAAAGAGTGGCCTGCCAGGCACTTGAAACAGCAGTGAGGGAGGCTAGACATGTTTAAGCAATAGTAGGGGATGGGTCATATAATTCTGCCGCAGCAATCTATTTCCATTTGGTTCTGCCTGCTGGGCCCAAGGCAAAGCATAACTCACCCCTGGAACGCTTGTCCAAAGGACAGAATCTAGTGAAGCTAAAACAGGATCATGATCTTTTTCCTTAGCTCTTAAAACAGAATAACGTATAATGCCATTAAACTGTGGAAATCATTAAGTGACATGCTTAGACACTTGCATGTTAAGTGACTGTCAGAGACAAAAGATCAGAGGAAATAGGTCTCTACCTAAGCCTGTTGTTGCATGATTTCTGGTAGAAAGCAGCTTTCTGAGGAACTGGACATTATTTTGGGATATGTATGAAAATTCTGGTCATCTCATGGTTCTACAGTTATTTTTGAAGTAGGTCCATGAGGCAGCTCCTAATACAGGTGAGACGCATGTTTTTAAACAAATAAGAAAATTTAGGTTAAATATTAACTTTTGGTCATTTCAACTTTGATAGCTTTGTCCTTCAGGCTGATCATTTAATGAGCTCTTTTCTGTTGTTACAGCAACTGCAGCCCTGGAAGACCTTGATGTTCAAGTCGGGGGAAAAAAAACAAATTAAAGCTTGTCCTGAAATTTGCTTAGGCTTCTATTGATAAGTGTCTGTGCTCAGAGTCAATTGTTCAGACAAACAAGGCTTGGAAATGTACCACAGGGTTTAATGCAATCCTTGCACAACCCCATTCCAAGCCACGGGCTCTTGTGCGCGCTGGTAAAAAAAACCCCAACACAACAAACCAACAAACCTTAAGTTTTGTGGCCTCTTCTGACATGCACTCAGACATTCAGTGATGTTGTTTTAAGAAAGCAAACAGACTGGTCTTCTCCTCTTGCAGAGTTATCTCTACACACGCTGTAGCTCTGCCCCCAGTGTGCGGGGTCCTGGAGCAGTGTCTGAGGTGTGACACAGGCTGACTTTTGGAAGGACAGTGCTCATCTGCCCCCCCTCTTTCAGCATGTGTTTGGACACAGCACCATGCCAGATCTCAGCAGCTTCTTTCCTGTCCCTTTCACACACAACTTCTGGCTAAAAGGTCCTTTCTTCTTGGACCTCTCCAAGACTTAAAACATTCAAATTCCCCCTGAATGCTGGTTCTATCTTAAAAACTCTTTCTGTGATGATTTCTAAGCAGGTGTAAATCAATACCACCTTCCTGAATTCACAGCAAGTCCCCCACTTAATATCAAATGAGGTTTTGGCCACTTCAGCAGCAGAAACCTCCTCAGTTCTGTTTACATCTCGGAATGTCTATCTTAACAGGATTATTTGAGTTCTCTCTCTGATTTTTCAAGGTCAAGAATTTTTTCTTCATCTGGGCAATTGCATCTCCATCCCTGATATAGGCAGAGGTCCAGAATGAGACTGTGAGCACTATACACATTTTTCTTTCTAGGTAGAATGCTTCCACTCTTTCTTAGAAAAGTGTAAATATTTTAATGAAATGTGGGGCTACAAATGTATGGCTGAGTGCTCATCAAACTCATGGCAGAGCTGCTGTTGTCTTTAGTGTGCAGCCCTGAGGGCATCTTGTTTGAGTCATGTTTCACAATTGTTTTTAAATGTAAAGCTTTATGGTCCAATTTAAAGTACAGCTGGGAGGAAATGCTTTTTCTTATCCTGAAGAACACTTCAAACCTTCAAAAAATAGTCCTGCTCTGTGCTGAGATGGACTGACAGCTCCCAAACTGGAGAGAAGCCACCCACTATAACTAGTTAAAGCTGCAGTAATTTGGATTCTCTTGGAGAAGCTGAGAGGTGTTTAAATCCACAGTCTGAATCCACCTCTGAGCCTGCTGTCTCAGTGTGGATGGCCTGGCCAACAGCACTTTGCTACTTCATGTTTTTTCTTCCTGCTCTGGTTCTAAAAAGTACATTGTGGACCTGAGATAGCAACAGCGTTTTCACTGAGCTGTCACTGTGAAAGCTATTCCCAGGAACTGTTTCAGTTTCAGCGAGTCTGCATTTTCTGTCAAAATAACATTTTGTCAAAAACCTTCAGACTGTTTCTCATCCAAAGCCTGCTGAAGTCAATGAAAAACATACTTCTTCAAAAGAATTTTAATTACTATTAAGAATACCAGAATAAAAGCATAATCACATTAGGAATTTGCTCTCTTGAAGGAGGTTTATATTGATTTTTGTTTTTCTGGACTACTGAAAATTAGGAATGGGGCTACTGGATAATGATCTGGACTTCCCCTTGGTTTGAAAAATGGGGTATGAGAGCAGTCCATGCCTGCTAGAAAACATGTGTTTCTTTGATTGCTGCAGCAGTCTAGCAAGGGGCAGACACGACCACAAAGCGATACCCTGGTCAGATGTGTGTTAATAAAAATTCACTCCCATGCTTTTTTTTTTTTTTTTAAAGCAAAACAAAAATAAACCCTCAAGCAGCAGCACAGTCCTTTCCTCCCTTGAAACTTTTGGCTGATAGAGCATCAAGGATTTTAAAGATGGCTGAAGGAAATTGAAGAAGCAACAGTTTCTACATCACAGGGTTTTTTTTAAAGAGTGTAGAGTTAAGAATGCATGACAATAAAAGACAAATGAAATCACCTCTTCACCTAAATCCTTCCAGAGAATGCATGTGTGTGCTCACACAAATATCTTGGTGAGTTATTAGCCTGGAAGCCACTCAAGTCTTAGAGCGATCCAATTCTCTGGAGGAGAAGAAGAAGAAAGTAAAGCTGCCAACTTCATGCTTCAAGTGGAACAATAATCCTGAACTAAGAGAACAGCTTCCAAGCCTTCAGATGGCAAATTATTTATCTGCTGACACAGAACAATGCGCACTTTGTAGTTGATGTATGAGGTTCCCTATGTGTGCTGCATTAGAAAGGAAGGGGGTGTGGAGATATACAATTATACTTTTTTATTAATGGGGAAACACCCGCTCCCTCCACAGCTTTAAAATCTATAATTAGTCACAAGGGAATCAAAATGCCTTCAGCAGCCCCTTTTGAGGTGTTTGACTGTTTTGTTACTCAGACCAAAGGATGCTGCTGGCAAAAGTTTTCAGAGTCAAAGCTTTGGGATTATCTGCCAGTCCCCAGGACAGCTCTGGCTGAGTGTCCCAAAGGACCCCAGTCAGTGCACTCCAGTTGCTTTTTCATTTTTTCCTTTTTTTTCCATGTTGTGTTCTCTTATTTCTTTAGCTTTTTATTTTGACTGTGAGTCTTTAATGTGGGGAATCTTGCCTCCAAGACTGTCTGTAAAACACCTTTTTACCTCTGCGCCATTGGGAGGATGGCAGAAACACGGCTTGTTTCTCAACAGGGAAGAGCCATTTTGAAAGCCAGCCTTTGTTTTAGGATTGCCAAGCCTTGGCCCTGAAGCTGAGGTAACGAGCCAGGGCTCTGCCTAAAGGCAACTGCTTTTGGGCTTTCATTGCCTGAAGCCCTCTCTGAGGTGAACTGGGCTCGTTTCACCCAGGAACTGTCTGAGCTATCATGACTTTGCAACGTGATAATAAAATAAAATCTGTATAATTAGCAGCAGTTATCTGGAGCCAAAAAGACTTTTTATCTCAGCACAAAATATTTGATTCACCTTTTAATTGCTTTAACCTTTATTAAAGGTAAGGTTTTTCTGTGGAGTAGTTGCACCCTTGTCCACGATGAGTAAGTGGGTACTGCCCTCTCCAGCATCCCTGGAGCGGGCAGGATGCTGCTGCACGAATGGCCAGAGGCAGGCCCTGATACCATCTTTCCATAAAAAGCACCCACTGTACAGGTTTCCTCCGTAGTTTGCAATGCAGGCTGTGAGCCATAAGAAGTCCTATGGAGATGTTTTGCAGTGTTAAACAAAACTGTCTCCTGATGGGAACGAGTTCACATACCCAATAGATAAATATCCTCTGTCTGGTCATCAGGGTGGTGGTTACCTGCCCTGTGTGCTGGCTTTGTCCCTGGAGGGGCCCAGTGCTCAGCCAGAGTGGATACCCCTGGGGTCAGGGCCAGGGCTCGTTGCTTTGCTGTTGCCTGTTAGGGAGATCAATACGGGACTTCAGCACCTTTCATTGGAACAATCCTCACGTGCATTTACCATGTGAAAAAAACCCAGGTGCATCTCAAGTTCCCATTCAGGGTAGCACGTGTGTCCTGCCAGGTGGCTTGCATGGAGTGGTTCCTGTCTGGATGCATTGCCTCTGCTCCTGGAAAGTATGGCTTTTGCTGTGTATCCCTCAAACTAGAAGAGCAGCATGAAAAAACACCCCACGGTGCGTGGGGGAATGAAAAGAAGATCAAGGCTGTAAAGACCCCATCTCATGTTCTAGTGTGAACTACATTAATGTATCCATTTCCAGAGAGCAAAGTGAGGTGTTTTCTTACTGAAATCCTGTGGGCAGGAGGAAGCCACTGTCAGCTCTTGGAGTGTCATTCAGGGCAGGAGAAAGCTTTGTGGAAGCGCAAGACAAATGTGGTTTGGCGTTGGTGGTTTGTTGGTTCCCCCCCCCTCCCCGATCTAATGTTAAGACTAGTTCTTATGAGTAGTCTGGGTGCTGAGTTGGCAGATTTTCCTTCCTTAAACAAGACAGAAGACCAGTTCCAGTTATATTAACCAGGCCAAATGTCAATGAAGCTGATTAAATCCATTACCCCAGGCTCAGTTCCCTTCCTTGGCTGTTCTTTTGCAAAGTATTGATTATGATTTCTGCTGATTACCTTTTTTTTTGATAAAGGTATTATAAACCACTATTTTATCTTGAGGTATGAGCTCCAGCAAAGGGAAGAAACACAGACATGAAACTCTACACTGTTTGCTGCATTTAGTCAACCAGCTTGATGCAGTAAAAGAGCTTAAATCTATCTCTTTTCAGAGCCTTTGCTTCCTTGCTTCAGCACTGCAAACACCTGCAAAACCCTCGGCAAATACCTAATCACCACCTGTAATGTGACTGAATGGCAGGACCATTCCCAGACTTCCTCACCTTCACTGGCCTGGCCAGGGATTACCAAAGTTGATCTTTGCCTTCACTTTCTTTGAGTTTACACAATATTGCTGTTAAGCACATTGCAGAACAGCTTGGTGACTGATGAAATACCTTGCAGAGATGACAGGACACTGTGTAGATCTTCACACTGCACTCTCCCAGGAGAGAGGGGCACATTGCAATCAATGGGCCAGGGTTTGTCAGAAAGCTGCAGGCTTTTTTGACTGACGTACTCACTCTACAAATTATGTTGCAGTCTGATATGTTGAACAAGAAAAACCCTGACCTTGAACTGAATTCAGCTTTGCATTCAGAATGGCTTTTCATTTAAGCCCTAGAGATTTCTATCTTAAGAGCTTTCCATCCTGTACAACTGGGACCCCAGCACAGCAGAGGCATTTTGTGGTACATGTTCAGAGTAACAATCAGAGCACTAAGCCTCTGACAAGAGGGGGAGGTAACGTGAGGGCATTTGGTTTGCTAGCACCATGGAAGACCTCTTGGCCCTGTAGAGTTCTGTACAGATAGGTCTTATTTTGTCAAAATAGGGATTTGGGCACACACCCATGCTTGTGCTGTGCTGGTAAGACCAGCTGTGCTGCAGCCTGTCAGCAGGACAGGTGAATACAAGAGTTCAGCTCAACACTGGATTGTACTTCTTCTTACACCCTGCCTCACCTGGGTGCTTTTGAACGTGCTAAGGTGAGGAAAGCAGCATTTTGCCTCCTTGGAGATATGTGTTTTGAGGATTAAGAAGGGAATTTCCTCATGAGCAGGAGTTTGTACAAAGGGCTGAGGTGCTTTTCTGGTTGTGTGCCAATGTTGTCCAGTTGGTGACATTTCCACACAGGGAAAGTGGGCACAGAAGTAGCTGAACATGACATTTTCTATTGTGTTTGTTTTACCATTGCTGCAGGTCACTGTTTTATAAACACCTCATCTCTATGAGAAGGGGTTTATTCTTCTCCCAGCTGCAGGTTGCAGCATGTTGTAAGATGATCAAGCAGGAGCTCTGCCCTCAGGAAAAGAGGGATGGGGCTGCCAAGTTTGGCCAGGTGCTTGTTTCAAACATTTTAAAAGAGATACTCTGTTCTGCATTTATTTAAAATATGGCTAAATTGTTGGCAGTGAAACAGTTCAGTGCTTGCTGCAGGACATCTCTGCATGTGTAAAACAACACAGGTAATTGCATGGTGTGCACCTCAAGCTGCCTTTTTTACATTCAGGTGGTATGAGCATGTAGGTACCCAACTCCTAAGAGGTCAGACATTCTGAAAGGGAAAGATTTTCTCTTTGCCTTGGATCCTTTCCTTCATTGCTTCTCTTTCCAATAAACTCAGTCACTCCATGATGTCTTTGCTGCCAGCTTCCTCTGTGGCAAAAGGCAGTGATGTAGAGGGAGCAATGCAGCCCCGTGGCCACCAAAGCAGTGACTGCACCCACCAGCGTGGCTCAGCTGGGAGCAGCGCGTGGCTCTTCCAGGAGCCGCGTGGGTTGTGGTGTTGAGTGGAGTTGTTGCAGGTGCTGTGGCAATGCCAGGCATTGACAGATCCAGAAAACCTCATTCTAAACTTGGAGGAGAGTGTGTACCTTCCTGGACTTGGATCTGGTAGGAATCTGATTCCCAATCAGCATAAAAGCAAATGGATTTTTTGTGTCCAATCCCCTGAGTTTTGAAAATCTCAGCCTCTAACTCTCGGTGGTGTGTGTGTCTGTTCTCCCAAGTGAGGCAGTGCCCTGGGACAGCTGACAGGGTTCACTGAACTGGAAACTTGACCCTCTGTAACTCTTTTTGGACCCTGCAACTGCTTAGCAAGTCTTCCATTTTAACCAGTAAACTCATGTGGCACAGTTTTAATCCTTCATTGCTTCTGGAGAATGGTCATTTAAAGTGAAATCCTGGCCTTGGAGGAGTCGGTGGGAATTCTGAGCTGCCAGGGCCACAGCTCCAGCTGTCCTGTCCCCACAAGGGCACTGAGTGAGCAGAGGGGTGAGCACTCGTGTGCAGTGAGTGCAGAATAAAGCAGGGGGTCAGGAGGAGGAAGTCAGGGTGCTGAACTGTGCATTAAGCTGTTGCTGCTGCCAAGGGACTCCTGCCAAGGAGGGGAATATGCCCTTTCCATGCCCCATGCACAC
This sequence comes from Corvus hawaiiensis, assembly GCF_020740725.1. Taxonomy (NCBI): domain Eukaryota; kingdom Metazoa; phylum Chordata; class Aves; order Passeriformes; family Corvidae; genus Corvus; species Corvus hawaiiensis. The sequence continues at coordinate 13,124,607 of NC_063223.1, forward strand.
AGTCTCTCCTCGCTCAGTGTCAGGCCACAACGTACCGGGCACTTCTGTGAGAAAGCAAAATACACAAGTAAACAGCAGCTGCCTTTAGCTCCAAACACGTCTCAGTTGGTTGCTCCTGTGTTTTCTTGTCAGGGGAGTGGTTCAGCTAAGGGAAAGGTGATTGAACCATTACCAGAGGGGAAAAACACCTATTAAAAATGAAATAATTCAAAACACTGGAAGTGGCTCCTTTATGTGAGCATGACTGTTTGACTTGGCCGCTGACCTGTCCTTAGCAATGCTTTCTTCTCTCTGCTGCTGACAAACCCATGTTCAAGAGCTGTAGGGTGATTCCTGACCTGGAGGGAAGCAGAGCTGGAGAAGTGTCCTTGTCTATACTGGCACACAGGTTAGTTGGGAGAAACACTGATAAATGACAGGATGCTTGAACCAGCTGCAAGGATCTGGAGGCTGTGAACACTGAAGGATGTAAGAAAGGAAGGGAATGGGATGTTAAATGATGTAAAAAGCTTAAACTGAGCAACAGAGACTGTAGATCCAAATGTCAGATTATATTTCCTAATAGTGATTTCTGTCAATTTGTTGGATAATCCCAAAGAGAAGTAGTGGAAATCTTGTACATGGAGATGTTTCTCAAATTAGGTTTTGATGAAAACAGCAGAAAATACATACTTACATAAAAATCCAGTTGAACTAGATAATGTCAGTGTATTTTCCCATCTCTAAAGTGTGATTTATACTATAAACACTGCCAGACCCTGCAAACTAATCTATTGCACTAAAAGTGACTCAAACACGATTGCTTATATTTTTATACCCCTCATGATGTTAAACATTTGGTTTGCCAGGATGAGTGGGAGTATCCAGGACACACTTTACTGTGAATGGATTTCATGAAGTATAATTACTAGGCAATAAATCATACAAATGGGAAATTTCTCAGGCCTTGTGCTGGATGGTAGGAAAGGACAGGAACTGATTGTTTTGGGGGATCACATTTTTGTGTGAACTTGGAAGGAATTAAAACACCAGTGCTGCTTTTGAAGGGCCAGTTAGGGCAGAGGCCACAAATGTGTTCTTTACATTAACAGTAAAAAATTTATTTGCACAGCTATTTCTTGGATGGGAGCTTGCACAGAGACAGCTGGTTTTAATTAGGCAAACAGATGCAATAGCTGAGCAATTACAACTTGATCATGAGCCCATGGAAGGCGAGGGGATCTTTAGCAGTCTGTGCTTAAACTGCTTGTGTTGGGCAGGGTTAGACCTGCAGATAAGAAATCCTGCACTCATACAGCAATCTTAGGAAGCTGCTGGGAGTAAGATTTTTTTCCCATGGCAGACTCCATTTGTCCACCAGCATTCCTAGCTCTAATTTGGTGGTGGGTACAGGTCTTGGGGAACAACCAACTCATTGGCTTTGCTGGCAGCTCTTCCTGCTTCCAGTGTGGTAAAGGATAGGAGAATATGATTAGTATCCCTGCCATCCCTGCCATCATTTTGGGGGAGAGTGTAGGTATTTCTTGTATGGTGCCAGAGGAGTTTGCTACTCATCATTACAGAAATTATTACCAGTGGTAATTACTATAATGCTCAAAAGGGGTTTTGTATTACTACAGATAGAGTAAAAAGATAATTTCTTGCCAAAAAGAAATAAAAGTACGATCTCAAATAAAGATCTATGAATCTGTGACTGTTTTAGGCACTGATCCCCACAGTACCAAAGAACAACCTGGGCTTATCACCCCACTGAGGGCAAAAGTGCTTCTGTTGTTAGTGGCAACGTGAGGGGTTAAGCCCCTACAATCTGTGACTCATTATTCAGTGTCTTTAAGTATTACTTTTGTCTCCCTGCTTGTTACAGAGAATGTGCAGGGTATCAATAGGTGAGCATATATATGTGTATATCTGTGTGCATATATGTATCTGTGTGAGAACATGCACATGTACTTACAGTTACTTTCAAAAGAAGTAATTACAAGCTCCCAGCAGTCCAAACTCTGTATTATCTTATTATCATCAGCCACTGGGCTGTAGTAGAACAGCAACCTAGCACTGCTGAGAAGGACAAATACAAACTCAGCAAAGGAAAGACAGGCACTTGCTCATTCAAGTAATTGTAGAAACCCCCAGCTTTACCTGCCTGTCATAAAAAGCCATAAAAAGCTTCTGCAGGGGGTTCCTGTCCTCCCCTGCCACATCCTCTGCACCAGTGCAGATCCTGTTCACTGCATCCAGGAGAATTGGGAGAAAATCTCCTAAGTCAGAGTCCAGCCCTCAGGCTCTCGATCTGACCCCGAAAATAGCAGCTCTGGCCCATATGAGGTTGGGCCTACTTGCCTTCTCACTCTGTTTAACATCACTGACAACTCTTTGTAGGAGGCTTGTTTCTGACATGTACAAGAGGGCTCATGAAGCTCTGCTCTGCTGATTAAAACATGTGCAAAACAAACTGTGTCAAGTCCTGCCCTTCTCTTCCTTGGGAAAGCCTGCCCATCCAGGACAGCCAGCTGAGACCCTCTGTGAGCCTGTACTAGAGAGAAGAGAGAGTGGGAGCCACTGTCCTGTGGCTTATAAGGCTGCTTTATGAAAGACTGACTCAAACTGCTCCTCCACCAACATGAGTGTGACTATGTGGCTGTCCCAAAGCTCTCTAATCTGACAATGTCTGGCTTGGTTTCTCTATGTCTTTGTGACAGCAAATCATGCTGAGGTGGAGCTTGTCAGTGCAGGGTGAGAAAGGAAAAGGTGACCTAGCTGCTGGAGGAAAACCTATAGGCTTCTGTCCTCAGGCTGGGCACGGAGCCTGCCATCTGGTTGTTAAAATTACAGCTGCATCCCAGATTGGCCAGGTTCCCTCCTTCCCCCAGCTGGACCTCACTCTGGGAGCAATGCAGCTCACATCTGGCTTGCAAGTGCCTCTCTTTCCTCCTCCTTCTCCTACCCCCTCTAGTTCAGATCCCCAAATCCCTCTATGTTAGAGAAGGGAATGTGGAGGTGTCCCAGGCCTTCCCTCCAGAGATGGTTGGGTGTTGTTTTGGCAGCCCTCCTCACTCTAGTCTTGTCTCCTTCTGCACCCCCAGTTCCACTTCTGCCATGACCAAAATACAGCAGTCTCCTTTTCCTTCTTATTCCTGTTTAAAACTTTTCCCTGAACACAAGTTCTTCCTCCATGGGTGTCCTCACAAATTGCACTTGACCTCTGTTCTAAGCAAGAAGAAAGGAACTGGTATGACATGCAGGAATCACCAGACTCCACATTTGCTTAATTCTCTGCCACAAGGTGTTGGGCAGACCCTTAACCTTCATTCCTGCCTTTGTGATGGGAATGATTTGCAGCCCACTTCAAATTAGAGTGGGAATCCCTTAATTCCTTCCAGAATTACACCCTTGCTATCCAAACATCCAAAGTTTGAGTTTCATTACAGATCCTAGACCAACCTTTATGTCATGTTGCTTGATTACCAAAGTTCTTTCTTTGGCTACTTGATTTTTCATTGCTACTCCTGCTATGACTTTCCCCACACTGCCCTTTTTGTCAGTCTATATATTTTTCTGGTTGGAACTGTAGCTCTCTGGATAAGCAGTATCAAGTATTGCTTTGAATATTGAGCAATTACATGACAGAAAGCTCCTCTGCAAAGCCAATGAAACGGTCTCTGGTGCACATACAGATATCAACAGTGCTTTGGTGCTCTGTTCCCTTTTGCTTTATTAACCCTGGCCCTGTGGGCATTGAGCAATGATCCAAATTATATCTGTGCTGCACGTACAGTGCATTCTGCTGGCCACTTCTGCAGAGCAAGGCAGCGCAGCAGATTTCTGAAGCTGAGTACTCTACTTGTAAACACATTTTCATCAATAACATAAATTAGCTTGTTCTTGCAAACATCCATGGTGCATACATGACTTTTCAGCCAAGAAACGGGCATGCTCTCACACTAACCTAAACAGGGACAATTTGCCTCCCTAAGCAGCTGTAGCCACAGCAGGAACATTCTGCACCCTCTCGAGCAACTTTTATCTGCAATTAGTTTTTTAATGCTTCTTTCAAGTGAAGTCTAGGGCATTTGTGGTTTCTTTTTCTGCAAATAAACAAGATATTTTCTTGAGAGGGATTAAGAGAATGGTAGAGAAAAGAACTGCCTGACGGGGAAGGTCTCACACTCTCATGCAGAAAAGATGATTTCAGTATCGTGCAATGGGCTTTATTTTTACTTCTGATGGCATCTTTGGGGCTTTGTTGGCTACATGACAGCAACAGATGAACAGTGTGTTACTCATCAACAGCTACCTGGCACGACTGCCTAAAAAAAGAATAGAGCAGCGAACAAATACAGCAGAGAGGGAAGTGACGACAGCAGCCACATTTCAAATAAGATAATCTTTGTCTAAATGGTGTTTTGATGAAGAAAGATTAAATGATGTGCTGGAATGAGTGCAGTATGACTAATGAGAGGATTCACAATTATATGTGATAGGAGAGAAAAATATCAGAAGGGACATAAACCATCAGGCCTCCACACACTGGTGGATCGTTGGGGAAAAAATTTGCTGATTGGCTAAAGATACTGCTTTTGGCTGTTTTTCTTCTTCCTCTGAGATGTTTCAGCCCATTATAACTATCTCCAGAGGATCCAGGGATGAAAATCTGGGACCAGAATTGTCTTGCAGCAGCTCCAGCTATGACTGCATGAACGAAAAAAACTGGGGCTGATTTCTGGCTGGTCCCAGTCAGAGACCAGCTGCCCACTATGACACTGCAGAGGGTAGGAAGCATCTTCCCATGTTTTCATGGCCAAGGAAGCACACTGACATTTATCCAAGGGTGTATCCAACTGGAGACAGGCAGTTCCTCACAGGATGGCAAAGTCACGGTGAATTGTTTGTGTAGCTGTACTCGGACAGGAGGGAACAGCAGGAACGTCATAGCCCCACGGGTTTTCTTGGGGAGCTGATTTTTTCAATTATGTGATTCATATTAACATTGTATTTCAAATCTAAGTGTATTTCCTCATGAATTTGCCACTATTGATTAGGCCTCTTAAGATGGGTATAAATTGTGTTAGTAACATCTAATAATTAGTTCTGTTTTTACAGAAAGTAAAACTGCAGCAAAGCAATGGCCTGGCAGGTGCTTAGCTCAAGGCTAGAACAAAATGAGTCTCCAGCAGCTGCCTAAGCAAGAAGCTTTACTGCCAGAGTCCTTGAGATGAGGGAGGCTTTTTCTTTCCAATAGTTTCAGATTTACACCACTCCATATTTTGGTCTTGGTGTTTCCTCGGCTAAAGCAGGGTATAACAATGGAGAGGACTGAGCAAAGATTCTGTGGATGGCTCTGGATGGTGGCTCCACATTCAGTGTAAGCGAACAGTTTTGTTATGTGAAGTTGTTCAGATAAATATCCAGAGGTCACTGCCCACACTGACCAGTAAAGCTCAGCCTGTTTCAGTGGGATATGGCAAAACTGCCCATAAGGCTCTCTCCTTGCTCTGTGCAGTACAGGCAGAATTATGTTGGGATTGCAAGACCTTGGAGGTCCCACACAGAAGGAAGATGGAGAGATAGCACCTGGCAGCTCAAACGGAGCCCTAACACCAATCCTGAAGTGACCACACACAAAACAAACCACCTTTTCTTTCTGGCAGAGATTTTGGCCACTGATCCTGATGGCGTTTGACATGCAAAGCATCCAAATAGCAGGAAAAATCCTGCAAGAGAGGGCAGAGGTCTCTGCATTTATCAGTTAAGTTGTTGCATTTCAAGCCCTATCCAAAATCTAATGGATCAATGGGAATCCTTCCAGTAACTTCTGCTGGGGTTTTATAAGGCTTTATTTAATGGCCTGGATGCTGTGATTGTGAGTGTTCCTCTCAGAGTACCACTCAGAGCTGTGCCTCCAAAACAGACTTGAGCAAACAGGGCTCCTGGATCAACATTTTGCAAATGGCAAGAAATTAACTCACTTGGGAAGTACTTGATAGCAAATGTTTGTCTCCGACTGCCTGAAAGTTGTCTATTATAAATGGAGGGTGAAGAAGCAATTTTTGACCCTGTTTCTGAGTTCCAGCTGTATTAGGTTTAAGGCTAGTATTCTGGTAAGGGGTAAATGTTTAATATTAAGAATAAAAATGTCTTAGGATTAAGGAGCTCTTAGTAGTTAGTGTGAATGTTTGGCACAGGACTGCTAACTGCATCTGACTTGGAGGAGAAAGAACAAGCTCTAGTGTAAAGGTTCAGCTTCTCCTGCAGTTCTCATTTTCCCTCTGGCTGTACCAATCCAGCTGCTACCTTGATTCCCCAAGTTCCTTTTTTCTCATTGTGCATTTTGAGGAATCTGTCCCATCTCTTTTTTAGCCACACTGCTTATTTGCCAAAAAAATTCTCTGTTTGCCCACCCCACATCTCATCTCCAGCAGCCACAAAGTCAGATACATTCCTTAAAAGCCAGACAGGGTTTTAGTAACCAACGAGTTAAGAGAGACTGGTATTGAGTGGTAGCTTGTGGGTGCTCGTATACCTGCTTGCACCCACAAACAAGGCCCTGCCATGTCTGCCTTATGCCAGAACATAACTGGGTTTGAAACCACAGAGCTGCAAACACAAAGAGAGGGCTGTGGTTGGGACTGGGCTGAAAGAGCAGTGCCTGTCCTGGAGAATGTCACTTTGTTTGACTGACTCTCTCTGCTTCCACTGATGTGGGAGAATAAATGATAGTATGTACTCTGTAGGAGTGTGTGTATATATGTGTGTGTACACTCAGAGACAGGCACATTTATAAACAAACCACAGAACACATTGCAATGCTTGAAAACACTCCAGTATGTCTATGGACATCTTGTTCTCTCCTTCTGTCCTTGAGGTATCAGGTTTCCTTGTTTACAGTCTGCCTCATTCAGGATCTGGAATTCCTAAAGAGCAGCAAAACCCTATCATGTGACTGAAGACTGATTTCCAGGAAAAGCGGAAGAGGTTCTAGGAAAGGTCAGTTCTCACATTTTCAGTTGTTCCCTTCAAGAATACAGAATGAAAGAGATGCAGCCAACATGAAGTTCCTGATCCTTTGTCTCTCTGTTGAGCCTGGAATGAGATCTAAAGGAAAATCCAGTGCTTGATGCAGAATTCTTTAACCTCCACATATTTCTCCCCCTCTTTAACGTTTTACTGACATGGACCATTTCACACAGAAGTGGAATTTCTGCCTCCAGGATGTCAGTCCTCCCAGCGGCTTCTTAATCTTCTGAAGGGTTGTTTCAGCATGTGCTGTCACAAGTAGTCATAACCCTGCTTGTGACATCACTAACAAGATCATGGGACAGATTCAGGCAACAGTACATGTAGGGAGAACTACATTAACATAGTAACAGAGAGCAAATAAAGAGGAAAATGCAAACAAAACCAACAGCCTCCAGGTCACATATTCCAAAAGCATCAACGAGAGCATTTCTAAGCTTGTCTTGTTGGGCAAGAGCAGGACTAGTGAACATTGATTGTATGGGGTTTTCTGGATGAATGGCATCTAGGTCTCTGGCCTGGGCTATGGCTTCGAAGAACCTGCACTAGAACGTGTCTGTAGTGCCTCTCTCCTGGCTGTGCCCCACAGGTCCCAGGACATGAGAATGCTTCTCTTTGTGGTGGGACACACCTGACTGCACTGTGTCAGAGTTTGTCCTGGGTGAAGCCTTGGTCTCTGTGCTAGCCAGAAGGCTGATGTGCTGCCAGGCTGCAACTCCATGTCAGTCAGAATCAAGAGATCGGACTTTTTTTTTCCCTGAGATCTCATCTGATCCGCTGTCGGCTTAGATCCAACCTGGTGGATCAATGAAAGTTATGACACTGTACAGATTTGGTTTTCAGTGGCATTGATAAACCAGTGTTGCAAGATCCTCAGCTCAGACTCAGAGTCTGGCTAACTGAAGGTTGTGAAATTTCCAAAGACGACAAGGGGGAAAAAAGCAAAAAGGCAAAAAACCACTCTCCCCTGTGTTGCAACTCTAAGTGCAATCAGTTGCAAACAATAATTCCCTCTTTGGACACTCAGATTCATTTGAGTTGGGTCCACAGAAAGTAATTTCTATATATATCAGCTAGATGTCTGACCTGAGGGTTAAACCAAAAAATATGCTTGCAGAAAAGTTGCGAATGCAAGGTTCTGGCATGGCAGTCCAAGTTCTGCCCTTGACTAATACAGATTGTCTCAAAATTGTGAGCGTGTTGAGCAATTGTACAGGGGAAGGGAAGATCTTAGCCACTCTGAAGAACTTCTGTAAGCTAAAACACCAGCAATGAGAACCAGAAATGGAAATACTTGGTTAAAGAGCAGCACTGTAATGAAGATTTTCACTGTGAAATAACTCCCAGGGCTGCACTGGTGCTTCAAAGCATTCTTCTGCATCTTCTTGGGCAGCTGTTATTTTAGTTGCTCTGTGCCATTGATAAATGAGAGGGCTCCATTCGCCTCCATCAAAGCTTCAGCTGCTTCCTTTGACTCAAAATGTGGGCTACTGGCTGAAACATGAAGGTGCAGCATCTAATTAGGTCTGATTCCCACACTGAAGCATCTCTGGTATTAGTGGGAACTTCAACACTGAACATGACACAAAGTCAGAAATGAGTATTCCGAGATGTTGATTGATTATGGCAGAGCAGAGGACCCCCAGTCCTGGGCTGTGAGGGGGATGTACAGTCAGGGGACATTCAGGCAGTCCCTACCTCAACAAGCCTGGCAAGAGCTGAGGAGCACTTTCTCTGAACACTCAAAATTCAGAGGAGGCCAAAAGGGAAGAATCAACACAATTTGCACCTGGGAGCTGAGGAAACAGCAGAAAATCTCTAGGAAATTCTGCTCCATCTGTTTCTCCTTTGAAGAATGGATTCACAATGTGATTTCAAGTTCTCAGAAATCCCCCACAATAGTTCACAAAAAAATTATTCTAATCCACTCCCATCTAATGTAATTTAATTTCTCACTACTGTGAAATCTCCATAAACACATTTAACATATTTTTAGTTCTTTTAAATGTTGGCTACCTGCAGGGTCATGTCATGCATACCATTGCTGTATGGACATTCTTTCTTAGTGGAATTATCATTTAACTGAACTGAGATGAATTGCAAGAGGAAATGCTTATTAACGACAGATGTCACAAGAGAAGCCTCATGAAGATTTTTTTATTTGGATCATTGTAACAGCAATAGGAGTGTGCCATGCTGTGATGATCTAATGATCACCACTTTACTCATTGTGGAATTGCCATTGTGGGTGACCTTTCTTTCAGCAAGGGTGAAATGTAGCACAGAGCAGGCTCCTGATTCACCCTCCCTTACCTCAGTGGGCCTGACTTCAGTGACCTTTCCAAGGAGGAGCTAAGATGGTCCCTCACCTGAATCTGGAAGATGAGGTGTAAGAGCAGGCCAGAGCCCTTCATACCTTTTCATGCAGTAAATAATGTTGCATATGCAGTGTATCAACCGCTGAGAGCAGTGCTTAACACCTCGGGTAGTTTTCCATTTTTCCTTGACAAGTACCTTGATTATCACACCTCTGTGTTTGTAACCGATGTTGCATTGGACTCTGAATATCAAAACTAATGCCAAGGGAAAGCGACTAATTTTTGGCTCAACATTTTCATCAGTCCTAAACTGACTGACAGAGCACCAGCTAGCGCAGGAGTCTGATCCCTTTGTACTTCAGATACTGCTTTGAACCATAAAATCAAATGGGGTCACGCAGACAGCGAGGCGCAGAGTAAAGGTGTCACAATCTGGCACGTGTCTCCAGTGAAGTCCTCCAGAGGGAGGTACAATAGAAGGGTGAAGTGTTAATAGATCCTTTGAGTTTTTATGACTCCTGTTTTGCAAAGAGTGGTCATGTGCTGTTGTTTTGAACTTCACCCGTGTTTTTTGTATTTCCTAGATCTGTCTTTGTGATGGCCACTCCCAGAGCAATCAACCCAAAGGAAATTCATGTCTGAACTGATGAAGCTCAGTTTTATTCTCAGCTTCTCACTGGAAAAATGGAAGTTTTTCTTCTATCTGCATTTTTCCCAAGGTGTTCCTAACTAAAGTTCTGTGGGTTAATTCTGGCTGCTTTGATGTCAGCTCTTCCATGTTATGAGCACATATTTCGTTACTTCTAGGATCTAAAAACACATGTGAAATGTGCCAGGTAGACTTTCTGTTGCTTCATGTACACAGCTCCAGTGTTTAAATTCTGAGCCAGGTGTGACTTTAGTGAACCAAGAAGTTGTGATAACACCATAGATACGGACTATAGAAAAACACATTTAAGCCAACAAGAGCTGAGTCTGCAGCACCTGGTGCTGTTGAGACCATGCACTAATCCCTGATGCTGGGCTTGCTCTATTGGGTGGGTACAATACTAGGTCAGTGTTAAGCTACTATGGATGGCTTGTGTCCAGACAGCGTGAGTACCTCTGTATTATATGTTCCCACATTTCCCATTTGTGTGCAAAAATGTCTTGAGACTCTCTTCTGCTTGTTGAGAGGAGGATTTTGGTGAGTTCAGCCTGGTTTGTCTTTTCCCTTCCTTAAAGGATGATCACGGAATGATACTTTAGTTCTGGAAAGACAATCTTTTAAACTTCCCATGTCAGCTGTAGACTCTACCCTGCACGGAGTGAACAGTGTCAACAAGAGAGGAGGAGATCTGGGGTTATGAAAATGGCCACTCAACACCAGTGAGTCCAACAACGGACCTCAGGAAAGCTCTGTGTTCCTACAGAGACAGAAGTGACGTGTCTCTACACCAAAGCACAGAAGGCTGGTAGGGGCAGGAGCAGCACGTGTTTTGATGCATAAAGACTCCACATTATGAAAACCTTCCCAAAACAAGATAAAAATAAAGTGTTTCAAAATGTGAGCCCAAAGGAAAAGCAAATTGACGTCTAACAAAAGACTTATTTTCTTCTCCCATAGAGAGGTATCTGCCACTTACTCGAGCTGGCAAGGCAGCATCTCAAAAGGCAATTTAACCAAGTTGCATAAGGCCTTGGCTGGGTGGCTGTAGAAATATAGGGCCTCTTATCTGAATAAGAGCTGGCCACAGCTGTTGCAGATCTTGAAGGAATTATTTCTGTGCCTGTCAAACATCTGCTTTGTAAGCAAACAAAGCGGCTGAAACACCAGTGGTGCACATGACATGCTGCAGCTCATGGGGCAGAGCCAGGAGGCAGTAAATGGAAACTTTTTTTCCCCTGGCATCAGAAACCTTATGTCCCATGAGTGTCTCAGATGGACAGATAGGCCCTAATCCCTCTGTGTTTTATAGGCCTGTGCCTTGTCTTAGGAAAAGAGCCCGTGTGGCCCGAGCACTGATCTCAGTGCCTGGTAAGCTATAAATCATCTACAGCTGTCATGAATATTCTGACATATAGCCTACAGAACTACATTTATTTTCTTTCTCACCACCCAGGAATTGTTCCATATAAATGTGTCTAGACCCAAAAAGGCTGATGCTAAAAATCAGGATGTGCATTGGAGCCCTTTGACACTAAATATCTTCTTCCTCTTCTGTTTTTCCTCCCTTAGCTATTGCTGTGTTTTTCCTCTACAAAACAGTCACAGCACATCCTCGGTTAACCGAACCAGCTGCCTTTCTGTACCTCTGGTAGTGTCCCCATTACCAAAACTCCACACTACACAATAAATGCCCTCTGAGAGCCTGGCCACAGGGAATGGGGGATGCCTGTACACTGGGTGACCAGAACACTTTGTGCACTCTTGTGTGTGTTTTTAGGCTGCCACCAGTCCCATAAAACACGAAGATAAATGCCTGTTGCTGTGTTTCTCTGCGTGTGTGCCTGTGGGTCTGGACCGTGAACCTTCACTCTCCCAAAATGTAGATGTTGTGGCAGAACCCAGTCCAAATACGAGGACTGGCCACCAAATGAGGATACTGATTTTGTGTTTTGTCCACTCAAAACTTTCCTTCTTTGTGCTTTACCAAAGCCCGCTAGCACTTACGGAGGAGGATGGTGACTGTGAATAGATGAACAACCACATGAATGAATGTAAAAGGTTGACCTGAGGTCTCTCTCCCCTGTTTACTCTGGCAAACTTCTGAGTGTTCCTGAAGTGTGTTCCTGAGCTGTTTATCCACATCTTTTTGAAAATATCTCAGTTCAATGTGACACAGCTCCACATTTTCTTTATATGTATAATCAAATGCAAACAAGATTGCCTAACTGAGCTCTGTGCCAACAGGTAACTACAGTTCAAAGGGCCTTTTACGCAGTTAACAGGTTGGACAGCATTTCCTCCACACCCTTCAAACAAAGTTATGGTGTAACATCTAACAGAACTTTCCTGTCAAAATCTCCAGTTCTAGGGTGAGCTCCCAGTGCAACTGCCTGAGGCCTCAGGTTGTGAAGGACACATCAAACCTGAGCAGAAAATCAATGCATGACATTCAATTTTCAGCTGAAGAGGTGGGAATGCATCCATCTCAGGCTCCATGCAAGACCACAAAGCTATTGCCAGTTCTCTGTGTGTCGGATGGGAGCTGACAAAGCAGTATCACCTTGCAGTGAAGACAATCTTATCAAGGACTTCCAACTAACTTCCATTGCAGTTATGTTGCTGCAATTTTTATCTAACTATTCTCAATGACACTGGGCAGAGGAGGTGTTAATATAAAGGAAGATTGTGTTTCTAGTTACAGCTTAACACTATAGGCAGGGAGAGTTGGGTTTTGTTATAAGCTTTGCCATAGACCTGGGTTGATTGACACACCTTTGCCTCATGGCTTTTAAACTGCAATGTGGTGTGAGCAGTCACACTTAACTGTGAATTTAAAATCATTACTATATTTGAAATGCTTTTTCTGGAAGATGCAGGTGCAGGTGGCTTGGCTACACTTGTCATGGGAGAGAACACCTCCAAGTGTCTGCTCAGACACTGTATTTCACAGATTTGCATAGTTAGGTCTGTGCTCATCATTCACGTGGGTAGCTGGGTTTAGTTTAGCTGGGGCTGGAGGTGGTGCTTGGCCAGACTTGTGTCTTGTGTGAATGGAATCCAAATCTTCAAAGAAAGGAGAGCAGCAGGGAATGGACTCAGCCAAGGACTGGCTGTGAGATGTGGGGCTTTTCAGCTCCCAGGTTCAAATCCAATGAAGTTAATAGAAATCAGATGGCTTTCTTGCCATCTGGCAACCAGCTGGGAGCTTGTGTGCATTCTATAGGTGAGTTTTACTATAAAGTTACAGGACAAATGATTTCGTCAGCTCTAAGGACAAGCTGGAAACAGGGAAGAAAACTGAATAAGCTGCATCAACCTAGGGCACTGGTGTGATACTTTAAAGGAGTGATGTGTGGGAGGAATGAGCTAAATCTTAGTCTTACAGCTTCCTTTTTTGACAGAGGAGGACAGACTTTACAACACCAAGGCTTCTTCCTGGGAAACTGAGTAGGTCAGAGTTTTCTGTCAGCCCCGTGGTCCTTTCCATGAAACTGATGATTCTGATGCATCAGGGAAACTTGCAGCCCTAACCACACTTTTTTGTTTGTTTGTTTTTGTTTTTGTTTGGGAAGGCAGGTTAACCTCCCTGTTCAAGAAAGTTTCATTTATTCTTCATACTTACAGTAAAGATGGATGTCAGCTCAAGGGAGAGGTAGAGGTGGTTTGCCAGGATGGCCAGAGCAGGTTGTAAAATCATACAGTGACTTGTGGCTGTGCAGAGATCTTATAAAACTGCATTAACTGTGTGCTCTGGCCTGGTATCACCTCATGGTTTTCAGAGCAATGCCATGCCTCAGATGGTGGCCATTTCTAGTAGCCCATGGCTTCTGTACTGCAAGAATACAGGCCTTTGTGATGCCTGAAGTGCTCTGCTAATTTGAAAACAGATCCCAAGACACTTTGCAGTTCACCAGGAGGAGAAAGGGGCTTCCAGAGTTCTGCCCATCTCCATCTCAGCCCTGGGCAACGCTGCCATTTCCCCACAGGTTCCAGAGCCTGCTTGTGAGAAGTGCTGAGGGACTGGTGTACTTCTCTCATCGGGGAGTCAATTAACATCCCAGGCGGGGCAATGGGAGGGAGGTGACTCTTTTCTGGCAATTTCTCACTTTCCTTTTTCCCTCGTCAGAGCCGAGGGATGGTGGCTGCAGCTGTCAGGGGCTGTGACTGTCTGAAAGCACCCAGGCACCCAGAGACACCAGTTCAGCTGATGGGGTTCAGGCTGGGCAGGAGGATTGTGAACCCTCTGGTCAACAGAGGTGGGTGGGCTCAGTTTGCAGAGTGTTTAAAACAGCTGTGTTAAGTTGTATTTACTGTGGGAATGAGAAGCTTGGCTGCCCTGGGAGTGTGAAGCATTGGCCTTGTCCCCTCATCCCAAAGGCACTGGAGGAGAGCCCTGCCTGCATGGAGCTGGCAAGGCCAGGTGGGGAAGGTCCAGGGCAGCAGGGAAGGAAGGCTCTGTGCACTTTCTGGGTTCATTTATCTCAGTGTTATCTTGCTGGTGCAGACCCTGGGCACAGGGTGCCTGTGGGAGCAGCTTGTTTCAGCCTCTGGGTGTATTTGGAGAGCTGGGTTGGGCCAGCTGAGTGTGGAGCTCCTGGTGTGCGTTTCTGTGATGTTAGGTTGTTCTCTTGTGATTGTACTTGCTTTATCCATTTTCGTTTCCTGCTTGCCTCTACTTATCTGGAAGCTTGTGACACCTCTTTTTGTTGTTACAACAACTCGTTTTCTGTAGGATAACACTTACATTGTTGTCTGGCTGGAGCTGAAGCAGGAAGAGGTCGTTTGGTAGAACTGATGTCAAGAGAAAGGCTCGGCTGCCTCAGCAAAGCACTGGAGGAGCTTTTCTTTCTCGGTGTTGTGTTTATGTATCTCTTTGTGTTTCACGGGGGTTATAGAAGCAGGATTTAGCTCTTGCAGCTGAAAGTGCAAGCTGAAAGCTGAAAGTTCCTGCACGTGAAATTTTACGGTTGGGAGAGAATTTCTGGGCATTTTCAATTGGAACTGGATGTTCCAAGCCAAGGCTGGGGCTCCTGCAGTTGTTAAAAGAAAAAAAAAAAAAAAAGAAAAAATAAGTCAGAGCTTTTGCATGAAATGAAACAGTAATTTATAGGCAGTGTGCCAGAGTAAAAGAAGAAAACAGCACACCTCTCCCACCCCCCCAACTGCTGTTATCCACATTCCATCAGTATTGGCAAATAAGAATTTATCTCATAATTGTGTAACCGAGGAAACTGAGGCAGGGAGCGACCAAGAAATCATTGAGAGAGCTTAGAATGTCATCTAAGGATTCTGGGTGGGACTTTTGGCTAGAACAGATGATTTTGGGTGTCTCAGTGCAAGACCTCTTTCGAATCTGGTGTGTGCTTTTGGGGATTTTATTTGTTTGCTGGGGTTTTTTTGTGTCGGCCCTGTCTGTGTACCCCATCTCATTCTCTCTCTCCACTGTAGGTGTGCACTCCTGTCTGTGAGGTGTATGGTGTCTTTTCA
The DNA here is from genome assembly GCF_020740725.1 of Corvus hawaiiensis. Lineage (NCBI taxonomy): Eukaryota > Metazoa > Chordata > Aves > Passeriformes > Corvidae > Corvus > Corvus hawaiiensis. The sequence goes on from NC_063223.1 coordinate 13,140,075, forward strand.
GTGCACGATTCTGGGTGCTGAATTCTGGTAGAAGTGAATTGTCTGAATAATACATGTCTTTGAAAAATTCTTACCTCGCACCCACCTTCTTCCTTGAGTAAGAAGGACTACCTGAGGGAAATAGTTCCACCTACATGTACCCTGCAGCTAGAGGCTGATTCAGAGAAACCTACTTAGCTTTTGTCTGCTGTAGTACGCAGGTGAGAATGGGCTGCCAAGGACGTGACTTGCCATTTTTAAAATATACAAGTCTTATGCAAGGAACAACAGATGTAGCTACAAACCTGCCAGAATGTATCTTTCTCCATGCGAGTGGTGCGTGTTGTTGAAACTGGGTCTCACGTTAAGGAAATAGCAGATGGAACTGAGAGAAGGACAAAGAGAAGTAAACCTTAGCGTGTTTGGCATGTTAATGTGGGCTCTGAGAGCTCTAAAGGGGCTATCCCAGAGGCGTGTGTTGCTTAGCAGTTTTGGCTTGCCACAGGTAATAAAAGTCTGCACTCATGAAGAACTAAATGTACAAGTTTATTAAAACACGAGTAGACTGTTGTCTTTCTCGAGGAAAATTTCTTGTCCTCTTTCATCACACTTTATAGAGCGTGTTGAGACACAATTGAGAACACTGTTGTTCTTGTTCGGAAGCTGGGAGTGTTCCTGTGAATGGGAAAGCTCCATTTGAATTAATCATGGGTGATTAGGCATCTAATAGGCTCTGCAGCTCTTTAGATCCGAGGTCCGCAGCACTAGCTGGTGTAAAAGCAGTATGTGTGTGAGAGTGAGTAAGAACTATCCTGCCAGAGCTTGTGTACAGCTCTCTCTATAGGCATGTACAGGAGTTTTGTTTTCATGGCCTTGCAATTTTGTATTTTGACCGGGTTATGTCTCACAGCTGTCTGCATCATCACTTATTATTTCCCTCAAAAACAGGGTTACTCAGCATTCTCTGGGCTTTTTTTTTGGAAATTGCAATAAGCTACAGAGTTGTCAGGGGTATGTGTGTGTAGAAATAATAACAGTAATATCACCACCCAAAAGGAAAGATTGAAATTCACAGGATTTTGTGTGTGTGTGCTTGCTTCTATGAGCAAAAAATGGATGCATTAAAAAAATTAACCAGACACTGGTGGGAATATGGTGAAATCTGTGTTTGCTCTGTGTGTGTTTGTGTGTATTTTTCTGGGTAATTTGAAGTGATGGGAGAAGAAAACACACTGAATCACTGCTTTTCAGAAGTGTCCCAAAGCCTGTTTCAGATCTAGGCCTGCTTACCAATCTATTCAGCCCCTCTTCTGGGGAGTTCCATGAAAGAACTTTCTTTCTGCTGGCCATCTCTCTTTATGCTGCTCCGTGTACTTATTGTGAGGAAGAAAGATCTTGTTGTCTCACATCTAAATATCTATTTCAAAGTGAAGTAAAAAGCATGAGATGTCTTTTTGTTCAGCATTTGTACAGCTCCTGCTGAGCAGGACTGCTTATGATTGAGATCCTTGATCTCTATATCAATACAGAAAGCCAGTAAAATAAGCCGCTACCTGGGGCAGGCCAAATTCCTGAATCTGACCAATGCAAAAAAACAAAGCTCTTCACTTGCCAAATAGACCATCTGTCAACATGCTATGCCAGGTTTCTGGAAGACCAGCAATGCAACTCAGACTGTGAAACTATCTAAAACATTGAATAGATAATTATTTGTGATAGGAAACTTTCTAAGTTGTGAATGAAGCCGCAAAAAGTCCTGCCGTGTAAGTCACGGTATCTGGGAAGGGAGCAATCAGACAACAGCAGTTCAGCTGAGTCCCCTGACTCTTGCTGATGATGCTGGACATATCACAGGGCCAGGCACTCGAGAAGAGGCAGCTGCATTTCAAAAGCCTGTGCAGACTAGAGTGTTCTACTCAACCATTCTATTCATGTTCTTGGAGAGAAACTCTCATGAAAGTACCTTTACTGAGACTCACTTGAACATGGTGAGTCTGCTGTAATGATTCATACCCAGGAAGGTACAGATCCTTGATCCCCTCTGAGTACTTGTTTTCATCCTGATGGCTTTTCAGAATGAATAGACTATGAGGTGCTAAAAGCTTAGCCCAGGCTGAGTGGGTGGAGGAAAGGGGATATTGCTAAATGAATGCTGTGCTATTTATTGCTGAGTGGATGCCTCCCAGATTGTAAAAAACAAGTCTTTTTTGTTTGTTGGTTTGTTTTTTTTTTTTTTTTTTTTTTTTTTTTGCAAGGCTGCTTCTGGCAGGTAAGGTGCAGTCAAATAAGTTCCAGCCTGACAACAGTGAACAGTGCGAAGGTGGCCACAGCACTTGTTTAAAATTGCTGCACCAATATTTGAGCTGAGGGTAGGAATGCTGTAGGCTTGTGCCCTCCATCTGAATGTTTGTGCTTCCCTAGCTCCCTTTTATGTAATTATGGGCTTAACCCTTTGGCGTTTTTGCTGTAACACGTACTATATTTGAACACTTGTTTAAGTGCCCCATGTGGATGAGGGTAGAAATGGAAAGCTGTTCAGACTGCAGTTTTCCCCCAAATTAAAGAGCCAAATAAAATGGGTGTTGCGGATCCATCCATTACTGACAGGGTTGTTGGGTTTTTTCTACAGTTTCTGCTCCAATTGTGTGCTTTTACTGTGCTGACTTCTGTCTTGTAGAGGGAAATATTTCACAGCCCTCACTCCAGTAAGAGGCCGTGACTTGAGCCCTGATTCTGCAGATGGGAGTGTCCCTACCCTAGTTTCCACACCTGTGCTACAAAACTTGCTGGTTTCTGTACTAAAATTAAGTACAGGCCTATGTGTTTGTATAATTGGGGCCTGAGAGAACCAAAGCAAGTTGTCCCAGGGAGTGTGTGCTGTTTCCTTTGTAACCGTCTGAAGCATATGTGCTTTAAATTTGTTCTTGAAATGCATCCCCTTTGCTATGTCTGAGTGGGAGTCCTTTTCCAAGGGAAAAAGGAAGGAGAACAAATATATTTTAGGTTGTGATAGTTGCTTTTGGCAGGGGATGGGATCAGTTTCTAATGTGACAAGGTGATCATCTCTGTCTCACAGGGTCTTGATCAAGCACCTCTCAGTGTGCAGGGATTTATGGGCACAGATCTTCATGTCAGCAAAATAATGGGTGTCTTAGGGTCACCTTGGATAGCTAATGAAAGGGACCCCCAGGTGCTGTCTGAAGGGGATTTTGGAAGGCATGGAACCAGTGTCATTCTGCAGTGTGAGAAGTTCTGAAAAATGCTTGTGGCTGTCTTGTGTGGATTTCATGGGTATAGAGAGAAACTGTGGGCTCAGGATCTACAACTCAAAATGTTCCTGGAGCTGTAAAGATGACTGAAAGAAAGCTTTGGGATCTGGAATGAAGCTCTGAATTGGGAGACTGGCTATAGGCACAGTTTTGTGGACTGGGAATTGTATAGGGTTGTGTTGATAGTGCCCTGGTTTTTTAGTACCTTTAAAAAAAAAAAAAAAAGGCTACTACATGTGGAGTTATAAGTCACAGTGATATTCATATCTAAAAAAGCCAAAAATATTTAAGAATACATGTTTTTCTTTATTTTTGTGCATTCTCATTTTCCCCTTTGATTTCATGATTTCCAAGTCACTGAAGCCTTTGATACAGCTGTTGCAAGGATTACAGTCGTCACCTCTAGCTACTGACGTTTGGGTATCTGTTACTCACCAGGTCTTCTTCATTGATGAAGGCTAACTGTACCTGCAGGAAGATTCAGCCTGTAATAAAACCTTCAGTAAAATAAGATCTGGATGTGTCTGACTCTTTCTGTAGCTAATGGGAAACAGCTGAACAATTCTGAGTTAGGAACGTGGGGTGGAGATCAGTCTGTGCTCCACAAAGATGTGTCTTCTCCTCAGTGCTTGCTGCCAGAGGGCACATCCTGCCCTGGTGCTCTCCAAGCCCTTTTCAGAAGTGCTGTTTTCCAGCAAGTCCTGTTTCTGCTCTGATCTTCAGCTTTGTCCTTTGTCAAGCAAGGTTTCTTGAGACTAGCTGTGCTCTGTGCTTACAGGTAGAGAGCTGACAAAAAACCTTAAAATGATAGTATCCTCCAGCTCTGGGAAATTCTCTTTAATGCAGTGCAGGCTGAAGAGTGGCACTTGTTTCATAGAATATGACATAACTCTTTGGTATCTAAGTGGATTTGCTTGCTGCTTGTTTCCAGTAATACTGGAAAAGATGTGTTGTCTGGGATTTTAGAGGAAGTAAAGGCCTGTGGAAGGTGTTGATGCTGTGGAGACTCGAAGACAGATCTGCACTGCACTTTGTCAGTTAAAAAGGTGACAAAGTTAGTTCAGGCCACTCCAGAAAAGGGGAGTGACTGTGATGCTTAAATCTGCTTTCAAATATTTCTTCCCCCAGGTTTAGGAATTTACATCCAGTGCAGATGGAGATATAACAGTTCACAGAAGAAAGATAGCACAGTTTCCTGCACCAAAAGCATCCACTGCTCCTCCTTGAAGTCCAGCAGAAAGTGCCTTCATACTGTGTCAGTCCCAGGCATTTGGACTGAGGGCATGGAAACAAATACCAAGGAGTGAACTTTCAGTTGCATCCACATTGAATTGTTTCCTGTGAGGTTTTTAACATATGGTGTTCATGACAGAAACATGTGACCTGGAGATTGGAGACACCTGATTTGGAGCCCAGGTTGTACCACTGCTGCTCAGCATACAGCAGGGTCACCTGGCTGGGCAAGAACATGTGTGAGGTCTTCTCCTCATCTCCTGCAGTCACAGGCATTTGTGCCTGTGTGCTCTAGTGCTGCAGAACCCGCCTCACTGCAGAGCATCTGTCATCATGTGTTCAAAATAATCCAAAGCTAAGATGGGAGCATTCCCTTTCCCTTTCTCTCCAGCCTGAGCCCAGAACAGGCGGCAGAGTCTGTCTTAAAGTAACTTGTGCAAGATCTTGGCACTGACAGTGTGTGGCACATGCCACCACAGCTGGGGAGCTGTTGTAGGAAAGGGTCAGGAGACCCTCTGCAGGACTGTGAAGAATGCCAACATAGAAGCCCAGCCTGTATTGCCAAATTACTCTCCCCACTAACTCCTGGGGTGATGGAGGGGTGTACTTATAGGAGCACTGATCTTTGGATCTGTTTTCCTTATGATGTGCTATGTCAAACCACAAGCCTTCAAATTATGCAGAGGAGTAATTTTCCCAAACTGCAGGCTTCTGTTTTCCAGCGACACATCAAGGCGAGGTAAATGGCAGGAAATAAAGCATGTTTAATTTAATGGGGACGACAGCAAGACAGATGGCTGGTGGTGGATCACTTACTGCAGGCCTGAGAATGCCAGCTTCTGGGTGGAGATGGGAACTGAGAAAGTGCTCAATTAATCTCCCTGGAGGCATGAGCTGCTTGTGCTCATGCTCACTGGTGAGCTGCTGTGGGAACTCCACTGTGATTGTGAATGTGTCTTGTCTCTGAAGGTGCCTGTACAAGAGTGATCCTTCTTCATATAAACACCTTCCCTCTCAGGCAAACAAAGCAATTTATGCTCAGACAAGTATTTGCAATTCTCCCATTTTGTAATTCATTATTCAAAATGCTGTTGCCATTCAGCTGCAGAGAAGAAATAATGCCATCCACCTGCAAAGAAAGGGGCAGCAAAGGGTCTGTGATCTCTTCAGGCTAAAAATTGTTTGTTCAAAAGGTTTGGCATCTGCTTTCAAATATCAAAGATCTTCACAAAAGCATGGAATGGGTGATGATTGGTGTGAGGTGTTTGGTTGGGTTTTTCAGCCTGTTTCCCTTGTACCCTTTGACCTGCCTCCACGCTGTACGCTGCCCTTTATGTGCACATCTCTAAAAGACAGGGCCATTGCACATGAACAGCATGTGCTTGGTGGGACAAGTAAGGGGAATGTTTTCTTTTAAGAAAAGAAAGAGAGAGCTGGTAGAAGTTGTCCTTGATCTGTTCCCCTTATACCACTGTAGATGAAATTTTCTGATTTCTCCTGGATATGGCAGTGGGTGTAGGACTCACCAGATACCCGTACTAATTCACTTGGGCTGTAAACAGCACTAGGCAGCAATACCAGCGTGGTAAGACAGTTCAAGAAAGCTGATCACAGATCAGTAAGGGGACAGCAGAGATGTCATCTACGTGCTGCCGTCTGCATCACTGCAGTGAGCACGTTTTGCCTGAATTCCTGTGTGCAGCTCTGCAGGTAAGTTACCTCCCAGCAAGGTCTTGCCTTCCAGTGCACCCATTCTTTCCAAACACCTCATGCATATAAATCCCTTGCTGCTTTTTTTTCCTAAATAAAATGAGTGAATTTCCTACTAATTGTAGCAAAATCCAGAAAGACTTGTCCAAAACTGCCTCTCTCCTTGGCTTTTATTTATGGTATTTCTAATTTGTCCACAGGGAATTGTTAACTGAGCTGGCCCTAACTCATTAGGTGCAACCTTTTATGTTGCTACTTGCTACTGAAGTCTTTGCACTGCTTGGAAGCACAGGCCAGTTTTGAATGACAGAAGGTTTTGAGCTGGGTTTAGTAAAGGAGCAAGTTTTAAATGGAGATGGGAAGGGAATATATTGTATGATTTTTGTGCTTCAGAAGCACAATGGCTGCATACAACTTGAAGGTAGAACTGTTTGAAGACCCTGCATTGTTTTATTTTATAGCAGGTTATTCTGTGTTGTATCCTGCTGCGAGGGACAGATTGTTAGCCAGAGAGTTATGAGACCTGAAGCTGGGAGTGGATTCCCAGACGGCAGATACTAAAAAGGTGGCAGATACCAACTGGTAAATTCTCCTCTGGAAGGACTTGTGGTCTCCCAGGGGAGATGTGAATGTGATATCTCCTTCCTGCTGAGCACAACTGATGGAAATTCAGGGCTTTCTGCCAATTTCACTTCACTAAAGACCTTCGTGCTCTACTACAAAGCAAGAGTAGGTGGGTGGCAGGAGCAGTGTGTTCTGTCCTGGGTCACTCTCCTTGCTGGGGCTGAGCCAGCTGAGAAATGGCTCCTCCGTGGCCAGATGAGGGGCTGGATTGCTCACAGTGCTGGCCCTCTGCTCGGAGCCAAGGATTTGCCTTGGAGCTAGGGTAAGCAGGCAAGTCTATGCAGAACTTGAGCATGCATCAGAAAGTGTAGATCTTTTCCAGGGAATGTGCTTTTCACAGTGAATTCTTCTGGTCTTCTCCTTAAGCTGCTGTACTCCCTGGCTTTAGGTAAAGAAGATGTTTCAGACTAATACCCAAAAAACTAGCCACAGATGTTGTAAAGCTTTGTGTGTCTGAAGCACAGGAATGCTGATTTATCTCCTCTGCCTTAGTGCAGGGAATCAACCAAGGGGATAATGAGATACAAGATACAAAGACCAAAAAAGGGAGCTGAAATAAGGAAAATATGCCATAAATCTACATTCCCCCCAAATTCTGACAGTTGAAGCTGGGACCTCCTTGAAGGGAAGAAGGTTTTAACACCAGAACTGACTTCTTAATCTGGGGAGAATTACATTCTGAGTAAAACTTTGCGCACACAATTACAAGTGCAAAACTTTACTGGCATAAATTAGCACGAGTCCACTAACTGATGGTGACCCAACTCAAAGTTGCATGCATCTTCCTTCTGCTCCATTTACACATTGCTGTATTTCAGTTTTATCAGATCTGTGACTGTCCAGTGACAGAGAGAAAGAAGTCAAATGACAGAAGGATGGTTCTGTGGAGTCTATGTGAGTGCTGAACACCAGAAGATTTCTCTGACTCTTTCAAAATAAAACTTACTTTGTAGCATCTATCATTATGCAATGCATCCTTTTCAGCCCTTAAAAACCTTGAAGTGTTTATAAATTACTAAACAGGACACAGTAATATATTGCCTGCACCAGAAATTACACAGCAAACTGCTGATGGAATTAGAGTGGAATTCTCTGTACTGTGTGTTCTATGGAGTGCTGTCTACTATACAATAAATCACTTAATGCTCCTGTTAACAACACCTGATTGAGCAAGAAGGTGCAGAGCAGCACACGATGAGATCATTTTATGTATGGTTTAAAACTCTCTAAAGCTATAAGGCAAAGTGGGTATCTTGTATTTAGAGTGACCTGAGTCATTCTGAGTAATGCTGACTATCCACATTCCAGAGCTTTAGTCACGTTGTAGGGGTTACTGAATCAGGACTTGTCTGTGGATACCTTTGTCTGTTTGAGTAATTGCACTGAAGTTAATAACACTTGTTAATAAAGTACAGCTTCTGGGAACTGGGTCAGATCAGGCCTTGTAGGATGTTTTGTATCACAACATGTTGTTCCATCAAATGTGAACTTGTACTGATACCTTTCAGTGCTGTAATAGTTGTAATTAGTGGCAGCTCTTCTCCCATATAAACATCTGCCTTACCCATGCAGATTTTCTGGTTAATTCTCCTGTTGACTCTTCCCAGAATGTCTCATGGGAGAGGTGTTCTGCCACTTCTGAGCAAGGCAGATGTGTCAAAACAAGCTGAAGAAGCATCTTTATACCAACACAGTAGCAAAGTGTCTCTGAATATGATGCAAAGGTCAAAACTTTAGCTCTTTAGACTTAATAAGCTGAGATGTTTATAAGCAACCAAAATGTTGTAAGGCCTAGGAGGAGAAAGTGTAGTACAGCTGGGATTAGAAGCAATTAAAACACTTGTTCATATGCAAAAAGCTCCGCTCTTAAGTTTTTAATGCTGCAGTTGCCAGCAGCAGAATGAGGTTGCGTAACTGGTCCTGTCCTGCTCAGGTGTGCCTTGGATGAGGTTCCAACAACCCTGATGTTCCCCTGACCTCAGGGTGTCCTGCTCACAACCCTCCATCCCTCATCCTATTTGGTGAAGGCTCAGCCCTCAGAAGGAGAAACCAAAGTAGCTCTTCAGTGCAGAGAGGTTTGGAGTCCTTCTCAAACTCTCAAGAAATGTTTGTGCTAGGGGTTGAAACAGGAAAGTTTTTGTTATGTTGTTTTGGTGTGTGTTGGTTCACTTGTAACAACAGTTATGCAGTTGTACCCTGCTGGATCCCTGCTGAAATGTGTGCTTGGATCTCAGTTTGCCTCCTGTGTCATTGCATGCTCCAGCTTTTCGTGGTGGAAGGAGTCTTCAGCAGTGGCCACTGCTCACCCTTTGCATTCTGTCTGCAGCAGGTGTCTTGTAAAAGCCTGAGGCCAGGTTCTGCTTCCATGGAGAAGCTCTGTAGCTCAGCTGACTATCAAAGTGGCTGAGGCCAAAGCTATTGTGCACAGGGTAGTGAGCAAAGGTGTTGGAGGAGCAAGGAGCTGCTCTGAGAGGGCCAGGTGTCATTGTGACCTTGCTTGATCACTGTTTTATGTAAGTGTCTTTTGTCAGACAAATTAATTCAAGCACTGACATATAACCAGCAGCTGAGAAATTACACCTAGTGTTTGCTTAACCTGTTGGTTTTGGGGGACTGCCTCGAACAGAGTTGTTTCACTCCCAAAATGAATACTGTTCAGGTCAAATTGTTTAGCTCCTGGCTTCTGCTGGGAAATTTTGACCTGTTTGCAGTGGCCAAGAAGCTTGCTCCAGTGTTCCTTTGAATTCCTTGGTAACCACAGCAAGATGTGTGCACCAGAGTCAGAAGAGGTGGGGAAGCTGTGAGGACTATAGAAACTGGTATGAGAGCATATTAAGAGAGGAAGTGGGTGATTTTCTGTTGCATATGCAACTTCCTGAGGTTACCCTGCCTAGGGCAGTGCAAGGGAGGGGGAAAAAGTGCTGAACTGGGTTATAAAGGCTGATTTGGTTATGAACCTGCATTATGCTGACTTAATTCATCATCATGCATGAGTTCATTCAGGTTCATACAATGTGCAAAGCCTTTGTAGCCACTGAGAAGTAGGGCTTGCCCTGCTGAACTGCTGTGTGCAAAGTATTTAAGAGACACAAAGGTCTCTATAAGTTTGTGGTGACAGCTTGTGTACTGTGACATTTGTTTGGTGCTTCTCTCCCTTTCTAGATTCTTGGTTCAATAAACACAACAAATTTACCTTCTTAGCTGCTTCTAATTGAACTTGGTGAAGCAAAATTACTCTCAAGAGGTCGTGCTGCCTTACACAAATCTGGTCTTTCTGCTGCATTCATTATTCCCCATTCCCATGTCTTGACCCCTTCAACAAAATGTTTTCCTTCATTTCTCCATAAGGCCTTCTATCCTGCTTTTCTCCTTAGCAGTTTAGAGAAGAGATAAAGCAAATATCTTGCCTTAATCTGATCAGGGAGATGGTGAAATTTTTATTAGCCATTTACAGACTCTCTAAAATGCATTAGCATCCAGACAAGGGAAAGGAATTGCTCAAGGAGCAGCAAGATCAAGGCTAAAACTTGAAGTAGTTAGTTAAGAATAAATTGAACAATGGACAGTGGAGGATACATATCTAGGAAAACAATTGTTGGCAGTTAGGAAATTCCTTGACAATTGCTAGTTTTTTTACTAAGGGGTAAAATGGAGTTGGTTAAACCAGATGTATATCTAGGGCCAGGCTGTAAAGCTGGGATCCAAGAATGAAGTTTTCCAGAGTCTGAGTGCTACATTCTGGAAGACTGACTTAGATCTTTCTCTTTAAGATTGAACATGATTTTTTTCTTATTTTATTCTTTTTTTCCAAGGGGCACATCCTCAGTGCTGTGTTACTGCTGCAGAGTGCTGAATGCAGAGGGAGGAGGCTGCCCTGGTGAATTGCTGCCTTGTCTCTCATTCTCCAAACCTGAAGCAACCCTGAGAGATCTCTAAGAGATATGATGGTAAAGAGTGCTTAATCAACTTCACCATAGACTTGAGACTGTTTTTAACGTGCTTTGTCTCTTGAGTAACAAAGGCACATCAGCTTTACCAAGACAAAAATATGGAGTAAATTTTCTAACCAAACTAACTTGAAGATTAACCAGTACCTGCTCCTTGCTGGTTTTTTTATATTTGCTGTTGGTAACAGGATAGCACAACAGTTTTGCAAAAGTTTTTAGAAGTGCAGCCTTTTCTGTAGTAAAGACAGGAGTCCACAGGCAGCAATCACCTGATTTCTCTGGGAGGCCTGCTGCACTGGGTTGTCTTTTGTGGCTTCTTGGAGAAATAGAGGGATGGGAGGAACTTGAGCCCAAGACAAGACTGAAATATCCTTTGAATGGTCATGTACAGCTCAACTGCCACCAAAATCCTGAGCCTTCTACTGAAAAAATGTATCAGTGTGCATTTCCCCTGCAGCTCAATGTTGTTTTCTCAATGCCCAGCTCAGGGGCTCTAGTTTTTGTCACGATATAATTTCACAGTCATCTTCCTTGGAGCTGAAACCAGCTGAGTGGAAACAAAACTCTGACCATCTTTTCTAGTGATGGAAGGTGCTGCTAATTTTCTAGGATATGACCTCAGATTTTAAAACCTCTCTAATCTTCATTCTTGGTAAGAACCAAGGATTCGATTCCTTGGTTCTCAAACCAAAATTGAAGTTGGCACTATCTTTCCCAGTGTATGACATTTGCAAATGCGTATTTGGAGCACTGGCCCCAAGCTGTGTCCAGGCTGGCAGGACCTGCTGGAGGCTGCTGTGGTGGGAATTGGATGTCCCTCAATCTTTCAACCTCTGCTTGGCTGCCATCAGCAACACCTTCTCTGTCTGTGTGTGATAGCAGGCAGCACTTGCTTGTGAACCTGCAACCCCATCCCTGACTGTGGATGTTGATTTTTGGTGCTTTTTTGCTTCTCCCACATCTCTCCAGGCCAGCATCAGTGTGACTTTGAGTGTGAGAACAGAGAGTAAAGACTGAAATCAGGGAACAAACCCAGCACGCCGATGACCAGCCAGGTGCTCACAGTGGACCTGAGTAGTTTGGCTGCTCTTCCTGCCCTATTATTTGAGTCTGGAATCAGTTTGTGTTTCTGCAAATACATCAATAATCACCTCCTGGGTTTCTTGATGGGGGGAGTATTCCAGGCATTGCTCTCATTAGTTGTGCCTGGTTGGTGGAGGTTGGCTAATGGTGCAGATAATCCTCTGGAAAGTGAGGCTTCCCATTGCCAGGGGAATGAAAAAGCAGGAGGATTTTCAGCAAATGCAGCTACTTGGAGAAAATGTGTGATGAGCGATCACAATTATGTGTTATTCTTTAAATGTATTTTACAGCAGCTGCTCCTGTCATTCCTAATTCATGTGTCAAGCTTGGATGTGCCTTAAGTGTGATCATTTGAACATAATAAATCTGGGCTTCCTTCTGTTTTCTCTTGATACGCACATGCTGACAATTTCAGGAGATTGAATGTGAGTTGTGTGGCACCTGTGATGTGACACGGGGCAGCTGGTGTTAAACACCCATCCTGAAATTCCCACAATACCCTGTCTGCTTCTCACCTCCTGCCTCCATCACTGAAAAGTGCATCAAGAATGAGGAGTGAGGAAGAAATGAGGATATGTAACTGTTCTGTTAGACTTGGAAGTGGATGTATGTGTAGGGCAGAAGGGATTATAGACTGGGTTATGTTTTCTCTGTTGGCTTATTGCCTCTTGACATGAGGGTTTGTAACCTTGTGAGATCACTACTGTTCAGGTGATGAGAGATGACTGTATGTGTTACTGAGAGTGTAAAAGGGAGTAATAATGGTCAAGATGAGAAAAATTTGGAAGGTTTAAATAGGGAACATCCACATTGGCCTTTAATAGGAACTGTGAGCCACATTCATCAGGTCTGCTGTGGCCTGGTGGATAGGCAGACATGGTTCACCTCTTTTCCGTATCTCAGAGCTGTTATTTTGGTGGCAAAGTTACTGTTTGAGGTGCTTCTACTCTTCCCCTGTGTCCCCACCCCCTCAGTGATACAAAGATAGCTGTTGACCTAGAGCATCCCTTCCTTCTCATTCAGTTTTTATGCTATAGCAGATATTTATCTTTAGGCAGGAAGTGACAGGGTTAGTCCCTGCTGAGCTGTCAGATTAACAGAAGCTATTTGAGAGAAATCTGATTTATGCAGGAGTAGCTGTAAAAGGGAATGGGGACAGAGAAAGGAAGGATGGTTTAGACCAGGATAAGATGCAGCTACAGAGCTAAACAAAAAGGGGCAAAAATAGAGGCAAGCGTAGGGTGGTAAGAAATATTTCTTGTCCTTTTTAACTTCAGAATTTAATCTCTTTATTTCTGTCTTGGTCTGACAAAGGCGTGATCAGGAGGAAAATAATGCAAAGTAAGAGGTTTACGATGGAAGACCTTGCTTGCTTTAATTAAAATATTTAATACTTAATAAATTGACAGGCAAATTTTCTGAAACATTTGGAGCAGTAAAATTGCAGTGTGAGCAGGACTTTTGTTTCTCTCTTCCCTCCTTTTTAAAAAGCAAAACAAACAAGCAGAAACCCCTAAACCTAAAAACCAACCAACCTGAAAAAAAATCAAAACAAAAATCCCAACAACCCCCCTTCCAAAATATGGTTGTGTCAGAAACAAAGTGTTGACAGTAGTTTTATGACATGTGAGGTGTGCCTGAGGATGCTGCAATGAAGCCCTTACACAAAGAAAAGGCTTGTGGAGAAACGTAGCAAGTACATCCTGCAGGTCAGGCTAGAACAACCAGGAGCTCGATGTTCCTGCTCAGATCTCTTCTTCCATGCAGCCGGAGCAGCGGTGTGCCCGTGCAGCCTTCCTGGACATTAGTTAATTCCTGTACTGTGCTGTACTTCTGGGCTTCAGGACACAGGTCTTCCTTGTCCTATCCTGGGTAAACAACGGGACCCACGAAACCAGAGAGAGGCAGAGCAGCTGTATTTAAAAAAAAAAAAGATTAGGTATGTAGTGCATGCCCCCCCCAGCTGCTAAATTCATGCCATCAAAATATTGCCTGATTCAGGTCATGGGGTCCTACCAAGCTGTTTTCTCCTGGATACAGATTGCCTTTTACAGCTGTCCTATTTTGATTGATTTTCACATTGCTCAGCAGCTTGGAAAGTGTGAGGAAGTCGTGGTGATGCTGATGTGTCTAATGCTTGTGGATCCCCCTCACCTCATCCATCTTGATGTGCCACAGATACTGCAGCAGATCCTGGGGGGAAGAGGGGGCAACTGTGGTGGAGGGAAGGGGGCTGGAAATGTCTGGGAAACTACAGCTTCAATCTGACCTCTTGTTTTAAAGTCTCTCGTAATACGAACCCCAAACTGAGCAAAACCAAAACCCTGCTACAGGCTCTGAGTGAGTTTGTCTGAAACTTGACCTTCTCCAGGAGGGACTGCTGGCTCCTGAGAAAGGACCCACACAGAATCACTGGGCTTGGAAAAGAGCTCCAAGATCAGGAGTCCAGCCTTTGACTGAACACCACCTTGTCAAGTAGACCATGTCACTGAGGGCCTTGTCCAGCTGTTTATTGGACACATCCAGGGGTAGTGACCCCACCACTTCTCTGGGCAGCTGTTCCAGTGTTTAACCACACCTGCAGTGAACATGTCCAGACTGAACCTCCCCTGGCATGGCTTAAAGTCTTTTCCTCTTGTCCTGTCACTTGTTACATGGGAGAAGGGACCAACCTCCACCTCATTTCAGGTGTTGCAGAGACTGATAAGCCTCCTTTTCTCTAAGCTAAACACCCCCAGCTCCCTCAGCCATTTGTTGTAAGATTGACTCTCTAAACCCATCACCAGCTTTGTTGTCCTTCTCTGGACACTGTCCAGCACTTCCATGTCTTTCTTGAAGTGAGGGGCCCAGAACTAGGCTCCAATAAACCGACTGCAAGTCACAGAACCCATAAATAGATGCCTTTTGTAATCACTTCTTACCCATAAGAGAGATATTTTATCTGGATCTGAAGCTAAGTTAGAACTCCTGGAATGGCAACCATTGAGCTTCTTTTTATGGGTTTATGCTATGACTAAATATAAAAGCATTTTCAGATGCCTCTTGTTACAGTCAGGGCTGTTGCAGAGAGGTGCTGGGTCCTGCCACAACTTTGAAGAGCAACAGCTCAAGTTTCCAAGGTGGGGATTATTTGACTGTCACCATCTCCTTAGCAGATTCAACTCACTTGTCCCCTTTCTGGTGGTGAGATTGGTTTCTTCTGGCAGACCAGAGCTCTGGAGAGGGTTGTAGGAAATGAGAATATCTTCTCTCCTGTTAATTCCACTGCAGATGGTTGGAACCTCTACTTCAAGGAAGGTGAAGGTGCAGCAACATGGAACTTGGGGAAAGACTTGCAGAGATGGTAGAATGAAAACTGATGGTGGGTGATTTGGGGACCCTTGATGTAGGCTGTAGGGCTGCAGTGCTCTCTGCTGTTGCATTGCAGCTCACAATAGCTATAAAAAAGAGCTGTTTGAGTTTCTGTCTTGGTAGCCTTGAGCATTACCCTGGACAGTACAAATAACACAAAGGAGGTAGTGGAGCTTAAAAGGACAATTATCTGTTGCAAAAACAAACAAAACCATCAGGATGTCAGACAGCTGCATTCCTTTCACACTAGGCCACGAGTTAGGAGAAAGAAAATGATCATTTTGTTTGGAGCAGTAAAGCTGTTTACCCTTCTCACCTTTCACCATGGCTGCATTTCTTTAGCGATGTGTGGGGCTATTTATCAAACACATATAATTTATATAGGTTCCTTTTCTGGGTTAAGCATAAGCAGCCCATCCCCCTTGGTCTGAACCCTCCTTTCCCTTCCACCTCTTCCTTTGTGTTTATGGGACCTTCTTGCCACTCTGCTAAAGCTGAGTTAATTACCTTGGAGCTTCCCTGAAATAAGGTGCTTGTTCTTAAGGAGTTGGAACTACTTCTTTTGGCTACCTCAAAGTGCCTGCTCACTCTTTATAGGATGTGGAAAGAAAGATTGCCCTGAGAAGAAGTTGGGGAAAACATTCTGAGGACCTTGGAAGTTGCTGGATGACTCTATGTGATATTGGAGAGTCCAATATTTGCATTTCCTTCCTTATTGTAGCAGAGGAATTTTCAGTAGTGTCTACAGGAACTGTTTATCTAAAGGCTGCATTGAGAATTTTGAAATAAGCATGTGTTTTGGCTATGACCTCTTTATTTCTTTTTTTGGTTTTAATGCAAGACCTTAAGGGAGGTGGGAGGAATTGCAATGATGAGATCAGCAGATACGGAGCTGGAGATTTGGAGCTCTACCCTGATCCCAGAACCCTGGCCAGATTGTAATTTGCGTAATCCCATATTTACTTCCCCTCTGTGTTTTCAGCTGGTTGGAGCACTCTTGGCTTTCTGGTTACAATCTGCTCTTTATTGCTTTTAAGGTAGAGGAGGAATTTCTGCAAGGGGGAGGCTTACAAAAGCACTCTAGAAAGAATGTCAGGGCATAGCTGCATACAAACTCCTATTGTAAATAAAAAGCTTTTCAACTGATCTGTGCAGTATAAACCTGACAGTTTCGTACAACATTTGACTGAGCCATCCACTGAACTAGTTTGGAGACCAGAATACTTGTTGCCAATGTTTGATATAAAATTTGTTTCATGTCTGTGTTTTTACCAGGCCTGGAATTCTGACTTTATCTGGACCTCTTCAGGACTTGATTTTTTCCCAGTCTAATTTAGCACAATACAGTTAAAAATAAGTTCACTGTTATTAAGATTTTATATGCCATTATTGTCCCCATGTTTCACTTTTGGTATCAAACTGAATCTGAAGTACTGAACTTTACAAGGTGGACTTGAGACTGGAAGCAGATGCAGTAAATTCTCTTATTTCTGTCAGTTTGTGTTTTTTTTTAAGGGAAAGAAGAATTAATTTCATCCTTTCTGCCACTTAAGCTTCAAACAGTGATAATTTGGAACATGGTAAGTGTAAGACTAGTCCCTTTTGCTGAGCTGTTGTAGAGAAAATTGTATTAAGATAAATAAGGGTGAATTATGCAAAGAATCAAAAAATCAGATTTTTATTTTTGTTTAGTTATTCTCTAGGGGAATATTGGCTCTTCAAAACCATGGGAATAAATGAAAATATTATTTCTAAGTCTGTGTGATCTCAAAGCAGAAGCAGCCCAATTGTTATGCTGTTCAAGGCTTCTCCTGCCATTCCCGGTCAGTGAAATCCACACTGACAGATTTGCCCGATTAAGAGTAAGTCTACACCAATAAGTGTAAGTATAGTTTACAATAATGATTTCAGTTCAAAGCATCAGAAAAGGAGAGGAAATAAATGCTATTTGACACATCAGTCTGCAGTTTTTTGGTTTTTTTTTTTCAATCTGCAGGCAGTTTTTCCCACAAAAGAACAAGGTATTTTCTAGAACCTATGGTTCCCAGGTATTATGAGATCTTAAATTAAAATATGTTTGTAATTCCATTACACAAACCTCAACATTTATACAGTGAGTGTTGCAAAATTAAAAACACATCAATCTTTTATATGGGACAGCAGTAGTTAAAATTTTAAATGTTGTTCTAAGCCCTCCTTAAATATTGCTGGCTTGACTATCAGAACACTGATTAATGAAAAACTATGGAGGAACTGTAAGAAAAAAATTGAAATTAGCTTTTGGAATCCAGAGGTGCTTTCAATATTTCAAAACGTGTTTACTGACGTCAAATTTTTTTGGTGGAGATATTTTTTCCGCAAGGAAGGAAAAGAAAATAATAAAGGATTTTAACAAAAGCGCAGGGAAAATATGTATTTTTCTCCAAAAAGAGTTAAATGTTGCATCCTGTGGCTTAGTCTTTGAACCATTTGGGGTTTAAGGGTACCATGGGATTATGTTGTTCTCTAATGACACTGAAATTAGACACTGACTTCTTAAAGTGGAAGCTGGAACTTGCTGATAATCACAAGACAGAGCTGATCACAAGCTTCAAAATGAAATAATGACATTTGCAAAACTGTCTTTTATTGGCCTTATTTAACAGTAGGAGTCAAGTATGTGATCTGGACCCAGATGAGATCAAGGACTTTCCAGAATGTAGCACAGCTTTCTATGATTCATAGTCCATGGTAAAGCAATCAGTTTGTTGTAATCTCTGAAAGGGGACAAATGCTAAATAACTGAATGAGTTTTCCTCCTGGTGACAGTCCTCTAAACCCAAAAGTCAATGTGTGAAACACTTGAGTCTTGCCAGCCTTATGCTCCATGTATCAGTCTTCCCTCAAGGTTGTGTGTGATGCTTAATCTTGACATAATGCCAAAGATGATGCAAAAAATCTTATATTAATATGCTGATCGATAATAAATGAAAGACTTACAGATTATGAAGCTTAAGGAGAGCCTTAAGAATAATAATATGGCAACCCAAGAAGAGGTTTAAATACTTCTGGTATTGGTTTTCCCGTGAGAAATGGATGTGAACACAAGGATGTGTTCTCTTGCTGGGAGCTTATACCACTCCTGGTACCCAGAGGAGTGTCCCTACAGTCTCCTACTACCATTCTCCTTCCCAGGTAATGGTGCTGCCTGAAAAACCAGCAGTTATGGGAATAAACTGGACATAAAGAAACTCTGAGCAGGGACAAATGCATCACTCATCAGGCAGATCATATTTGAGCCTCTCTTGTGCTCTCTGTATTGAAATTGTTCAATGTATGTGGCTTGGTGGGAAGCTGGTTCTGTTTCTCTAAGTGGTGTTTCTCAACAGAAAAGGCCGCTGTACAAAAGCAACTTTTCTTCTTTGTTTTAAATGCAAGTAAGTGGGAAGCTGCATGTAGAACTCCACTGTTTTCTTTCTCAATATAATTTCTCATTTTGTTCTGAACATCTCATCCTCTGAGAAAAGTATTTCCAGAGAAATAAGATCTCTCCCCATCTAGAGTTAAGATGTTATTGCTGTGGTGAGTTTTGAAATGTTTCCATTTGGAGGAGGAAATTCTGTCTTCTGTCAAAAAAAAAAAAAAAAAAAGATTTTTTTGCGTTGGATCCAGAAGATTCCTTTTAAAAAAAATTTAAGGAGCAACTTTTTCACACAAAATTTGATGTAGAGACCTTGTTTCTTGTTGAGAACAGGGGAGAGAGGAAAGATGCAGCTTACCTCAATTATGTGATGAGCAAGTTGTAACAAAGTTTCAAATTCCTCTGTTAAAAATAAACCAATAAATAAATAGGAATTGAGACAATTGAAATAAATAGTTCAGGAAGAAAACTTTTGACACAGACAAGAGATGCAAAATGATCTTAGAGATGCAAAAATGTGCACACTCTTCCTAGTACACAGTTTTGGACAGATGCCCTGTAGTGTTAAGAGCAAACAGACACAGAAATCCATTCCTAAGGGACACCAGAGTCAGTTCAGCAGGCACTTGTGCCAGTGTTAATGTGGCTTGCTAAATATCCTGTGAGCCACAGTGCTAGTAATTGCTTTGTTTGTAGTTCCTTCATTCCCAGAGTATCACATTGTGAAGAACTTCTCTAAATCTGATTTTTATGTTTAAACCCACTGATATGCTTAACTGTAACAGCTTATTCTATCAATTGTTGTGAATATTTCATGTGTAGGAACTGTACTCTGACAGTGCAAGATGGCCTATGAAGGTGCTGTTCTGGTTTAATTCCAGTTGTCAGTAAAGTACCATGAAGACCTCGTGGATGGGGAGCAGAATTGGAAAAAAAGGGGGTAAAACCTGTGGGCAGTGATTTTTTTTTTAGGTCTGACAGACCTTCAACAATAAATGAATGATTATTTA
Organism: Corvus hawaiiensis; assembly: GCF_020740725.1. Taxonomy (NCBI): domain Eukaryota; kingdom Metazoa; phylum Chordata; class Aves; order Passeriformes; family Corvidae; genus Corvus; species Corvus hawaiiensis. Next base: position 13,159,681 of record NC_063223.1, read on the forward strand.
AAAAACTAAAACAGACAAGACCCAGCTCTCCATCCCCCCAAATTATTAAGGATAATTCCCTTGGAAGAGTGATGGACTTTGAGTCTCAGACTATTTTCAGTGGCTTTAAACGCAAATTTCAAGTATATTGAGAGGCACACATGCAAAAATAGAGGGAGAAGAAGATACAGTTCACTATGTATATCACCAACTACCAGTTCGAGTCCAAGAGTTCTGTTTGATGAGAAAGCACAATTCAGTATGCCAGACTACAAATAATTTGACATTTTGGTTTGTGCCGTGGCTGCTCTGTAGTCAGAAGAGAAATGTAGAGAACCAGCTACAAAGCAAGAACAATTAGAAAATTATTTGCATAATAAATATGAGAAATTAGCCCAGCTGACAACATTCTAACAAGCTTTCTGACAACCTGAGAAACTAAAACAAACAGCAGTTGTTGGGTAAACTGCCACTGTTGGCAAAGAAGCAGGGAGCCTTAATGATAGTGGAACACCTTTTTCTTGATGCAGAATGGCCCAGTTTATTTGACTTCACTGATTTTTGCCTATCCAGCCTAGTCACTAATCTCATGCAGTGGCTCAGTTATTTAGTTATTTCTTGGGTTTATGATTTCCAGTTGTTTTCTGGTATTGGGAGTTCTTTGGGTCCTGTGCATGTGGGTGCACAGATGCACAAATTTGACCTACACAGGGAAGTTACTTGCTGATAGTTCCACACCTGGGTTCTGTTTGAAAGATGTTTGCATGCAAGAAATCTCTGGTTTGGTCTCAGTCACTGAAGCTGGTTAGTAGCAAGGGTCAAAAATAATGACCATGTGCTGTTGTATTTTTGAGATTAATATCATGGCAAGCTTAATGCTGTGTTTCACTCCCTTGTTAAATCAGTGACTTCTTGAGGCCTGAAGGAGTCACTGCCCTGTGTAGATATCCTAACTGAAAATTTTAGTCACATCAGAGTTAAACAAAAAAAAGTTGTATCTGTTCCAGATTTTGGGGGGGGGTGGGGTGGGGGTGGGGGGGAAACTTATGAATCAAATGTGTTTGTGTTCAGTCTCTCATTTTCAATGGGCAGCAGTTTGAACCAGTTCTTTGTTTGTTGGAAAATATTTGTGTGCTTTCGGAGGCCACTGAGTCAGAGAGCCATACGCAGCAATTGAAATTACAAGCAACTATTTTCCTCTTTCATGCATTTAAGTGCCTAATAAATCCCTATAAACATGAGCTTTGCTAAATGAGACAGCATCAATAGGCTTTATTAAGGCCAGACTTAACTTATTCCACAGCCACTTTGAGAACATCTGGCAGTGAGGACCAGCCTTCAAGTGAATGTAGAAGTCACCAGTGCTGACTTTGAGGCCACAGCTGTGTGAGGGCGACTCAGCATGAACATGGACCAGGCTTGCCCCAGGAGTGACAGTAGGACCCACTGCTGGCTTTGGCAATGGGTGGCTCAGGAGCTGCTCTGAGCAGCAAAGAGCTCCTTTACCTCAGACAAATCAGGAATTACACGGTCCTGCTCCACATGGTGCATCTCCTCCTGCCTCTGCAGCAGCTGGAGTTGAAGAACATTAGAAGGGTTGGTGCCTCTGCCCTCCATTTCCCCCACACCTTGAAGGTGTCAGTCTGTACCTGTGTGCCATGGTGCCCTGGCACAGGTCATCTTTCCCACTCCATGAGTGTAATGAGTCCAGACTGGGAGCTGATGATGGGAAGGGAGGAGCAGGGGGGCCCTCCACAGCTATTACATGGACAGAGCATGGATAAAGGAGAGATACATGAATGTCCCAGGAGTGTATGTTCTGAGGGTGTCTGCATAAGGAGGGTGAGTCCTTGAGGCAATGGGAGAAACTAGGAATAGAGTAGAAAAGACAAACTGACCTTAAATCCAATTGTTTTCAGGTTGCCCAGGATGCTTCTTCAGCTGATGTTGCTATGGGTACCAATTGTCCCCTCTGGAATTTACTGTATCACAAGAGAAAAATGAGATAAATTCTGTCCTTTTCTTGGAGAGACAAATTGAGTGATTCTCGTTCTACTGAGAAAGCTGTATACTGGCTTTGGGAGCTGGATTATGATTTCAGTTGTTGTCTGAACCCAAAATAACTGTCTGGTATAGCTCTGTCTTAGTGCTTTAAAGTGTAGGAAAAGTCTGATTGCGGTATGGTGCGCAGGGATGCACATGGTGATGCCAAGGGATGAGACACCCCTCTCCTCTCCCCACTGCTTTTCACTCTCTGTCTGCTGCAATTGTTGCTGTGCACAGCCCCTTCCCCTCGATCAATTTGGATTCAGAGCTGTGCCCAGGTTTTTCACAGCCCACATTCATGAATATGGACCAAGACCGACCAGCAAAGAACTTGTTTATGTGGGGGCAGAACTTGGCAAGGTTTTAGCTTTGTCTTTTCAAAGAAGACCAAAGATGCAGACAGATAACTACCTTTTTTTTTTTTTATTCAGTGCTCTTACACTTGGCAGGCTGGGCTTAAAAAGGATATAATTGATAAAAGTAAAAGGTGGCAAGAAGAAAGATTTTTACATTGGACTCATATGGTGTGTTCATAATTTTCTGGTTTCATTTCTGACTGCTTTTAATCTGTTTATCTTGATTAAATTTTCTTCATCTGAGCAGTAAAGACAGTGTCCAAGTTGATAAAAATAACTGTCATTGCTGAGATCTTTGAAGCTTTGCAATGTGGGAGAAAAGTTTCCTTTTCCTTGCTTCTCAGAAAGGTGTTTCCTACAGCTCAGAGCCAAGGCACACTGGATTAGAAAATGCATGCATTTCTACACCCATTTCCAAGCAAAATATTATTAAATCTGTGGAGCTTCTTTACGTCAGTTGGCATTTTTGTCACAATTACAGAATGTACTTTTAGACCGGCTGAAGTGTGCACTTAGAAAAAAAAAAGCCAAACAAAAAAACAACCCCAAAAAAGCATACTCTTTAATATGCAGACATGTAGGGAAAGAGTGTGGTAATGAATTTGGCTTAGTTTGTTGAGTCTGGGCCAAGTTCTGATCTCAGTTACGCTGGCCTCAGCTGAGTTGCTCCAGATTTTCACCAGTCGACTGAAGCCAAACTGTGTTCTTTTGTCCTTTAGTATTTATTAATAGTTTAGGGGCAGGCAGTGAGGATGAGTTTTAAGTGTAAGGATTCAACAGTCCTGCCCTAAATCTATAGTTTCAAAATGCTTCAAAATATATAATATGTGTTTTCAGTCACTGGTTACCTGGTCTCACAGGTGAAGTGTTCCAAGACTCCCTACATATTCTACATTTGTATGGATAACAGCTTTTGCACAGAAGTGAAAAAAAGCCATCATTGTATCAGCTGAATGCCATGAAAGCCGTGAAAGCTCTTTCTGAACATTTCATAACTGCCTTATTTTAGACTGTGGATTAACACAACTCCGGGCAATGTATGCTTCTGTATATTGAACAGCTTTAATCTTCTCAGCTATGTGGAGCCCTTAAAAGTTTACTTTTGAACAGTTTTGTCTTTAAAGTACAGTGTTTACACATAAGCTTATCAAATGCAACAAGTTATTCTGTAGTATTTCTGACTTTTTAAGGTAGAGAATCTAATATTATATTTGTGTGTGTTTGTATACACACACACTCTCCCATACTGGGGATATTATCTCTGGTTTTTTGCACAGGTCCTTACACAGTGGTAGCAGGAGAAAAATCACTTAAGCCCTTAAGCCTTTATCCATGCTAAAGCATGTTAGAAATGTTCTCAGAGATGGCAACTCGATAACCTGTGCCTTTGTATTATTGGCATTGTCCCTGGCAGGCTGTTGGTCATCCAGCGCTCTCCCAAACAATTCCTTGGCTTCAGGAGTCAGTGCTGTTTGGCACCAGTCTCCATAGGTGTGACCAGCCTGTTCCAAAAAGGAAATGAGTTAATACTGTGACTGTGGAAGGCTGCCATGCCTTGTTGTTAAAGAACAACCCCATGTGAGAAGCAAATCGGGTCTTATATGTTTTATATTAATTAGCTTTATTTATACTAGTAAATTAATCAAGAACAATCCTGCTTATGCTGGTGATATTTGTTAAACCAGGGCACAGTTAAACATCCCCCCCTGCCCTGCCAAACCAAAACAAAAGAAAAAAGTCATGATACCTCCTGTGAGATGTATTGAGTGTCTTTGAATTCCTTACTCCAGATTCAAGTTACTCTGCAAGAAAAGATTGGGTTCATCAAGAGTAAATCCAGAATGTTAGAGATTACCCTGGTGAAACATCCTTTTCACAGAAAGGATAATAATGATGTTGTACTGCTGTGTCAGCCAGAGGTTGACCAAATTCAGCTGTTGTCAACCACAGCAAATGCTCTTTCCCAAAGATCTCATAGCCTGAGATTATTAGAGAGCTTGGTTGGGAGGAAGAAAACACTGTGCGTATATATATATGCACACATACATACATATATATATATACTGTGCTATATACTATATTCACAATCTCAGCCCATTTCCTTTATTTCATACACTACAGATTTAGAGAGAACAATGTGAGAATTGTAGGACAGAGTTCAAGATTATTACTATTTAATAATTTCATTAGTTGAGTTTCTTGGTTGGATTTTGTTTGCTTTTGTTTTACTTGCTCAGGTTTCCTTCCTTTCCCACTCCCTCCCCAAGGTTTCAGTTTCCTTTTCATCATCCCTTCACTTCCATATGGTGTTTTGTCTGGTCGGCAAGCACTACAATTGGATTTCTTGGAGGCATCAACTGTAAAAAAGTTCAAAAATGAGATGCATTTGCAGAGCTTTTCATCTTTCTAAGTGGTCTGAGGACTGAATGGAGGGGCTTCGGGGCTGAGAGCCTCAGTTCACAGAATCACAAATGGTTTGGGTTGGAAGAGACATTTACAGGCCCTTTACTCAAACGCCCCTGCAGTGAGCAGGGACATCTTCAATGAAATCAGGTTCCTTGGAGCCCTGTCCAGACTAACCTGGGATGTTTCCAGTGATGGGATATTGACCACCTTTCTGGACAACCTGTTCCAGTGTATCACCACCCTCATTGTAAAACATTCTTCCTCATACCTAGTCTAAATCAACCTTCTTTTAGTTTAAAACCATTATCACTTGTCCAATTGTGATTTTTCTTGGACTACAGGAACAGTCTTGGCACTAAAAGACATTGAGAGAGTGTGCATCCTGTCCTACCAGTAGGTTATAAAAGATAAAATGATGCCCTCTGAAATGATATCACCATAGTCCTGATGGCTTGATCAGCCTAAGACATCTGTTAGGGAGTCCAGCTCAGGGAACTGAGGTGCAGACTTGCCTCTGTTTTGGCAAAAACAGGAGAAGCTATTGAGTGTGAGGGACTCTGATTTCTGATAAGGGGCTGTATGATCTTTGGATCCAATCTGACAAACTTCTCACTCAACTTGTGTCCTTGTGGTCAGCCACACCTTCGGGGTGTTCCATGCAGAGGTGAGACAGTGTAGGGTCTGTAGGCACTCAGGTACAGCAGGACCGCACGTTCATCTATCCCCAAATACTTGGCCAGAACTCATGTTTAAGTCCCTCTTGCACCACACATGGTTTGGAGAGTCCTGACACAACTTTTAGAGTCAGCTGAGACTTGGCTGCAGGGAGGGTGCTCACTGCAGGTGCTCCTGGGGAGGAAGCAGAATTGCCAGCACTCGTAGGCATCAGGGAAGCCACCTGGAATTTAGCCCATTCTACTTTGTCACTGAGGTATCAGGGCAAAGACATACTTTGTGTTTCTTTCATGTTTGTCCTGACTCCACGTTCCTCTTGTGGACATCCTCATTCAGATGTGCTCAGACTTCCTCTGTGCTGTCAGAGGACAGGACATGGCTTGTTTGCTGCAGACCTGTTATTTACTCTGCCTATTTACATAATCCATGGGATTGGTAACAAACTGTGATTGCACTTACCCTGGAATAAACCTGGAGTCATGTTGGTGCAGCAGTTGTTACTTTTTTCCAGAAATTCAAGTCAGAAGAGGTCCCTTTATCTCCAAGCTGGGGTAAAACTGAAGACAGGAGGCAGGGGAGTCTTTTCTAGATGAATTCCTTAGGATACTACAAAATCTCTTAGGGACAGGTCAGCCAATGGAGAGGGAAATTCATGAGCAAAGACACAATTTTGTGTAAGAAAGATGGGACGATGCTTAATGTAAAAAATGTCTCCAAATGACCCTCAGGATAAAGTAGCATCTTCTTGTCTAGACTGATCCAACCTGTACAATTTTGCAAAGGAATAATTTGTAGCTCCCATTCTGATCTCACTCTTAGTTTGCTTTAGACATGAAACTCAATTGTTGCAGTAATCCTCTGGTGTAAATTAAACCAGAATCAAGTCAGGTGCTTGAGAGCAACACTTGCAAAAGAAACAGATTTTCAGCATCTCTTTCTGCCTTTCCTTTCCTTTCCTTTCCTTTCCTTTCCTTTCCTTTCCTTTCCTTTCCTTTCCTTTCCTTTCCTTTCCTTTCCGTTCCTTTCCGTTCCTTTCCCCCACATTAACAGCTGTGAGAATGCTCATATTTCAGGCTCTTAGACTTAAGAGACTCTCTACTTTAGGATCATGGATATACATAGAAGTGCATGAAAATCATGGTGATCTTTCCTATCCAAAGAAAACAGTAGGGTTTTTTTTTTTTTTTTTTAATATTAACTCTGCCTTCTTCCTGTTTTTTTAATATTAACTCTGCCTTCTTCCTGACAGATCTTGAGGAATAAGACAAGAAAAAAGGGAGAAAGCAGATAGATAGTGTAGTACAAAATTCAGACTGCTGGCTGTGTGGAAAATGCCCTGGTTAAAATTACTGCTGACTGGGCATGGAATAGTTAAAGGATGTCAATTATAAAACAGTGGAGGCCAATGCTATCACGGTACCCGTAAGAAAAAGGTGGTGTAATATTTGTGCAGACATTTAGTGCAGCCTGTGCAGATCATCTTGAATTGTGGAGGGCCTGCTCCCTGCACTTTCATGCAGTACCCAAGAAGTGACAGCTGTCTGAACACCCCTTGGGGCCTTATGCCCCAGGCTGTGCATCCAAATGCTGTCTACTCATAGCAAATTAGTGCTGCCAGGGAGGAAAATCGTAGTAGGGTCAGGTTGCATGTATTAAGAACTGTGCTCTGGTCTCTGGCCCCTCTTCTCTGGGTATTTTCCACTATTGAACTTGCTTGCATTTATAGTAAACAAATGGAAGTCCAAAGTGGTTTAGGAAATGGGCACTGGAGCTGGAATTGACCCAAGAGATTATGGGTTTGCTGCTTTGTTTGCCGTACCAACCGAACGTTATCCACTACGATTTCTCTGTCAATACCCCAGACATTTTTGGTAGTCAGTGGACTTTGTGTACACAGAGAAGTCAAGACAGATGCAATCAGAGGCTTATCTGACCTTTTCAGGCAGCTCTTTAACAGCAGAATTTAAGGACACTGGCTAGGTTTATTTGGTAGCTGCTCCTGGCATTACCCAAAGGACATCAAAGTCCAGTCAGAGAGCTGGCAAGTTCCCACAGTGTTAATGTTCTCTACCCTTTAGTACCACCTTCACCACCTTAGATGGATTAATGTAATCTTATTTATGGCTTGAATACATTGTTTCTGCAAATTTCCTTGGACATTAAGTACCAGCTTAACAGCAGGGATGGTTCTCCTGTGTTATCCACAGCTGATATTGTACAGCTTGGCAGGATTTTCTGCTGTATTGTCATGAAGCAATGTTTGGAGTTCTGGTTCTCTTTGCTCTTGTTGATGATTTGCTCTGTGAATTTTGAACTTTATCTCTGTCTGCTCCTCTTGTTCTGTTCCCTTCTTCACTGGTCTTGCTTATTTAGGTAAAAACACCTTATGGCAGGGATGGCCTATTGCTGTGGGAGAAATGCTGCCTCTGCTGATATGAGTAACAAAGCCATGCTTAACTTGATTTTGGATGTTAGATTTCACACCGCATGTCTATATGGTGCTTAGTGAAATGAGACATTGATCTTTTCTGGAGCCTTAATATTCTACTGAATTAATAGTAACCAAGAAGACAAAAGGAACACAGAAAAGTAATTGCCTTTTGGTTTTATGTCGTGCTGGATGCCTGTCCATTTCTTTCATGTTCTGGAACTGCCTTACCCTTCTGCTCAACATTTCTTCTTGATCACTTTCCAAAGGCACTGATTTCAGCTTCTGATTGTTCCAGCATAAAAGTGGAGATGAGTGAAGTCATTCCCAGGTTACACCTATCAAGCTGAGTCTGCATCTAGGAGCTGAATATTATCCACAGGGTATCAGTCCAGGCTGATTGCAGTAAAGATGCTACCTCATGACATCCAGTGCCTGGAGCAGTCAGAGCTGCTTCTGCTGTGCAACACAACTGTTCCCATCACATACTATGTGCTGTGCCATGGGCATGCTATCAAGGCCCCTGCTGTTCCCCTTTCCATGCATTCTCAAAAACTAACTGTTCTCATTATGAGAGGGATTCCTGATTTTACAGGTCTAATTCTCAAGAGTACTTGAGTGCATCCTCAGATGAGACTTCTTGGGTTTGATGAGCTCAGCTCCTGTAAGACCCAGAGTTTTATTGAGCAAACTCAGATCTAACTGATGCTAGAAATAAAGTTGGCAGGCTTGGGCAGTGCCACATACACGGTAGATCGAAGTGACATTAATGGTGATGCATTTTGCAACCACTAGTGTTGAATCACAGATGTTCTCCTCTCTCAGGCTCTCTCTGGAAGAGAGCAATACACATCCTGGAAAAGAGAAGTTCTCTGAATGCTGGCCTCAGGGTAGCTTTATAAATAAACTGTGCTATCTCTGGGATTCCTTGGAATAGAAAGTGTGGTGCCCAGTGTATTTCTGTTCTGACTGAGCTATGCCCTCTTGCTGCAGTAGTTAATGCAAGATTCTTTTGCCAAATGTGTCTGTCCTCCAGAGCATCTCACAGGTTCATTTCTGTAGTTCTCAAGCTCCCATCATGCTAACTCATACAAATACTCTTGGAACTTGTTTCCAATAAGAAAATACAAAAAAATGCTCAAAAAGGAGAGCATGAAAGCGCAGAACTGGCCTAGCTGGTGGAATCCTGGCTATTCCATTCCTCTTGTTTGTTCATCAGCTCCCAGATTAGTAACAGGAGTGACTTCAATCTCTGATGTGGCTTTTTTTTTCAAAGCATTCTTCTGCCTGCTTCACCAGGCATTTCTAGTCATTCCTTTTCTTTCATTGGGGCTTCCACCAAAAATACCTGTTTACAACATTTGTGTGCCTTTCAAATAGTATTTTTAGCATATGTCTTTTTTACAAGTAAATATTTCAAGTTGACGTACGCTGTGTTTCACCCATGAGCCTATCTAAATTTTCATGTCACTTCATTAGTCAATTGATGACACTTCGAAAATTCAGTTGAGTTGCTGTTTGGCTGGCATGCTGACTTGACATCAGACAGGTTTTCATGGAGCTGTTCCAAACTTTCCCAATGCTAAAATGATCGTGTTTGATAGAATACTGACAACAGGTGTCCTGTTTTTGCCAGCAGTGGTCTCCGACTGGCTGCCAACATATGCAGTGTTTGCCAGCATACCACATGTCTTATGCTGGGCTATTTTAAAAGTCTATTCTGTAAAAGAGCTGAGAGGCTTTTAAAATACCTATTAGCCTCTAATGGAAACTGCACATGACAAGAATATGCGGAGCTGTAAAACATGGTTGATATAGTCTTTGTTATGAGTTGCTTGCTGTTCTTTTGTAGGGCAAAATATGAGTACTTCCACCCTTTTTAACATTAGTTGGTCAAGCCAGTATTCCATCCAGTATTTTAACAGATGCTTCAGAGCATGGTGTAAAATCCCATTAAATAATTATATGATATCTTTACTAAGAGGCACTTTCCTCTGAATTCCTGGCAGTAAATGTTTGGCTGGTATCCTGGAGCCTGAAGGTCGATATCTCACATCCTACTTAGTATCACACTGAATATTTTCTTGTTATCTGTTTAACTGTTGAATCCTTCTCTCAGTCCTTCAATATGCTTCACTGTATCTCATAGTGCTTGCTTTATTTTCATCCTGGGGGAATGTCTCACCAGCTGGATGGAGGGGATGTGTTTTGTGCAGGCACAAATAACCTCCACCATTTCAGATCTCCTGACTTGTGACTTTGCTTTGTGTCTGGTCCTCCTGTAACAATAGAAGGAAGTTAAAAGTGGCCAGATGGAAAGTGGCTATTTCACGCCTTTGGAGAAAAGGCCACCACTGTAAACATTCAAAATACAGAGCTGACTGCAAAACCCTTCTTTAGATCTTGACTCAATTTCAGAGAATCACGTTGTCTAAGGGGAAACTGTCCATTTGTATGAGTTGCTGCAGGACAAGCGCTGAAAAAGCTGGAAAGCAGATAGATCTTCTGGCAATGCCTTCTGTTTTCTAGTAAAGATATGAAGAGTTCAGTGACCCTTTTAGCAGTAACCCATTTCCACAGAGAAGTAACCTGAATATATTGCAGACTTTTATCCCAACTAAGATATTTCAGCACAGCAAATGGGTCACAATCAGGATAGAAAACGGATTCTTGATAACAACAGGTGTATTTTACGAGTTTAATCTGTAATTGTTTTAATACGTGTTTCTAGAGCAGGTCTAATCAGTTGTCTTTGAACTGAGATTTTTCCCACTACACACGATGCAACTCTTATCAAACTGTCACCTTTCCTGTTATCCCTAACTATCTTCTATAACTCACACCACAGAGATGCAGATGAAGAGATGTGTCCTTGATGGTGGAGGAAGAAAACAACTTCAAAGACCAGAATCCAGTACAAATTCAGTTAGACAAAATGTAACTTATTAATGAACCATCTTTGTTACAGTAAGATTTTTGTGTTGAGGTTGGAAGGTCTGAAGTATTGCACTTCTAGTTCTGAGCTTGTATCAGCAGAGTGAAGTGGACAATCTGTGTTTCAGAGTGGAGAACCTGAAAAATGCAGTTTTTCTATGTTCTAAGTAGTTTTTATAGGTCAGACTTTTGTTAATGCCATTCGGTTTTTTAATCTCATTTCAGCCAAGCATTTATTTTGTAAAGTGTAGTAATGCCAGAGGATTAGCCAAACTGGGGTTACCATTGAAACCTACAGGCATTAACTTCTTCAGTGCCAATGGCAGCAGCAGGAATAGGAGAAATGCCAGTGTGTGCCTGCTGTGAGCTCATGAGTTGCAGTAGTATGTGCAGAACTCTGTGGTGGTTCATAAATGGCAGTGTGTTGCTCCACAGAGAACATTAAAGTTAAATCTGGAAAGAAATGTCTTTCTGCTTATTTCTGACTCTTAGCTAGCTGATTTATTTGTTACAGATATTTTTTTTCTATTCCCAGAATGGCTTCTCAGCATCTGACTAAATCTTGTAATAAAACTTAGCTTCAGAAATGAAAAAGGAAACTGTTTATTTCTCTCTACCCAGCCCCATTGGTTGTCCACAGAGCAGTCTTTTAAAGAAACTGGGCACATGCTTTAAGTTTTCAAGTAGCTCGAATAGTAATTGCACCGTGGGTTATTGTTAGAATTACAGTGACAGAGGCTAATTAAAAAGAATGTTGTTGCCTTTTAGGAAGAAAAACAAGTTTGATTGGTAACATCCCACATGTGTTCTGCCAGAGTCTTCCTCTCATCTTTTCCTAACTGGTTTTGATTAATATAATTTTAAACATAATTTCTCTGTGTAACTTGGCTTCTAAGATTCTTTCTGCCAAATTGCATTATTGTTCTCTGCTTGATGGAACTGTTTACAAGTGTCATTTTCAGAATACTGTTGTGGGAAGGCACTGTATTCTTGCTGCTACTCAGTGCTCTTTCTCACTAGCAAGCAGATAACCCCAAATTTAAGAAATGTAAAGTAAAGGGGGGGGGGGGGGGGGGAAGCCTCTTTTCTGTGCATCCTGAAGTGTTTACACTGTATTTGAGGCAACCAGTTACAGAGCAACTGTAGGCACTCTACACTTACTTTGACATAACCAATAGATCATCAGTTTAAAGCAAAATTTTGTAACTGAGTAGCAAGGTGGATGCAGACACAGGTTGAGAGTTTACCTCCATTTTTCAACTCCCTCCTATTAGCTGCCTTTGTTCTGCTACTGCAAAGCACACTGATCTGTTCCAGGAGCCAAGTTCCTCTGGTCCATCCTTCTCTCTGTCGCCTGTGTCCCGGGGGTTATCTAAGATATGGCTACCTAATGCCTGGAAAAACAGTCTGTCTTAAAGCAGATTTTTGCAGTGCAGAGTATAGGTATGAAAATATGATGGTACCTGATACTATTTCTAGGGAGACAAGGAAACAAAAGGCTAGTGGTACTTTGGCGTATTACATTTTGATTTCTAGAGTTAGAAAGGTCTTACCTGTGCTCTAGAAAATGTAGTTCTCTCACTTATAATCGGTACACTGTGGTTAAAATACAATTTTCATTTAGCTGTAATCCACCATAAGTTCACCTTCAGTTTGACTAACTTGCTTTTGGGGAAACAGATGACCTTGGTTCAGTGACTGTGTGTGTTGCAGATGTGGTCTCCTCATATAAGGTGAAGAACATCCAAATGTGTAATCCCCCAGCAGCTTGTGACAGATGTCTATGGTAATGGTATGCAACTTGCAGGAGGTTTGGAAGAAAATCAAGTTTTTCTCTTTCTTCGGCTTCCAAAACTCCCATCAAAGTTTAGGTGGGACATAGCTGGAGATCTGGGCTCTGCTAAGCTGGAACTTAGGTCTTTCAGTTCTGTGGGCTAGTCCACCAGATAGGTCAGCATTGAGACTGACTTTCCAGGTGTCCAGTGGATAGGGTACAACTTCTTGGCACATCAGCTGGACAGTTCTCAATTCAGTAAGGCCTTTCCCTGTGTCTTGGCCATGCCGGTGACCTTCCATGCAGTTTCTGCCACATGATATTCTGATAAATTTAATGGGATGTAGCAAATAGCAAGTTTCTGGTAGGCCTGGACACTATGAGAGGACTTAGGAGAGAAGCTAAAACAGCTGATAGAGGTGGTGTGTTCACCAAGAGAGAAACCGTGGTGTGCAGGGGAGGTCAGTCAGACAAAAATAGTGCCCAGATGAGTTTGATTGCTGCATGCTGAGGGAGCTCCAAGAGGTCTTTAGGCAGTGTGGTTCTTTCTGGAGCTACCACAAAGGCCAGAGCATCAGTGTGCTGTGGTTTTTCTCCACAGCTGGTTATGTTTTGGGGAAGGTCCAGATAGGGCCAAAGGTTGCTCTTGTGCCTGTCTTTTTCGCTATGCCATTAGCTTAGAAGAGGTTCTTGGGGAATTTTCTTGCTCTTGGGTGACCAGCAGGAGCTGGGCTCCAAGACTCTGAATGTTGGTCCTGAAATTTTTGGATGAAGTGCACCTGTCTCTGCATGTCCCGAGGCAACCAACTCTTTGTTTTGAAGCCTTCCTGGGCAGAGGGAAGGTCTGTGTTCCAGCAATCAAAGCTGTCAGAGCTTCAAATGAGTCCCTTGCATAACTGACAGATGGGTGCAGAGCAGGGCTTGATTCAGCCTCTGAAAAGAAGTAATAAACCTGAAAAAAGATTTAAAAATCTTCAAAGTCCCAACCGTTTCGACAGCTGCTTTTGCTGGTAGAGTTATTCCTTTGCCTCAGCCTAACTCCCTTACCAATGGAGATTAACCTTCTGTGGATAGTGTACACATCTCTGTCTTACCTCTGTGGGCAGCCAGTGGGATAGCCTCAGTCCTTTCTTAATCTGAATTCACAACTGAACTGAGCCCAGAGATCCAAACTCTTCTGAACTCCAGGGATGAGGAGAAAAGGAATCACAAATGCAGATTTTTCTGTCTTATGGATACTACTAAAGATTACTGGAAACATAATCTTGCCTTCTTATATGGAAATAATATTTGTATTCAATTTTGGGCTGTAAGGCTGTTGCATAACTCCCTGGGTTTCAACAGGGCTCCAGCAGCTGGGAATTTCACTTGTTTTATCTTTTAGAGTGTTGGTTTTTTCTTCTGTATGGCTTAGAGCAGTTTGAAAAGGGCATTAGAAAATTTGTGGCAAGTGGGCTCTATTCCCAGCAGCGTGGCAGGGGGGTGTGCATATCCGGGCACTACTCAGCACTTGCGCTTCTGTCTTTAAAACTTCCCTTTATTACTTAAGTCAGGGTCTGGAGAGGAGCAAGGAGGAATAGTAGGAATTGTTATTACCATGATATGCAACAGACAAGTTGCCTTGCTCTCTCGAGGTCATTGCTTGGGTGCACAAGTAGAAGGCTGCCTATGCACGGATGGCCCAGCACATGCAGGAGAGTGGTGTAGCTCATGGCTTGATAAATGTTTCTGTGAAGAAAGAGACACTGCCACGTGGTTTTGTTCCTATGCACCCAGGTTTTTATCATTCTTGTTCCGCTGCCATCCAGTATCAACTGGGACCTTCTCTAAAAGACCTTTCATTTATTTCAGCACTACTCGGGACAGTAGAGATCAGGCAATGAGAAAGTTTCCACTGCAGGTTCTTTCTCAGCTCACTGGGGATGTTGTTAGCTTCTCCTCCCCATGTCTCTAAAAACAGAGAGCCAAAAACAACACTGAGTCACTCCAAGCTTGCTCTTCCCCAAAGCACAAGCAACGTTCCCCACCCCACCCACATCCAGGGATGTATTGCTGCGCAGAGCTCCGAGAAGGGGTGAGGGCTGCTTGCTGAGCCCATTTCTGATGATCCTGCCATATGGGGTTATTTTAGCTGCATTTTGCATGGTTCTTTTCATCTGTGGCACAACATCTATGCAGGTGCTCCATCCTGCCTTGCAGAAGGAAGGGATTGAAAGTGATGGGGTTGTAAAGATCTGGTGTTCAAACTGATTCAGCTCATATTTGTCTGGATTGAGGAGTGCTTGTATGAGCAGCCTGGCTGGCTGGGTGTTATGAGCAGCTGTGGTGCATTCAGGGCCATGTTACATCTTCAGAAGGATGTTTCTGGAGTGCCTCACTGAGCACAACTAGGCTGTTTGCTGAATGGCTCCCTTCCCTTAGATGTACACATAGAGAAGGTTTGAAAGGAACCTTCATGTCACTGAGAACAAAAATTGTTACCCAGAAAGGTCTGAATGTTTTGTGGACATTTTTTTCCCTTGCTTACAATATTTACAAACTGGATTACAGGGACATGGTGCAAAAGTTGCACTGTGCAGTTCATGGAATAAGCATGGGAATAGAGATGGGCTTGGAATGGGCCAAGGAGAAGGCGCAGACTGGGAACGGCTTGGCTGAGGCACCTCACCAGGGGACACTTAACGCTGAGGATGACTGGGCCTGTGCCTATCCCCGTGTGTTCAGGGGATACTTCAGCTGCCCCCAGCCCCATGGAAGTCCTGCAGCTCCTACCAAGTGGGTGTTTTGCTTTGATTCAGTATTCAGTGGCACATGATTTATGAGCTGTGCTTTCTGATTTATGGTCTGTATGGCTGGCAAAGAAAGCAGGATCAGGCACTCAGCTATTGTGCAAACAGGGATGACACATAATATCCAAAGAACACAGGAAAGATAAAATTACACAGATTGTTGAAATACTCTCCTCAACTGTGTTGCTCATGTGGATGAGTAAAATAAGAATAAGGGTTGTTGGGGTTTGTGTGCAAGTTGGTTTTTTAAACTCCATTTTTCTCCTTCATTGCCTAGATCAGCCCAGCCAGCAATGCTGGACTCTTTAGTGTGATTTGCAATTCTGAATTTGGGCATCAAAAATTTGGGTGTAAAATCATTTCTTGGGTTTCTACCAACTAATGGAATTGTTTTGTAATTTCCCTTCCCAAGCTCCAAATAGGACATTTTATTGCTTTCTTAATGTTTTCCTGAATGTGTATTTGAAGAATGGCCTTCTTCATTCAGTACTTGTTAAACCTCAGCAGTGGAGATTCAGCCATGAATTACGTGAGAGGAACTAAGCTGGGGAGAGAAGAATTACAGACTTGGAGTGTGTGCTGTCCTGTGACAACAGTATGAATTCAAAGTGATTTCACTGAAACCTGTGGTGTAATTGAGAGTAGAATCCAATCTCTTTAATTTCATCGAAGTGAATACCAAGTGATTATAATCAATATAATCCTGGACTGAGTTCAATCATATTTGATCTGTGGTTTTGCTGCTGAGCAGTGTGGCAATCACTGTTCTTTGTTTAACCTTTTGTTTGAATAAGAAGTTCCTCTTTATTTCTAAGTAAGGATTTCTGCTGAAAGAAAGCACTTTTAAGTTTTTTTAATGCAATTACTCTGCTGTGAAAGTGAAATCCTTTCCTTTAAATACCAGAATGTGCATGTGTCTGCAAGGAGGAAGGTCAGCATTGAAGAATGCCTTACAGAGCTGAAGGCAGGGAGTCACAAACACATGGAGTGAGTGGTAAGAAAGATCCTGAGGAGCCCATGAACTTAGGGGAATGTCAGAAGAGCTAGTATATCCTAAAGTCTAAACAAAGATCTGAGATATTCAGACCTAGCTTTTTCAAAGGATCCAGCTCACTTTGCATTTAAGTAAGGCAAAATACCTAAGTATCCCTGAGGCTGTGGGCAGACCTGGCACAATGCTGTCTCAGTTATAGGTGGAGTTGGAAACCATAATGGGACCAGGGTCAGACTGTTCTTGCAATGAGAGAGACATGACAAATGCATGGAGTTGACACTGAAGGAGACCTGAAGCTGAGGGCACTAATGGTTATTCACAAAAAGCTCCCCTCCCATTATCTGTTATCAGGGCCTGCTGCTCTAGGTGCCTTATGCCCTCCCTCAGACAGCCCTGTGGATTTCTAGGGCTGTGGCACAGGGAAAACAAATGCTCAGAGCATGCAACTTTTACCATGCCTTGCCTGCTGTCCTTGCAATTACACCTACGTCTGGCTTCCTATCCTAAGATCACACAAACAATCCCTGTGGGACTACCCTCAGATTTCCCCCAGTGCCAGGGATCCTTGCTGACTGAGAGACCCACCCTTCCTTCTCTTTCCCACCACACATGCAAAACAAAAACAGTGAAAGTGAAGGCAGTAGAATAATGTCTGCCCTTAATGGTAAAGGCAAAAATCCTTTTACTACTTTGTGCTAATACTGGTGTCACCAAGATGTGCAACGTGGCCTGAATCAAGCAGCAGAAATGGACACAAATTGGAAGGAATAGCCTTTTTGATGTGAGCAGCACTTCTATGGGTAGGATGCTTTGCAATTGCCTGCAAAGAAGTGGTAGAGAGGGTAATTCAGTGATGCCTTATCACAGAGACTCTGTTAAAGAGGGCAGTGGGCAGATGTTGAGTAGCAGGGGGACTGGGGCAGATTTGGGAAATGAGGTGAGTCCCTGGCCCCTGTGAGATATCAAAATAGCAGGAACTGGCAGCTGCTACCTTGCAGAGAGGTGAGTGGCTGATGCTAGCGTACTGCCTCCATGAAAAGCTGAAGCTTCAGCACTCAAACGCTGCCTGCCAGCATGGCTGTACTGTCGGTCATCATCCTCAGCCTCTAATTTTGGAAAGAAGGCTGAATTTTTTCATGGCGCCCATGAAAGGTCACTGACCTGAGGTTTTAGTCTCTGCTGTGTCATTGACTGGCATTTGGCTGGTAACATTCATTCTACTAAGGGCATAGTTAAGAAAAGTGTAGTGAAAGTGGATCAAACATTTTAAGACAGCAGCTTAAAATTTTCCATTTGCTCTTCAGCAGATGACTAAGTATTGAATAAAATAAAAGGTGTGAAAATACTCACATTGCTTAAAAGCACTTTTTCTTTTTTTTCCTTGTGGACAAAAGAGTACCCCCTTTACCCTCACTCACTATTTCTCTCTTGGCAGAGAAAACCTGAATGTTTTACCCCAGGTTTAAAAAGTCCAAAAGGCTGAACTTGGAGGGACTATTCTGGATTTCTGGAACATGAAAGATAATTAACCCTTCAGGAACTAGCACTTCCCTCCCACAGGATTCCAATCCCTTGGGTGTATAGAGAACAGCATATATTATAACTAAGTTTTGTGGTGACAGTATTTTACACTTTTGCAATTATCTTGCCAGAGGCAAAGGATATTCTGGGAAATCAGCCAGGAGAAAGTTAAAGTAAGCAGGGCAAGTGGTATAAACGTAAGAGAAGGGTGGGATGCTTGGATGTGGAAACAGTTGGCCTGGGATTGTGTTCAAACTTTGTGGCAGCCTCAGAAAAGGAAGATTTGAGTGAAGGCATATATAAATGTTAGGGCTCTGTATCAATCTATCCTATAACATTAGGAAGCTTGAGGGGACAAAAAAAAGATTAAAGCATTGCTCTTGGGCCATAAAGGCAGTTGGATCACTGCTGGCACATAGACCATCAATGTCCAAGCAAGAAGGATCTGGCTTTCTTTGACACTGCTCACATGACAGAGAACACCAAGCCAAAGTGCTGTAAAGAAACGAGGAGGGAACGCACGTTCCAAAGCAGTCAAGATTTTCAATTTTTTTGTCAGTGTTCCTTTATTTCTGCTTTCTGTGCTAGAATAGAATGGAAGAGGTAGAACTTCTGCCTCTGGCTGAGTGTCCTATCTTCACTGGACTTTATTACTTTTTTCACACATGGACAGGAGATCCAGATCCAGCATGGGTGAGCGGATCTCCAAGCATGTAAGTGCATCAATTATCAAGTGAGTGCACAACAAAAGGTTGGAAGATAAACAGATTTAATTGTTTTAGTGTGTATAACTGTGAATGCTGGAAGGACCATGCATCTCTGCTAAACAGAATGCCAGAAGATAAATTTACTCACAGAGAAAACAGGGTGTATGGAGAGAAAGTCGGTCTGCAAAGTCCTCTGCTGGAGAAAGCAGCTGGAGGAGAAATTTCAAGGAATAGAAAAGAGAACAAATTAATGGAATCTGTACATTGCAGGCATAACATTCCCAAACAGGATAAAAAAACTGCTATTAAATGAAAAAAAAAAAGAAAAAGAAAGGTATTTGGTGAAATAGGGCCTTATGTGTTTCTTCAAAACCACCAAACACCTTCAACTCCAGTTCCTTCTCATGCCAAGTATGTTGAGGTAACCACATTGTGCTGTTTGAAAGCTCTCTCCTTGAGGATCTGTGTACTGCTGAGGCTTCGTGTCTGGTCATGTCCAGCGTTTGTTGGTTGAATTGAGGCCCTTTTGCACAGAGCTCAGATGGGGCTGGGAACATTCTGCAGCCCAGGGAACAGTGCCCAGGTCAGGCAGTCCCTGGATCAGACAAGGGGTTTGCCTAGGTGTCAAGTTAGCACTTCACCCATTGTGGCCTCTTGGCTCTGCATCCAACTGGTTAAATTATTCTAAAGTGTAAATGTCAAGTCCATCTTCCCACATACTGTAAAGGGATTCCTGTTCCCACCTTCATCACTTTCCCTTCCAGCCTTTCTCTTCCATCATGGCCTTCACTGGAGCAGTACCCATTTAATGGTCACAACTCCACCCTCACCAAAGCCACAAAGAAATGGCAATGCTGGCTCTTGCTTCAGCAGCTCTCTGGGGTGTTTTGGGGAATATGCTGTATCTGTGTCTGCAAAACTGCAGAGTGATCTCTGGCTGCTGTTATTCAGCTTCTTTTTACTTGTTGCTACTGGTGCCAGACCCTGAAAGTACAGCCAGTGCCCAGGGCTGGATTGTCAGGGGTTGCAGCTGCCTCTGTGGTTGCTGCAGCTTGGATGCAGTTGCTGCTGAAAGGTGTTCCTTTTTGATGTGTCCCGGGCTAGTGAAGTGAGCACACTGACGGGGCAGGGATTTGAGAGCTGGAAGAACCCAGGTGTTGCTTTCTTTCTCTGCCCCACTTGATCTGCATGAATAGTGGGATGTATGAAAAGTGTAAAATCTTTCCACAAGGAGGCTTCATCCCTGAGACTTATTCAAGCAAGCAAGGTGCAAATGAGAAATGAAAAAAGAGGAAAGAAACCCCAACTGTGTTACTACCCATGTTCTCTTATCCTTCTTAAGAGATGTGTTTCTCCCACTCTTTAGTCTGGGTTGATTGTAAAGTCAAATCTCAATTTGCTGTGGAATAAACTTCATTACACTTTTCTCCTTAAAAAGAAGAGATGGTTGCAAAGGACAATTTTATGAACAATCTGTTCTAAAAGTAACACAGGAGAATGAAATCAACTTCCCTGTCTCTGAAGCGAGTGTATGAAATTTGTGAACCTTAGGGGTTGTACTACAGTGGGAGTATTGGCCATCCTTTAAAAGTGTTGAAGTAGAAGGAGGGCTGTCTGCTCGTCCATACTGTGCAACTTATCCAAGTATTAATAAATTGGAAATACTGTAAACTGGAACATTGGTTTCAGCTGCTGAGTAGTTTCTTTCCTAGTTTTTCTTCCAGCCTTGCCATGCAGCTGACCTCTAACGTGGATTAATAATCTCTGCTTTTGGTGGTGCAGATGCAGGATACATTTCTAACATTTCTGATATTTCCTTTGCTTTTGACTCTGTTTGTTCATTCTTCAGAGGACAGATCGCTCCACTCAACAGTTGTCTGTTCTATGGAGTGCATACCAAAGTAAGGAGAATGTTTGAGCATTCAAGATGTTTTGTAGATGTTCATGTTAATTTTTTACGCCTCTGACGAGGTGGATTAATTTTTCCCCACTTGTTTTTCATTTTTTGTATATAGTGCATGTGGAAATATTTTGGGATGGTTGAAGAGAAATATGATCTCCTTTTTCTTGCATATGAAGGAAAAAAAGCCATGAGACTTAATCTGGATTTTTAAAAAGGGAAAACACTAGAATTACATCCTCTGCCTGTGACACATGGAGAGTTCCTCTTTGTTTTGATCCACATTACATCTTTGCTTGGTAATAGGAAGTAGGTCATCAAAATAATAGCAGATGCAACTGAGACACTTTGCAATTTTCTAAATCCTTTTCAGCTGGGCAAAGCATATATGTCACTGATGATACCAGATCATCTGATTTCTCCTGGGAATACACAATGATTGTGCTCCTTTTATAGCATCTGTTGACTACATATCATGTGTTGACTACAAAGGCCTCTCCAGGACACCACAGTAGAAATGAAGTTGCATTTGGGAGCTCACTGTTCTTAGTGAGTTCTTAAAGATAATTTGCCTGTCCAACCCACTGACTCCTTAAAGGCTCAGAAGGGCAGTTTGAGTTTCTCAGCATAGGCACAGGGCTGGTAGGAAAGTACATAAAAGCCTTCCACCCTACTATGCGAACGCAACAGGAGCAGTGGAAAGATAACTCTTCCCAGGAGTATTTTAAACCTGAATTTAAAATTACTTTAGGATTTTCCCTCCTTGTTGCACATTTAGTATAATTACCCATGCTGGAAAATCCTTGCCTACAACCTCCTATATACTGTTTTTAAACATATTTTTCTGAAGCAATGTGACTTAGGATCTTTGTGTCAGGCCCCATTGTCCTGCTAGGAACCCTTGGGAGATTCCAACTCTGCTGGATGGAGAGATATCAGTTTGTTGTCTTTCTGCTTGTGTCAGAGAAAAGCAGCTCTGAGAAAGAAAGGCATCTCTGAAAAGGTGTCAGAGAAGCCACGAGAAGATCTTGTGAGAGATACCAGAGAAGCTATGTGTCATAAATGATTAAGTGGCACCAAGTGATCCACCATCAGGATTCAATGCCACAGAGAGCTGTGCATGACTTGTTCCAGAGGTCATGGAAGTGCTTTCCAGACTCTTCAAGATGTTTGATTTCTTGGATAGCCCGAGCTTAGATTTTGGTTGCCTTCTGAAAAGATTACCTTTCTTCACAGATTCTTCATAAGGCTGAATTTTGGGTAAGGCAATAGAAGCAGACACTGAAAGACAATTTAAGCTGATTAGCTATAGAGGGTTTTGTGTTTTATTGTGGCTTGGATGGATTTCTGTATAATATGAATACTTCTTAGGATGTGTTTGTTTTGCTTTTTTTTAACCTCTAGTTGCTAGTTCATAGGTCCTTGGAGAGCTACTTAGCAAGCTGGAAAAAAAAGTCAAAATGAAACAAAAAAGTGGAAAAGTTGCACACATCCTTGATGTATAATGGAGTATTACTTCAGTTGCAAGACAAATTATTTATTTACCATGGAGTCATTCCATACTGATAATAAAAGCACATTTCCTCTTGGAACAACCAGTTGCTGTTTTCAGATCAAACCCATTCATTCATGGAGTTTTTCTTCTTGCCCGTGTCTCATGTGTGAGCATCACTAGGTGCCAAATGCAATCAATATGAATTCTGCTTTTGATCACACTGGTATTAGCCTCACCCAGAGGAGAACTTGGCTTTTAGACCTTGTGTCACATTTTAAGAAAAATAATATTGACTCATGTTATTTCAAAATCATTGTTTATAGCCAGCAGATTTTAAATCAAAACAGTCAGGCACGTTTTCATTTTACACTCATTGTTGTTTAAGCCATGGAAAAGGTTTCTTTTTGCAGAACTGCCTTCCCCCCTCCAAGATTATTACATTTCACGTGTTCTAGTTCATCCCAAGATTGTGCTATTGTTCTCTTCAAAGTTTCCTGCGCCATTAATCTCTCTCTATTGTTTCCATTTGGCCTCAGGATAGGTCAGATGGAAATTGCATTGCTGGAGAATATTCTGGTCTTGAGAACACAAAAAAAAGGAGCAAGGAGAGCCTCCAAATACTGTTGGTTCTTCATCCAGAGCATACAACTAAGCAAGCCCATAGAGGCGGCGTTATTAAATCCTTTATCACCTCAAAACCAATGGAATATACTGGGCACCAGCTGCCATGTTCAACAACAGCTCCTATTCTCTTGTTTAAAAAGTGAGCCTTTTCACATCCTATTTCCGTGCTTCTCTATTTTTTTTCTGCTGCCTTTAACTATCCACCAGGGTCCACTATATTGGATATGACAGTTCAAAATGTGTATTTAAGGCCTGGTGACACAGAGCTACCCCGAGGCCACAAAGGAGCAGTCATGGCAATCGAACCGTGCGAGCCGCGGTAGTGCTGCGGATCCATCAGTCTTTCCATTGTGACTCCTCCTCGCTCCTGGAGGATTTATAGGCACATTTTTGAGAGGACTCCAGTAACTAAAATAAAGATGTATTTGTCTCCACAGAAATGTTGCAGCCACATATGTGGCTATTTGGAGAAAACAAAAAAAAAAGAATGGAAATCCCATCGAACTCACGCTGTAGGGGCTCTATGAATGGGTTTTCAAAGTCTTGTTTTAAAGCACGTGATTTTTACCTATTTTTATGTCCATGTTTACTTTTGTGGCTGCCATGTGGAATAAATTACAGTTTTTCAAGTAAGGGCATGTGCTCCTTAGGACAGGAAAGGTTAATTTGGCTACTTTGTGAATAAGTATGTCATACAGTCTTCCATGGTTCAGTTTTCTTTCTCAACATCTCCTAAGATCTCTGCTTCAAGACACAAGGCGGCTATTCTCTGGGGCAGAATTTGTGTTGGGTGGGGAGGCAGATGTATGTTGTGAGATGAACAAGGCCAAGGGGTGCAGATGATACAGGAGGGTGTCCTTATGAAGGCAGCTGAATTGCACCTTGCTGGGCTGGAGCCTATGCCAGCTCTTGCCCCCAAAGGTCTTCCTTGTCACTAGGGAAGTTATTTGAGCCCAGTTTTTGTGGATGGACACCGATGGTGTGTTCCTCACTTTATAGACTGGTCAGTTGAAGGCTCTGGTGTGGCAGTTGCAGCCCCAAACCGAGGAGCTGTGATTTTTACATAACAGTTTGAACACTCCATGCAGAAGAACTTTGGCTGGAAGTCGGGTGAGCTGTGCCCACATCCTGGGCTGGCTCAGTGATGCATTGATCACAACAGGACTGTGCCTGTGCTCATAAACCTCTTCTCTCAGCAGGGGCTGTGGCATGTTTGCAGCTGGATTCCAGTTGCCAGGGAATGAAGGGGCCCTGTGAAAAGGACATCAGCTGACGATCAACGCTTTAACTTCCCTGTTCACTGATGTGGTCTAGGGAGAAAGGACATGGGATCATTTTTGGAGATCACGAATGGAAGGAAGATCTGGCTGGAGGACATTCCCAAAATCTTTATTGCCCAATATGTGCTGGTTTCTAGTCATTCCCACACACAGGCCTCCTGAGGAAAGGGTTCCTGGGACCCATTTCTTCTCTTTCGGCACAAGGTGACCAGGTTTGATTCACAGAAGCAACTTTGCCACCTCAGCATAACAATGTTCTGATTTTTGGAGGAAAAGAGTCTCCCACCTCTTTATTGGTGAACACTACAGAAAGCTCATGTTTTCCACATCTACTGCAGCAAGCATGTATCTGAAGGCAGTACTCACTGGGGCTGCACTGGTACCTGGTCCCAGCACTGTTTTCTCACAGCTGGAAAGGAGATCTGCTGAAGTATGTGGGACAAACATGCCCTCTTGAGTCTGGAAGCCTAATGAGGAGAACGTGGGACTGCTAGAGCCAAGGGACATTTCATGTTCACTTTGCGTCAGAGGCCTGTGATTTAGGAGACTGAAGTCTAATGTACAGACTGTGGTGCTGGGTTTGCATAATTAAATCTTGCTAAAAAAACCCCAAACAAACAGCTCATATATCTGTATATTTATATATATTACCTTATATATATATACACATAGATATATATATAATATATATATAAATATACACACACACATATATATATATCTCTTTCACCTTTAGCTTTACTTACATACTGTTGTCTAAGAAACAGAATAGTTTTCTGCAGACTGGGAACTCTTGCTCCTGGGCTGAAAGCTCCTCTTGCCTAGGGAAAAAGGGATGGCCGATCAGCTCTTTTAACTTTAGCTGTTATGCCCAGACCACCAAGAAATGTACTTGTGGGTGAGGCCTGATGCATGTTCCCTGGGTGCAGCCTTTGGCTACAGACTCTTGTTACATCATCTCCCAACACCAGGCATGTGCCTCCGCCGTGGAAAAATCATGCGTGGGTTTGAATTCGTTCCAGGTCAGACATGCACCCCTCTCACATGATTCTGCATTCAGGGTTGATATTTGTATTAGATGCATGAAATTCAGGCAAATGTGCACTGGTGGAATTCATCTGAACTGCCCAGAGCAAAGTGGAGGTTGGGGCTGCACACTGTGCCTAAGAAGTGGCTGCAGCCAATAGAAAGGAGCAAATCTAAAATGTCCCCCATTTTCCTGTTCACTGCCTTTCATGAAGCTGGTGCAAGCTTAGGGATAACTCCAAATTTTACTCTATCCCTTAAACCAGAAACCCCTTATCTTAGAAGGGAAATAACAGAACACTTAGGCAGAGATTGCACATCTGCTTTACTCTTCTAATGAACTCCTTCCACTGCTAGGTTTGATATATGATCTCTGCAGAAATCATCATTTGAATCCTAATGCAGCACTTATGCACATGCAGTACTTATTTGTTCAGAGCTCTTTCTAGGAAGGATCAGTCTGATTTAGCCTCCAACAATCTTTCTTTGTTAGCAAAATACTCAAGTCATCTGGATTTCAGCTGTTGCTCTTTCCCTGGTTCCCCCCGCCAAAGTATTGGAGACATGGCGATTTCCAGAAAAACTGAGTGTATTGGCTATACAGAGAGTCCATTGTGCTGCCCAGTCAAAGAGAAACCACCACCATGTGAAACGAAACACGGCCTGGGGAAAGCAGCAATCTGGTGCACACTGGTGTGTGCAAACTTGCTCTTGGTCTGCTGGAGCAGATGCAGCCCATAAAGGAGCTAATGATGAGTTAGGGTCAGCTCACTAACACCTTTTGAAGTAAGATACTTGTATTTTGAAAGGGTACTGAGATTTGGTTGTGACCAACCGTACAGGTATCCAATTTTTGGTTGTTGGGGTTTTTTGCTATTGTTTCTGGGGTGTCCCCTTTGAACCGGTAATCTACATCTCTGAGTTTGTGGCTGACTGCTATGTGCTAAGAGTTCCAAAGAAATAGGGAAGGAAATGTAAAACTGTAGAAGAGATAAGCAGCGTTAGTGGCTTGTGTACAGTAGCTGGGTTAAATGGCTGCAAAGAAGAAACTTCTTTGCTTTAGTCCTGGTAATTTTGGTTTGGTTAAACTGAAAAGCAAGAAATGATGCTGCAGCCTCCAGGGCCCTTCCCAACAGTGAGGTACAGAAAGTTTGGCATGTTCTCTGGAAGGGTCACTTGGGTCTAAAATAGGTCAGAGGCATTCTTTGGTTTCCCTTGCAGACAACCTCTGAGAAACAAGAGCTGTGAGTAGAAGGAAGCTGCTATGACGGATGTGGTTACCAAAGGCTACAGCGAGGTGGCTGACTCAGTGTGGTTGAGTAGGAAGCAAAAACAGAGCAAAATGCAAGGTTTGACTTCATTTAGGAAAGATCTCTTGTCCTGTACAGCAGTGAAATTTGGTGGATATGAAAGGTGCAAAACAGAACAGTATAGAAAAGCAGTTTAATCATGGAGCTGAGTCCTCTAGTGTGCTGCTGCTTTCATGTGGAATAGGCTCTCTTTTGGGGCCTTTTCAGTTAATTAATGGCACTCAGAAACAAGTCTGCAAAAAACCTAAAGGCAACAAAATATATCTGTCCAGACTGTTTTCCTGGAATGTCCCTAAACAAAAGCTAGTTCCCTGGAGGGAAATGCTTTAGTGCCCTGTTGCTCGGAAATCATCAGATTTCAGGCCTTTTTGAAAACCCATAATTGTAATGAAATTATTCTTTCCAAAAGATAGCCGGGTTTTTCCACCCTGCTCAATGAGATCCATATTCCATGGCACTGACTGTAAGTGAATGGTTTGAAGATAAATGCATGTCATGTCATGAATGTGTTTCTACTTTGTCATGGGGAGACACCAGCCAATTAAATGATGGATTTTTTTTATTTATTTCCTTCTTTAAAAAAAAAAAAATTAAAAATCTCTCAATCCTTTAGGAAAAATTGCATTTTTAACCTTGGTTTGGTTATTCCTGCATTAGGAAAATAAGTTAGGGAGAGAAATTAGGTTCTATTTTCAACTGAGATTTCTGAGAGTCTTAAGTTACTCTCTGTTTATTCATAACTTAACAACAATTTGAATTCATTTAATAAGATACTTAAATTGTTTGCAAAGAAGTGTGAACATTTCTTTGAATTAGATGGTGTAGTATGTGCTGCTGTGTATGCATGAATATCTGGTTCCTAACATTCTTAGGATGTTGTGCATCCTACCCAGCCTCTGGAACTGGGATGGAGATTCCAGGTTATTACTCACAGTGCTCCTTGCTTTACAAGTTGCTGTCCTTGTCATCTGAAAGAGAGGAAATGGAGAGCAAAGATGTAACTCATTCAGGAGTGGAGAGGAAGGGAAGACTTCATCCCTCCTCTGTGAACCCCAGGATATGATCAAGGACTTTTCTAGAATCAAGGTTTTGAATCAATTTCAAGTTCAGCTCCAAGAGACCTACATGCTGCTCTCAGTAGGTTACTGTGGATGTGAGTAATGTGAAACCCTGTGTAGTCGTATTGGTCAGGGGTTCTGAGATCTAAATCCAGAGGTGCAAGGATATAAACTGGAGGTAATTAAAAAAAAAAGTTAAGATTAAATCCCTTGTTTCTCTTTGAAAAGTGGAACTTTTATATATTTGGCTTTCCTATTCCCCTTTGCCCTCACAGCTCCAGCCTTGCTAAGGCACTCTCAGGATGAGGACAATTCCCTACTCTGGGTTCAGTTCCGCTCCAAGTCCCAAATGAGTTAGCTTTTTGCTCCATTTCTTCTACTCTGAATCAATCACAAATACTCTGAGCGATCACTTAATCAGAGGCTCCTTTGCAGTTTCAAAGGATTGTCTTCCAGATTTAGCATGTTTCCAAATAATTTCCCACTCTTTTGTTCTTGGTGCTGGATCATCTGCCAGCTTTGTCAGCCAGGGTGAAATGTGGACAGTGGACTCCAAGCATTTTCATCCAAAACTTTCAGATAATTACAAAGTAATAAGTAGAGGATTTTCACCATCCTTGGAGAGTTAACTTTCTGCAATTGCTGGTCAGGCTTTTTGATGCAACAAATTCAGAAAAGCAAAACAAGTTTCCTCATGCTGAGGAAGGAAGATCTCTCTCCAGTTTTTGATGGCTAATAGTGTTGAATAAGAACCATGTCTGACAAGCATTCAGATATAAGAGTCATGTACAAGCTACAAGTTGTTCAGTTTGTAACTCTACAAATCAAGACTCTGAAAAAGCTGCTAACAGCTGTCCAGACTTTATTCAGCAGTAAAATTGGAAGATGAGGAGGTAATTTAATGGCAAACCCCTTTCTTAGCAGCTTGAGGGCTTCCTTCTGAATTGGATCCTGGAAATAGTTATTCTGGCCCTAGTAATGCTTAAAGATAGGCCAAAACATAAGGAAATTAAAAAAAAAGAGGTCGAATTGAAATCAAATCATAGTTCCAAGCTCCCTGAATTTGGGGATTGTTTGGAATTGGACTCACACTGTGTGTCTTGAGCCCCTTGGTGATAGGAAGAAAATGGTCCTAACAGTCACTAGTAACCTGTAACAGAAAACAACCCTGTTTGTTAAATGACTGAGTTCTCAATACACTGAGAAACCACTGTTTCATGTGAATTTATCCAACTTATTGAAACACAGTTTTGAGTACTCTGCACTGACCTTTGAAGCAACATACCTTAACTTACTCTTTACCATGGCACACTCACAGCTCACAAGACCAACAGCTTCCTGGGCTGCCTCGGGAGCAGCGTGGCCAGCAGGGAGAGGGAGGTGATTGTGCCCCTCTACTCCACCCTGGTGAGACCCTTCCTGGAGTGTCCAGCTCTGTGACCCACAACATGAGAAGGACATGAACCTGATGGAGCAGGTCCAGAAGGGTTCACAAATCTGCTCAGAGGGCTTGGTCACCTCTCCTGTGAAAACAAGCTGAGAGATTTGACTCGTTCAGCCAGGAGAGGACTCCAGGGAGACCTCATTGTATCCTTTCAGTACCTAAAGAAGCTTATAAAAAGGAGGGGGAGAGACTTTTTTAATATGGGCAGATAATGACAGGACAAGGGGAAATGGCTTTAAAGTGGAAGAGAGTAAGTTTAGATGAGATGTTAGGAAGAAATTCATTACTCAAAGGGCAGCGAAGCACTGGCACAAGGTGCCCAGAGAATCTGTAGATGCCCCATCCCTGGGATTGGTCAAAGCTAGGTTGGATGGGGTTCTGAGAAACTTGATCTAGTGAAAGGCATCGCTGTCATGTCAGGGGGGTTGAAATTGATCATCTGTAAGGTCCTTTCCAACCCAAACCATCCAACGACTCTATGGTGGTTCACTATCTACTTGAATAGTAGCTTTTCTAATACTTAATTTTAGCTCTTGAGTTATGATCTGAAAGTCTTAAATCCATGAAGGCAAGCTCCACACTTGTCCACCAGTATGATATAACTTAATAAGAACTGATTGAAGGCGGCTGAGGACTTTGTTCAAAGTTCCTTTACAAGACTTTTAATCAACTTCAAAGGATTTGGGGTTAGTCCCTCGTTTCCTGGTGAACTAAGGTGACAGAGCCATTAATGACACAGGGTGTTGCTGCATGTAAGGGACAGAAACGGGCCTTAAAGAAAATGACAGTGTGTACACAAATGGGCAGGGTGCTCTGACAGACTGTGAAGCTTTTATTTTTTGCCTACTTTCTGATACTTCTCAGTGGAGGAAAACCAGAGGAAAGTGCATCCAATTCAGGCTACTTGTCAACAAAACTTGTCAGCCTGTTTGTGCAGAGGGGCCCTGTTCTGTCATTCTGGTTTCTTAGTCAGGGTTTCCTAGCTTTGGTTGAGTAAACATGCCAGAGGTAAGTGAAGCTGCTGCGTTTTCGTGCTGAATTTGGCGTTGCTCCCTTATGTGACGATATCCAGGTAGTCCCATTTGTCTTATTTGAAAACCACTGCTCTACCAGGCTGGGAGGAAACTGGAACCAGGAAGGACCTCCCATGCCTATACTCATGCAGGTCCTTGGTACAAACCAGTGTGTTTGCAGGTTTCTGTGTGCTGTCTCAGCACTTGATACATTTAAGTAAATCTTCCTAATTTTAAAAGTCATAAAAATAGCGGTACTGAGAACATGCCAAAGGGCCTCCAGCTTAACACCCCATCTTTAATGGTGTCCAAGTGCATACTCAGGGGAGATCAGGAACAGGACAAACACACATGATATTCTGCCCTAGGGAGTCTTTTAACACACAACTATTTTCCCTGAGACATGAGCCTTCTGTGGATAGTCTAATTAGTAACCCTCAATGGATCTTCCCCAAGTAAATTATTTCCGTTGAGCCTTTGTAAATTTCTTGCATTGCCGGGGAATCACACATATAGGTTACCTGATGTGTGAGCAACCACATCCCCTGAATAGCCTGTCTTCTCCAGAGAGAACAGGTATCTGTTATGTCAGGTCACAGTGGTATTTTGGGAGATGTTGTTAGGAAAACAGCCTGAAACTCACTGATGCCACTTTTCCAGATGAAGGAAAGAGTGGACGTAGCTCCACACTCAAGAGCACTCTCAGTTCAGAGGGCTTACACCGGTGGGACATTGCAGCTTGCATGGAAATTGAGTCTGTTAGACCTAATGGATGATGTGTGGAGTGAAAGGAATTGGATGGGATGGGTTCTGGCAGTACAAAAAGTTTGCATTAGGTTTTTAATTGCTTTCCTTGTGTTTTCCAACTCTTTCTCCATTTCTATTCACAAGACTCCTTAAAAATGAAATCATAACTTTTCTGCTTGCCCTAACCAATATCATATGTGTTCAATGGCACATTGGCTGGACCCAGATCAACTGGTAGATAATTAGATTCTAGTGAGAAAGTGACTTACCAACCTTGGCGGCTTCAATTTTATAATTGCTGGTTGGAGGAGCTGACACAGCAGAGCTTAGAAAACAATAAACCATGTGTCCTCTCAGAAGGAAGGAGTGGTCTTATTTTTATAGTGCATCTTAAATTGCCAATTTTAATACCCTACAAGGCTTAGAAGGAAAAGTGAGACTTGAATAACTGAGAGTGGAAAAAAAATAAAGCCAGGAGAAGATGATGTCTGAGAGAGACATAGGTGATGCATGCAAAGACCTACACTGTGAAATTAAACACAGGTAGATTTAAGTGAGAAATTTTGAAAACCTTTCAACTCTGTGATCAATTAAAAACCAGAATTGTTTATGAAGGAGGTCACTGAGGACTTCTCAGAGAAGTGTTCAGGTAAAAAAGATTAAACATGGAAACTGCTTGAAGCAGATAATGAAGGGCATTGTGAAAAACCACCTCTGCTCACCTGCATCCTCCTGTCTTGCTGTTGTTAAGAAGCTGCTTTCTGCAAGTAAAAGAGAACATGGAATACCTAAAGAAGATCACACAAAGCTCTTATAATCTACCTGGGTAAATCCCTGACACCTTATCCCTCTAAGGGCCCTTCAAAGAAAGGACTGGAATCTATTTGTAGAAGAGTGTGTGCTTTCAGCGTTGGGTGATGATCCCATACAGGAAGGGACATGTTGTTATTCTTGATGGTTGGGCTCTGATCTGTAGAAGGTATCTTTCATCTCCAGGGATTCAGAGGTTCACCCTTCTCTAAGAGTTCTGGGTTAATGATGGACATTTTTGAAATACTGGGCTGGAATTTTGCCGGTATGAACTGTCAGTATTCGACAAAGCCAGGAGGATTTCCAGCAGATCCGGATTTGACACTTGTCCCCAGCAACTGCCTTGGGGTTCTCTTCTGAACTTGACAGGTTGAGTGGTGACTCTTGGGCCATTCAAGTATTTTAAATTCTCCCAATTTATCATCTTCCCTAGAGCTAGACAAAAACTGAAGGTTGACTTTCAGCCAGGAGGCTGACTGAACCTACAGCACTTGTAAGCCAGAAAGGAAAAAAGAGAAGAACAATCAAATCAGTCTTCTGGGTAATGTAGAGAAAGATTAATTATGAAAACTGAAAACCTGTGTAATAAAATGTGTTTGAACATTGAAGTTTTTTCACCTGAACGTTGAAGTATTTTCCCAGGACACAGCTGTCCACATCCCCAAGAAGATGTGAAAATCAGAAGGGCTGAAGTCAACAGTTACCATATGCTTTATGTAAATAAAGCAGAGGAGAACTGGGCCTTTTCAGTTAAAATATTTCTCTGGCCGAGATCATGGGAGTTGCCAGGACTTGGTGCCAAATTCAGTAAGCCTCTCTAAGAATGTGATGACTGTACTCTTCAACCACTTACACTCCTGTAAATCAGCAACATCTGATTAAAAGACAAGTTACTGCAGTATCAGCTCGATTAAAATAAGAGAATTAAAATATTTTTTCAGTTTTCATGAGTTTCATTTCTGCAAAGAAAATTCTGAAATAGATGATGAAGAGAGGAGGACACTGTTGCAGACAAGAAAAGATCTGATTGCAGTCTCTTTATTATTGTTATTATTATTAATTGCATCTTATCTAGCCTGAATGAATTTTTAATTCATTAGCATCAGTCAATCTTCAAGTACATTTTTATTATTAGAATGCATTTCAAAACTCTCCTGTATGTAATTGTGTGTTTGCTTTGAATCAGAAGTTTACAGTTTGTACAGAAGTAACATTTGCAATACCAAGTCCTAGAGGAATTTTTCAAGACAACAAGGTTATTTCATTTGACCAGTCAAAAAAAAAAAAAAAAAAAAGATAAAAT
Organism: Corvus hawaiiensis; assembly: GCF_020740725.1. Classification (NCBI taxonomy): domain Eukaryota; kingdom Metazoa; phylum Chordata; class Aves; order Passeriformes; family Corvidae; genus Corvus; species Corvus hawaiiensis. The sequence continues at coordinate 13,192,300 of NC_063223.1, forward strand.
CAAAAAAATTACAAACATCTGTATTTTCTCGAGGGAGACATCAATTATTGCTTACAATGGTGTGGGCCGGAATGTGCCTCTTTCAGCTGGATGAATCTATGTGCCCTTGCCAAGAAAGTTTTACATTTCCCATTTTTCCTCAGCTGCTGTATCCAGCCTTGGCACTGTATCTACTTATTATATTTATTTCTTGGATGTGCTGGTTCCAGCTTTGTCATTTACCACATTTCTGTATTTCTCTCCCTACCTCCCTGTCTGACATCATTCAAGTGAGATCAGGGTGGGAAAAAACCCACAACTTGGAGAGCCTAGTCAGGTATAATAGTAAAAATAAGAGTTTACGTAGTGAGAAAAATGACAGTTGGCTAGTTATAACCTGGATTTTCTCCAGGAGTTCTGCCATTGTTTTCAATGAGATCAGGACTGGGCACTTGGCTGCAGTGAGAAGTGGACATGAGCCATGTGGTTTTTCATCCAGACTTTCCCAAAACTCAGGAGGGTTTAAACCTGGCATCCCCTTGATGAGAACATGCAATGCTTGTTTGTACGTGCACAAGAGTTGATTTTGAACGTCCCATGTAGGCAGAGCCCTGGCTTTAGCGTTCCTCAGCAGAGGGATTGTGATCATCTTCAGACTTTGAACAAGATGCACAATGCTGCCACCTCCTTGTGTCTTCCTTTTCCAGCTGTGCTTGTCCCATGCAAGGGCCAGAGACATTGTGGGTCACTGTGGTGTTTCTACAAAGCTGTAAATATCCAGCTGTTATATAAAAAAGTTGGTGCTTAACATATTTTCGGGAATACAATTCCCTACTTGTGCTAATTTCTTGAAGCTGCTCCTGTATAGCTTGTGTTTAAAGGAAAGAGTCAAGACCCAAGGCTATTCTGTTAGTTGCTGCAGATTCAGAGTAATGTTCTCTAACGCAATAGTTATTCTTGATCTCGGCCCTTCTATAATCTTGATTTGATTTATTCAAATCACCGCAAAAAATCTGTGAGACTGGCAAATTGCATTTCTTTATTCCCTGATTAATTTTCTTTCATTTTTTAATAGAGAAAATGAAAAGAAAACAAGCCTGAGGATTGATATATGGTGTGTACCACGGCCTCTTTGGGCGGGCAACATGAATCAGGCACACACGCCTCAGATATAAATCACTGTGCACCACAGGGACACTCAGGCTCTTGGTACAAATGTACGTGTTGGGAAATAGTTCTGCAAATGCTACATGTACGTGTGCAGTAGCTAATTTGCAAATCTGAAAAACTTGGCTTGTTTACATTGTCTCTGAAGTAACCCAGGGTGCCTGGGCCGTGTTGGGAAATGAGCTGCTCTGCCAAATGAAGCTTTAAAAAAAAAAAAAGTAAATGTCTGTTGTAGCACAAAATGTCCCAACCTGATAAGCTGTTTATTTAATTTTGAGTTTATTTTTAGCGCTCATGAATTGTTGAGACATCTTTTTCTCTCTCAGGGTGGAGCAAGGGATTCTCTATGTGGGCAAGAGGAGCTGAGTCCTGGCACCCCTTCAGTCCCCAGTGAGGGCATTGGGGAGTGTTTCCATGTGCTGAGTGTGCAGTACAGAGATCTTTGCTCAGTCTCTAGAGGCTGTTAAGCTCAAAGAAACTGAGCTTCCAGCTTGAGTTCTAGTGACAAATCACTTAAGCTGCAACGATCTTGGTTTTATCCCTCACATATTGGTCGAACTGAATGTTTTACCAGTCTTTTCACTGAAGATTTCTGCAGAAATGTCTGCTCATGTGGAGGTCAAATCTGCTTTCAGCCTGAAGCCTTGATTGTTAACCTTTATTTAGGTGTGATTTTTTTTTTTTCTCCCCACAAAACTAGGATTAAATCACACAGTTTCATTAGAGAAAAAAATAGGAGGAGGATGATTTTGCAGGGCTTTCCTTGCCCTGAGGTACATGTAACTAGTGGCTCATAAATTATGGTACCTATGGACTAGCTGAAAGCCTGGTTTCTAATTTCTGAGGGAGCTGCTAGAGCCAAAGGCTGTCTCTGGGTGGACTTTCTGGGATGTGAATTTATCCTCATTTGATGTCTACACATCCTATCTGCAAAGAAGAATGGCATAGCTAATAATTATAAGGGGGCATTCTAGAAAAGGAGTCCAAATTCAAGGATGCAAAAAATGAACCAGTGGTTGATTAAAGTGCTTCTGCAGTATTTAGATGAATCAATGGAAGAGTAGTTTAAAAATGCTTTTGTCTGGTCATTTCTATCTACTTGTTTATCTGGAAAACAAGTAAGTACCAAGTAGTAGTAAGAACATGATTGCTTACATGGTGCCTTCATGCCTAGTTCACATGCCTGTGGGTTGTACTGTTCAGCTCTTCCCAAATCATAGGGAAGACAGAGGGTTTAAATTAATGTCTTGAGTCTAATCTCTCATGTGGTTGCAGGCAAGGCCAAGGAAGCCAAATTGGGGTTGAGTACCAAAGGTGTCATGTGGTTTTTAAAGGCAGTCCAAAGCCATATTTTCTATTTTATGGGCAAGTGAGGATTTTGTTGGTGGCCTGAAGTTTCTAGAAATTGGTAAGTTCAGCCAACAAACAATATCCTACATGCAAAAAACCCTCTTATGTGGTCATAGACGTTTGTAAGTATATCAGAGTTGTTCTTGACATGACTTAAAATTCAGGCCTAACATGTCTGTAGGCTGAAGTAGTGTGTAATGTGATGTTAGGAGGGAAAAAGCGGTTTGAGAGAGGTTAGACTTCAGTGAGATTTGAAATACTTCATCAAGTGGTTTTGAGTGATTTAGGCACCAAAGCTTTCGAATATTCTTCAGCGTGCTTTAACCTTGAGTGATGCATGTAGCCTGTAGTGTTTGCATGATAAAATATTGTGAGCAGTTGAAATAGCTCTCCATTTAGATGTGTAGTCACAAAGACTCACTCTATTTGATGATGGAAGTTTAAGAGTATCCAAGCATGAATGACATGCAATTATGTTTCTGCTGTAATATTTGCACCAAGGGACTCTCATAAAATTACTATTCAGTACCTGTCATTGCAAAGAGAGAGCACGAAGCAAACTTGTAATAATCAACAGAGAATGAATATTCTGATTTCAGCAGAAATGTGGCAAATTCTGGCAGGCGATGTGGTTTCTAGAATGGTCATGTCACAAGAGACCAGCATCCTTTGTCCAAGTACTGCCTTTCTCTATCGATCTACTGAAATGCCTACTTGGTAAAAAATCAAAGCAATTTGGTTCTTGCCTGTGAATACCAGGGAATCACATACAGATGGCATTGAAATTATGATTATTCAAAATGTCAATAATGCCCTAGTGGAGATATGTGCAATGAGTTGAAATTTAAACCAAAAGAAAATGTCGAAGATTGGGGAGAAAGGTACTGCTTTTGAGTGCAGTAGGAAGAGGAAGGGAACCTGCACAGGGGCTGTTGGTTCAAGGTTTCCTTATGTCCTTGCCCACAGAGGTGTTCCACAGCTCCCTCAGTATAGTCACTGTTTCTGCATAACCCAGCTCTTGTCCATGCACAGCCATAGTGACTCCAAACTGTTAATTATGTTTCTCACACCCAGTAAAGCGCAGCTAAGCTCCCCTCCATTCCCCGAAGCACTGCAGATCTGGCCCCTCGTCCTTCGTGCTCCCCACACCACCTCACCCTGGTTACACAAGTCAGCCAGTGAGCCAAGAGAAACCTCTGAGCTCTCTGGCTGTAACAGCACTTGGTAGGAGCCAGCTTTTTGCTGTATCATCCCTCCAAGGGACTGGGCAGGCTTGAGGAAGGGCCAGGGTTGGGGCTCACAGGGGCTGCTCAGTTCCTGGAGCTGAGAGGGACTCAGCCCTCTCCCCAAATCCTGCCCTGGCAGCCTTCGCAGCACGAGGCCTCGGGAACGTGCTCGGAGTAGGATCTGTCATTTGGGACCTCGGCGGAGGGACCATGGTGTGTGAAAGGGGAGCATTGAAGGGTTTGGATGTGTGTGTGATACCCGTTCACCAGCCCGGGGCTGATCTGTCTCTCTGCTTGGCTGGTTTGCATCCCCAGGTTTTCCATCACACTCCCAGCCACCATTACAAGTGTTTGTTTATTGCTCTAGGCCACTTCCCGACCAGCAAAGCATAACACACAACATCTAAACAAAGGGAGCAATGTGGGCTAATTGATTCCTGATTCAGGGAAACAAAAGATAAATTCCTAAGTAAACTAAATTTCCCTAAAGCTAAATAAATAACACTTCCCACCTACTTTCTCCCCTCTTATGCTCCTCCCTGTGTACAATAAAATGGCCACTCATGAAACACACAGCTCAATTAAAACCATACTGGGCTCAGCTGGGGTTTGGAGGAGCACCAAGAGATGATCTCCAGGTTGTGCTGAGAAGGATTTTGCCGGACACTGTGGTAGCACAATCTCTGAATGGGAATGCTCCAGTGACACAGGCCAGCTTGGCCACTCTCCATTGGGAGATGATGCTGTGCTTGTCCTATTTCCCAGCCAGGGCATTCGGACTGGTGTGTTCCCAGAGGTGAGCTCAGTTCCTGGGACTCAGGTCTCCCTGGTTTCTCTGAGGCTTCTGCTCTCAGTGGTTGGAGAACCTTCCTCAGTGGATAATTCAGACTATAAAAATCACTATAATAAATCCGATATTGACTTTCCTATCAGAAGGGCTTATGGATAGAAGTTTCCTTAAATGCTTCAGTGGACATCTTCCCCTCTTCAGGATCAGTCTTCGCTGTTGTAGGAGCCCAGGACAGGGGATGCAATCAGTTACAGACATTATACAGTATGTGCTGTGTGTTGGGCATCTGCGGTTACCTGTGTCCACACTCCATAAAGGAATGCCTATGACTCTAAACTTTTCTTCCAGCAGCAGCTGGCACCAGGGCTTCCAAGAGAAGCCTGACACTACCCATGGAGTAGAAAGATGGCTGGTCACATCATGCTCCCTGTCTTCAGTGTGGGGTCGAGTACACGTCTCTTCCCTCTGCTCTGCTCCACAGTTCCCCTTAACTCTGTGCTTGAGTATGGATTTTTATCCCCAAAGTATTTCTCCAGCTCCCTGAGAGAGTCCCATTGGGTAATCTTTATTGGTGACCATAAACTGACTGTGAAAAGCTGGGCCTTCTGGGCTCTTTGCATTTCCATTTGCCCCTATGAGGCAAATCCTGAAGGCCTTTCTTCCAGTTAAGTCCCATAACTGGGATTTCTCTTTCCCAGATTTGCTAATATCACTGTTGCTGGAGGGTATTCATGAGCTGAACACAAGATACTGGTGCTGGTCCAGGGATAGCTGGTTGATATTATATGGGCTGTTTTATACTGGGGCTCAGAAAAGATAATTTGTTTTTTAAAACTTGGGTTCAGTGGGAATATCACCTGTCAGCATCTGGCACTGTGAATTGCCATGTCAGTTTGCTGGCAGAAACTATGAATGGGACTAAAAGTGTCCCTGATTTATACCACTCAAAGCTGATACTGTTTTTTGTTAGCATCACAGGGTACAGAGGAACAGCTAAAAAACCATTCTGGAAAAAAAGTTGAAGTTAGACATTTTCTTCCTACTCATGGGAGCTGAAAACTCAAACTTACTGTAAACAGCCTTGGAAAACATTTTATGTTTCCAGAGTTCTGAATCCAAACATTTACATGAGGCAGTGACACAGTTTGAGAGTAACACACTTCTTTTATTTTTGTTAGTATATTTCTTTCAGTAGGTGTACAAGTTTTTAAAATACCCTTCTTGCTTTTGGGGATAAACATCTCTCTTCTCAGAGCAGATTTTGGTCAGAGGTGGGGAAAGGGAAATGTGTACTTCCTTAAATAAATACCTATATGTGGTTTTAGTATTCCTGAGTATTTTATTTTTCAAGCAGAAGCTTTCCTTTTTTTTTTTTTTTTTTAATAGCCATCGTTTAGTGCTATGGAAAAATGTACAAGGTTGTTTTGGCTGGATGGAGCAAAGCAGTGGGTTAAATTTTAGCACACTGAGTAGCACAGAGAACTCTCTCCTGTGAAAGACAGGATTGTATTATGTAACAGCCTGGCCGCCAAATACTTGCGCTGGCAGTGGTCAGCCTTCTATGCACCACTGACATCAAAACCCAATGAGGTTTGATCCAGAGGAGGGATTTGAAAGGACGTCTTGTTTTCCTTCAATTTTTACAAACTGAACTTGTTTAAGAAGAGGGAGAAAAAAAATAGATACAGAGTCTTGTTTGATAAATGAGGAAAAGCAGTGTTTTTTCTCCTAAGTTTTGGATGTTTATTGGTTTAACAGCTATTGCTTAGAACAAGTCGTTTCTATTTACGTTGTTTATCATATCAGCTAACCTGGGTTGATGGACTGAGGGGGCTGGAGGTTGGGCCTGTGTGGTTTTGCTCCACAGGCGCTCTCTGACAGCTCACCTTAGTGTCTAGCACTTACACAGAGTCATCATGAGCATTCAATAAACATGGGACTGAACAAGTGTCCCACTCCCTGTAATGTGCATGCTAAATAAAATATAGCAGCAAGTAAGTGGGGACAAGAAACATGGGAACGTAAACAGCGTGCAGAGGTACTGAGCTCCCTGAAAGCTGCCACAGTGCTAGATGCAATATTGATATTGTGCCAGAAGGAATATCTTTTTGCCAAAAAGCAATTCTTACTAGCTTACCTAAAAATGTAAGGGCTATGCTACCGGGTGAGAGCACAGGTTTGTCTAAACTGACATTCTCTCTGACAATGACTGGTAACGAAGGCTGGAAGGAAAGGATCAGGGAGCAAGGCATGTGTTCAGTGGTCTGTCACCTGACAGAACACTGACTGGAAGGTTAGCCCATTTCTGAGCTGGAGATTTTAATAGCCTGTGACCCTGTGAAAGTGTTTAATCCCTTTTTGAGCTCATGTGGTCACAAGCTCCACAGCTTGCGTTGTGTGGAAAACTTCTTCCTCTGGTTTGTCTCAAACTTGCTCGCAGCTTACTCTGACAGAGGCTGCTTTCTCCCGATGGTTTTGTACAGGAACACACTGACTCACACGTGTGTGGAGCAGTGCTGGTCCAGACACCTCCTGTTCGCGATTTCATTGCAGTGCAGCCACAGCTGGTTTAGGCACAACATGACGAGGTGTCAGCTTACGAGCTTGCCTCATCATTGTCAAGTTTTAGGGTGGCAGAATTGCTTTGATGTAAGGATTTAAATCAAGAATGAGATGGATTTACAGATGATTATTAGAACCAGCTTCCCATGAGGTGTAGTATCGTTTGTGCACCCATGGAAAAAGGAATATGAAGTTTCTCAATTAAAATAAATAGCAGAGTTGCTGGCACTAGAAGACTGGAGACAGGAATTAACATGTGGCTAACATATTGATTATTTTACTCAAGTATGGTACTTGCCTTGGGAACAGATGTCAAAACACATCCACTTACCTTAGCCTCACCCAGGAAGTTCAATATCCTCTTGTTCATTTGCCAGTGGGGAAGGTGGTGTAACCAGGGGTTAAATACCCCAAATGAAATCACTGAAAAAGTCAGTGGCAGAGCTGGGATTACAGTCCAGGAGCAATGTCGTTCAGTTATGTATTTAGTCTCATGCCTGCATTTCTCTGGAAAAGTATTTCTGGTCACAATATTTATTAGAGGTGTTAACTCAAATGGAGTTTGACAGTTTTGCTTGTATTTCTGCTTTCATCTTGAAAGTTTCAGAGCTGTCTTGTCCATTCAAGAAGTCCTGTCAAAGCTGTTTAAGAGAAAACTACAGAGCCTGGGATTATTGGTGGTTTTTTTCTTGTTCATTGCGTTAGCTGCTGGCAAAGCTCTTTGATGATGGTCACGTGTAGGAACAGAAACATGCTGATAAAGTGCAGCTTTAGTGTCTGTGGGTTTTACTAACCATACAGGAGTGGAATATGAATGATAAACAGCATTGCCATGTGATGGACTGCATTTCATGTGCAGGTCACAGCATCCCCTCTGTCCCCTAGAAGAGGCCCCAGTCTGCCAGGATCCTGGAAGCTGGTTGCTTGTAAGGTAACTTGTTAGAGGGATGAGGTTGTTTTCCCCTCTCTTTTTCTCTCTCTCTCTTTTCCTTCCAAAGGCCTAGCATGTTTCAGATCAATGTTGTGCCAATGAAAACATCTGCATTTAAATGTGGCATATGGTAAATGCAGTCTGATATCACAACACTGGAGATTTCTCCTGTTAGGAAGGAGCAATTCTGCTGAAAGTTTTCTGGTCTAACACTGAGAGGTACAGAGATGTCAGGACATACACTCAGAAAGCACCAACTAAGAGCTTGACACCTTGATTTGATTTTGATTTTTTGACATGCACAAGTTCAGGTGGCTTTCAGAGAACTCTAAACCTCAGCATCTGTAACGGCAATGTAAATTAATGAAAAATTCTGCAGACACCACCTTGGAGGAGGGACTCTAATGATAGGCCACAGAGCAGAGACTAGTTGGGGTGAGACTAACAGAGTCCCTTGGAAAAGGGTGTGGAATTATATCCATTTTGCTCTCGCATCCATTTCTACTTTTCTATTCCAATCTAGATGGGGATAAACAGAGGGATTAACAGGTTAAGCTTCTATGTCCTGAAAATAGCAGCTGTACCCTTATTTTGACAGCTCCTGCAGTTGTAGGAATGGGTAGTTTTGACAGATATGACTGAAAACTAAGCCAAATTTATTTATCTGAAGACCAAATTTCAAAGTTTTCTTGTCCCTTGAGAAAGCTGGTTGGGGACACAGTTCTTAACCTCATCCTCATTTTCAGGCTGCATTCACAGCTGAAGACCTTGGGATAGAGAGACTGGCTAACCTTCATGCCCTGTTTGTGGTTAGCTTAGCTTTGAGTGTGGGTTTAGTTGAATCTCAAGTAATCCACACTTGGATTGTGAGATTTTTGATAATAAACATCATGGAATGGAATAATTTTGTAGTTCAATCTTGTCATCTTAGTGAAAGGAGAAACTGCTTAGAGATGGACGTAGAAAAAAAGAGAGCTGCCTAAAAGCTTGTTTCAGCACCCCAGTTTGGTCCGGCTCCACTGACTGTGAAGGAGTTGTATTCATGTCAAAATACAGTGACAAGAGGATGAATCGTGTTCTGGAATTTTTAATGCATAAAATAAAATTGCAATTTAAGTTGGAGTGATTTATAGTATGAACCTATTCCACCAGGGAAATTTGAAGAAATAAGTGTGTCCTCTTTCTAACAGCACATGGGCCAAAACCAGAGAGCAGGATGTCCAAATTGTTTTTCAGAAACCTGGCATGATACCCTATTTTTGGTGCTGCTTGGCAGCTAGACTCTGCTAATTGGTCATATTAATGTACAGTAACACAGGAGAATGGTTGGCTTTTGCTTGGTAATTAATCCAAAACTGTTGCCATCTGTAAAACTTTTACAAGATATTATTCAATACAGGTATTGCAGCAGCACATAAGAGAGGATATTTGCATAACACCTTAAGTGCACTCAAACTTTTCTCAGATACATATATTGATGTGGCTACCATGGCCTTGGGAAAGTGGAGGAAAAGCACCAGACCTGGCAAACCACAGAATACAGGTTTGGCTTCCAGTATCTGCAAATCAGCTTTTGTCAGTGCCCAATTTGCAAGCCAGGCAATGTGCCTAGGCCCCAATATTTTGTTCTGCCCTCATTCTGGGAACATGGCATGTCCAAGAAGCCAAGGCAAACATGGTGTTTGCTTTTGCAGGGTTATGTTTGGCTGACATTTCCTGAAGGAAAGAGTTCAGGAAAATAAATCCTAATTTTTATTGGGCATCATAATAAGAATAATAGCTGCTCATTAAACAGAGCAGTTGCATTTACCTTATTTCTGAGAGGCTAGAGGGAGAAACAGGCAGCGTGCAATATAGTGGAGAGCAGAGATTAAATCTTCATGGATCTAGCAGAAAGTAACAGTTTACACAAAATTGTTTTGGGAATTAAATTTACTTTTGTATCTAAAAGCTGGGTTAGGTACCCCAGATGTTGTATGACTTTTACAGGAAAGAAAGGTTTCTGTTGCTTAGTACTGCTCTTAAGCCATTTGAAATGGCCACTTCTTAGCATCTGGCTTTCACAGGGAGCCAAATGCAAGGAGGGTCCTTTCCAGTACCCAGGGAAGCCAATAGAAGGACATAATTTGTTTTTGATTTGAACCTCAGACAAATCAAATGAGGGGGTACATCATGTGGCACTGTGGCATCTAGATTTCATGGTGATTTGTTTATTGTAAATACTGCAGAATAAAAATAAAAAATAGCTGCAGGCAAATTCTGTGATAGCTGTAAATTAATCTCTTTCAACCACACAGATGCAAAAGAACATCTGGAAAGAACCAAGTGTTCCACAAGCAAGAACTGCCTAACTAAATCAGAGGTGCAGTATGAGTCAGCCTCCATATTATCAGTTGAATTCTCAAGATCAGTTCAGTGGCTGGAATTATCTGCCCCTTCTCTTGGATGTGCTCTCTGTGTTTGCTTTTGCAGTGTCATCTTTGTCATTTAGATGCCAATTTTTACTCAAAAGTCTTACCTCTCTGAGATTTTTGTGATCACTGTATTAGGAACCCTGGATGGAAAACAAAAAAATAATGAAAACTGGTTTTTTTTATAACTGAGGACTATTTGGGGATAATTATTGCTATTGTGGCTCTAGAAGGTTTGCCCAGAAAAAGGATCAGGAATCAAATCCAGTAAAATGTGCAAACACCTTTGCCTTGTGTAATTGCCCTTGTAGCTATGTAAATCCAGTAGCAACAGCTCCCTAAAGGACAAAAAATTAAGTATTTATGATTTCCTATGGGCTAACATAGGCAATTCTGCACTGCATAGTGGCTCTCATGAATTTCGCTGTTGTACGTGAACCCATCTAACATCTACCCAACAGTAAGCACTGCAGAGATGGCCTTTGTTGTTGGGAAACAAAAGGTAAAATTTTCATGTTTAGCAAATGGATGAACAGGCAGAATAGTAGAACTGCATTCTGGCACAGTGTGTTCTGAAAGGAAACACAAATTGATTAGGAAAGCTGTCTTTTAAATTATTACTCAGGGAATCTGCCTTTAACAGCACTATGCATTTATTCTTGGAAGGTTTGCCCTCTTAGGGGGTTCCAGGTTAGATGCGCTGAAATTAAGTCACACTCCCCTTAGCCACATATTGTGATTTTCAAGTGAAATCTTGATGTATTTATAACTGGGGGAGGGGGAGCCCAAACCCAGCTGCGACAAATTGTTCATTTCATGATACAACGAAAGATAAACTTTAATTGGTTTATGGGTTTGCTTCCCCCTTGTCACTTGGCTGCTTCTCAGGGTCATAATCAGCACCTTTTAACACCAGAATGGAGCAGATTTGCTCCATATGTTTCATACTGAATATTGCTCCACTATCTGCTCTAGCTGTGCCCATAGCCCAGTGACTCCCATGTCAGTGCTGCAAGAGCCAGTAAACTGCAAGCTCTTGGCAATAGCAGCAACTATTCCCCCTGAAAATATTGCATTATATTCCCTGGCAGAGGAGAACATCTAATGGAGTACAGATGATGTGAATTAATCTTTGAATTAGCATTTCATTTGTTGGCCAAGATCTGATTGCCCTTTTTTTTTGTAGTATCCTCATAATGAACATAAAAAGATTACAAGATTTGTGAATGTAGTCAGTCCTCTGGAAGCTCTGGCAGCTGGCTAAGCTTTGACTTCTTTTTTTTTCCCCTTAGTAATTAAAAACGCTTCTACAAACTCAGAACACAACCATTATTAAGGGCACTTCCAGGACAAGTTGTAAGATTCAGAACTAAATCACTTCAGTTCCTTCTTGCCAGAGATGCTAAAGGAAAGTATCGTCCTGAGAATTTGTTTGAAAAATGTATTTCTTGCACAGGTCATTAGAATTGAACATGTTGGCTTGTCTACAAACATATGAATTAAAAGTATTGCTATAGCTGAGATACAGGACACTTAAATTAATCCTTCCTCTTGGGTAAACCCTGCTTTCACTAGGCTCTACACAGAACACACTGCCATGGCCTAGAATCACTCTCACTCCCAAACCATTTCCAGAATGATGCACAGGATAGTGAGAATAGATGCTAGTAGTTACATAAAGCTTTGGTTAAAAATACTTTGAATATATCTGAGTATTCACAAGCTCTTTCCCAGAGCAGAAGAGGAAGACCCTGTGTCTTTCTGTACAATGGAAAGGTCTTGCACCAGCAGTGCATTTGTGTCATGATGAAGAGTATTAGGGAATAGAGCGAGCAATGAAAGAGAGAGGAGTAAAAAATCCAAAAGGACACCAGAACCAAAGGGACATAGGCAAGACATTGGAGGCAAGGTTTGTCTTGTGTCAAAGATTTACTGGTGAAATCAGGGGGCTGTGGGTGCTGGCCTGGATCCCACTAGCACTATTAGACTCCATCCTGTTACGTGTGGGATCTCATATTCCTGATGCAGCTGAATCTGCAAGGCTCTGATCAGGGTGGGACTGGCCCTGGTCTCACCCTTCCATGTAGGGTAAGGAGGTGGAAAATTACACACTGCACCTGGTAAGGTCAGTGCCGTGGGCAACTGGGGAGGCTCCATGGAAGAAGTGGAGTTTGCTGTTCCCCATGGCCAGAAGTGATCAAGGCCTGAAGGAATGGGGATGCAATCCAGATCTTGGCATTTAAAAAAGGAGGTGGTGACAGGAAGATTTGCAGACAACAGATGTGGAAGGAGAAGGAGAGTTCAGGGACAAGGAGGACGGTGCAGTGGGTTCAGGTGCAAAAAGAAGATGGCTGGAGACAGCGTGGTGGGAACTGGGCCACTTTTGAAAGTGTCTTCTCAAATGGCTGTGGATTTTCTTTTTTTTTTTCATTGTTAGTGCACGTGGCAGGTTGGCAGAATTCAGAGCTGTGTTTACAGCCCGAGGGCTCTTGGTTGCAGAGGAAGTTTCTCTTCTTGAGCACATGTCTGCAGGACTTGTTTTAAGAGGTGAAAAAATATGGCCTTGGGCTAAAGCCAAGGAGTGGAGCAAAGATAGCTGGGGTTTATATCTGATTCCAACACGAGCATAAAGTTTGCAGGAGTCATTTAATCTTCTGTATCCCTTAATGTAAAATAGAATATCTAAAAGGATCTTTTAAGTCTTAATTCTTTAGTAAAGCACTTCTAAGGTAAAAGCTTCTGGTGAGAGGTGAAAAGCTTTGAAAGCACTGTTAATACACCCAGGAGTCCTGTCTTGGACTTTTAACTCTGCCCCAAAGGACATCCACATTTTGACATCTGTCCTCCTGTTTTACAATGTTTGTGCAAGTGTGTTTGCTGTTTTCCTTGACGTGTCAAGGTCAGATAACTTCTTGTCTGATGCAGAAATGTCAGACCGACTTTGACAGCAAACTGCAGCAGGTCCCAGCCAGGGACATCAGGTGCCTTCCTACAGATCTCCCCACTTTGTGGCAGAGTGTTGGGTATGACACAACTAGGTCTAGTTTTGGGGCAGTTTAGCTGACAATTAACTGAAAACATTGAGGAAAAGGAAAACTAAGCAGCTCTTTTACAGCAGGTAACAGTGACAATTTACCTATTTCCCCTGTGAATCTCTTAGGTCAGAAAAATTCCCAGAGGATGCGTGATTTTGCGGGATGCTGAGCACCTCTGTTTCCTTTTCCTTTCAACAGAGAATCAAGCCATTAATTTGTTAACTGATAGACTGATTTCTAACAGGAAACTACAAGGATGAGAAATGCAATGGCACCATGAGTTTCACATGATGCATTGACATGATGCAGGAAAATCTTAAACCTTTTGAAGTCCTCTTTCTCTGTCAAAATTAACATTTTTCGTGTTCACCACGGTACAATACAGTTTGCATTATACACTTTGGTTTGTGTACCTTACATCTGTCAGATATCTGTCCTCTCCCAAATATGAAAATGGCTTCAAGTACTGACTAGACACTCTTGTGTGTCAGGAGTGGTCAGTGTTGTGCTGGGCTGATAACCTCAATAGATCAGAGAAGCAGCCTGAGCCAGAATGAAGCACTTTTGTTCCTGTTATATAAATGGGAGAGAAAGGCCCAGAAATTGTGTGACTTTCTTGGGATTGTGCTGGATGCATGTGGCAGAGCTGCACTATAATCTTGACCACTGGGACCCAGCAATTTAACTCAGGCACTGAACCATACTTGGTCTCCCCTGCAGCCTCAGCAGTGGCTGGTACTTTAAAATCTTTATTCAAAACAGTTTGATTAAATTCCAGCTATCAGTATCTATTTGGCTATTAGTAGAGCTGCTAAGTGTTTCTGTGGGATTGCTCTCCTCTCTCCACCCACCCTGGATTTGCTGTGTGCAGTTACGTATCCCTTAAGTTTTCCTTGAAAACTCGGATTCATTCAGTTCCATGAATGCACGATTCACAGTGGAGCTGACACATTTCATTAAGCTCAGCACATTGCGTAGAAGTTTGGCAAAGGGTCCCTGGGCTTTATTCAACCCAGACACACTGTGTGACCAGCTGTCACAGACTGGTCGTAAAATTAGAATAAAACCATAAAAAACAGTTGAGGGAAGGGAAAAAATTGCCCCTCTCTGGGGACAGCACTTTGAGCTGTGACAAAAGATTCACAGAGCACATCAGACACAGACACACACAAAAGCTTTGTGCAGAACTCAGCTGGTTTCATTTTTCATGCTTGCACATTGTACCGTGAGTAGGTGCCATGGTGTAAAGGATTCACCTTGTTCCAGCTTCAGCACGAAGCTCTGCTTTTAGCTCAGCTGCCCAGAGCACATTCCGTCTTTAGTGGAACAGTGTTTCCTTTTAGCCAGGCTACAGGACTGAAAACAAGCGGTGAAAACTTGCTGTGTTACATGAGAGAACAGCACAAGAACGGAGAGCTGTGCAGCACTTTTTTACATAAAGGAACTAAAATCTGTTCTCCTTGGACCTGTCACAGCCCGTGTGAGGCAGACACACACACACTGTCCCTGTTTTGCAGAGCTTTCTCCCCCCATCCCATGAGGCAGCACACTGTGGATTTCCTCACCATAAAGATGCACCTGGGGATGGTTTTTTTTGCAGCTCCTCCGGCCTCAGGGCTGTTAAGTGGCCCAACCCCAGACAAAGGTATGACCCCTTGTTTTGTCTCCACAGAAGCTGGGTGGCTGCTGCAGTGCATTTAATGCATGGGATGTTGCATCAGGAAAGAGGGATCTGCACTGCAGCTGTTCCAGGCACCTTTTGGGGGGAACATCAGGCAGGAACCAGTTGGTGCATGAAGTTTAATATATCTACTTAAATGGCTAAAGAATCATTACAGAGTTGAATTGTAGACTCTCTACTGCATTTGGGAGCTCACTTGGAGGCGTATCTGTATTTTCTCTTGATGTCAGATAGAGATCTTGATTGTCTGAAACAGGAATTCCCAGATTAGTGGATATGAAGAAACTGTGGCCTGAACTGGCTACAAACAGCAAGTGAGAAACAGAGCTGGGGCAAAATTCCCATTTCCTGACTTTCACTGTTGCAGTTTAACTACCAGGTGTGATTTTTATTGTCACTGTTAGGTAATTGGATGATGTATAAGTAGGTCATAACTTTGGCAGAGAAATAATTGGAGACCTCAAGGCCCTGTTAGATGACTACTCTAGATGCTAACAAAATTAGTTAATCAACAGTGATGAAATTATATCATCATACAGTAAGTGAAGCATGCAAACAGCACGACTGGAGCCTGTTTAACGCCTGCTGTTTACCTTGATTCATGCCAATTTATAAAATGGGTTAAGCTATTTCCATTCCAGCATCCTGTTCTCCATGTGGGAGAAATCTTGTCTAATGAAATGCGTTCAACTGAAAAATTGTTTTTTGAGGCTCTTTAATCTCTTTCCTCTGTGATGAGGAGATGCAGTTCTACATCCACGCTGAATCCTGACCCCTCTGGAGCAGAGAGGGTGGCAAAGCACACAATATGGGAATTAAATGAGTGTTAAGTTCTTATTTTCTCATGTTTCTATGTGCTTCATGGTAGGACTGGTTCTGCTCTGGGATGGAGGGATGGATGGATGTATGGATAGATTTGGGCCTGGAAAAGGCCAGGCAGCTCTATTTCAGCAGGTACCCTGCATTTTTCTCTTCCTAGATGTAGCAAGAAGCTATGAATCTAATTGACAGCAGAATTTATTACGCTAATCCTGCATGGTTCACTCTGTGGGAACAAATGTGGCTTTTTGCAATATATAGACAGAGATTCCACTTACAGCATTATTTTATTCATAAATTTATTACAAAATCCCCACAAACCAAACAGAACACCTCTGTGACTGGGAAGCAGTAGGCTGGTACCTGACTCCAAAGCAAGCATCTTGAATGTGAGCATGGGGCTGATAATACAAGGAAAACTAAATTATGATCCTGGGGTTTAAACTGGCTTATTCAGAAGGAGGTGACAATGTTCAGTACCTCACAGGATTTAACCCAGGAAGAGATATCTGGCATTTCTCATCATTTCTACTCTGCTTCTATAAATCCTGAACATAAGAGTTTTTTATAAAAAATTTTCTTAATTGCTTTTATAAGAATAAATGTCAGGAACAGACACATTGATGCATTCAGAGACACTTTTCCCTAAGGAGAGCTGGGATTTCATGGCCTTTTTTTTTCTTTCCTTTTTCTATTTATTCTTTTTCCTTTTTTTTTTCCCCCCCTTATTCCAGCCGGGGATCTGAGGAACGAGGCTGTTTGTCAGGCAGTGTTTTTGTCTAACGTGGAATGTGACTGGCCTTCCCAATGAAAGGCTTTCAAATGGGCTGCCTGGGGGATCTCACAGCCAACTCACCCTCACTGCAAGAGTGAAAGAGTGGCTCTGCTGTAGCTGGCCTGGCGGGATGGATGCACAGGAGTGCAGGCTTGTGAGGGAGTGAAGCCAGCTGGAGTGTTCTCTTGACTGAGCAAATCCTAAAGGGAGTCCTTATTCTGCTGGGAAGAAGTTGTGGGATTGGCTTTACTCCCAGCCTCTGGCAAGAGGGACGTGGTGGTGTCAGGGGAGGGGTTTGTCCCTAAGCTCTTGTGATATGGCTTTGCTCTGTGTCCAGGACAGAGCTGTCCTGCCCAGGAAGGGGACTAGGGGAGACACTCTGGAGGCACGAGTGGCCCTAAAATTGCTTCAGTGGCAACATGAGCTCAACCAGACCCCAAATCTGAGGAGTATGGATATAACTTTGTGTTATTTGTCCTTCTCTCCTTTGCCTGTTCTTCACTCCCTCAGCATTTCCAGAAATCCCATCAGGCTTTGTGTCTTACTGTCCATTTGCTGCTCTTTACTTTTCCTGACAGGTGTTGTATGGATTCTGATATGATCAAGTGCTTAGTGTCATTCCCAGTCCTGTTATTAGGCATTTTTAAGTGCATAAAACGGCCTGCCTGGCCCGTGCAGCATTGCATAGCCTGTAGATTCGGACGGGTTTTTTGCATCTTCTGAAGCATCTTCCCCAAGTAGGTAGTAGATGCACTTTTCCCTTTAAACAAATAATACCTCCAGGAAAAAAAGGAAAATGCTAATGCTGCTGTTCCCTTAGGGTTTTATATCCTGAAGGGCCCCTCACCAAACAAACTACTGCCAGGCTGGGCAGGAGGGTTGGACCTTCAGAAATGTGATGGCTTAGGCCTTTTAAATGCAAATCCATGTTTCTGGGATCCCATTTAACAGAAAGAGCTTGTGTGAAAGCACCATCTTTAAGTATGGTGCACTTTTTAAAATCTCTTCACTTGAAGAATAGTTTAGCTTTGGCAATTTCTTGTTCATATGACAGTTAATACATTTTTCATGGTAATGGCTATTTTCTTCAAGCTGGACAAAAAATGTCATCATACATCTGTTAATCAGGGATACCACAGACTCAGTCTAGTGTATGTAGACTTGCTGATTTCTCAGAGACTTTAGCAAAGGACTGCTTTCTGAACTGCGAATTGTCACTAGCATTAAAGAATACTTGACATGAAATTCTGCTCTCAGTAAATTCAAGTCCTGAATATAGAGAATGACAGACAACACTTGACTTACTAATTGCTGTCTAAATAATAATCCCACTGTGCAAAATTCATGGGCACAAAATCATTTGCACAGGCCTTCAGTGGGAGTAAGGTATCCCTGGGTGTGCAAATTGCCCTAAGGCAAGAACACAGATCAAGGCAGGGCAAATGCACGGGAAGCCACGAGCTACACCTTCATTCAGCTTTCTATACCTCAGTCTTTCAATTTGTGATCTGGGAACAAGGAACTCTGCACTGCTTAGAACTGCTGTGAAGCTTCATGGATGAGAGTTTATGGAATGATTTGAGTCCTCTCCAGTGGGGTGGCATGTTATTAGGATCGGAACTGTGCCAGATACTGAGTTCATGCATGGGCCTTGGGGACCATTGCTTGACTCAGATGCTGTAGGTAAATTTAAATCTGTGCCACAGTTGCTACGTCTGCAGAGAATGGCTGTTTTCCTTTTAATCTGCTGTTCTTCAATGGGTTTCCAGCCTTT
Organism: Corvus hawaiiensis; assembly: GCF_020740725.1. Lineage (NCBI taxonomy): Eukaryota > Metazoa > Chordata > Aves > Passeriformes > Corvidae > Corvus > Corvus hawaiiensis. Next base: position 13,210,800 of record NC_063223.1, read on the forward strand.
GCTAGCCTGTCTTTGTGAAATGAATTTTCACCATTCAAAAGCAGCAGTGTTTTATTTTTGTTTTAGCTGTGCTTGGGAATGCAGAGCAATTCAATCAAGAGGAAAATACACCATGAAAAGCTCTGAAAGCCCTGAGGTCAAGGATCTGAAGTTACCCACAATATTAATGACAAACCAGTGGCTGCACCATGGCAACGGACAGAAGAATACGTGGCGTGGAAACCATAAGTAGTTTGGGGCTTTGAAAGAGCACAAACGGGAGAAAAATGGAAATTACATCATGTTCTCTCTGTTCTGTGCTAGGACAGCCATGTACAGTCTAATCCCCAGTGCTGGTGAGTCCAAGACTTTCAAGAGGGCCCCATAAGAGAAAGAGAAAGGCTTTGGAGCTAGAATTAGACCAGTGAAAAGTTTTATTGAAAGGGGGAAAGGTTTGGATGGAAGCAAGTTAGATGAAGTTACTTGAAAAAAAGGATGCTGGTGCTATGGGATCTCCACTCCTGGGTTCTCCTCTGGGTTTCCCTGCTGGGCCCAAGTGAAAAATCAAACATTGGTGGTGAAGTTGATTAGAAATAGGAGCCTCAGCTCCTTTGCCTGAGCTGGGAATTAGTGGCACTAGGTTGTGCTGTTGACTTCAGAGGGTGCTGTTTCCAGATTAAGAAGTGAAGGGATTGTTTCCAAAAACTGCTCTAGATAGAATAGCTCGTTATTCTTTATTTTTACTAGAACATTATGTTTCTGTGACCATCCCTGCTGCCTGGTGGTACATGAGATAATAAAGAGCTGAAGATACGGAGGGCTGAACTGTCCAGCTCTGGCATCTTATGGCAGTGCTATTGAGCAGGGATGGGGGAGAGAACTGGAAGAGTAAAAGTGAGAAAACTTGAGCTGAGATAAAGGTGGTTTATTAAGTAACCCAAAAGCTGTGCACACAAGCAATGCAAAACAAGGCATTTGCTCACGACTTCCCGCAGGCAGGCAGATGTTCAGCCATCCCCAGGAAAGCAGGGTTCCATTGTGTGTGTGATGGTCACTGGGGAAGACAAGCACCATCACTCCCAGTGTCCCCCGTTCCTTTTCCTTCCTTGAGTTTTGTGCATTGATCACAGTGCCATATGGTGTGGGATATCCCTTGGGTCAGCTGGGGTCAGCTGTCCCCTCCCAAATTCCTGTGTACCCCCAGCTGATTTACTGGTGGGCTGGGGTGAGAGACAGAAAAGGACTTGACTCATGTGCAAATGCTGCTGAGCATTAGTGAAAACATCCCCGTATTATCCACACAGTTTTCAGCACAAATCCAAAACACAGCCCCATACCAGCTACTGTGAAGAAAATTAACCCTATCCCAGCCAAAACCAGCACACCATGGTAGAACTGAGCTCTACAAACCAATGATGATCCCCATTGCCACACTTGGCTACCCCAGTCTTGAGTTAAGTGTGGATTTTTGCTGTAGTGCAGCACGTGCTGAAGCTCTGCCCAACCCTCATGTGGCACACATTAACATCATGGCTTGGAATCAATGCTGGCAGCTGCAGCTCTGCATCTTATTTTGCACAAATGCCTTTTTTTCCCTTTTTCTTACAGCTGTACGAGCACTTCAGCCATAGAACCATCCACAGAGCTTTCTAAAAAAGTGGGATTTTTCTTCTTTTAAGTCAAGCTCCTACATTTTGGAGCACTAGTGGTATAGATGGTGACTCAAAACTGGGTCATGATAAACTGCATCACTGAACACCCCACAGTTCTGTAACATCTGTTGCTGCAGCACTTGTTGTGTACACTTGCAACCAGATGACCTAATTTTCTACGTGGGAACAGGGAGTGCACTTGGGTAGGGAGAGGGCTGAGAATATTTTGAGGAGAGCCCTATGCAGGAATCTGTCCATTCAGTCTAGCTGGCTAGATTGGAACAACTTCATTGCAACAACTGAAGGAGATGAGAGGCATATAAGGCAGCAAGACTTCATGGAAGAGCACAAAACATTGCTGACGGAGTGGGCAAGGGAAGAAAAGCCATTTAAAATCAGAACAGGAAGATTTTAAAATAAAAACCAAACTTCCCTGGATAAAGGCAAGAAAGGGATGAGCAGTGAGCTTATTGCAGTAAATGCTGCAAACGATCACTTACTGCCTGAAATATACCCGTAAGGCCCTTTTAATGGTATGAAAGGCAGTAGCTCAAGAGGTGTTAAATTTGAGACAGGAGGGCTGTAAAGCTTCTGGGCACTCTGGTGAACAGTTTCCTTTGAAGCACTCTGATGGCTTGGGAAAAGCTGGGATTAAATGACAGAAGGGGACAGAAAGTTCAGCTGCTGGGACATGGGGCTGACAAATGTGACTGTGTTTTCTTCAGTTGGTTGGCATTTCTTGAGTACCTTTTAATTTCTTGTTCAGTGCATTGTTCAGAGTCTATTCAGATGACCTTGAGTGTTTTACTTCTGAACATGAGTTGCTTCTTTTCATACTTTCTAATGCTTGTGGTGCTGTAGCCCCACAACAAAGAGAAATGAGATGCAACTGCCTAGTCATGAGTACTCCTATTTCCTGAGGGCATTCTACTTTTCCAAATATATATAATATAATCCAAATGATACCAATTTACCTCTTTTTAAATGCCTTCTTTACATGGATCATTTTCTCCTCATTCTTGTTTAAATGCCTAACATGGTTGTGAATAGATAGGAATGGAGATGAAGAGCGAGTGGAGGAGTGAGGGGGAAATGTCCATGTGTGCAGTCAGGGTGATCCAGACTTCAGTTTCTGTGGGATTGTTTTACTGACTAGTGTCTCCAGGCCAGGGCTGGATTCCTGCTCCCTTTCTATGACTCGCCAGAACCAGTTGGCAGCAGAGTTTGGTCCCCTCTGCAGGAATTCAGCATCTGCCTTAGAGGGAATGAGCAGGACAAGACTGATGGCCAGGTTTGGGGCAGAAAAGAAATGTTGTCTATTGTTGTAGGAACCTGTGTGCGTTTTGGATTTTTGTTGCTTCCAAAAATTTTTAACAAATGGGTCTTCTAGGAGGGAGGAAGGTAGAAGTAGTGGTTTAAGCCCCATCTTAAATGATTCTTTGGAAAGTTGTAACAGGGAAAGTGGGGAGAACGTTTTGTAACATCCTTGTTCTTTTTTGCTCTTGCTTTCTCTGAGGTCTGTTTTGCTGTCAAACCAGATATTGAAAACTCCAAGCTACTCTCCCCTCAAAATTGGCCCAGATGTTCCACTTGGACTAAGAAATACAAATCTGCCTCTCTCTGGCTTGACTCCCCTCATTAATGCCTTGATCTTTCTCAAGATGGTTGTGTGGCTATGGAGTCACAGCTGCCTTGTAAGTACAACTCCTCACGCATTGATTGTGTCACATAACCAGCAGTGGGGGTCTGTGGGCCTCTGAGGGCTTCTCTGTGACTTCAGATCTCTCTAGCAGTCAGCTAGGAGGTGGCTAAGCCTGCTATTCACTACACGTTCAACCTGGTGCCAACACGCACGAGAGCAGTGAGACCCCAGTGAAGCTACTATCCTCGCCTCTCCGAGATATTCCCAGCCTTGCAGAATGTGTCTTGTGGCTGTTGGCCATGCAAAACTTTCAGTATGCAAAGGAGGGTTGGCCACTGCTCCTCCAGCTGTTCCTAAAGTGTTCCATGTCAGTGGTAACCCTGTGTGTAATATCAGAAACAGCAGCTACAGATGGAAAATCACCAAAGTGCAAGTCGTGCTGACATGCTCAATGCCTGACATCAGATTCCTCAGAAAGGATCCTGAGGAATCTGGGAACTGTGGCACATGATGGATTATTTCTGGTTTGTCCTGTCTCCTCTATGCAGCTTATTTCTGTCAGTCTCTGCTCCTCTTGACAGCTGGAGGGTTGTGGAAATGCAGCTTGTCTCTCGCTGCCTTTACTATTCCAGCTCTGCTAACAGGCTGGTGTAAGTCTGACTGTGACACATACGAATGGTGATCATATGTCCTAAGGTGACTAAGTCCTGGAGTACAGTCTGCTCTGTTCTTTCCAGCAAGGATGCAAAAAATAATCATGCTTGTTTTCTGGAAGCAAAAGACATGAAAAATGCCAGCCGTTGTGTCCCTTCAGAGTTTGTAAGCAATTAAGCACCAAGAAAAACAGCTTACACAGGTTACAGAGAAAAGACAGATTTAAAGTCCATTGCTATCTTCTGATCCCTGACAATAAAACCTTCAAGCTGCTTCCAGGCTGTTCTAGCTCATCAGGGGCCATGTTCCGAGCTCTCCCATCCCAGTTCTTTCCCTGACCTTGTTGTTGCAGTCAGATGTTAGCAGTCTGCCCAGGCAGCATTGGGCACAGCTTGCAAATTGTGGAGCACGAGGTCCTCTGCCTGCCAAGCCCTCTGCAAGGCTCTCAGCACTGTGTAAGTGTGGGGTGAGACACAGGGAAAGATGTTGTTCTGTGCAAACTCAAGCTTAGGGCCCAGCCTGTCAAAGGCTAAACGCTCCCAGCTCCTCAGTGCTGCCACTGGGGTTCAGGATATTCAGCACCTGGTGCACAGAGTGGCTTGCTCAGATATAACAAGAATGGGTTTTATTCTAGGCTTGAGTGATCCTATTTTAATATGGGAGAGATGGTTTAGGCAGCTTCTTTTCTTCCAGCCTGTTTCCAAAAGGCTCAAAGAACAATACTACAGCTCTGTGAAGTTCTTGATGGTTCAGCTTTCACCCTCTAAGAATGTCTAACAGCAGGAAATAATCTGCCCAAACCTTATCCTGAAGCACAGATTCTAAAAAACATTAGAGAACAAGCAATGTTGCTGGATGATCCCACATCTGTAGTGGGTCTAAACCCAGGGTGGAAGTGAAGTTCGTAGTGGCATCTTCAGATCCAAGTTTTCTTTTAGAGTCCTATGTTTATATAACCTGAGTATGGTGGTGGATGGACTCACAAGAGGTTACCCAGTAGCTATTTTGTGTAGTTAATGCTGGTGTCAATATTAAATAGTCAGTCCCTTTTAATAACATTGAATTTTTCACTTTACTCTGCCTAGAAATTTATCCCACGGCCTATGGCTCAGTGAAGGGGTCAACCTATCTTTGAACTCATTCTCTACAGTGTGGTGCTTTTCTAGTAGAGATCACAGGAAAATAATGGCACTTGGGGGAAGGGTGATGTCACCTCGAGGATTGTTGGATCCCATTCACACAGGTAGAAGGAGAGGAGCTCACTGCAGAGACCAGTATTTTCTGGGCACTGGGGCCAAATTTGTTCTGTCAGCAAATATGCTCTCGTAGCACATGACACCTTCTAGGTATGCAAAGGGGGCAAGACAAGCCAGTAGCTCCTGCATGAATTCCAAAAAAAGAGCGAAACTCCTGCACCGCTTGTTCACGGCCTCCCTGGAGTCTGCACAGGGGAAATCTAGTGCCATTCCCCTGCCATCTTGCTTCCCATGAGTACCTGGCAAAGAATGCCTGATGCAAAAAATAAACCATGGCAAATGCCGTCTGTTTCCATTACTGTATGGGGAATGACTGGCTTATGTAATGTGCAACATGAAACCACTGCAGGGGTCAAATATAAATATTGCCCTATTGTGGAATGTACTGGCGGCATAGCTCATATTTTTATGGCTGATGAAAAAGCAAAGCTCATTATCACTCCTGAGGTTTGCCCTCTCTGTGCATGTTGGTGTGTGGGTCTGTCTATTTCTGTGTATTAAAGGCTCTGGGTCGAATCCTGATAATTCTGAGTCTATTTTTACTTTGTCACTACTCAGGCAAAACTTTCATTGACACTAATTGGAAAGCTGCCTAAGTAAAGGGTGCTGAGGGAATTGAGAAGCTGGCTGAAACTTGGCTTGACTTTAGTTTCTGAAAATCCCTTTCTTGAGATTTACTTTGTAAAACATATAATTGTTAATGCAAAAATCAGTGCAAATTTACACTGCACCACTGGAGCCACACATTGATTTTTTGCAGCTGGGATTTCATTTGCTCTGCATTTAGGGTGTAGGTGTCCTGTGTGTCTGTGGATCTGCACTTTGTAGGACTTTGCCCATGGAAGGGGCAAGGGTTTGAAGTCATCCACATGGCAGTGGAGCAATGCTGACTTTCACTGGCTGTAGTTCTGGCATCCAGAGCATTTATCTTCTTTGTTTTTTTCTTTTCCCCCCTTCATCACTGGAGTTTGATGGAAGGGATTCAAACAAATCCCCTTCCATCTCAAAGTTTTTCCTGCTCTTTTCCTTCCAGCCTGCTGCTTCCAAGCTTGTTCTCTCTGAACTGCTGCCACTATCTCACACAAAGGTGGCAGTTTGTCACTTGGCATGGAAGACCCCACGTGAAAGACACCTGGGGAAGAACTGGCTTGTGGAGTGAAATGCATATCCAGCAGATGAAACATGAAGTGCATATCCAGCAGATGAAACAATCCTCTGACAAGGAGTTGAAAATGTGTCTGCCAGGTGAGAACTCTGAATGAGGGACAGTTAGAAAGATGGATTTTCTTTTATCATTAGCCTGGTTTTTGATTTTGGACTCTCTCAAATCATGTACTTGCTTCTCAGGAAGAACTTGGTTTGAGGAAAAACAGACAAATCCATTCTGGACAGATGGTGCTGCAAAAAAGGGTGGCAGAGAGGTGGCATGAAAGCAAATGGAGGAGGGGGTGTGAAAGGAGGATGGAGAGAGGGAGTATGTCTGATACAGGCTCAAGCAAGTCTGTGAGGAATGAGGTAAACCAGCCCCTGAAGTGAGCCAGGGAGCTCGTGGCACATGAAAATCATGTCAACAAGGAGAAACTTGTGTGAGTGCACAGAGGCTTTCTTTTCCTTTCAGTGGCACTAATGAGAGTCGTCAAGTTGCAGCTACTTCCTGGACACAGTCACAGGCTTTGTTCTGGTCTTTTTCTCCACATCCTGAGCTTCCCTTTTTTGGTGCTACCACTCAGACTAGTTCCCAAACTCCCCTGGAGTCTGGGAACTTGTGCACAACCCATCCAGTTCCTTTCTTACCACCCTATGATCCAGCCTATGTTTTAACCAATTGGGTTATTTTCTAACTATTCCTAGAGAGTGTGGGTGAGACCATGCTTTGAGCCACATGGAAAATAAGCATGGGAAATATTCTGATTAATGTTATGCTTTGCTATTAGGGAACCAGCGGTGGAAGAGTTGCCAAGAGCTTACTGCTGTCCCTGCAGAGGAGAGATTCCCAGATTGCACGGTGACATTTAGTGGTAACCACAGTCCTCTTTGCTGGTGTCAGGCCTCTGAATCTCTCCAGAAAAGGGGAATATCCAGCCTGTGCTCCTGCATTTACAGAAAGGTGCCATCCTGCCAGAACAACCTTTGAGAAGAGGTGGTGGATAGACCAGGAAATAAAAAGGTTGGTTGTTGTCAGTGGCACATGAAGCTCTCTGGAGACAGCAGAAGGAGGATCTCTCTTCTGAGAGATGCTTTTACTTTGGCAATATCCATAGAACAAGAAATTTCTTCCTTGTCAATCAGCTTTACCATCAGACTTCAGGTTTATTACTGTTTGATGTGACGTGTTGTCCCAGCTATTAGCCCAGACTGCTGATTCAGCTGCAAAAAGATAAATTAGGCTTGAGATGCAGCCCTGGACTTCTGGGGAAACCATGCTGCCTTTCCTGGGATACCTGTAGGAACAATAAAATGCAGAAATCCCTTTGATTATGAGCCTTTTTCATGAGGTTGCTGACTGACTATTTGGAAAACTGAAAGGACTGTGTAATTTGGGTAATTTTGCATATGAAGGCTCTCATGTTTCTCATCTTCATTCATTACTATACTTAATGTCTAATTACAGTCAGCTATTAGCCATTAGCAGTTAATTCCCTGTTACTGATGAAGATGGAATTGATTTGCCACTTCCAAGTGTCTTATTTCATGCTTCTTAGTGTCTGAGCCTCCTCCAGAGGAGCATCTCTGAAACATCTCTGTAGAGGAGGCAAAGCATGACTTTCCTAGAACTGGGGTGGAGTTGTGTTGCAACCTAAATAAACAGTCAGTATTCAGGATTTTCTTTCAGTTTTTCATTTCACAACATTTGAAGATGTTTTGGAACCCTCCAGGAGGCTCCAGGATTCAATGAGCTCCCCAGGCAGGTGGTTTACCTGGTGTGAGGAGGGTCATCATGACTTTCTGTGTTTAGAAACATCTGTGTATGACTCCAGTTTCAAAGCCAGATTTTCATGCCAGTGAGAAAATATAAAGGAAGATGTGGTTTCCATGTGGAGCAATGACTGGATTGATCACTCCTGAGGAATGACTTTGCTTTCCTAAATTACCCTGTTGAAAGGGCTTCCAGATACAATGCTAGGGAGAATTTTGCTGATTGGTGCTAGAGGGAGAGACTCAATATATATGCACAAATCCCTGATAAACTTCACATATTCAGGTGTAAGGAGCCCTACAGAGCTTCAGTATCCAGCAAGGCTGAGTGCCTGTGAGCTCCTGTTCCTTGGGATTTATCAACAGAACTCATGACTGTGCCCACAGAGAGTTAATTATGGTATATTTGACAGGACTCATTATACACCTGAGGTGCAGGCCTCGATGGGCTTCCTCCAGATCTGTCAGTCAGACGGAACAACCCCCCAGTGCTGCAAGGTCACAGCTCTTCAGGAAGGTACATTCACTACTAACTGACACTGGAGCTCAATAAATCCACTTCATCCAGCACTGGAAAAAAATCACCAGTTGCCTTTGGATAATGAGGTGTACTTGAAATCAGGCCTGTGACAGCCTCTGCACTATTTCAGGGTGTTCCTGCTATAATTTTCTGTTCCTTCCATTCTCCAAGGCATGATGGACCCCTTGTTTTGTTATGAAAAGAGCTAGTGCCACAATGGAGACCAGATGACAGGACTAAAGGAAATTATTCATATATTAATAGATGTTAGGGCCAGAAGGGACCATTGTGACCAAATCCTCTGACCTCCATGACATAGGACAAACAATCACATCCAAAAATTCCTGGAGCAAGTCCTCTATTTATATGGGAGCTATAAAGATACATTTTAAAAGAAGGGTCGTAATTTAAATTACCACAAGTGATGGAAAGTCTCTCTGATTGTAGTAATTGCCATGAAACCATGACATCCCTCTGCCCCCAACCAAAGTGCTCAGGGGCCAACCATAACCTGATCATTTAACACTGCACCCTTCCAGGAGGAGAAGTTCAAAGCAAACCAGCAGAGTTTCAGGAAGGAGATGGCTGTGGATTGACTGTAGCTCAAGAAATCAATGCAAACTGCCTATGGAAAGGAAGGAAATGAGATTGGTTAAGTTCATGAGACTATTTCAAATTATCTAAACTTGGCTGTGATATAAGCAGAAGAGCCTGTTGGTCTTGAGCTAAAGACAGTACAAGGAGCATTGTGAGGTTTTTCCAGCCCACAGTGTGTATGTGATCCACAGGAGTCCACTGAAGAGTAAACACATAACACAGCTCTCTGCACTGAGAAAAATCCTAAGGGTGTTTTGCCCCAGAGTGAGCTTGATCCTTTTAAAAACAGGTATGTGACATGTTTAAGAGCAAAGAAAGGACTGGACATCAAATGCTTTAGAGCCTGACCCTTCCAGGAAACATGTTCCTGCAAAATACTGGGTGACCTCCAGTCACTGATGAGTGTGAAAGCCAAAGCTCTATAGCACATAGCAAGATCAGCTCCTTTGTCAGAGTGGGGTGATGTGTGTCGAGCAAACTTCCCCTTCCTGAGCCAAGAAGGAAAGGAAGCATCTTCTGCAGGCATCTCTTGCACTCTGACACACTCATTCTGTATTTCTTTATGCACCTACTTTGATCCTCTGGACAAGAAGTTTCCGACTTAAAAAACCTGAGCCTCTGTTCCCAGTCTGGTTGCTTCACAAAAAGCTCCTTCCTCTCAGGCTGCTCAGAAGAGTGGCTTTTCTGATCACTCATTTACTGGGATTGTGCCAGCCCTTTAAAGGGTTCACGTTCAATTACTCCTCTGTGCCACTTTCTGGTCACCAAGGAAATGCCTCCAACAATCAAGGAGGCAGTGCAGCTGATGAGAATGTTTCCAGCCAAATCCCTCAGCAGGAGGGTAAAAAGACACACAAGAATTGCTCAGAAAGCCACACACAAAGTAAGAAATGATCACTTTAGGAGTATCCATTCCCACCTCTCCTCCAGCTTGCCTCTAGATCATAACAATACCCTTTAAAAAAATGTATTGCTGCTACTGTTGTTTGGGGAATCTAGCAATTGCAGAAACTCTAGAGCAAAATAAATCTGAATATACCTATCAACCCCACGGGCTATTTTCATATGTAGCTTGCAAAGATGTTGTATGAATAATTGATGGCATGGTTCATATTGTGCCACTGATTAGCTAGGCACTGACTGAACCACCCACCCCACCCTTTAAGGCTGAAGCGCTAGATATTTTTGTTGTCATTATCATAATTCTGGCTTTCTCTTCCATGGACAAGGGCCAGCACTGAAACTCCAGCTCCAGCTACCCCAAACAGGGGTGGTGTTAGGAAGCTGACCATGGTGTTAGGAAGTGTGACCATCCTGGGGTCAGTCTCTGGCCTCACTTGACTCAGACTCAGTGGTGTTTTTGCCAGTGGCTAGCTTTGGAGACAGGAGTGCTGGCTTGTGAGTTTCAAGCTAGGATTGTATTTACAACTTGATCTTATCTTGAACTGGGACAGGAGGAGAAAATGTTCCTCAGCTTATACACTCTCATAAGGACCTAGGTAGAAGCAGCTAATTAAAATGTTGTCTTAAGTGTCTTGTTCTCAGCTATTGGGGAAAATGTTATGATCTTGTGCCCCATCTTCCATCCCTGTGGGATGCACAACTCCATTATTAGATGTTCTCACTGCAAACGGTTTAGCAGGTTAGCCCATCATTTCTGGAAACATGTAATGAATTTTATGTTCTGAAGGACATTTATCCCTTCAGCCATCAATGTTCCTCCGACAGCAGGCTTCCACTCTTCGGGAAATGAATGAGATGAGGGTGGAAGTCCTTAAAGGGAATGTGTTTTGAGAACCTCTGCCAGAACCACTGTTGTCTATAGCTGGTTGTAGTCAATCTAATCTGGCAATGTTGTCCTGCCTAGGGACAGGTCAGGCTTCTCTGTCTGAAGAAGACCCTTGAATTAAGGTGACTATTTTATTCTTCATCTCAATACACAGAGGATGGAGGTGGAAAGAAAAAAGAGCTACTTCCTGCAACCACCTCTGTTCCTTTTGCACTTGCTCTGTAGCCAAACTTGAGTGACTGTAAGCCACACGCGCTGCCAAAACACACTGAGTGGCCGTGCTTGGGAGCGCAGGGAGCCGGAGCCAGCCCTGCACCAGCTGTGGAGCAGCTGCTGCCCCGGGGCGCGCTGTGTGCCTGCCGTGTGACAGTGCCGGCTGTGACCGCAGCGCAGGGCTCTGACATCCAGCCCGCTCTGCAACACCAAACCATGTTAGCCCACCCCTTTCCAATTTTGCTCTCCATTTCCAAAGGCTTAAATCTTGTGATTAATTTCGAGCTTGAGGATTAATTTATTTGGGCATAGGTAATGGAGAAGTAACGCACTGAAAAATGAACGTGGTAGGAAAGGGTCAGTACTACTTGTGGAGAGGATGGATTTGTAAGTAAGATTTCTACTTGTAAGTAGACAGAGATAGACAGTGAACTTTCTGCTGCCTGGGACAGGGCAGGATATTGGGCAGATACTGGCAAGCAAAACAGCTGTGGGACAAGGAAGAGTAAGTGATCTATATTTTACTCTGGGAAACTCAACCAAGCCACATCAGTATATCTCATCATAGGCTTTGCTTTTTCCTTGCTCTAAAAGGATCACATTGTGAACATCAGGAAAGGAATGCTAAACACTCATATTTCAGTGTCTCCTTGCGCAGAATCCATTGCCATATGCAAAAGACAAAGTGAGCTGAGGCACTTACAGTGTGAACTTTGAGGATTAAGGCTGTAATGTGGGAAAATGCTGGGCAGGTTTCCCTTGAGAGGCTCTCACAGTGTTCTTCTGAATGCAAACCTCCCTGCATAGCTGCAGGGCTGAGATAAGCAGTTCTTCCAAAAGAGTAGTTAGTCGGATGAGAAGAAATCCACCTCAGTCCACAGGCATGAACCCCAAAGCCACTTGGATCTTGTGTTCACTGCAGTCTGAGATAAAAGCCTTCCTCCTTGTCCTTCCTTAACTAAAACCAGCACATCCATGTACAAGCAGAGAGGTGGGCAATGTTACTAGGCTTTGTCTAGTGCTGAAGATTTCTTCCAAGACTCATGTTGTCTGTTTACTTTAAAATTCAGTGTTTAAGGCAGATTCCTTCTGTAGCCAGCAGAGAACAATGAGCACTTTTACTGGGTCCTATCTGAAGAGATGTGTTTAAGATGGATTTGATGATTTGCTCCCTGGCTCTCTAGCATTCCTAATGTTTAATGGGTTTGATCCAGCCTGTTTCAATTTTGACATGCAGTCAGGGACTTTAGCATTACTCATCTGGGTTAACAGTGCTCACAGCTTACATTTTCCCCCTTATCTGTGAAAAGCAAAGATTTATGTAGCTCAGCTGATGTGCAGTAGCTCAGTAAACCAGAGCAACTCAACTGAGTGTCTGAGAATGAGAAAGGCAGTCAACTGCAATTTATAAAATACCAAAGGATGTATTTCTAGTTGCTTACACTTCATTGCCTTCAGAAAGTGGATAGTCGATGTTTATCATAGCTAATTAACAAACTGTGGAGTGGGAAGGCAACTCTAAAAGCCTGCTCATCCATCCTCTACTGCAGCTACCTGTGTGTAGATGTTTATGTCTGTAAAGATCTCAATTACTGGAGACATGCTGGCCTGATGCTTCATTACCTCTGTAGTCTGTAAACTCTTCCTAAGCTGAAGCCAAATTTACCATGTCCTTCTGGGTACTTGTTACCATTTCAGCATAGGTAATTAAACTGATGTATTTATGAACAACAAAATAAAGCAAAAGATCCCACAGGATGTTTAAGTGGACAAAGAAGGAGAAGGGAGGTTGCAGTACATCTGCAGACATAACTAGATTTTGACAGTGAGAAGATAGTCACTGTCTATAGTGTTAAAGAGATGTTCTAGGAAGTGCTCTGTTTGTGGAACATTTACCTTTATTTAAGCCAGTTTGCTTGGAAAAAGTGCAAGTGACTTTGAGAGCTCTTCCAGTTCAAGTTAATGAAGTATATTTGATTATATAGCAATCTGAAAAGTAAGGAGAGCTTCGGCAAGATCTTTTTTTCACCTGTACACAAGACTCTCTCCAGTACTTGTGACGTGGTATTTGTTCAATCAGAGTGATAGTCCCTTGGTGTTATAGATGGGAAGGAAGTTGTTTTAAAGCTCATTTCCAGCCAGAGTTTTCTGGAAGGGTGCAAATTCTTCAAAAGCTCATTAAATTATTACCTTCATCCTGGAGTGCACACTGCGAAACATTTACCCCTGGTCTTAATGTCACCATCCATTCAGGCTTATTATTACAGGGCAGGTCATGGGACATAATGTGCTACTGACAGTGCTGCACAGGCTCCACACACCTCACAGATATGGAAAGCTCAGGCCTCACATACTTATTATGGGTCCCATTACTCCAAACCACTTTGCTGCCAGGTCAGAGCTTCCAGGCAGGGCAGGGCAGTGTCTATTCACCAGTGTCTGTCTCTCGTGGCACAGGAGAACATTAAACACATGGTGCTCAGCAGATTGGTTCTCCTCAGCAGCTTGGCTCTCCACAGAGAGAAACCTGTTTGTCTGTCATTTCAAGGACTCTGTTTTTTTGCTTAGCACACAGATACATAAATAGATCTCATCTTAAGATATCAAAGCTGGTTTGGGTCCTATTTGTGGTAAAAGCTAACTGCTAATGGAATGAAAATCCATAAATGTTGTCGGCAGCTTTTATCACCCAAATGTTTAAGAAAGCTTTACCACAGTCTGTGCTCAGTTGTTAACTGTAATTATCTTGGTAGCATACATGAGAAGACTGAGACACAGGAGACTAAAATGCTGCTCACACAAGCAGCACATGCTAGTTTACTTTGCCTCTTCCAAACTTGCTTTTTCAGCAGCTGGGCTGTGCTGCCTCTGAAGTGCCCAGCACTGCCAATATCCTTCAGAGTCATATTAAAGCTTTTGGTAAATAGATTGAAGAGCTACTTAGCATATATCATGTGCTGTGGCTGCTCATTGTTTCTGAATCAGAAGGGCTCTGCATCTAATATAAACCTCTCACTGCTGATGCGGGCAAGCAATGGCTCTCCCTGTGGCCAGGAGTGTGTAGAGGATGGAGTAAGACTGCAGGTACAGGTTCTTGAAAAGCCAAGGCATGTGATGGCTACTCTCAGCGTGCTGGTATGAGACTTGAAGGCAGCATGTGGGTTGTACACCCCTGGGCAGGCCCCTCTCTGACCAGGCACTTCTTGCATTCAGGAACTGAGAATTTCCCTGCACCAAGTGTGAGTGGTGGGACGCAAGCAAGAACAGGCAGCCTTCTCCCTTTGTCCAGGCTGCAAACGAAAGGAGAACAACCAAGATTTCCTAGAATTATATTTATCTCTGGTGTTGTAATGTTACAAATATACACACTTGTATGTAATCAGATTTCTAAGCTACTTTGACAGAGTATTTGGGCTTGCCATGTCGGGATGAGATCTCTTTGCATGGTGGGGTATATGAACAGTCCAGATTAGAGTCTGAGTCTGGAAGGATGTTCCTAATATTAGGGAGAAGAGACTGGAGAAGAAGAGGTTAGAGAATAATGAAAAGTGGTACAATCTAGAGGTTACAGGGTTTTTTTTCTGCTTGGAGTCTTCTACAGATATGTCCATAGCTTTGTGTGAGTTAATTAGAGCTTCTTGTGTCTCAGTTTCCTTAATGCACCACAAGAGAAGTGCAGCCTAAGTTGGAAAGGGAGATCTATGTGTAGGTTTTATCCAAATATCCCCAAAGTCTCTCACAAATAGAAAGTCCGTTTCAAAACAAGCTCAGCTGGTCTGTGCAGAAGGAAATGCACAGAAATAGTGTCTCCTGCTCCTGGAATGTACCCATGTCTGGGACTGAATGTTACAGCAGTGCTTTTTTCACAGCCTGGCACAGCAGTTCACAGCAGGGTAGAGGGATCATGCACTGCATACCTTTGAAGAAGAAATGGTGAAGCAAATTTGAAGAATGTAATCTACCCAGGCTGGAACTCATAGATCATCTGTGTAAGGAACTTCTTTCCTTCAGTTTGCACCCATGTTTGACAGCCCTTCTCTCACAGTGTCTTTTGCCTTTGTGCTATGGTGGCAGGAGACTGGTTGGAAAGATGCTGTGAGGTGTTGGCAGGGCAGCTCCAGCAGCAGCTGTGAGTGCAGTGTCTGCCTGCATCCAGCTGTTTTCTGCACATGGGCACTGCAGCTCCTGCATCGCCTCACTGCATGGAGCTACTGATGAACACATGCTCAAACTTACTTTGAAGCATACATCCGCCCAGAAGATATTTTGCAGTGCTTCTAAACTTGCTGTTTAGGTGAGAATGTGCCCTTGAGTTTGGCCTCAAAAGGCAGAAGTGATCTTACTACAGTATCACAGGACAGGGGCTCATGTGGTACTGATGGCTGCAGCACAAAGCATCAAGTGTATTCAAACACTAAATCTCTTTTTCAAATATAAAATAAGAACTTGGCAAACCTTGAAAGTTACTGTCTTCCTTCCCTCTCGACTGTACAATTCTAAGTCTGGATCTTCTGTCAGGTTAAGAATAAACTATCCCCTCTCTAACCAGTAAACAATTATGCTATTGGACTCCACTCTGTGGAGGATTAGACCAGGAAATATGGTAAGTATAGTAGATAATGCTCAAATAGAACTCATCATGTCCCCAAACCCAATACTACCAGGGTTAATCTTCTGGGAACACTTTCTATTAAATATAGAAACCACTTTTCCATCTCACAAGCCAGTTATAAATAAATACCTTTTCCTTTTTTTTCTTTTCAGGAGAGCCTGGCATGGCCCCAGCGAGCCTGATCAGCCTGTGTTGTGGAGCTGAGGAACAAGCAGCTGCAAGCCTACTCAATCCATGACCAGGCTGACATGCTGCAGCCCAGCTGCAGAGCAGGGACACAAGTTTTCCCCCTCATTTCTCTCTGCCTGTGGCTGACGTGCTCTGAACAGGGCTGCAGTGCCTAAGGATGAGCAGCAATCCCTTTCTCCTGCCTGTGGAGAACACATTGATGGGGAAAAGAAACTGGGTGCTTTCCTTGGTGTGTGGGAGAAAAAGGAGAAAAGTCATGACTGAAATAGAACTGAAAGTGCTGAAAAGGTTGTTGCTGATGGTTTTCAGTGAGGAGAGTTCGTTAGATTAGGATTTGCACAAATAAATGATACCATGAGCAAGAGTTTGCAGGTGTGCAGGCCTACAGCCAGGGAAGTACCATGTGAGTGCATGGTAACTGATGGGGAGAAAAAACCCTCACTATCTGCACTTTGAAGGGGACTGAGTCTGGTTTCATAACCTGCCGTTTGGGGCCTAATAACAGCAGCATCAGGACATTTATGTAACATTTATCATCTTTTCAGAATACTACCTAACAAATAAGTCTGCTTGAGGAAGCTCGTAAATTGCTCAAGGATCCTTGGAGGAAATATGACTCTGTTTTTCTCATGCTGCTGAAATGTCTTCCCTGCCACCCAACCCACAAGCAGATTCTGCTGTTAGAAGGTGATCTGTGACACCTGTGTGTGTCTGTTCCACAGCAGTGGTAGGACATTGGTCCCCCAGGTGCCCAAGGGCTGGCTGAGTAAAGAGCACAGTCTGAGGGTGTTGTCAGAGGTGTGTACCCAGACCTTGGTGCCTCCCGTGGTTTCCAAAAGGTCTAAATGCTGTCTTATGGGAGTTTTGCATTGAGACGTCTGGGGATTAAAATATATTTGCATAATAACGACATGCAGTTTGCATATTCATTTGGCAAGTCTTGAGACAGAGTACACAAAATGCACCTGCCTTGTTAGACATTCCTTTGGAAAGGTGTCCCTGAAAGCCTGTGGCTATAACCATGGCTTTTAAGAGCCTGGTTTTGGTAATGAGTGTGTCCATACTCAGACTTCATAGTCCTCTTTACACCCCGAGTTTTCTGCTAAGACTGCCAAGCTTGAGACCATTTCTTATGGTGATCTTTGGGATACTTTCAGTGCATATTTTGTTTTGCTAAACAATATTGTTTGGACTTCCCAGATCCTTTCTCAAGAAAGATTCAGCTTTTCTGGAAAGAGTTCAGAGAGGAAAGTTTGTTGCTATTTGCAGCAGCAAACAGCTAAGAAATCAAAGGCAACAATTCATAATACAGATCAGCAAAAGGTAAGAATGAAACAGTTTCCTGAGGAAATATCCTAACAAACCAGAACATTTCAAAATGATCATTTGTAAGTCATTTACTAAAATTCATTGCAGTACAACTGTGCCCTAAGGAATAAGTGTCTATATTTAATTCCTCTTAAGCAAGAGGCATTTATCTGTAGGGAAAGGTTGCTTTGTTCGTCTTCCTTGGGGGCAGTGACACAGCTCCAAATATATTAAATAGTACCCAAGTTTCTGCAAAACTGACTGGTTTTGAAAGACGGTTTATTTTAAGAGCTATAAAAAAAAGAATTGAGTACAAGCATAGCTGCCTTACTTTAAGGTATCAGTTCCAGGCAGAACTGAATAGAAAAAATGATGCTCTTGTTACTTACTTTTGGAGCTGCTACATCCCAGCGAAAGATTTCCTCCTGCCAGCTCCGTCATACTCAGAGCACCTAAAAAACCCATCATGAGGCTGTGTTCTGTACCAGGGCACTGGAAGTTTAAGTATTCTTGAATGGTTCCTCAAGGTATCTTGAAGTGATCACTACAAACTGGGAAACAGAGATACTGAGTACAGCTTTTACCTCATGCTCTGGTGCGAGCTACAGGGAACTAATTGCAGTGCTCAGCATAACTACAGCCATCTTGTTTCTTAGCAAAGGTGCAGTTATGCTAAATTAAACATGCTGAGATGACTAAGAATAATTATTCATCATGTTATCTTACTGAGTTTCCAGGGGTCAGGAAGATGACTCCCTTTTTAATACTAAAAATAGCAGTAACTGAACAGAGCATATTTGGTGTTGCCATGAGTAAACTTGGGAGGTGAAGCAGACTGAGTAACTACCTTTTGGTAGCTAGAAAAAAAACTCTGCCCATGGCAAGGGAGTTGGAAATAGATGATCTTTATGATTCCTTCCAACTCAAACCATTCTGTGATTCCATGAAAACACTGATTTTATTTTTTTTTTCTCGCTCTTACTCAGTAGCCTGAGCTGTCGGTGGTGGTGAGAAATGGACCCTGCAGGGGCAGCAAAGCACAGGTATGTTCCAGGAGAACAGGAGAAAGGCCATGCTGTGTGTCACTGTTTGTGACAGTCTTATTAGTCAAAATAATGGGAGAGCTCAGAGGTGACTCATGAATGAAAATAACTGGGTAATTGACGCCAGTGAACATTTATTTAGGAAAAAACGGGTCTCTTCAAATTAATCGGGGTAGGCTGACTGGTTACAGGCAGAGATCTATTATTGATTGGCTGAGGTGACACTGTTACACACTGACAGGCAAACAACCAGCACTCAGTTATGAAAATCCATGGGCCAGTGTGCCAGTCTTTAAAGGTCTAGCAGGGCTAAAATGGTGGCTGGTTTGACAAACAAAGTCGTTTGCTGGTGCAGATAGTTTGGTTCTCTCTGGATTCAGCATTACTGGCCAATACTGGGCCCCGTTGTTTTGCACACTGTGGAAAGTTGTTAGTTAATTGGAGGAACTTCTGGGGAGAGCCAAACGAGTGAGTGGAAGCTGATCTGCTTGCCCTAATGTGAGGGACTCAAGGAGAATGGCAAGAAGGGAAAGGGCAGCTTGGAAATGAGCTTATGTAGTCATACAGACGTAACAGCATTCAGGGGCTGAAAGCTGAAATGGGTCAAATTTAGCCTCATAGAGAAATCCTAACAGAATTTCTAACAGAAATGCTCCAGTTCAACCAGGAGCTAATCTAAAGACGTGTCCTTGGAGTCACACAGGACAATTGTTCTCTCTTGCCTTGCAGGATAGCAAACATAGATGGGCTGATACCACAGAGTTCCAGTCTGGGATCTGAGCCGTGTAATCAACTTGGTGAGGTTTGGGTTAAATAAAATACAAAATGAATACATTATAATCTGTTTGTTCCTCCCATTTTGCTTCAGGACACTAACTGTGGGAAAATCCCAAAGTGCTTGGCTTCTTCCTGAGCTTGGGCAGTAGCCCACATCTCAGAGGCAAGATGGCACATGAAACATTTCCTCTTTCCAAGCATTCCCCATTGGGCTACCAGGTGCCTCTTTCCTGCAGTCCTGTAAGCTGTGCTGCTAATTCAGCATGGGTAGCACCTCAGAGCTTGGTGAGGAAGGACAGATTCCCTAATGCATTTCTGTGTTCTCCTTACTGTACTGCTCATGATACTTGAGAGAGCCCAGTGATGTAAACATACCCAGATGTGTGAAACATGCCCTTGGCCTCATCTGCCATCCTGCTCTGGGAGTGCTGTGCAGCATTTCCATTCTGGGTTCCCAGTTTCCATGGGAAGGGGGCTGTTTGGGGGAATAATAACCATGTATGCAGCAGGCCTGGGTGCGTGTCCTTGGAATGAGGCAGCTGGATCCCATCCCTGGCTCACACCGGCATTTTCTGTTGTGTGGTGGCACTGGCACCATGAAATGTCAGGTCTCAAAATGGAAATGGCTGGCATTGTATAGGACCGATTCCAGCAAATGCCTTTTGGATAGAAGCACTCTTTTGCTGCCCCTTCTCCATGACCTCATGAGGAGAAGTATCTAAAATAGGTCATTGTTATGCTCGGAGAGAACCCTGTTCCCTAAGCTCCCTTGGTTTCCAAGTAAACGAGCTTTGGAGGTAAGTTAGCAAAGGAGGCTGATTCATTAGCAGCAAGGGAAATCTGTGCGTTGGAGGGGAGCCCAGCTGCCCAGAGGGATTTACGTAGTGACATGCCTCTCAAATCTTTATAGAACAAGCTGACTGATACACTCACAGGCTTGAACTGTATCATGATCACATGCTTGCTAGGCTCATTTCTTATCTCATGGGTTTCTCTGGAGAGTATCAGTTGCTCCAGTCCTTCACAGGGCTTTAAGTTTGTAAGGGAAGAAGTCACAGTGAGGTATCCTCTAATGTGAGAAAATTCTATATCTGTTTTCTTTTCCAAATTAGGTCACCTTGTAAGGCAGTTCTGGATGGAGCTTGTCCCCACAGTTACAGAGGCCGTAAATAACATAGGTATTACAACATGTTTGACAGGATTTCATTGCGCCATCACTACTCTCTCCGAATATCATGTCTCAAATTAATAACAAATTAATTTTATCTGCTGAAAGACCCCAACTGTCACCCTCCTGTCCGGAATGAGATAATTTTGGGCAGTTACTCGCTTAGAGGAGGAATGGGGCCAGCACATTCTTCTGGCATCATTACTGAGGGCAGGCTTGTGCACAGGGATGAGTGCTCCCCTTTGTCCAATCATATGGAGTTCAGGGAGGAGAATTCAGTCTCTTTGGAGCATCTTCCGCCTCTTTGTTGGTTTGTCATCACTGGTGCCAATTAGTGCCAGTGATGAGAAGGGCACTCGTCCATAGGATCAGAAGCGGAAATGCACAAACTGCTCTCACAGAGGACACTGAGCAGCTGTCGGATTATAAAGATCTCTGGCCCCTCCTGACCTGGGCCAGATTTGAACCATTGACCTAGAAGTGAAAAGCTTGAAATCCCTGCAGAAGCCACGGGATAAATAGGAGTTGCAGAGCCTCATTCGCATTCAATTGCTGCCATCTAATGGCAGATGGAGAGTGGGAAGGCCTCAAGCAATAGAAAGCAACATAAATATCACCCTTGGGATTCTAGTAGGTGGTAGAACCTGCACAGACAGTTCTCATCAGAGAGCTGTGGAAGTGTGGTGATTTAGGCTGGTTTTATTCCTCCAAAGAATAGTCTGACAAAGGGCTGCTGCGCTGCAAGTCAACACAGAAGTGTCCCACTACAAACACCAGGTCTTCACACTGCTGGGTTATTTCCATACAGGAAACCTGAGGGAAAGTCTGTGGTTGTAGCCTGGCTTAACAACTGCCCCAAGGGCAATGGCAATTGGGTGGTGAGTGCCTGTGACAAGGGGAGGTGATGAGAGAAAGAAGGTAGGAGATGGCACTTATAATTTCTCTTAGTGTCACTGGTGCACACAAAACATCTGGACTTCCCAGAACTTTGTATCAGAAGGAGAAGAAGGTGGAGATTAGAACAAAATTAACTATCTAGAAATTATTTGGCCTGGCCTAGCAGACAATAAAGCTCACTTTCCTTCAAATATTACATAAAGGAAAAGCAAAGAGAAGAGATGTCTCCTTCTCTCCCTTTACCGCCTCCAGGAAGTTTCTTCCTGCTGTTTTCTGTCTCTAAACCATCAGATTTATAATGCAAAAAGTATTGATCATGTATCAGTTTTGCACTGCCTGTTTCTGTCTATGGACAAGTCTCCAAATAATTTTTTTAAGCCATGCTAACACTGTCTCACAGAGGAGAAAGGCTAGAGAATGCTTATTCCTTTATGTATCCTTGAGCTGCAGCGGGTGGGCATCCAGAGGCATGTCCCATGATGGGAATGCAGCCTGATGAGCCATGGAGTAGTCTCCAGCAGCCTTAACACAGCCCCAGTGGTGACATGGGAGCTTGCATGGCCCAGTAGTCCAACTAAGTCTGTGACCAGGGCTAACTGAAGTCATAAATCAAGATTTATATTTGAGAAAGGTCTCCAGAAGTCCCTAGTCACCCAAGAAATGTCATTTTATAGGAGAAAACTGGGAAGGGAAAAAAAAAAAATCATGTCTTGAGATGGAATACCGGAAAAAGCTGTAAAATTCCGCTCTTCTTGACTGAGGGAATAATTGCTGGAAAGAAAGTCCAGTTGTGAAGCAACATGGAAGGGACGAAGGGAATACCAATCTTATTCTTTTTTTCCTGCTGAAGGAAACAGTCTTCAAAAGCACTGTGGAGAGAAACAGAAATGAGTGTATTGAGCCCTCAAATGCCCTTGCAGCTGCTGGTGCTACCTGCACAACTGCGAGAGAGCAGAGAAAAGCAGCACACGTGAGTTGTAGCTCAGGGGGGAGATAAAACATTTTAGCATGAGGCTGCTCAGCTTTGTGCCAACAAGCACTTCCCAGGCTGCAAGGAGCAGCTGAGCCATCCTATCTGAAGGGTCACGGGAGCTCTGTTTGCAATCAAGGTCCAGCCACCGTTCCCTTACGTCAAAGCCGGGACCTATCCAAACAGGGCTGCTGCACTTCCGAGAAAGTGCAGCTTTCTGCCGCTGCTGAAAGGCAGCCCACTCAAATAAATACCCGCTGGGGATGCTCCAGGGACTGCAGCCTGGTGCATCAGATCATGGCACAGGAGCCAAACAGGTCCTCTGCTCACAGAGTGAGCTCTGGCAGGGAGCGGGGGGGCTCTCGTTGTGGCTGCTGCTCAGACCCAGGTGTGAGAGCCCTTGCAGAACAGTTACATTCCTGAGCTGGAAGCATTACCAAAATGCCCTTGTCAATCAAGTTCCCCGGGAGACTTTGTGCTTGCTCTGCAGATATTTTTCTTTGAAGCTCAGTGGTAAAATGATGGGAGAATATATTTAACAGGTCTAAAACTGTCCTGGCAACATTGTTACTTTTTAAAACCGCGTTCCTTCACCTCTTATTTCTGACACCAAGACGCTGTCTTCTTGCCACTCTCAGGGAAGCATCGGTTGCAAAGTAAAGACGTAAAATTACACCAAGTGAGCTGAAATTTAAAGCCTTGCCCTTATAGAGTGACGTTCAACAGTGACCGCGCACCCTCGACACACAGCAGCTGCAGGGTTTCATTACTGCCACTTACAGAAACCTTCAACTCCTTTTGGTGCGCCCTGCTTTGAGCCAGAGGCACCATTTTATCTGTAAGAGCCCTTTAGCATAGCATGACATCTGAGAGACTTCAGCAGGATATAAGTTTGCTCTGGTACTGAGGTATGATTTAATATCCTCAATTGTTTTGGAAATTTGAGCTGCATGATTCAGGAGACTTGCATGAGTATGGCTACTCCAGTGCTTAATGAGATTTATGTGCTTAAGTGTGATGGATGCTGTAATCACATTTCTAACACACTGATTCAGAACGGGAGGGGGAGAAAAAAACAAATCAACAGAAGTTCTGCTGTGCCGGTGGTGGAGGCAGGCTTTTGCACAGGAAGCGTGCAACACGAGCTCTTGCAAATGCCAAAATGAGGAGGAAGAAAACCCCAAGAAAAAATATCCCGACAAACCCAAACAGAGGAAACGTCTTTCCGCAGCTCTTAATTGCAGCCTCCTGTTTACGCTGCCCACGCTGGAAGCTGTCACCCTTTCCCTACCATTTTCCACGGGCTCCGGGAGCGGGGCGGGAGAGCGGGGGACGGCTCCGGGCCCCGCAGCGCCGCCGTCCCGGGGGCTGTCCCCCGAGTGGGACCCGTCCTTGCTGGGACTGCCCCCGCTGTGGCCGGGGGGCACCGGGAGGGGGCCGAGGCTGCTGCCGGCGTGGCGGGGCGTGCGGCGGCCGCGGTGCGGGCACGGCGCCGGGGCAGGACCGGCGACTGCCACTCACGGCGCCGCCTCCGCCTCCGCGGGCGGGGGCCGGGCTCGAACCCGCGGCCGCCGCGCAGGGCGGGCGCCGAGCCGCCCCCGCCGCGCCCAGATGTGGCGGGAGCCTCCCGCGCTCGCATCGCCCCGGCCGCGCCCGCGGGCCCGCGGGGACAGCCCCGGCACGGGCAGCGCACGGAGCCGGTAAGCGCCGCGCGGGGACGGGGCCGCGTTTCCTCCGCCCGCAGAGCGGGACTTTGTCTTGCCCATCCTTCCTCCCACCCCTCCCCAGCCGTGATTGGGGCCTCCCAGCTGTTTCCTCTGCTCCCCAGATGTTGGGCAAGAAGAGGATTGGTCCTACGTGGGGTAGCGCAGGGCCTCGGGGTGTTAGGGGTCCATCCTGAAAATGAGAGCATCAGAGAACATCTGGCAGAGGCTGATCCAAATGAGGGCTGGCAGGAGGTGATGGGTGAAAGACTTGGGGCACTGCCTGGGCCAGCAGTGGGACAGGCAGTATGAATGACAGTTCTATCAAGAAATGAGATCTGATGGCAGCAAAAGGACTACTGGTGAGAGCTTTGCATGTCTATTTTTTCTTAAAAGATGTTGTGGGGTCATGGCAACTTCCTTGCAGATAGATGAGTCATGTAGTGCATGCGGGTCAAGTAAGGCACAAAAGGAAGGAAAAGTATCCGGATTAGCATGAGGATCAAAGAACTGTTTTGTTATTGAGGAGAGGTGGACAGCTGTGCTAGGTAGTATGCATAGCACACACCTGGATGTCAGTCCTTTGCTGGACTGTGGGATGCTAGGATATAAGGAAGTCAACTGCTCCCATTTATTGGCTGGGGGTCAGGTCCTGAAAAGGGTTGGATTCTGCTGGGCTCATAAGTTCGTGTGACTCCCAGTGTGAGAGCTGGTGGGTCAAGAGTTCAGGCCATGTGCAGCACCTTCTGCATTCTTCTAAGTGTTCTCGGGGGAAGAGCCCGGATGCACAGCAAGCACTGCAGTGTGAACACAGGCCTAGGAAGAGGTGCAACTACAGAAAGGGAGATTGGTTTGACATTGTACAAAGTTGAAGGTAAACTAAGTACTAGTATTTGGACCAGCAGAGCATCTTGGGTTTGGGGAGTAGGTGGTAGTTTGCTGTCAGGTTAATGGAGTGCACAAAGAGCCAAAGGATTTCCTGTCTCTCACCTACCTGATACTTCTTTTTGTTATCTCATTGTTTCTGACTTCGTTTTTCAGAAAAACTGTGATTCAAGAAAGCCACCATGAAAGGTGAGGAAGTTCGGCAGAGGAGAAAAGAGGGAAGGTCTAGGAATGGAGAGCGATCCAGGCACAAAGGAAAGAGCAAGGGTGAACACAGAGAGAGACGACTTGGCAGCCAGGAAGCAGAGGATGTCTCTCTGCATGCACAGCAGAAGCTGCTGGCTGAGGAGAAAGTGGCCATGGCAAAGTCACAGGAAGAGTCAGCCATCTCAATTTGCCTGCAAGTGCTCCTGCCATACCTCCTAGCTGGGCTTGGCATGGTCTTGGCAGGCATGGTTTTGGATTATGTTCAGGTAAGGGAAAGAAACTCATCTGACATACCCAATATGGGATAATTGGGGGACTTTCCTTCAGAGGCAGGGGATTTGCTCTGGGAATGGCATAGTAAGGGAGAATTTGCAGCAGTTTCCTATGACAGCATGTCCCTCAAAGTCAGCTATTATGCACTGTGCAGCTCTCAAGAGACAACCTGTGGTGCTTTTCTGGCACCTTTCCTCCTCTGGATAAAAAAGAGAACGTGGTCCTAAAGAGTATCTGAAGGATGATTAGGAGCATGCAGTCCTGTGCAGAGATCTCCCTTTGGTCCTGGGAAGAGGGTGGGTGAGTGCAGCCCCAAGGCTGGGGTGGCACAGTGCTGTCCTGCAGCAGATGGAGTGGTGATACCACTCACGGATGTAGCTCTGGACAGCCCTGCATCTGCTGCTTCCTTGCACAAGGCGTCCAGCACTGTTAACACTTCATACAGCAGCTCAGCCCTGCCTGTGCACCACATCCTTTTATAAGGCCTCACAGCTGATGACTTGTATCCTTTAAGTCCCATTTCTGACTCTGTGATGGTCAGGGATCTTTCCTCCTATGCTGCAGCAATACAGACCTTTAAGTCAGTTGTCAGCACCTAATTTTAGACAGTTTAAAGCTGCAGTTAATTTCCAGATTATAAATTGCCGTGCCTCTGCACTCTGGGTTACTCTCACTGCATGCCTCTTTGTTAACCTTGTTATTTGACTAGCTGTGAGGTCAAACTACCCTGACCTATCTGATACAGTGACACTGAAACTACTGTGCTTACATTGACACCTTTCACAAATCTGGAGCTGTGTTCCTTTGTCATTAACCCAGGGCTGATCTCCCTGAGCAAGAAGAGCTGTAAAGGCTTAGGAGTGACACAGTATCCTTAACTGACCTTAGCATGTACTTGGTACCCAGCAGAATGTCTAGTCAGGTCACAGAACACCAGGCAAATCGAGAACACAGTGTCAAACCACTTTTTGTGTCCTTAGACATTATTCCCAAGAGTCTTGAACACTGAGCAGCCACTTCCATTTTTATTTTTTAGACTTTTTAGACCTGCCTGTTCCTATGGATCTCTGACATTAAATGTATGTTTCTTCCTACTGTGAGTTATTAAAGTGTGAAATGGATTGCAGATGGGTTTACGATGTTGGAGGAGGACTTTTCTTTCAATGTTTCTTCCCTGGGAGTTTTTTTTTTCTAGGAAGAACTGAGCCACTAATATGAACAAAATGTGAGGCAAACCTCATTCTCCTCTGAAACTGCAAAAGTCTGGTTTCTGTTTTTCCAAATAAAGAGCTCACTAAAAGCTATCATATTAGTGCTTAAAGTATGGGAAATCAACCCATGCAACATCTCATAGGAAACGTGGCTTCTGGCAATTAGCACAGCAGCTGTTTGTGCATGACCATGGACTGCTTGAGCACATCTCATCATGGACTTGCTGCTGCCCTTCTTTCCTGGCCTTTGCCTGGCTGCTGCTGCTGCTGTTTCTGTGGAACAACAGTGGGTCCCTGAGAGTCCTGGAGCCCCAGGCACTCTCCATCTGCCTGCTTTCCTTCTCTCCACACAAGTTCTCTTCTCTGCGCTTTCCTAAAGTGGGGAAGAGAAGAGCAAGGTTAGAAACAAAAATAGACTGCTTGATGTGACAGAGGGCTCAATCAGGAGTAGTAGTGCTCGAGCAAGTGGGATGTGCAGTCCCCAAAAATCGTTGTCCTCCTGTGAGTCCGTGGTGTTGGAATAGAGCTGCCTGTTGCTCACACTGCCACGTTGTGAGAGCATGCACAGGCATTTCTGTCTCTTCTTTGCAGGGATGATAAGGTACATATGAAAATGTGCTCTCAGACACTTGCCATCTTTCCGTTCTGTTTTTTGTACTGTGCCAGTGGATGGAGGCCCCAGATCAGGGTCAGGACTCACCAAAGAGTCTGTTTCTGCTTTGGCTCCTCCAGGACAATGCTACTCGTTGAGTGGTTGGCAGCGTGGGGATAGGGTGTATCTGCGTGCAGAGAAGGGCAGCAGTGCACCTCCCCAGGTTTTACCATCTTGAGTGGTACAGCCGTGAGCTGTTGGGGATTTTTTTTTTCATTTTTTCACTAGCTAGTTACAATCTTTTTCCCACTGTTGAGCAATGCTGTCTTTCTTCTCAAACCTGCTGTGTCTTTTCTGGACAAATAAGGTATATTTATTTGCCAGGAAAATGTGGTGCATCTCCTTGCTCACAAATATGGTGTAGCTCTTTATCAGAGGCTCCTTAAATGCATAATAAAAGGACCCAGTGTACACACATGGGTCACCTGAACCAATTACCTTCTCTGCATACTGATTTATCGGTTGAGGGCTTTTTATGGTGCCTGCTTAGAAGGAGAGAGATGGAGCGTGATAAACTCATAAACCCTGTCAGGCTGACGTTTAGTACAGGATGTGTCGCTGCTGTGTTTTTTAATGTCATTTGAGTCATTTAGGCTCATTGATATTTCCTTTACATTAATGTTTCTGCCTGTCATCAACCCAGTTAGCTGATACAGTGACGTATGGGACTAGGTAGGCACATTATTTGAACTTGAAAACCTATGGTAGTTGTCCAGAAATTGTCTTTTATTTCCTTGAAGCCTCTGTGAATGACTAACCAGAACTGGGCCTTCATACTGTCATTTCTCTATTCCCAGCTGGTATAAAGAGGTTGGGTCATGTGTGCTTATTACAGGATTTTTATTAACCCCCCTCTTCCAGCTATTGTGGGACCTTTTTCCAGTTAGATTAGCTTAAATGTACTCTCCTGTTAGCTTTCAGCTCACTGGGCCATTGTTAGGTGGTGGAGACACATGTACACACCAAGGCAGCTGGGATTGGAGAAGGTTTTAGGGGCTGTACCAAAATAACAGCCTAGAAAGCAGCGAAGGACAGAGCCTCTGTAGCCTGGGTTTGTTTTCCACCCTGCCGTGCTTCCAGGGAGATCTGCTGTCACCTCAGCCTGTTAGGCTCCGGGCTTTGGTTTGTGTGAATTCAGACCAAAGAAACACTGTCTAAATGGCTGAGAGCTTCCTCAGTTCCCTATTTAGCTGCGAGCACATCACGTTCTCTCCAACTCCCCCGCAATGCTGGGGACCCTGTCACAAGGACAGAGTCCACAAGCCATTTTTCTCTCTGCAGAGGGTGTGAGGGAAGGGGTTGATCCGTCCTAAATTGTGGTTTTTAGAGATTTTTGACCCTCTGATTCAATTAGTCTGCCCAGATTAATTATTAGAAAGGAGCCCCAGCAAAATACCACGACTCTTTTCCCTACATCCTTGACTTTGAGCTGAAGCCTTTACGGAGCAGGATACAAATTTTTTTTTGGCCATATATAGCTGTGGTGTAGCTCTGTTTTTTGACCTTGTATCAGCTGCTTAACCATGAAGCCTCTGGGGTGAGACCCCCTCTCAAAGGCGGTGCCTTCCCGGGAGCATGCAGGAGCAGCGTGTTTCACTTCAGAGCAGGAAGGGAGACCAGCTCACAGAGTGCCCTTTCTCTCCCTTGCCTGTAGTGCACAGAAATTATGGAGCTACCTTAAATAGGCTTCGGCTATGACTCTTATCTTGGCCTTTGCAAACTAGCAGAAAGTTGAAGTGATGACAGCAGATAAGGGTGTTCGCTTTTGAAGCTTATTGGCTGGCTCTCGGAACCTTTTTCCCCCTGAGAGCCAGTCATTCAGAGGTACAGCTGGCATAGCCCGATTGTTCTGTCCCGCGGAGCCCATGGAGCGGACACGGGGGGCCGGGGTCTAGAGGGCAGATCTGGTGTCAGCAGCCGGCTCAGCTGTGTCACCTGCCCGGGGCTGAGACCTGCGTAATGCCGTCAGCTGAGACAGACGCGGGCTCGTGCTTTCCTTGACCTTTCTTCACCTTGGAGAAGTGCAGAATGGATCGTGGTCGGTAACTCCCCACCTCCTCGGCCTCGGGACAGTGAGGAAAGTTCAGCAGTGCTTGCGGTGGGAGCGAGGGAGCTGGGCTGGTTTGCAGCAGGCTTACACATTAAACCATCGTATCAGACGCACGCCGTGCTCTGACAAGAAGTGTAACCCGAGGAGAAAGGACACCAGTGTGTTTGAGCATGCTGAGGGATTCTTGTATGACCTGTCACTCTTTCAGTGCTGTAGCCTGAGCAGGTCTTACTGGTTTTTACCGAAGTGGTGGGAGCTGAATGGGGTGTGGGCTCATTTCTATTCATCCACAGACATCTCTGCAATCTTCTCTTCTCTTTTTTAATTCCCCCCTGGACATAAATCAGAGAAGTTGTGTCCATCAAGTTTGCTGCCACCTGGGCTCAACCCAGCTGAACCAATTTTGGAGGATACCCTTGCTGCAATCATCTGGACGTGCTCCTCAGAGGAGAAGAAACTAAAGCAATTTGGCATCGTTGCTGTAGTTTGAGGAAAAACATTCCTTCTGACTTTGGAGAGAGCTACAAGGAGGATCTGTCTGATGTCCTGATCTCCCTCCATTTTCCTGCCGAGCATGGGGTAACAGTGTGTGACCATGGTGGTCACCCAGTTACAGTTGGAACTGTGCTTCCATGGCAAGAAGCTGAGAGGTTTCACCTGCAAGTTGACCAGGTCAGCCAGTGGATTTCTCCCAGAGACTTCATTCTCCATTGCCTCCCAGATTTTTGTGCCGTTCCTTCTGGCTGGCTTGGGAATGGTAGCTGCTGGCCTCTTGATGGATGTTGTTCAAGTAGGTACCTGTGATTAGGCAACTTGTGGTGAGAGGGTGGGCTAAGGCTCTGACCTTGAGTATTTGTGGTTGTTTGTTTTTAATGAGTGCAGTCCTAGAAGCCAGTCAGTAGTGTGACTGTAGGCTTTTGCTGTGCTAGAAGGACACTATCCATCTCCTTTAGATCAATAGCTGGGCTCCTTATAATGTGGGATTGTGGTTTTCAGACTGGCTGCCTAACACTGTGCTGGGTGCATTAGACTGGCTGCTCCCTTTTCTGTATTGAGCTAAACACTTTGGTAAGGACTGCTGTGAAGCAACTGGATCAGACTGCAGCATATTCCCCAGTTGCATGATAGCATTTCTTTCCTTCAAAAATTGCTGATAAGGAGATCTAGGTCAGGGTTGTTACTAACTACCTGTTTTACTTAGAGGCAAGTTCATGCCTTCAGTTCTTTGGAAACAACTTAATGTAATCTTTGGTCTAGAAAGCATTTAGATACTGTGATGAGAGGCATGCCACCATAAGATGATTAGCATTGCCTACAAACTGTGTGCTTCTTGGGCAGTTTCTGAGGTGGGAATTCTAAATTGAATAACTTCCACTGACTTCCAGGAAGTGCTGCTGCATTTACACCATTGTGCCCACAACCAGGATCTATCCCATCCGTCTTTCCTTTGTACCAGTGGCACAAATAGAAATGTAAAATTTGATCTAGTTTGGGCATCTCATGCCGGTGGATTTACAAATCAAAAGGCTGGCAGAGTTTCCCAAGGATATATCCTGCACTCTGAGCTCACTGGAGTACATTGGATTCTCTGGCATTAATACCACAGGAGGAGCTAAATATGGATACTTGAATGTTTGGAAAGACAATACCTTGCTTGTTTTTTTCTTGCACTGGAAGAAACAAAGAAGGCAGAGAAGTTGAATTAAAGGGAACACAAGGAATATCAAAGAAGGGTTAACTGGAGTGGCACAGGCTGTTGTGTGCTGTGTTTGTCATCTCCACCTTGTGCTGTGCTTAGGCACAGACCTGTCTTGCAGCATTACAGAAGTTCTCAAACTACCCAAGATGTTATGCTAATAGTTAGCAGTTGTCTCAGACAAGGAGAAAGACAGAACATACCCACTCTGTACCTTGGAGTGAATAGGTCTTTGTCTGGAAGGAATCAATTCGCTTGTTAAGAACTGGGCTGTGTTCAAAAATGTAACTGTATCCAAACTGATGGAAACCACAAGCCATGCATGTGTGCATTGCACCTGTCCTTTGAATAACAATGTGCAATCTAGTTGGTATATTTGCTCACTAGGCTCTAGAAATGGAGTCAGGCATGAAGCACAACCAAAGGAAGTGTATTTTCTGGTGAACTGTGTTGAAATAGAAGCCATCAGTCCATGAGTTCAGCTCCCAGAGGAGGGAGCCCAGTGCATTGAGAGTCACAACTGGCACAGGAGAGATGTTAGTGAGGTGAGCTGCCATGCTATCAACAACCACATAGCTAAAAACAAAACCAGTAGCTGGGAAAGTGCAAAGATCTTAGCCTTTAAAGGTTTGGGATATTCTTCTGTGCTTCTTTGTCTTTGAGCTGTTTATTTTCAACTCCCTGCAAGTGTGAGAGCTAGAAACAGTCCTGTCCAACTAAAACCTGACACTAAGTTTGTTTGCTTGAGGCCAGGTCCCATAAGACTCATATTGCCAGTCATGAGGGCTCACATTCTGAAACTACAGGTTTTTCAAGTCCAGGAGTCTGTGATTTGCCCGTTTTCTAGTGCTTTGTCTGGCTGAGGAATGTTTTGCCCTATTTGTAGTGACTGCAAAACATTCTTAGGAAACTGTGTCTGCCTTGGACAGGGAGATATATGGGCAAGCTTAAGGATGGTATCTAGAGCATAGATAATACTGAGTTTAATCCTGCTGCCCTTCTTTTATTACATACAAAATATCTTGAAATAACTCGGTTCTGTGTTGTGAGTCCAGCTGATGCTGTCTTTTGCAGTGCTCATATTGCTGTAAAGAGAACAAAGTGGAATTTGCTCATTCATATCTTATCAAACTTCTAAGGATTTTAGCAGTTTCTGATCTGCCCTGGGATGAAACCAAGAACTGTTCATGTTACTGTTTAAAAGAAAAATAAACAAAAGAGATTTATCTAGCCCAGTTGACTCTAAGGCTCAAACCTGGCTTTCCCATGCTGTAGGAAATGGATGCCCAAAGAAGTAGATGTTTGCCATTTTCTCTTTCTGTGTGTGCAGGTGATGCAGCCTCTCTGCAGGGCTGATGGCATGGCACAGGTTTTTTTCTTCTGGACTCTTTTTCTGCCTCTGCTCCAGTGATCCCTGGCCAGCTGATCCATCTGGATTTTGGGCTGGCTGGTGTTGCTGGAGACCTTGAAGGGCCCTGCCAGTGTTTGGCCCACTCTTTTACAGTAAAGTGAAGAATCAGATTGAAGCTGGATGATCAGATTTCGAAGCAGAGAATCCAGGAGGAAAGCTTCCCTTTCACTTTCCTTTTCCACGCCACTGGAGTGGGACACAGTCCAAATAAAAGTCACAGACATAAGATATCTCTGTCCTTTGTTCACAAAAGCCCATGAGATGATCAGCTTTGAAAAGGATTTTGAATTGTCTTGCATTTTGTACTCCAGTATGTTTTGATCTTTCTGTTGACTTGTTCAGAGCAATGGAAAACCTCTGAGGCTTCTGACCTGCTGCCACGGGAGATGGATGTCCTGGGGAGGTAACAGGTCGTGTGTGGGTCTGTGAGGACAGGGTGAGGAGCAGGATTAAAGCACTGCAGCTGGGGAAGCTGGCTCAGTGCATCCATCATGACCTGTCTGAGGGACCCCACAAGCAGATCCAGCCACCATGGGTAGATCACCTTCCTCAGAGCTGAGTTTTAGGGCTGAAACTCCAGTATGAAAATGTGAAGTGGCAAGGAGTCTCTTTCTGGCTCTGTGTCACCCTGTGTGGGTTTGCAATGCTGCATGGAATGTTTTTGTTCTTTTGAGGCCAGTTTTTGTCTCAAAGGACAGAGACATTTCCTAGACTTTGTTCAGGTGTCTTCATTCAGGTCATTCCTTGCCTGCATGGCTCCAAATTGCCCCACTCACCCACTCCTCCAGCTGACAGTCCTGCAAGTTGATGGCACAGAAATCATCTGTTTATTGTGTATTTCTGCAGTCACTAACACAATGGAGTCCTGGATGCTGTGGTATAAATCATTATGAATCTGTCCTTGGGCTCGTGATGAGTCACTAATGAGACTCAAATAGAGGCAATTAAGTCAGCTTTTTTTATTAGCACAGTTGTGTGATTATTAATTGTTCAGAGCTTTTAGGTGTAATTATATGTAAGGCAGAGTCCCAAAAAATCATACCTCATATGCTGAAACTTCTGTTATGATGGCTTGAGGCCTGCAAAATCTATTATGTCACAAGGATTGGAGCTTACCTAGATATACCAAAGTCATTTTTCCTGAAGGTGGAGTGCAGAGAAAATACAAACAGTCGAGTTTTCCTGTTGCTTTCCATTTATGTCTTTTTATGTGCAAAATATGCAAGGTCTTAAGTATGAATTTCTGCACGCCTCTGTGCTTTAAATGACTGGGGGTTTTTACCTTGTGACTACAAAGTCTGTTTTTTCTCCTCTTTCTTTTGAAAGTGTCAAAGATATGTTTGGATCTTTATTCTTAATTAAAGAGAGAGGAGGGAGGAGGATATGAATCTTTAAAAAAGGTGTCCGCCCCTAGCTTTTCTCAGGTATTTAAGTTCCATGTTAACAAATTTAAACAAAACTGCAGTGTGTCAAATGAGGGGACTGTTGTAGTGTTGTTGGTTGTTTACACAACAGTAATGTACCTTTAACATTTTCAAACGTGCCTTTTTCCAGGTCACCACTGCCAGGAAAAGTGCCTTTTTTATATTGATAATAATGTTTTGCCTGTTATCTGCACTTCTGAGAGGTGCCTCCCACAACGTGCTCAGGACTGGCTCAGCTCCAATTTCATTCATCCTGACTGAGAAGGAAGCTGTGAGGTCTTCCCAGCAGACAGACACCACCACCTTCCCACAGCTTCCCACAGCTTCCCATGGCACAGCCAGAGAAAAACACCGAGCTGTTACACCCCGTATATATTTCCTAACAGGCTGGCAGCTGAATGTGTCAACATTTATTGAGTCTGTCCAACTGCCTGGATATTCAGGTTTATAGAATCCCAGTGGATGTGGAAAAGGTGGGTAGGGATGTGTGGTTTGTTTTGTCCTCTAGTGCCAGGATTCAGGACCACCATGGGTACTAGCCAGTGACAGGTTGGAAATGAGGAACAAATTGATTCTTCAC
Organism: Corvus hawaiiensis; assembly: GCF_020740725.1. Taxonomy (NCBI): domain Eukaryota; kingdom Metazoa; phylum Chordata; class Aves; order Passeriformes; family Corvidae; genus Corvus; species Corvus hawaiiensis. The sequence goes on from NC_063223.1 coordinate 13,245,074, forward strand.
ATGGTGTGTAGCTAAACTATGGAAATTTTTGCCACAGGATGGCACATGGGTTGGAGGGGGGAGTTTGGATGGGGACGTGAAAGAGAAATGCTTTCAACACTGATAAGTGTGCAGAAAACACTCACCAGCTCAGTACCCTGTGGCAGATAGTCATAGTCTGGAAAATACACAGGAGAATTATCCCATTGACTTGTCATTTTTGTAGATTCTTGTTTTATACACCCAAATTTGATTATTGGCAGAGCTAAGGATGGGTTAGATGGACCTTTGACCTGACTCATTACAGCCACCCTTTTTTCCTTGTATTCTGCTCTTAGATGTTGGGCTCATTACTTTTCCTTCGTGCTGAACTGCCCCATTCTGTGATCTCATCCTGATTTAAACCTCTCTGGCTACAGCAGGACTTTGTCAACACCCTTGAAAGCATGGAAGAGGAATTAATTATATTCCAAGGCACTGCATGGAACAGAAATTAGAGAAGACATGTCAGTCAAAAAAGTTTCTTAAGTTTTCAGATTGTCTCTGGTGTTGCAGCTGATTCAACAGCTTTATACAGTTCAGCTTCAGAGGAGCAACAACAGACAAGATATTGGCCCAGCAGTTTGTCTTATGAGATATCTTAATTCAAAACCTTTTTCCAGCTGTACTGGGAATGTACTTGGTAACAGGAAGATTTAGGAGCTGCCTGTGGAGAAGAGATGCAGAAATCTCATTCCCTCCCACCATGAGCCTTAGATGCTTGACTACAAGTTTGGTGAGAATAGACAGACACAACTTCTTGTTGTTAGATCATTTTCCAGATTTTTGTTTTTGTTCTTTTGAGTTTGGTTAGCAATAGAGGTTCCTGTATCTAGTGTCAGTGCAAAGGCTGGAGAACATGCTCTATTTTGTTTGGCTTGTGAACCTTAATTATTTTCCGTGTTGTTCTTAGCTAATGCTAAAGGCACATTTTAATTTGTGGGTTCCCAAAATCTTCTGTTGCCCCCAGAAAGAAAAATCTTTCCTTGTTAGGGTAGTGCTTTGTTGTGCATGAGGTGGAAAAAGAATACTGCAAGCTGAAAATTCCTTCCTTCACTCCCAAAATGCAAACCACAAAATGCATCAGGGCAGCATCTGCCCCCATGTGCACAGGATACCTGGAGGTGGTGAGCCAAGAACCTGCTGCCCTGGGGTGCAACAGCATTGGACTGGTCAGCATCACAAACTGAGGTCATTGCCTTTGTTTTCTTCCAGCACTGGGATGTGTTTCGGACAATTACAGAAGTGTTTATCCTGGTTCCTGCCTTGGTTGGCCTGAAGGGTAATCTGGAGATGACACTGGCATCCAGGCTCTCCACTGCTGTGAGTGTTAACAAGCTGGTGGGGGTGTGGGGAGGGGGGTGATTAACAGGGGGCATCAGGAGATTCTTCATTTATATAATCACACTGTATGAGAGATGCCCTTTTCTGCTAAGTAGAAACTAGTGGGGTGTCAGCATTAAAATAATGTGTTTGCCCTCGTTTTTTAACTGGAACAGAGAATTACCATCCGCACTTTGAAGGTGAATTAATCCCTGAGTGGCCACTTGCTGATATTTGGGGCCCTGTGACACATGAAGGAGACAAAGCCAGGGCTCCACAGCTGTCAGCTGCAGTACTGGATTGCTTTTCTGTGGGTGTTGATCCTTGAGAGCTTCCCAGCAATCCTACTTCAGGGGGAGCAGACCGAGGCTTCTTGGAACCTGCAGCAGCTTTTGCTACTCTATATTTGATCTCTTCTATCTCCCTAAGCAATTTCATTTACTTTGGCCTCTTTTTGTTGTGCCTCAGGAGAAACTGTAGCTTACCAAAGCAATTTAGGGGGAACAAAGGACAAAAAATGGTTTAATTTGTTCAGCTTTTTCTATGTGTGGGACGTGGTGGATATGCCCACTCCACCTTTAGCCGGGTGCCCTGCAACACCTCTGCACCTCCAGTGTGAGCCTCTGATGCCCCTGGGACACTGGGCTGGGGCATGGTGGAGAAGTGTCAAGAGGGAAGTGCAGGGAAGGCTGGGAGATGGTGACCTTCATTTGCATCTCTCTGACAGCCCCTTTCCCCCAGGGACCAGGTGAAGCTGCCTTCAGCAGCCACCTGTAGCATAGAAACAGCTTTACAGGATGTCTCTCTTGACTCCTAGGCTAACACTGGCCAGATGGATGATGCTCAGAAGCAATGGAAAATGGCCACCTGCAATTTAGCCCTTATCCAGGTAAGTCACTTCAGCTGGGAGATGAAAAAGTCCCTTTTCTCTTGCTATACTGCAAACCAGCAGCATCTGTTCCAGCAGTGCTGAATGCAGAGCTGGTGATTTGGGGCAGGTATCCTCAACACAGTCAAGCAGAGCCAGGACTTGACCTCCAGTAAAGCTCTGTGTGGCCCCAGAGCTTGTAGTTTAGCTGTAAAACACATCTAGACATTCATTGCCTTTGTGGACAAACTGAAATAATAGAACTCCTTTTGCAGCAGGAGCTGTGGCACAATCCCTGTTTCACAGCAGCCCCTGGATAAAGCCTGTCGTTTACTGGCAGTGTTTGGGAATCAGCCTTGGGCAGGAGGGGAGAGATGGGAGAAAATGCCTCTTGTAGCTCCTTCTGCTTGTTAAAATCCAGGAACCAGCCTAGAGTTTGGACATGGCAAGACCACAGGGCTTGTGACATGGGTCTGTATGCTTTCCCTTATCTCCCTCCACAGCTCCCAGCCTCCTAGGAGTGCAGTGCTGATAGGGAGCCCAGTTTTGTGTTGACCAGGGCTATTCCTTTGCTGATGGTGTCCTATGCTGAAGTGTTATCTGCCCTTTGCAAGCCCACAGAGTTTTTCTCCAAACTTTGTCAGGATTTGTTTTTTGATCCAGTGGAGCCTTGCAGGGATGCTGTTTAAATACATAAACAATCAGCATCTGTGCCAGGCTTTGTCCTCCAAGCTGTGTGGCAGTGCTGCAGTCGTGTGGAGCCAGGGCTCCCAGGGAGCAGATGTGGGCGAGTGCTCACCAGCTGTACTTTGGTCCCCAGGTCCAGGCCACTGTGGTGGGACTTCTGGCTGCTGTTGCTGCTGTGATCCTGGGAGCCATCTCCAAGGGCTCTGTGGAGCTGAGCCAGGCTGCTGTGCTGTGTGCCAGCAGCGTGACCACGGCCTTCATAGCTGCACTTTCCCTCGGTGAGTGGCTCTGCTTCCTCAGATCAAACGTGCAGCACTCAGGTGGGGAATGAACTGTCCCTGCCACCAGGGAGGCCCAGCTGGCATCCCTCTGGTCTGGCAGAGGAAGGAGGGATGCAGGGAGCTGTGTCTGCTGCTTTCATCCTCTCTGCATCCTGCCTTTGCTTCTCTTCCCCCATCATCTGTTGTTCACTGGGCTCTCAGCATCCACAGGCAGCAATCAAATCACATGAAAAATGCCACACACTGTGCATGGGTGTACACACACTCCCCCCACTTCGTGTCCTTTGGGTGCCCCATGTGCCATCTACACTGGCCCTTTCCCAGGGGAGGGTGAAATAATGTCACCCAGGAAATGGAGGGTCTGTTAGCAGACAAATCCAGACCACGCTCGAGATAGACTTGGGTCACCTCATACCCTGAGTGGGGTTGTGGCCAGTGCTGTGTTTTACCTGGTGTGAGCTGGGAACCAGGCAGTCCTCTCCCCTGGCTCTTCCTCTTCCAGGGGAACTCACGGGCTGGACAGCAGGAGCTGTTCTGAGCGGCCTGAAGATCTCCAGTTTGTACGGCTGCCATACGAGGGCAGCATGGTACCCCGAATAGAGGCAGCTGGCACATCGGATACAGCAAGTTTTCTAAATGAAAAGGACAAGTTAGAACAAGTGCATATCCCGAAGCTGGAGTCAGAGGGTGATTGTAGATGCCTTTGATGAAAAACGTGGGATGAGGCAGTTGTTAAAAAGCAGCAGCTCAGCTTTCATTACCCTTCCCTACAATCTCCCTGCTTGGTGTGGTGCAGAGAGGCTTTGCTGCTGTACTGTCTCAGGTTTGCTGCTGACATTAGTTTTTTTCCCTGGACACGGTCACAGGCAGCCTGTGTGTGGGTGTGCACGATGGGAAGCTGCTATTTTTATGGCCAGGGAGAGAAGCAGCATGAGCTGTGCTGTGGGGAGGGGAGCGTGGGTGTCTGGGAGGGCCGCTGTGGAAATGTCATGCTGTGTGAGGATGTGTTTTTGCATGAGGGATGTTGTATCAGAGAAGGTGCACATGTGGCATTTCTTGGGGTAGAGCTGATGCTCCTGTGCATGCTCAGCTTTGGAGGGGCTGTGTAGACAGGGACAGAGAGGTGGGGAGCTAGAGGGAATCACCATTTCTCAGGCTTCCTTTGGTGCAGCCTGTCAGCCACGGAAGGACTTTGAAGAGATGTCTTATGTCTTGTCTCAAGGCCGCCCATGCTACTTACACAGCAGTGGGGCCTGGCCAGGCAGGGCTTATTCTAGGTGCCTCTTCCACAGGCCTGTGAGAGATGTCATAGCTGAGGAATTCCCACATGTTCATCAAGGTTTGGGGTTTGTGCTCCTAAACTTACCTGGGCAAGCAAAACTTCCCTCCTCCCCTACAATGCTGAAAAGCAGCTCCATATTCCAGGTGCACCTCAGAGTACGAGGGAAGAGATGTGGGCCACCTCCATAACCCCTTGGCTCTGGAGCTGCTCACAGCATCAATATGCACCCTGTGCAAATTAAAGCAGCTCCAAAGACTCTGGGACATGAGGGCTCAGTCTGATGGCTGGGCTGACAGGCTAATGCAGGCTCCTGTAAGGAAACTCATTGCTCCTTGGTGATTCAAACTTTGAGGAATTTTGGTCTAATATGGAAAATATCTTTGTGCTATGGAATCCAGAGGAGGGGATGGCACCAGGAAGCTGCTGTATGCCTGCTGTGTGCTTATCTATGAGTGTGCTTCGTGCCTGGTCCTGCTTCAAGGCAGTAAAGATTAGGCTGCTCAGGAGGGGAGCTTCTACATTTGGGCTGCCTGCTGGTATCTCCTTTGATCCCTGGAATTTGCTTGTGTGCCTCTGGGCCCTTGGTGCAGTTCATAAGGGCAGAGTCATACCCTTCAGGTTGGTGAAAGCAAGAGGACAAATTCCTGGGGTGTCCAACCTGCAGCTGCGTGGTGCTGCTGTGGGTAATGTGCCTCTCGCTTCTCTTAGACCCCCACGTCCCTCTGGGGCAAAACATAGCAGAATGCTTTCTCTGATGCCTGCTCTGTGTCTTCTCTAGGTCTGGTGATGATTGGAGTGATCATCGGAGCAAGGAAAGTTGGGATCAATCCAGACAATGTCGCCACACCCATAGCAGCAAGCCTTGGAGATTTGATAACCCTTTCCCTCCTGGCAGGAATCAGCAGTACACTCTTCAAGTACATAGGTACAGTGTTGAGCAGGCAATTGCAGCTCAGCAAGGGAGCTCACAAATCCTTGTGAAATTACTGCAGGCTGCCTAAGCATTTCTGGCGTGCTTCAGAACGGAGGCTGTCATGCCACTGGGATAGAAAAATGACCAAAGAGGCTTTTTCCAGACTTTCTTTTAGTAACAAACTGGGAGGCAGAGCCTAATAAACACAACTGGGATTTGTCAAAGAAATGACCAACATGTATTGTGCAGCTTTGGAACAGCAGGTTGACATATGTGACACTGACTCTGTTCCTGGATCTGCCACTAGCCAAGCAAAACTACTTCCTGTGCATGGGTAATAGCAGGTCCTTCTTCACAAGGCAATTTCAGGGTTTTGGCACTTGTAAAATATTCTTGTATCCTCTCACATGGAGAGTCATGGATAAACAAGCTATCCAGCTGGAGGGAAGCAGTCTGCAGTGTTTTGTGCTTGCAGGACTCTGAGTAGGAGTTGTGGCTCTGGGGTTAGCTGTGCTGCTGGTTGCCAAAGACTTGAGCACCTGCTGAACCTCAGAAGCTCAAAACATTGGTGATATATGTCTGACTTGCTTTTAAGGTATTAGGCTACTTACTGTGAGCCTAACCTAGAACAGAAATGGGAAAATAAAAAGATCCAGCAAACTCAATACCATTTGAAACCCAAACTGTTGCTTCAGACTGTGAGCAGAAGCAGTGAGGCAGCTGTTCTCAGTTTGCATAACTCATTCCATGTGCAAGCACAAGTGAGGGAGTGAAGGAGCACACACTGCAGGGAGAGGCCTATGAATTGCTTCCATCCAGTCCTCCTTGAGCTTCAGAGGTGCTTTTTTTTTAATAGGATTTTTCCATGATGCCATCACACCTGCCTCTGTAAAGCTGATCTGTCTTTCAGTTGCTATGCCTCAGATAATATCTCCCAGGGAGCACACGGCAGAACAACTGATAACCTCTATGGCCGTGACCAGAGAGCATTTGTGGGGTTGCCAGAGTAGTTTAGAGAGCCTTTTGAGATGGAAAATAGTCAGCACCCAAGTCATTGGGACCATGAAGTGAGGCAGGTAGGAGGATGGCACTGCTGATGGTGCTTGAACAAATCCATTTCCCTCCCCAGTGTGTAGTAAGAACAGGTCACACTCTAAAAACTTCTGAATCCTACCAAAATATATATGTATCCTTCAAAAATAATGATGAGTCTGTAAAGTTTGATGCAGCATCATCTCCTTCTGCAGAATATCCTCTTGCCAGAGAAGATTCTTAACTTTTTAAAAATTGTCTCTGGTCCTTCTTGGTCCTGCACAGTGGAGATACAAACTGTGCCAAAGGGTTTCAGCTTGCTTATGCCTGTGAGAGAATGTGGCAGAACTGGAATGTGGAGCCTGAAGATCATTCATCCTACCAGGAGTCTTTCCGTGGGCTCTGATAAGGTTTGATAGACTCCAGTGCTCTGTGTCTGCATTATTTAAGAAGGAATTAATTGCTGGAAACAACGAGGGGTGTGGGTAAGAGACCCAGTACAGCAGCTAAGTCTGTCATACCCACCTGTCCTGGATGACTCCAGGGGTTAAAGTGCATTGACAAAACTCTTAACTCCCCAGGAGCTGCATTTCAGCGCCCACTGAAGCCACTCCTAAAGAGTTGCACCGCTTTGTGTAAGAGCCTTTGCTTCACAGAAGATGCCATCACGTCAGTGCTGTTGCATCCAGGTAGCCCAAGGCCCTGGCAATGACGTTTTTAAAAATGCACACTTGGAGCTGCTTCATCTCCCAGATTATCTGCAAAGTCGGTGTTACATCCCACTGCCTTTGGCCCCAGCTCAGAGACCAGATGGAGAGCTTTGTTGAAGAAGCATTTTTGTATCAAAAGGGTTGGCATCAGCCCCATTGCTCGAAGGTGTTTCTCATGCTTCTGAGTCATGTTTATTTTCTTTTAGTGCTGCACATCTACTTTTTTTTTTTATTTCTTTGCTTCTAAAGATCACTCCAAGGCTATGCCTCTGCTGAATGGAAAAAGCACCTAATGGAAGCACATGCAAGCTAGCACAAAAGAAATCCCAGATCTTAAGTGGCTTATACATGCCAGAGAACATTTGTTCCTATAGAGCAGACCAGCTGCTCAGCAATTCTGCTAGCTTGCCTCCTAAATTACCTCTTACCTCTTGTTTTAGGTGAAAGTGTGAGGTGTGAGCTGTGCCCTAAGTAGGATACAGCTTCCACAGAGGAGTTTCCCCCTTTCCCTGCTGTTTGATTTGTACCCTGAAGCCAGAAATTTTGTGACTTTTTGTCTTTCTTAGTTGGAGATGGAATTGGAGAGTTGTTCGTCTTCAAATATAACTTGCTTTGAATCCTGCTGATTTTCAGGCAGCATCCTCTAGCAGTGATTTTCAGGGATTAATTATGGATTTCTGTGGTGGAATGAGGTGGCTTTGTGGGGACTATCATGGTTCATGTGATTTTTCATCTAACATAACTCGGTTGGAGCAAGAGTCCTGCTGCCTTTCTTCCCATCTTTGTGCAATACGATTTTGGCAACCAGTGAAGCTGCGGGCATTTAATTCAAGATTTCTTTTCCTTGCCAGATGTGAAGTACCTTTCTCCTCTGATCTGTGCTGTCTTCATTGTCATGATCCCTCTCTGGGTTGCTATAGCCAAGCAAAGTCCTTCCCTGGCCGAAGTCCTGAAATCTGGGTGGCAGCCAGTTATTGTTGCCATGAGCATCAGCAGGTAAAGGAGGCACTGCTCCCAGCCCACCCCTGTGTGCACACTGCAGAGAGACCCCTTGCTCACTTAGGCCATCAAAAGTGACACTGGAAGGGACGTCAGAAGGGTGTTTGCCCAGAGCTTCTCAGCCCTTGGTGACTCTCCAACAGGCTGCAAGACAGCAGATAAGGAGCCCCCAAAGGACTGAAAAAAGCAAATCATTTTAAGTCTCACTCGCACATCCAGGCACCACATGGGTGACAGCCAGGAGACTGAAAGCACAGATGATGATCATCAAAAATTGTCAGGCTTCAACCTCATTCTTATCCAGCTGCAAGGGGAAAATATTGGTAAACATAGAGCCAGGTAGTTCATTCCTCCTGTGCTACATCTTTCACAAGCAGCAGAGATCTGGGAGAGAATTTTTAAAAACTGCTAAGGCCAGTACAGAAGTGTAACAAAACTTTGTGTGAGAATGATAAAGCTTTCCTAACTACTACCAGTTTTGCCTGGGGGTGGCCAAGGAGGTCCTTCTGAACTCATTATGCCATTCACAAAATGTGTAATGCTTTCTGTTGGTGAAAACTGAGCTGTAAAAGGGGTACATGGTGAACAGTCCCACCCTGGCAATGGGGAAGACGCAGTAACCCACCTCAGTGTGCTATTTTCACAGTGTAGGAACTGCCCTGGGAAAAGATTGTTCCACCCTCATTTCCTGTCCTTTTTTTTAACAGCATTGGTGGGCTCATCCTGGACAAAACTGTAACTGACCCAAACTTTGAAGGCATGGCAGTTTTCACACCTGTGATTAACGGTAGGTTGGGCTTGGAGGGTTATGCATGCTTTTATTTATCCCTCCCCCTCCTCCCAAGGGTTCTGGTATCTGCTGTTGCCCCTGCAGAGAGATCAGTGTTCAAGATCCTGCTCCCATCATGAGTGGAACTACTGGTCCCCATCACATCCCTGCTTATGTTTTGAAGTGTCTCTGGAGCAAAATAGCAGCGAGGACAGAGCTGTGCAGAAAGGTTAACAGCATCTCTGAGAGCTATGTTGACACTTCTCATAACATCAAACCTACTGGGATGTCACAATAAATCCATTTTCCCTTGTTTCCTTCCCTCCACTCAGTAATTTGTGCTGTGCAAGCATCCCCTATACAGATTGTTGATAAATATTAATATAATAATCTTATATACATGTATGTATCTAAAAGATTATATATGTGGATTGGATATAATTGGATTTTTAATATATATGTCTCAACATATTTTGTGTATATTTGTGGTTATATTTATATTCACAGTACTTTTATACACACACCTATCAGTACAATCTGCTGGGAATCCTTGTATCACTGAAGATCCACTGGCTTTTTTATCTTATTATAACATTCTTGTAGGACAGGCCATTCCAGGGGAAACCCAGGTTCCTAGGGCAGGCTTGGCCTCATGTCACCCCCAAAGCATGGTGTCCTGTTGCAGTGCCAGAGGGTGTCACCCAGCTGCCACCTTACTGGATCTGCATAAAGACAACCACCTTGCTGACAAACCCTTTCCAGCAGGGTTAGCCAAGGAACCTGCTTGGGAAAGTCAACAGCCTTTTAGTTGAGCAATGATTGACCCAGAGGTCGCTCTGTGGGGACAGGTGACTCGTTTGGCAGAGCTGGTGGCAGAGTTATGCAGTGCTCTGTGTCTTTGCACAGGCAGCTCTTCACTTTGAATGTGCAGAGCATGGCAGTGCATGGCTCAGGTCCCACCTTGAGCCACAGTGAGACAGCCTGAGTATTTTCACTTTGATTCCCGTCTGGAAAATTTCACATTTAATGATGGTTTCTTCTCCAGGGAAGGGAAAACATGAGAAGCCTGTAGCATCTGGCTCACTGTTATCTTTTATGTGGCATTTCCACCCTGAAAATACTTAGGGTGGGGATGGTTTGCTCCACAGATCATTATCCCTCTATTTTCTACTGGAAAATGTACCGGCTTTTTCATGTTTGCTAGAATTAATCAGTCTGGAAGGAATTAATTTACTTTAATTAGCTAACATATTTGGGTTCTAATTCATTCTCATGATTCCTTCTCATTTAACAAGTGTGTTAGGTACCTTCAGACAGACATACAATCACTCTCTGTGATGTCTGTTGCCTTTTAAATAATAATGGTTCTCTGAGTGAGTAAATCCAAGAAGTGGCCATGAGCAGCATCTGCACTGCTTTCCCTGGGTGCTGTTCACAGACTGTGTCAAACCAGGTGCAATTACATCCTCTTCAGAGGCCACATGGCATTTACATCCAGTGCTGGGGAGAAAGGGAAAATGTTTTCAGTCAGCAGTCAGAAGGATACAATTACTGGAGCCTTCCTGATTTTTAAGAGCTGTTCCTGCAAAGTGAATAGTGCAGCACCACTAGGGATGCAGGGATCAGGTTTTCTCTTTCTCTCCCTGCTGCTCTCAGTGGATGCAGATTGACTCACCTTGGGTTAGGTTTTAGATTGATGTTTCCTGCTGTGGTGAAGCTGGTTTACAAGTTTTCTGTGTTTTGGCCTCACAGGTGTTGGAGGGAATCTGGTTGCCATCCAAGCCAGCCGAATTTCTACATTCCTGCACTTCTGGAGCATGCCTGGAGTTTTGCCGTACAAGATGAGGCAGAATTGGCCCAACCCATGCACCACATTCTTCTCATCAGGTAGACCCTGAACCCTTGGTGTCCATGTCTCAAGGCCTGTGATCACAGATAGCTCCTTTCCCAAGCCTGGTTGGTGAAGGACTAGGTGGGTTTCAAAGGCAGAACTTCCCCCTTCCACAGAGAATTCTCAGATCTGAGAGAAAACATCTTTGCAGTGGGCAGGTGAAAAAAAGGCTTATGGCATATTTGCTCACTGGCATGCAAAGAAAGTGGCCTTCAGGGAGCACTAAAGAAAGTAATTGAAAAAGAATCTTAGATTTGATCTAACAGAAAGTCATTTTAATGGCCAGCCTAGAGCTGTCACCTGTGGACAGAGCGGTGAATAGACCATAATCTTGCTGAAAATCAGCAATTCCTCCGTCTTCAGCACTGGAAATACTTAAGCATCAGCAAAACTCAATTTTGGGTCTGTTGTCTTTATAGAGTTCCTCTTGATTTTCCCTGTTAGGTTGAGAGTTAGTGCTAGATCAAACTATAAACTGGGAAAATCTGTTGCAGCAAGGCAGAGCAGAAGTTGTAAGAGGCAGAGAGCAGCTGAGAGGAGTGTCTGCAAGAATCAGAGTGGATGAGCATGGAGCACAAAGTCTTTGGCATGTAGTTTCAGTGCTAGACAAAGCTGCTGGGCTGATCCTGCAGATGCTTCCCATGTCTGTGTGATCTGGAGAAGGCATTAGCAGTGTGGTTGGTGGGAGGGGACAGCCCCAGGTTTATGCATTAAAATATGCACTGTGTCCTGCCCTCCTGCACCCTCTGCAGCTGCTGTTACCCCTGTTTCTGTCTCTGTGCTCTGCAGGGGTGAATTCCAAGTCAGCCCGGGTCCTGTTCCTCCTGGTTATCCCAGGGCACCTCGTGTTCCTCTACACCATCCACCTGCTGCAGGGAGGCCACACGTCCCTGTCCTTCACCTTTGTGATGTTCTATCTGGCCGCTGCTTTGCTGCAGGTAAACCCCAAACTCTCATCCAAAAGGGACCTATCAGATAACATAAAACCAGCATTCTCCAGGTTAAAAAGGAGTCACAGTAAAACATCCAGCAGCAGCCTCTGTTTCCTGTTGTCTCAGGTGTGCTTCTATCTATCATGTACCTTCTGTAGGTCCAGTAATACTTCACCCAAATTGCCAGGCTCTGGTTTCCCACATGAGCATGACTGTGCTTTAGGGTGAGAGGAGGAACAAGTTCTCAACGTCCTGAGCTGCAGGGAGTGTGCAGAGACACACTTAGCAAGGAAGTACCTTGTTTTAAAGTGTTCACTTCTTCAGTCTCTAAGCTCCAAGTATTTCTAGGCTGCCTCTAGTCACCCCAGCAAGAGGCAAGTGAAAAGCAGTGAACTCCAGCCAGCAGGTTTCCCCACCCTTTTTGGAAACCAGTGTCACATATTATGGTGAAGACCTAGAGAATCCCTGCGGGCAGGGCCATGTGGGTAAAAAAACAAGGGGAAAACCCAGGCCCTGAGCAGTTCTTCTTCAAAAGTAAAAGTTCCTGGTAGGCAATGGGCAGATCATCTGATTTGTCCTGCTTGTTCCCTTTTGCTGTTTTTCCTGCCCTGTAAACTTTATTATTCTCACTCAGAAATGCATGTGGCTGTTGCCTGAACTCACAGAGGCTCTGACTTCATTTGCCCTTTTAAATCAGTGATTAATTAATTTGCACGGTGAGGTGGCTGACTCTCACTTTGCCTTACAAGCAGCCTTGTCTCTGAGGGTGAATTCCTTGTGTGTGTAAACAATCAGTTTTTCTCGACCTTTGCACAACCCTGAGCCCAGCAGCACAGCCATAGTTGTAAAGGAAAATATTTATTCTTCTCTTTATGCATCGAGGTAACTCCTCAACCAAAGCCAAGCATGAAAATACGAAGAATAAATGACAGCATAAAGAGCAGCATCCCAGCAACACCACTGACCCCGAAAGATTCCCGTGGAGGCCAAAGGAGGAGAATACACTCAGCCTGGTCCTTTTTTCCCCGTTATACTTTTTATAAAGAAAGACAGTAAGAAAGAAGGGGTGGGAAAAGTTTGGGTCAGTTGGAGGAAGCCCAAAGAGAAAGATCAGAGGCCCAGAAAAAATGACCTCAGGGGAGTGATTGAATGGACTGGGGTTAATTAGTCCAAAGTAGAGAGGCTTGAGAAAAATCTGGTTAAACTACCTTTAATCTACCAAATTTCTGTAGGGAGGGACAGAATAATATTTGCTGTGTGGTCACTAGGGGAGGAAACATGAAATCATGGATTTCAAATGGAAAAAGGTAGATTCATGTTAGGCTTTGGGAAAAACAAAAACGGGGGGAAAAAAGCCAGGGGGTTGATTGCTTAGTGTGGCATCTCCATCTCTGAGGGTTGTTCAGCACAAGTTAAACAAATTTTCCATCAGGAAAGATGTGGATGTATTTGATCCTGAATTGAGGAAGACAAATGATCTTGGTAAAACTCTTGAATTTCCAGCCAGCTTTAGTTTCTGTGATTCTGTTATTTAATTTGCTTCCCCCATCTCTCCTCCTCCCTTTCTCCCAACCCAGCTTGCAGTCTTCACCTTTAGAAATGCTGCCTCAGGCTTTGGTTCCTGATGTGCTGTGGTCTCCCATGGAGGGACCACAGATGTGGGGCGCAAATTCTCTCTCCCTTCTTAGTTCAATTAACTAGACAGTCTTTAACCAAAGTATTTTTTCCTCCATCTGTTTATCAGAATTGGGAATGAAATAAGAATTAAAAGAAATCACAACAAAGATTTTTAAAATGTTGAGGTGAAAAAAAAGAAATTATTTTATTTTTCTAACATGTCAGTTCTGCTTGGGATAGCTTTGATGTAAAAACTGCCTCAAACTCCAGTTGTCCACTGAGACTTTTAGGAAAAACAAAGCAGACATGACCTGAATTTCTGATGGAAAAAAGAAGGTTGAAGAGAAAAAAGTCTGGCAACGAACTTGTCCTTTGGGGTTGCCTGCATATTCACAGGAGCCCTTCATCTGGTGGAGTGAGTGGGAGCACTCCCATTCAAGGCATGGGAGGTAGGAACTGCACCTTTGGGAGATGCTTTTGGTGTGGCCAGGCTCTGGTTTGGGCAGGCGGTGCTGGTGCGCAGTTCAAGCAGGATCTCCACACCAGCTCTCTGGGGAAGGTGCAGCTGCTCAGTGCCCCCTGTTAGCTCTGATACCCTGGCCATGGCCACATCACTTTGGCTTTGAGCTGAGGGTTTCTGGGCGTTACCTTCCCGCTGCCTCACAGCAGGGCCTGTCTTGCCTCTCTCAGGTGGGGATCCTGCTCTACGTGGCCGACCTGATCGTGCGCCTGATGTGGAGGAAGGCTCTGGACCCGGATAATTTCTCCATCCCCTACCTCACGGCCCTGGGTGATCTCCTGGGCACTGGATTCCTGGCCATCTGTTTCCGCCTCGTTTGGCTCATCCACGGCACAGACATGAACCTGGGGAACTGAGAGTCCACGTGCTGCTCTCATCACGTGTGATACGGTGCTTTCCTCAGGACAACAGGGTTCCTGGCGATCCACACTGGGTCACCCGGCTGGGTTGGGCCTCCCCTGCCAGCCCGACACCCCACCTGCCCTCCCCATGGTGCCTTAAAGCCAGGCTCACCCCCCTCGAGGAATCAGCACCCACAAACTCGTGCCCTTGCAAGTGAGCGAGACGATTTTAAGCACCACCTACTGCTCACACCTGCACCTGGCAAACAAGGCAACAGGGAGCATTTGGGCCACTGGAAGGAAGGAGCATTTGGGCCGTGGTTTCAGTGCCCAGCCCTGATACGGCCCCGAGGCTGCTCCAAGGCCTGCCGAGGTCACTGTGTCTGATCCTGCAAGTGGGTGTTGCAGCCCCTCCATCGGACTCTGACTTTCCATCAAGGGAAATTCTTGATTCAGCCCACTTTCCTCCTGCTGAATCCCTGGAGTAGGAGAGCAACCAGGTCTTTAAACTTGTCTCCTCTCCATCGCTCAGAGGCTCAGGATCTGAGGCAGTGAGCTGCTGGCTCATGCCCAGTGGGAGGTTATCTAGGGATACCACCTACCTGCCCTGGCAGCATTGCTGGTGTCTGACCAAAAAGCTGGTTAGATTGCATTTTGGGGGCAAGAAGGTTTGTTTTTACGGTTTATGAAATGTCCTGTCCAGTAGTTAAAATGTTTATAGAAACACACACATAAATAAAGTGGGTAAAAAAAAAAAAGTAATGCTGTGGATTTGCAGGTTGCTTTTTTGTTGCCATGACTCTGCCTGTTTCTAGTTCTAACTTGTCAGGTAGAACTTGTTGCTTCTTTCTTATCCACTCAGTGTTGGACAACAAAATTTTAATAGGGCTTCAGGAAAATCAGTGTTTCCTAACCAAGAACTTTTTGCCACCCACATGTTTCAAGTTAGAACTAAAGCCCATTCCCTCTCCCACAGTCGCCATCCACTCATTAACAATTGCTCTGGGATGAGTCCAGAAGCCGCCTGTGTTGGTCTGGGTGACGATCAGGCATAAGGCTGTGGCCAGTGACTCCTCAGGTCCTTGCTCCAGGGTGGCAATCTGATGCTACCAGGGACATGTCAGGGAGGCTTGTGGGACTGAAAGCAGCCAATTTCTCTCTGAAATTGAAGAAGCAATAGAGTCCTCCAGATAATAAGATGCTGAAGAGTCAGGAGTCGAGGACACAGATCAAACCTTTGAAAAATGTCACTAGGCCTCACCTTTATTAATTATCTGCCTCGTTGTTGGAGAAGGGAAAAGGGGAGGTCAAGTCCCCCAGTCTGCTGGCAGACAGATGCCTTATTCAAGGACCTGCCATCTCTAAACCACTTATATCTGAGATGTGTTGGGTTCCTGCTGGCCTTGGGTGTTTCTTTGCTCCCAGCTCTGCTCTGCTGTCCCAGAGCTGCTGCAAAGCTGAAGCCCCTGCATGGGTTTGACACATGGCTGAAGGTCCCTAACAGCAAAAGCTGTTCAGCTCTGGGCTGCCAGGCATGGAGAGAAGCACTCCCTGAGAAAGAAATAAGCTGTTGTCTGCCCTTTCTCCAAGCTTCCTCTTCCTTTTATTGTCATGAGGAACAAATTGCCCCATGCTGCTGAGCTGGAGAGGCTGTGCACGGCAGCTCCCTGGCAGGGAGGTTTCAGGATGCGAGGCACACACTGCCCTGGCTCGGGTCTTGCTGCTTTATCTTCCCCTGCAGCCTCTGTGTTGTTGGCTCTGCTCGGCCAGAGCACCCATGGGTGAGAATTGCAGCAGCAGCAGCAGCTGAGGGGGCCTGTGGGGAAAGCAAAGCATCTGACTGCCAGTCCCAGTTTCAGGGGCTGCATTAGAGCAGATGTACATATATATTTTAATAACTTAAGCTTAGTGCTTTACTTTGTAAACCTTTATTAGCTCCAATTTGGCACTGGCTTGAGCAGTCCTGGCAAATAACTCCTCCTGCCTCAACACCATGTTTCCTCCTCCTTGCTGCATTGTCCCCACCACCTCAGAGAGGTCCTCTCTGGAGCTTGGTGCTTTTGCTGATCTTGTGAATCAGGTAAGGCTGGTGCTAAAGCCAAGATGCTGGGGATACCCCAGCCCTCTACAGGATCCTGAACACATGAAACTCCTTCTGCTTTTCTCTTACTAACACAGATTTGCCCCTGCTTCCTCCAATCCTGCGTAAGACTTAGACTGGAGCAGGTGGCTGGTACAGACTACAAGGGACCCGAGTCACACTCCTCCAGCATCAAATCCCAGTGCCCAACGCTGGCTGCTTCTCTGCTGTGTGCTTGCAGCAAAGCCCTGGCACTGGTATGTCCCTTCATTGGGGGATTTCTGGGCAGAACTCAGCTTAATCTGCTTGTCACTGTTGACAGAGGACATGGATGGGAACACGTAATGGATGCCATCTGTGTCCTACTTGTGGGACACAGCTGCACCAAGGTGACCTGTGCTGCACCTTGTCCATGCTGGGCTCGAGGGTTGCCACCTTGCAGGAGGCATTGAGGCTCAGAGGTGATGTGGGGAGATGGCAGAGGGCACAGCAAGACGTGCTGCTCTCCAGGGCACCCCTTGGTGGGCAGCCAAGCATCAGCCTCGTGCCCGCGCACTTAGTGCAGGGAACGCACTTAAGACTTAAAATTGCTTCCAGCCTCAAGAGAAATGATATAACCAAAGGAAATAGTTTCAATAAAAGGGGATTTTTTCCTTTTTTTTTAAGGGCAGTGAGAGGCTAGTTATTTGGCTGCTCAGCCTGTTTACTCTTTCTCTTTCCTCCTTTTTTCTTCTCTCTGCAAATGAGAAAGGGCCTTTGCTAACAAAGCTTATATGTAACCCCGGAGCACAACTTGGATCAGCATTCCTGTAACTCCATCTGAACTTGCTCCTCTAAGAAAGCACCCCCAGCCCTTCCAGTGAGTGGGCAGCACTGCTCTGTCCCCTGGCACCAATTGCCCCAGCAGGGCCAGAAGCCCCTGAGCTGTCCAGGCATCCTCCCCCTTCCCTCCCCTTAAAAGCAGAAATTTGATGCTTAAATACCTGCAGGCTCCTCAGCTTTTAAGAACTTTCAGTACATCACAGCAGGTCCTACCTGGTTTTATGCTCCCTGTGGTGTTGTGTTGGAGTGATTTTGTGAGGGAGAAGATTTGGGGAGGGGATTGTTTTCCTCCCTTTTCCTCCACAAATTTCAGTTTCAGAGCAGACTTGTGTGGGTAGCAGAGCCCAGACAGGGTGGGGACATTTCATAGTGATTTCTGTCTTCAGTCTAACCCAGCAGGAAAGTCACTGCCAGCAGTGGGCCTGGCTTCTCTGCTGCTGTGTCTGTGTCATTACAGTGCCCAGATTTTCACTGGGCTGGACCCACCCTGCCAGAGTCACCAGCACCTCAGTTCCAGCCAACAGTGGCTTTTATTTGTATTTAGTCCTCATGGCTCCCAAAGAAGCAATAGCCTTAAAAAAGGAGGAGGTGGGAGAGGAGAACTTCTTTTTTGCTGCTCTTTAGTCCTTGGCTGCTGAACTGCCCCTTTGGGCTCAGTGCTGGCCCTGGCCTGAGAAACCCATCCAATGCTGTGAGATGCTAGTGGAAGGCTTACCTTGCTGTAACCTTTAGAGGGAATAAAGGAAAATGTGGAGTGTTGGTAGAGAATGAGATTGGCTATTTTTGAGCCCTGTGCAGCCATCAGCCAGCTGATCTAGACTCTAGTAGTGGGCAGTGAAACAGTATAATTTTTCCTAATGTCCCATGGTTTTATTTCCCACTGTATTAGCAGTGCAGGTAGGTTCTCTCCTGACATCAGCCACTGGTTGTCCCCCAATAAACTAAATCTCAGGTTCATGTCAGTGTTGTGGGATGGGGACTGAGGAAGAGCACTGGAGTTTGGGAGAGGGTGGGTGCCTGCCCTGCACCACCACATGTGTTGGGGTGCTGGGGTGGCTGCTGGGACCTTCAGATCCCAGCTGAACTAGAGAGGAAGGTTGGTCAGGGGCTCCCCCATTCCTGGATGCATAAGGGTCTCTCTTTGCAGGCAAAGAAGGGGCTGTCACCATCTGTAGATGCAGATAGGAACAGGGGTTTGTTTTCAGGGACAGTCAAACCATTTTTTTTTCTCCCCCCACTGCTTCCACTTACTGCCTCCATCCTAACACAGTAATTTTCCAGAAACTCTCTGTGAGATGGAGCTTCCTTACCAAGGACAAGCGAAGTGCCAGCCAGCAAACACAGGAAGTCTGAAAAGCCTCCTTCAAGGGAGACACTGCTTCCAAGACATACTTGAACACCCTTTTTATTTTTTTCCCCTTCAATGAAAGTTTATTTAATCCTCCAGCTGGTAAACAACCCAATCTGTGGTGCACAGCAAGCTCTGGAAGGAAACCTCCTGATCACTGAAGCTTTGTTTTGTTCCACTGGAAGGAGAAACTCAACAGTTTCACATGGGCCATGAGGGATGGGGACAGCAGCTCCACAGCACGGAAAACCCACAGCACAGGCAGAGTGCTCACCACTCTGAAGGCTGGAGCTGTTGGAGGCACTGGGAGGAAGGGGCTGGCTCTTCATTAACTGCTGAGCCACACTGGACTGTGGCAAAGCTCAACAGTGCAGCAAGGGAAGGTACTCTCTCTTTTATGCTGGGGAGTATGTGAGTATTTATATAATAAATGGGATGGTGTACAGACACACATATGTACACATGCATAAGCCAAATGTCTATTAAGTATTATAACCATATACAAATGTAATTGCTCAATATAGAATATGTAGATTGACCCAGCAGTAATTCTATTATACATTATAATATAATCATTATTTTCATTGTATATTTGTGCACATGTGAACATATCAAAGTGAGGCTGTTCTTGGTTTTTTGTGTCCCTGGTGCTCTGAGAGCTCCCCAGTAGCTCCCAAGCCTTGGGCCAAACTCTAGGACCAACCTGACTCATTTGGAGTTGCTTGTCCCCAAGCTCCGCAGCCTGAAGCCAGGATGGGAACCTTGCAGGAGGCTGGGGGACATTACTATCACGGTCCTCTCTTCAGCGAGGCCAGGACTGGCACCTTCTCCTGGTCACATTCCCTGCTCACAGAGGAGTGCTCGGGCAGGGCCGAGGGGATGATGCCCTGCCCTGCTCCTGGGGGCAGACCCCGGGGCATCCCCTTGCAGTTCATGTCCTTGCTGTGCATCAGGCACGGCCACATTCCCACTTCCAAGCAGAGGACAAACCAAATCCAGTTACACTTTAGAGGTGACCCAGGCCTCCTTGATATTTTCTCCTTAAAAAGAAAAAGGGACGCAGTGAAACAGTTTGTGAAGCCACAACCAAGCAGGAGCCCTCAGAGAAATTGTTCCCAGCACCCGTACAGGGAATTACACCGCCTGTAGTTGGGATCACCGGTCACACGGGGTCCTCCTAGCTCCGTCCTGCTCCCGTCCTCCAGCGCTTTTCGTCGGACCGGGAAGGGTCGGACCGGGAAGGGTCGGACCGTGCCTGCGGCGAGGGCCGCGGCTGCCCAGCGCCGGCCTCGGTACCGCAGCATCCCGACCCCCATCCCGCAGCATCCCAACCTTCGTCCCGCAGCATCCCGGCCCCCCGTCCCACAGCATCATGGTCCCACAGCATCCCGGCCCCGCAGCATCCTGACCCTGCAGCATCCCGACCCCTGTCCCGCAGCATCCCTGCTCCACAGCATCCCGACTCCAGAGCTGGCCCCGGAGCATCTTGGCCCCAGCAATTCAGCTTTGGCACGGGCAGAGCAATTCCTGGCCCGGAAAGCTCCGGCCCCGGCTGAAGATGTTCTCTTCAGAAATACAAAGTGCCTTTTTTCTGTTTGCAAGGTTAGGTTTTGCTTTGGAAAGCGTTGAATGTAGGCAGAGAGGAAGCCAAGGGTATGACCTAAGTGGGTTGGATTGTGGATGCTGGCTGTTGAGATTTTATAGAAACAGCCCAAAGGTGGGTATTTCTGAAGGTTCTGCGTGACCCAAAAGACACCGTTACAGGGTGCTGCCTTTAGCAGTCCAGGCCAAGGCTGGAGGGCTGCATTTGCTCCATTCGTGTGTGGCTGGGCTGTTGACTGGGTAAATGGGTCAGGTCTGATGGGGATGCCAGGGACAGACAGGCTGCCAGTCAAACAGCCACTCACAACTGGGAGCATCCCCCCATTGTCACCATTGCAGGAAAGAGTAGAAACCATGTGGCTGAAGAACAAAGCCCCAAGGTTGCTATTCCCTCACTTTCACACCAAAGAAAGCCCAAAGTGGGTCCCAGCCAGCCAGATATTTTCTAAACACCTACAGACAGCACAGCTGGGAGCAAGTATATCTGTCCTTGCCACTCACTCTGCCATCAGCTCTTTAGAGGTACCTGAAGGGAACAGTATTTAGAAAAAAACAACCAACCAACCATCCAAAAATCCATCCCTTTATGACTCCGCGTCTGACCCCAAATTATGATCCACGACAACAAGCGATGAAAAGATCTTGCAATGATTTGAACAATTATTTTTCCAAGCAGAGGCAGCTCTAAGCAGGGAACACGAGACTCCTGAGAAAGCAGAGGAATGCACTCCAAGCCTGAACGCTGCAGATGAAATTTGTTGCATCACATAATCTGTTTCTGTGCTTTGTGTTTCAGCTAGACAGGGAGATTCTAAGATAGCACGAGAAAGGCCATTTCTGCGAGACCTCCAGTCCAGATTGGGAGAATCAGTCACACTGCCAGGATCACCAGCAGCTTCATCTACTTTTCTTTTTCATTGCTTTGCTAAACTCAATCTGCACATGGAGCAAGCAAGGAGGGAGTGTCAACATGTAGGTGCCAGTGAGAGGCAGAGAGGAAAAAGGTTAAGATACAACAGCTGAAAGTTGTTAGATGGAAACATCATTTTTTTGCAGAGCCTGAGAGCACTGTGGTTTTATAAAACCTCCCATTGTATTGCACTAATAAGTCAAGTGTTTGCAGCCGAGCCAGCAGACACACTCCACAGCATCTATTACCAGTGTGCTTATTTACAAAGGCGGCCAGCAAGACAAAGCCAAACAGAGAAAAGGAAAGACTGAAATATGGACTGGCTTTAATTTAAAATCCTAGGGCTCGGTTTGTCATTTTCTTTTGTGTTTCACCTCCTCCTCCCCATTTTTAATTCAAGGAATGATTATCCAAAGGCAGCCAGCCAAAGGACTGTTTCCCTCTAGGTGTCTCTCTCCCATTTTTATTCTCAGTTTTTTCTCTCACACACACATACACACACACATACACACATGGACCTGGCCTCCCAGTCCAACATTACCTCTCCATTCCCACAGCAACCTCCCACACCCCAGTCCAGTGCTCCCCAGAACACTTCATAACTTTTATAAAGGGGCTGCACACGGAGGAGCCTGTGCTGTCAGGGGAAGAGAAACCAGCGCTGCCAGCAGGGCCCTGTCTGCCCAGCAGGGCCAGGGGCAGGACACTGTGGATGATGGGATTTCATCAGAGCAGACACCTGCACCCCTGCTGTACATATGCCTTTACAACTGTTATCACCTGCTTTCAAAAAATGGGATGTGTGGGGCCTGGATTTAACAGATTTGACCAGAAATCCAGAGATATGCACACCACTGCTGTGGTAGTTCAGGAGAAAGCACTGTGGACCTGCTGCAAGCCTTTCTTCTCTGTCTTTGGAGTATTTTACACCCCAACTGAGAGCTTGTGGAAGGAGAGGAACAAAAAGTCCCTCCAGGGATAAATATGTGGTCAGAGTAACACACCTCTGTGTGTTACATCCCCCTTAGTGGGGGACAGCGTGGGAAGTGGGATGAGGACAGAGGAGAACAAGACAAAAAGAAAAGGTGGGAGCAATTTTAAATAAAAGGAAAAAGTTACATTAAATTATTGCTTTATTTCTGGTTCTATGCAAGTGTCTGATACACTCCACTCTGACCCCTGAGACTCCATGTCTGCCCCCAAACAGGCCAGTAAGGAGGAGAAAGACCTGAAGGGATCCTGCCCAAAAAAGGAGCCTTCCCAAGACTTGGATCTACAGAGGAGTTTCTTAGTTAAAAGGAAGTCCCCAACCAAGGCAAGCAGTGTCCAGTCCCACTACCATTCCCTGTAGATACTGAAGGCTGGGAGGGAAAGGGAAGGAAAAGCTCCAGCCCCAGTGTTTTGAGAAGTGTTCTTCCTCCAGACCATGCATGAACAAGGCACCAGGAGGTGGAGCAGACCCTAACAAAAGGGCACAGGGAAGAAGTCAACCAAGAGAAGAGCACAAGGTGAGAGGGAGGAATTGTGGCAAGATGAGAGTTATCCAGCTCTCCCTCACCTCTTCCCCCCCAGCCCCTGCCTCATCGGATGCGGAGGTAGGAGGGGATGGAGTAATTGAAGAGCAAGTAGTCCATTTTGTATAAATTAAAGAGTCTCCTTTGGTAGAAGGGGCTAATGTCCTGGAAGAACTGGGCTGTCATGTCGTCTGTCGTCCTGGTGGTCTTGGACGAAGCCGGGAACTTGACGCTCGTGTCGGCCCCCACCAGCTGCAGGATGTAGTTGGCATCTTCGGCCAAGGTCTCATACTTGCCCACCACGTCGTAGTGGATGATGCAGGGGTGGCAGAGCGAGTGCACCCGCTCCCAGTGCTCGTTGAAGGGCTCCTCCTGCTGCGTCCGCGGATCCAGCAGGTAGTACACGAACTCCTCGAAGCGCACGTCGTCCCCCGCGCTCCAGGGCCCTGTCGCTGGGCTCGTGCCGGTGCCGCCGGATGATCTTGGTCCCGTAGCGCTTGTGGAAGGCTGTGTTGTAGCTGAGGGTGAACTTGTTGCGATAGGCCGAGACCAGGCGCTCGAAGGGCTCCCGCACGAAGACGAACTTGAGGTAGCTGCGCAGGCGGTAGTTGATCTCGGGAACACTGTACTCGGAGAGGGTGCGCAGGTTGGAGGGGACATGGGCCTCGTGGGCAGGGATTTCCAGTGGGTCCTGGTACTTGCCTTGCCCCGTTAGGACCATCATCACCCGCTTCCAGTTAGTGCAGGCCACTTTGGGCACGTAGCAGTAGAGCAGCCCGTGTGTGTCATCTACCACCAAGTGCCGCAAGTCATCCGGCTGCAGGAGACGCCGCTTGCGGGTGTAACGGCTGCAGACGTTGCTCAACATCTCCCGTCTCTGCTGGTGAACTGCCTGCAGGGATGACTGCTCAAACTGGGGAGAAAAAACCCAACAGAGATGGTCACCAGCTCGCCCAAGCTGACTGTGGCCTACACACAACACCTGGCCCGCAATTGTCCCCACTGCCTCCCCTTTACTGGGTTGGTCTGTCACCCATGTGGGATTTTTGGAGACAGCACTGACTTTGAACACAATCGATTCAGTGCATTTAATCCTTGGACAGGCTGGCATCAAAAGAAAGGACAAAATGTGATGAGGAGCTGGGTGAGAAGAAAAATCAAAGGGGGTGAGGGAAGAACAGGCGGTGCAGAGAGGGTCAGTAAGGGAGCATTTTTTTAAAAGCAGGCACACACACACACACACAGGGCTAACGTGCTCTCCCTTACACCAGCCCAGGGGGATGCATGGCCCCAGGGACAGAAAGCACAGCCTGTTTGTTGGCACAGGGCCCTGCACACCTCCTACTGCGATGGGGCATTGCTGCCTCACACTGACACCCACACACATGTGCTTGCTGTGACACCCAGCCAAGGGCAGAAATGTGGCACACACATTTGGACCTGCTGGATGGAAACAACCTGGGTGTCCTGCCAAGGAAAGGCAAATGGAAATGGTCTCTAACACTGACAGTCAAACCCTGGTGAGCAGGAGGGGAGCTGGAGATGAGGTGGGGTGGCAGGTATGATGGAGAGGAGCAAGGGGCTGAGTAGGTGGTGGTGGGGCCCTTCCTGAGGGCTTTGGGTTCCTTCTCCTGAGGGACTTCTTCCACACAGGCCAGCCCAACGCCTCAGCTCTGGTCACAGTTTCCTCTGGCCGCAGGGACGAGGAATCAACACATGGTCCTTTATCTTGAACCCTTCTGACCCCTGCATCAATAACTGGAAGCTGTTGCACTGGCTTGCCAGAAGCCCAGAGTCCCTTAACCCCTGACCCAGCTGAAAACCCCCTCCAGATCTGGGGACATGACCTTTCCTGTCATGGTTTTCATCAAAACTCCCAAAATGTCATTAGAACATCCGGGGAAGGAAACTATTTCCAGGAAGTCAGAAGGGGAAGGTCCCCTCCTCCTCCTGCCCACTCTGTCCCTGTTTTGCTCAGAAGGGTTGGGAAGTTCCGTGTTCACCATTGCTGGGAAGATCCAACAGCCTCGTCTGGGAATGGCTGCACCAAGCACCCACTAACCCAGGGAGGCCCTGACCCCACAGGGCTGTGGCTTTAATGCCATGCAGTGACCACCATGTCACAACATCACAGTGGCTCCCACTTCGGGGCTGTAGAGACAGTCCTCCCAGTGTCAGAGGGTGCCACAGCAAACAGCCCTGCAAGTGCACAGATGTGACAGCCTCCAGATGAAGGGCAAGGGCAGGCCTTGGTGCCTACACGGCTGCTGAGAGGTGTCACTGCCTAGACATGCCTAAGGACACCCTTTGCCAGGCTTCAGGTGCTCCCTCACTGCTCCCTGGGGGCTAATGAGGTGTTTCAAGGGGCAGTGTTGTAAGGGCTTGTAAAGCTTCTGCCAGGAGCTGGGACACTGAGACAAACTGTCCATCCTGTGGATGACCCAGCAGACCTGCCATCTTCAGAGAGACACGAACATCTGGGCAAACAGCTCCTTCTGCAAGGGATGAACCCCACTCAGACCCTTTTGGATCTCATTTCCACAAAAAAAATAACCTCTCCCAGGTCACCTTAGTGACCACTTTCTCCAGGAACCTGCACGGGCAGTAATCTGAGACAGGGACAGGAGAAAGCATCCCATCTTTGCTCCTTCCAACAGAGAGGATGCCCAAACGAAGGAAATGCAGGTGAACAGATGTGGTGGTGACTGCCACCAAGATATGACTCTGACATTGTTGGCTACTGGGCTATAAAGAAAATACAGCACCAAGGGAGGTGATAACCATGGCTGAAGAAGCAATCTCATGCTGCCTTGCAACACAGCCAAACCTTTCAGTAGAAATTTCTTTTGTTTGGAGCCTCCCCATCAGCTTTTAGAATTGGAAAACCTTTTTGCAAGGGCTTAAAAAAAGAGGCATTTTAATAATGTGATTTTTTTCAGGTATTTTTTCCTGCACTTGCATAATTCAAAACTCAGACAGACAGACAGACAGACAGACACTGTCTGCAGGCATGGCAACAAATAAATGTAACTACTTTGCAGCAGCCGCCCACTGGAATAAATGCATGTCTTGCAGTTATTTCAGGGCAAAATTGCTCCCTTCATTTCCTTCTCTTAAAAAGCCAGGGAAATTAAGTATCACTTTTAAGGAAATAACACCACGACATTCCATCAGCGTCAGGGTTTGCTGGCATCATGGCCAAGGGAGTCCATATTTGCCATTTTTCAGAGAGCAAACGTACTTTGGCTGCTTAGAGACACAAGAGCATCAACCTAGACAGTAACACAGAGCAACACACATGGAAAGATCTGGCCCTGGCTGCACCGGGAGCTGCCCACGGGCAGTGGGGAGGCAGCAGGGATGGCACAGCATTGCCCTCTGCTCCCGGGGGCTGCAGCAGATGACAGCCCCATGGACACGGGGAGACGCAGGGCACATTCGGTGGCTGGGGCACGTGGCATGGCACCCGTTGGAGGGTGGCTTCCCACAGGACTTCCTGCAGAGAAGCTGTGGGTGAAGATCCCTCTGCAAAGGCATGTGTGGCTGCACGAGGGCAAAACTGCCTGCCCTGGGGGAAACGCAGCAGAAAGAAACAAACAAACACTTTTTGCAGCTCCAACCACAAACCCCGATGTGAAGGGGAAGCAGGACACCTTCCCTGATTCCTGCACAGGGAGGGACCCACTAACCCCACCTGGAGGGGAGTGATTCTCCTCCCAGGCTGTGCCTGGCTGCTCATTTTTCAGCAGGTATCGCTGGCACAGCTCAGAGTCATGGAGAGGCCTGAGATGTCCCAGGATTATAAATCCCCCACGGCTGACTCCAGCTATATATATATATGCACATACCTATGTGTGTGCATATATATACAGCACTTAACACAGAAACATCTGTCAACTACTAGCTCAGGAAGGGCAGCAATGATGCTCTTGCCCTGCTATGATGGCCCAGAGAAGGCTTTGAAATGTTCAGATGGTGAAATTTCCCAGGTTTGTCCAGCTATGGCTCAGCCCACTGGTAATTAAAAGGTTTGCCCAAGTACCAGCAAGTGCCATTAGCAGTTTTTATCAAGTTACTCCCCCAGGCAGTGTGGTCTTGTCTTTTAGACACAGCCAAAGGCTCAGCTGCAAGGACCTTGGGGGTGGCTGGACATGGCACAGTGCCCCACACACCAGAGGGGTGGCAGACAGGGTCAGCACTCAGTGCTCCACTCGATCTTCACCCCACCACTTCTTGGTCCCTGTCCCCTTACCTGGTCACTCTCATACAGGGCCTGGAGTGGGCTGCGACCAGCCTTGCCTTGCCAGGTGGATCTCATATCTTCAGAGGCTGAAAAAGGAGTGAGGAAAGTCAGAGGGGTTGGAAGGGTCTGCTTCCCTCACCTTCTCTTGAGATGCCCAAGTTGGGATAAGACAACATCTACCAAGAAGAGACAAACCCATTTTGCTCTGGAAGTGATGCTCAAGCAATGCTCTTCCCTGCCCCTTACTTTTTAACAAAACCTGCAGTTAGGAGTCAAAAGGTCCAGACCTACTTTTTAACAAATAAAAGACCATAAATAAAGGTAATTGCTCTTGTTACAATCTCAAGAGCAATTGGGAAAAGTTTGATCCATATGCTTT
Organism: Corvus hawaiiensis; assembly: GCF_020740725.1. Taxonomy (NCBI): domain Eukaryota; kingdom Metazoa; phylum Chordata; class Aves; order Passeriformes; family Corvidae; genus Corvus; species Corvus hawaiiensis. The sequence continues at coordinate 13,272,155 of NC_063223.1, forward strand.
CGGGAAATGCCACTTCCCCCAGGCTGTATGTTTGAGGGAATGGCCCAGAGGAGACAGGACCTGACCAGCATTGCCACAGCCCTGTGAGGGGTGAGATGTCCTCTGTGCTTGGCAGAGGTAAGGGGCAGATCCAACACTGGCAGCTCTGTGCTGAGCCCCCACAGGCTCAGAGTTTGCACTTCCAGGCTCAGAGACACGGACAGGAGCACACAAACTGGTCAGGTGCTTTGTTCTGACTGGTAAATTAACTGAAGCTCTTACTAGCTATTTATATTTTTTTTCTTTCCTTCTAAACCAGCATTATCTTCTCTGGTGTTTGAAGCTCAAGACAGCCACCCAGACAGTCCTTGCCCCCTCCCTGCCCTGCAGATCAGCTGTTTCACTTTGGAGCTCCATTTGCAGCAGCACCAAACCCAAGGCTGGATCTGGCCAGCCATGAGCGCTGCACCAGAAACCCAATCAGTGACAGCTGCTCAAGTTCTCATGTTCATAAATTATTTAGGGATGCAACCACCTTCCAGGCTAGGAAGCATCTGCTTCAGCTGCCATTCCTCAGCCCCAGGGACCTGTTTCCAGCACAGGGGGGGCAGAACCATGTGGCCTGGATATCCCAAACCCAACCCATAGAGCCAGCCATGGCAGGGGCACAGGCTCTTGCTTGCAGCAACACCTCCAAGCAGCTCTCCCACCACCCACCCACCCTCTGCTTCTTGGCTCTGACTCTCTCCATTGGCAGAGGATGCCACGACAGTTTCCACATGAGAAGGTTTGTAACCATGGGGGTTGTGCAGCCCTGGAGTTGGCTTCCACAGAAGGAATCACACCATGAATTTTAAAATTGAGAATTATGTTTTTTCTGAAGGGGAAGATAGGACACATTGTTCAGGAAACTGCGGCCTGGGAGGCTCTTCCAGTCCTCCAAGTTCCTGGAAAAAGCATCTGCCACAAGCCATTTCTAGCAATGTGAAGGTTTATAACAGAAGCTTTTCGCATGACAGTTTGGAGCTCTGGATCTTTTCATTCACTGACCGTCACCAAACAACCCCAAATTTGTTATACAAGTCCCAGATGGCATCTGTATAACCAAAATAACCAGAAGGAAATATCCAGATCCTGTGTTCATTTTCACAGGCTTGTATTTTGCTTAAATGAAAACTGCTCCAAAGCACAAAGTCACCAGGGTCTCAACTAAACATTATTCATTCCTGGAGCTGTAATTAGGAGGAAATGACTGCCTGACCTCACAAGATTTCATCAGCAGTGCCTGTACGCTTGCGCGTCTGTGGGAAATGACACTTCCTGCAGCACTGGATTGATCAAGATGTGACTCGACGAGAAGGTACAGTTTCTTCCTCAATCCTCTATATCAGTTACCCCACAGGAGGGTGAAATGGCATCTGTGCCAGTGGGAGATAAGCAGAAAATCCAGTGTACAGTGCTGGGCTGAGATGCTCATCCCAGAGGAGCCCCGTTTCACATTTCCAGGTGTTCCACATTTTCAGCTCTCTGCAAATGGCAGGGAATGAGATCGACCTTGAAAACTCAACTCACTGCAGCTCACATCTGCAAACAGAGAACACTAAACTTGAGCCCCTTTCCCCTTTGGCTGGGGCTGATAAACTCTTGTTGGATGCAGGACTGTGAGCCCGCTGAGGTCTGCCAGCAGCACCTTGCAGCAGACACTGCTCCTGTATTTAGTAAAAACAATGTGGAGGCGTTTGTTTTCGAGATTAACAGGCACATCAGCCAGAACCTTCCTCACCGGGACAGAAGCAAACCCCGGGTGGTTCAGGCTGACTGAAGGCTGCTAGAAATGCAAATAGCTCGTGCTGGTGCTGCTCAGAGCGGCATGGAAATGTCCCAGGGAAAGGCTTCAGTGCCTGTAGCAGCGTCAGGTCATGGCCCCTGGAGGAGCGCTGGCTCGGCAGGAGGCTCTTTGGGCTCAACAAAAGGCAAATCTGCAGCAAAGTGGGGAGGGAGCAGAGGTCAGGCAGATCACAGCCATGCTCTGACCTCTTTAGTCCTCTTCTTTTCAGAGGGACCAGTCTGGCCAGTGGCTGCTGCACCTCACGGGGCTCTTGCCAACAGCCCCAGCAGAAACGTTGCAGAATGGATTTCCTCCAGCCCTTCCCCAGCGCAAGATCTGGCAGAGAACAAGGCATCTTCTCTGGATAGCAGCAAACGCCCTAGGATCCCTGCTATGCTCTGGCTGTACAGGGTTCCAGAAAGAAAAGGGGAAGAGAGGGAAAAAAAAAAAATGGAAAAAAATCCCTGCCAGGCTGCTCCCGTGCAGCTGGAGGAGGCCGGGAGTGCTGAGCTGGCAGGGGAAGACACCGGTGCTGGCCGCATCCTGACGGCCTGCGCGCTCCAAAGCGATGACACCATCCCTGCCCCGCGTGCTGCCAAAGCCTTCAGAGCAAGGCCTGGCCCAGCAGCAGGGTTTTGGTTATTACAAGGCTCCACTGCAGGAAGTCTCCCTGCTCAGAAACTGTCTGCTCGCACTACACACGGCATCCCGAGGAGAAAGGCAGCCGGGATCCTGGCTGGGCCATGACAGTGACTTTTGGAGCCAGGGTTAAGCCCCATGGCAGAGGGGCAGATGCAGCTGCGGCCCTGCACGGCTCCATGAAGCATCGGTGCATGAGGATGACAGCATCCACTGTGTCCCATGGGATGGAATGTCCATTCTCCATAAGGCTGGGTCAGAGCGGCTGCAGGTGTGTGAACAGAGACAAGTCCAGGCTGTCTGTGCCCAAAGCATCCCCAAAACATCTGGGATCACCTGGCTGTCACAGCGGTAGGCAGGCCAGGGCTGCTGCAACCCGCTTGAGCCAGCAGCAGGCTGTAGACAGTGATTTAATGGAGTCCACCCCACTAAGATCAGCCTTTGACACCCAACACAGCCCTGCCCCATGACCCCAAGCTGTGGCCACCCCCTGTTCACCACCCCTCAGCCCCACCAGCTGCAGCACCACTGCTCACACAGTCCTGTCCCAGCCCTCCCTGTTGCCAGACACTGGCTGGAATTTACACATGTCTCCTACTCCACTCATTCATGCTGAGAGTGAGTCAAGCATCCCATTTATGGTTTACCCATATCTAGAATGCCCCTGGAACTCCCAAGAAGTTTGGGAAGGCCAAGGAGTACTGAAATAAATGGTGTTGAGGAGGGAGTATCATGTGATGAATTAATGGTTTGTGCTGCGTTTTGGTGCCATGGCCCTGAGTACAGAAGGATATTCCATCATGCAGGAGCTGCCAAGATCTTCACATCCTGGCTCTTCTCCTGACTTTATAGCTTGTTGCCGAGGTTTCCAGATTCCACCACACGCAGTGGTAATCCTTGGCAATTTAGCATTGCCACAATTGCATCTGAAAGCAGGGACATCACTTAGCCAAGGCATATCAACTTTCTAAAGCAGAAAAACCACCTACCCTTGGCAAGTGCAGGATCACTATTTGGGTGAGAAGTATCAACACAGTGCATGTCCATGATCCAAATCTGAAGTGTTTTTCACTGAGACAAGCAGAAGGAAGTATCTGTCCTCTGAATCTTCAAATGATGAGGCAAGGGAATAGGAGTGACGTGGAGCGGGAGACCAAAACCACTGTGCTGAGGCAGGGACACTGACCAGAAATCACTGAATAAGATGCACCTGAAAGGAAGCTCAGGCACATTTTTGAGTCTCCTGTGCTACAAGGGCTTTCAGACTTTCTTTTGGAGCTTAAAAAGATGCCACACTTCCTCCCTTCTTCCCTCCTGTAGCCCAGATTTCAGTGCTGTCCCATTACAGCTGAAGCTACTCTCCTGCAGTGTGTGACATCAAGACCGAAGCAGGATCTGGGGCTTCAATGTCTTGCCAGCTGTCCTTGGAAAAGGGAATAGATTTTAAAGCTGTGAATATTTAGGTGTACTAGCTGATTGCAAAGACAGCCAGACATGTGTGAAGTGAGGGAAAGACTGGATCATGCCAATTCCAGACTTCTGGAAGCAGCACTGAAAGAACATGCTGTTTTGGCTGCAGAGACCCTTAATAAGGGAGGGAGGTTCTCTGCAACCACAACAGCAAATCCAGTGCGTGAATTGAAGAGTTTGGCTTGGAGACAGGATTCAGGCAGCAACAAGCCTGCTAGGCTGACATCAGCATTACCCAGGCTTTAGAAAACAGTCTGAAGGAAAGAAAGCAATTAAAAGATGTGGGTGCAACTGGATAATAAATAATTTAGAATGAAAATCAACATGGCATTTACCAGGCACTGCTCATACCCAAGCAAACTTGTCTGTAAATAAAATTAGCTGTTTCTGTAGATCAAGCCATGTGGTAGATCCTCACCCAGATACACACAGTACATGAGAAGCAACACAGCACAGGAAACAAGGACTTCAGTCAGAGAGGATGAAGTTTAGAAGGTGAACTGTAAAGATCATGAGCAATGAGAAAGCAAGTGGCACTGAAATGAGAAATACTGGGCAGAGGGCAGATTTCTAGAAATATACCTCCCAGACTGGCTTTGGGATTAATACTTTGAGAAGGAGTTGACATAAAACCAGAAAGATACTGATGATGGAGAAAGAATTGAGAAAGGCTGCCATGGCAGGAAGAGACTGAAAGACCAACAGGGGACTTGAAGTTCTTCCTGGATGAGGGGAGTGGAAATTTAATAGCCTTTAATTTCACAATGTTGGAATTCAGCAGTTTCTGCTACTTTGGTGCTGGAAGTGGCAGGAGGTCCCAGATGCATTAGTTCTGGGCCATCAACTGCTAGTGTGACAGTCATAAAAAAAGGCAAATGAAGCCCTGAAACAAATCAGGTGAGATATTTGCCATCGCAGCAAAAGAAAGCATTATCCATATGGTATTACCCATAGCATTGGTGACCCTCACCTGCAGCACTGACAGCTCTGCTCTCCTGGGACCGAGGCAGATCCAGAGCTGCTGAGAAGCGCTGCCAGGTGACCAGGTGACCCCAGGACCTGCTGCACCATGGGAGGCTGCACGGGTGGGATGTGTGTATGAGCTGAGCCGGGATGCGACTGCCCCTTCAACAGGCCAGCAGAGAAGGATGGGAGGTGTTTCACATGCAGGACATCATCATGCCCATTCGCTCAGGTACCAGATAGGAAGAGGTTTGGAAACCCCAGATTGGTCAGAGTCAGTGGCTGGGATGCAACAGGAAGAATCCTAACTCATTTTGGGCTGGAGGATGAAGCTTTCAGATATTTTCCAGGCTGGACCCTGGGGCCACAAGGAGCCAAAAACTCTACGTGTGGTCTCCAATATGAAGCACTGGAGAGGGTTAACACCTGGAGGAGAGCCAGTGGTCTCCAGCCAAGGGAAGTAAAGAGACAGCACATGTACTTGCACATGAGCAGGCACCCCAGAGGCCCTGAGGAGCTAATCCTGACCCCACCACGGCCTCCCCGCTGCCGTCTCGCAGCCCCAGCTTTGCTTCCTGTTGTGTCTGCGCAAAACCTAAAAAAAGAGAAAAAAATAATTGTGGTGCCTGACATGATCAGTGTAAATTACAGCCTGCAAATGCCAGCAGGTCAGTGGGAGAGGTGCTTTGTTCTGTAGGAAGACTCAGTTCTCAGGGCAGACCCTCTCAGAAGGGGATGTTCTCTCTCACACCAAAGAAAAAGTTCTGAAAATGAAGGCGATATTTTTGATGGATTCTGACTTGAACAAAGGAAAAAGGACTGGTGACAGGAGCTGTCTGCCTGGCACACATACCATGTGTGCAGCTGAACTGCATTCATGGGAGAAAGAAGAGTGTACAGTGGGAAACAAATAACTGTATTACCAGAAGGGTAAACAACGCCCAGAGCTCTACGGTGTACAGGGATTAGCACTTGTTTTAAGTCAGTCACTGACAGAGGCAGAAATTAGGACCTGGATCTCTTTGTGGGCACAGCAATGAGCTTCTCCAGACCTTGCTGACTCCTCTCCAGGACCTGCCAGGGGCAATGAGTGAGTGCTTCAGTCACAGCAGTGACGGCTCACTCACCCCTGACCACAAAGATGCTGCTCCACAAAGACAGGCTCCTCACTACTGAAATAACACACCCAAGAGACACAGAGAAGGATCCTGCCATAGAATTTCTGAGAAGATATTGTGACTGTGCAAGTCAAAGCCAAACCCTAGCTGCAGCCATCGGCTGCTAAATCTGTCCATGTTTTGATTTTAACATCCAAGCAGGACAAAAAAAAGGAAAAAAGGAGAAAAATAAAATAGAGTTTGGCAGCAGCAGTGATGGATCCAGAAAGTTCTTGCAGTCTGAGCTCAGTTTTCCCTTCTGGTTTGATAGCAAAGACTGGGACATGCAGCTAGAAACCCAGACTATACGAGGATGGTCCAGGACATGGAGGCCAAGAAATCCCACATGGGAGCACCAGTTGAACTCCTGGGCAGTGTTCAGTGGTCCACATGAAGAGCCCTGCCTGGAAGGATCAGAGCTATAGGGCCAAACAGGGCTGTCCTCAGAAAGCACTTTACTGCTAGGAAGCTCTGGCTTTTATGCTTGGGCTCCTACTGGTGGAGAACACATTTCCTTAATTTCTGCCTACTCACAAAGGCTGATTATTGCTTGTTGTTTTGGTTTTCTTTTAAAAGACAGATACTTCTCAAAACAATGGTGATGTGAGAAACCAACATCAGAATCCCATAGAGAACTCCAGACTCACTTACTGCCTTAAAGTTGTGGAAGGCAGTGACCTCTCTTTGACAGACAAGATGACCAAATAAGTGACCATTTGCTTTCTCACATCATACACTTGGCTGTGAAGAACTGTGGCAATTCTGGTGTTCACAGAGCTAGGGGAGGACCTCTGGGAATTATTCCTATTTTAATCCTCACTGAAAGGTTTTGATTTGGGAATGGGAATTTTTAGCTCCAAAAGCAAATTAAATGTTTGGCTTCATAGAGGCAATCAAATCTCCTTAGATTCTTGTGACTGCTCATTTTTACTGCATCTAGAAAGTCAAGGATATAGACAACAGAGGCTTAATTAAAAAGCTTAAGAAATGAAAAGAAATCTAATAGAGCCACATGATTGATTTGCTTAAATACATCCTTCAGCTTTGTGAATTCAGACACAACCACATCTGCTGGGGAGCTGCAAGCGTAAGGAGGTGTAAGTGGCTGGGCTCACCCAGGTGTCTGCACCCAGAACACTCAGAGGGAGTGGGCAGCATCCATGCCCCATTTTGGCAGGTAACTGGCAGCAGAGCACATACACAAGAAAGAATTTTGGGGAGAGAAAACATGTCACAGCAATATTCAGACAAGCACAGGCAATGGCAAAAAGCAACCAGCTCTAAGGAGAACAACCAGAAGAGATGATTTCTGGTCTCTTCCCTGGGCCTCTCCCAGGGTCAGTACTACTCCGCAAGAAGAGAGCTCAGATATCAACCCACAACAGCCCCCACCTTGCACAGCTTCCACGTGGCAGCAAACAGATCCCTGCAGAGCAAATGCTGTACTTGACCTCTTTTGTTCATCCTGGGGCTGTGCCAGTGAGTGGTGAGCAGGAAGAGTGATGGAGGGGAGCTGGCATCAACTCTCAAACTCTGTAACTCTAATATTTACAATACAAACATGCATTTCTTGTTCCAAACCAACATCCTCTGTAGCTCAGGAAATGCCCCCGTGGCCCTTCCCACCATTGCTTCTCTTCTTAGGGTGCTTTTCTCCCCAGTTATGCCTTGTTCAGCCTGTTCTGCCTCATGACAATGTCCTCTAGCAGAGGCTCTGCACTGACACAGGTAGCAGACTGCCACCTAACACAGCCCCATGCAGCGTGGTCACAGGCAGACCCACCACTGGCCTCCTCCAGTGTTTTCCTTGCTCATGAACAAGCCAGCAATGTATAACCCAAGCTATTCCTGACAGCCTGCCCTCAGCTCTGTGGGCCAAGCCTTGGAAAGCGCTGCCTGCTCTGCCTGTCTCTCTGCTGAGGTACAGGCGGCGGAGAGTCTGCTGGAGATGTCTGTCTCGGCTCACTTGTTAGGGAACAGGAATAATTCTCCATCAGACCTTCCCCTGCCAGCTCCCCTCCTGTTCCCTACAGCAGACTGACAACCTGGAGCATCCTGGGGAGCAGCAGGACCTTCCCCATACTTGCTCCAGAGCATTTTTAGACATTAGAGCAGAGCCAAGGGCCAGGATGGTTGTACCCCTGCAAGGGTCCTGGAGCAGGTCCTTCCCAGATAACCCAGCCAGGCTAACGCAGCTCATCAGAAGGGCAGGACCTCTGTGATTCTGCTTCCCTGAACAGATCAGCAGGCAGGCACAGCCCTGTGCCCTGCAAAGCCATCACATGATTCAGTGGCATTCCTCCATGTCACCAGTTCAGCCACAACCCTCAGGCACTGGCATGGCACCAGGAAGCTCAACTGTCCCTCTGAAACCACTGGGCAAGTGTCTGTCACCAGCCCTGCACCCTAACTCTCAGGCTCAGAAATCGCCTCAAGTAGCTTGGTTGTGGGCCATACAACTCTATTTTGAAGCACAGCCAGCACCTGGATGTTGTCAGCCTGGTTATCCCCATGGCAAAGGGACTCCATTTGGTGGCTCTTGACTTAATGATATTTCATTTAGCAGAAATTAAACCAAGTGACTAGAACTTGGCTGGGTCAGGCAGAACTGAGTGCCAGCAACACAGAGATGCTTGAAAGCTTAGCTCAGGCTTTTTTTCCCAGAGCTGCACATTTTCTCCCATCCCCCCTAGCTCTCTTGAAACAGCCAAACCAAGTAATTAAACCCCCTCCGCCTCCCCTCACCTCCCAGCACTTGGAAATAAAGATGCACTGGGAGGAGGTTACCCACAAAGCTAGGGGAAAAACCACAAGGAAAGCAGCTCAGGGCAAACCTGAGCGGGGCAAGACAGGGCGTGCACATGAGTAGGTTTACACAGAGAACAGCCCACGGACAACAAGCTGCAGCAGGGGATGACAGGTCTTCTCTCCCATCAGCTCAGACAGGTGAACCTGCACATGTTTCCATACAGGAGAGGGTGGTTTTGCATCTCCACAGGCACCAGGAACACTAAGAAGTGATGTTTTAGCCACAGTGACGAAGTACCATTTCAGGGCAGTATGATGGGTAGGGTGTGGAAGAGGGAGGAAGGCTACACAATGGCCTATCATCTTCCTCTTCTCCAGTACCTGGCTATAACACTTCCCATTCCTGTGGAGCCAGAGGAGGACTCCTACCAGTCTCTATCACACAGACCTTCCTCTCCAGACACCTCCCCTTTTTGCACAAATGACTCTTGTTTTTCTGGGAAGAAAAACACTCCTTAAGGCCAACTCCAAGCAGTCACAGATGGCTCCCAAAGGGTGACGGGGCACCCATGCCCAGGACCCATTTTCATCCCATGTCTGTACTGCTGAAGCACCCCAGTACCTCCCTCCCAGCCACCTTTCTCAGAAGAGGCTCCACAGGCACTGAACTGAGGTGACACAGCTCATTTCTGAGGAGGCACAGCGGTACAAACCTCCTAGCCAAGAGGGCAAGGAATATTTTCCACACTCCTTCCACCAAATGCCTATGCTCCACAGCTACCATCCCCTGGGACAAACCCTTCTGCAGCATTTTCTGCCCCAAACCACACAGTTCCTACACACACTCAGATGTAGAGGTGTTGGGGATCAATTACGAGGCATGCATGGGCAAGATGTCCAAGATTGCTTCATTTGGGAAGGAGATGAAAGGAGGTGTCACCCCCTAAAAATAATACCCTCGTTTTCATCAATCACCCCCTTGCAGCTTCTCCAGAGTGGCAGGGCTGTGCGGCACAACTGGGTGGTAATGGCAGCCAGGCTCCCTGGCACTGACAACAGCCTTCCTCCAGCCAAGAAACACACTCCAAAGAGGGCACGATGAGTCATTGTTTTACATGGGATAGCTCGAGGGACTGCACCACCTTTAACAGGAAAAGTCATTCACTCCTCCAGGGATGTGACCTGCTGGCTGGAAGGCAGCAGCCCATGGGCAAGAGAGGGACAAGGGGTGTGCTGCCTTCAGGAAATGTCAATGCAGGGCGTGGAAGAAGGTTCTGAGCTATTCTCTCTGGAAAGTGATGGATGGGAAGAGCAATGCAGAGGGGTGAGTACATGTCCTGCTCTCATTCCAGCCAGACAGGGAACAGCCAGGCCTGCCAGAAGGAGAAGTGGTTGTGGTGAATGTCTGGAGGTGGAAACACACAGCCTCAGGAAACTGAAGTGGGACCAAAAATCCAAGCACACCTTCCTCCACTTGTGCCCAAGATCCCTGATATCTGTGCACAGTCATCTGCAGGCAGCACTCCTGTAAATGGGGCTCGTGGGACTGGAGTGCCCCTGGCATGCTGCACTGGGGGATGGAGAGGCAGCAGAGCTGCATCACCTCTCTGTCTCATACTGGGGCACTTATGCCAACCACACAGTGCAAATTACTCACAGAGCAGGACTCTCACGCAGAAATCTGAGGGCTGACAGGCATAGGGACAGCCCAGAAGCCCCAGGCACATTAGATGCACTCACGTGGTTTCCAGCCTGTGAGAAGCAGATGGATGCTCCCTGCTTCCTCAGTCTGGGGTTGCAGTGACCCTTGCGCACGACTGTCACCTACCCACAACCATTTCCACGCTCAGTGACTCATGCCAGATGCAATAAAACCGCAGACAGCAGACACGGGGCAGTGGCCAGCAGCATAAGGTGCCACTGGCACCAAGTGCCACCAGACTTCAGGTTTCTCCATCTGGATCCAGCTCCAGGCAGACACATTGACTTTCATCGGAAAATGCCTCAGCCCAGCCTCTCAAGTGTTGAGGTAACCTTTGTGGGGCAGGCAATGCCGCTGTGCCAAGAACAGCACAGACGCCTCCTGAGCGGGTGGTGTGACAGGCAGCAGCCCCACAGCTGACCTGACCCCCTTCCCAGCCACAGGCTCCTCGTGGCTGTTGCCCTTGCCACCAACTTTTCAGCACCTTCTCTTTTAGCTTGAACATGTCCCAGCCATGTTCCTTGCGAGCAGTCACACCTGAAGAGAGCCTTCTGACAGGTCACACATGGGGCTGCCACTGCCGTCACTACACAAACGTGACAACTGGACCTTATTCCACACCACCACTGCCTCCTCCACTGAAAGGATCCAGAAACTGCCACTCCAAGAGGCAACTTCTCCATTCCCACTCCCCAGGATCTGCTGTGCCTTTGGCACGGTTCATGGCGGGGAACAGGACTGGGTGAGACCAGCCCCTGCCGCATCACAGCCTGCGTGTCCCATTCAGTACCACGTGGGATGTGGGATAGGAGGGAGGGAGGCAACAGGCCAATGTTCAGAGCTATTTGGGGTTTTCTCCAAACCACTAAAAAAAGAGGGATCTCTGCTGAAAGTGCTCCAAAGAAACACAGCCAGCACTGCTGACAGTATAATCTCCACTGTCCATTTCTATTAATGCTCTTACAGGTTTAGCAGGAACTGGAAAGCTTGGAGCTGACTTTTCACCGTCCAAGGCGTGCAAGAACTCCCAGATGAGCCAAGCCAGTGTGACCCTGCATGCAGCCCCTACCATCGCCCTTTGGAGAGGCACTTCCCAGCAGGCTGCTGGAGCACTTGCCTGGCAAAAGAGACAATGGACTTGAGTGTGTTTTGCTCCTCGTGCCTGGCTGACAAACCCAGCCCACAGAGCTTCATACTTGCAGTGCACACTCAGCACTCTGCAGCTAGCACAGGCTGAGGGACGATCCAGCACTGAGGGGTTTGCAGCCAGCGCTGCCTCTCTGCCTTCCATCTGCTGTACACAAAGCTCAGGCAGCAGCCGCAGAGGTGACTGCGAGGTTTGAGGGGGTGTCATCAGATGGATGTTTTTTTGAGCTGCTACAAAAAGAACATTAAACTCCTGATGTGACATGGGGTCAGAACATCCTGCACTAGTTTAGATTTCTACTTCGTGTCATACACATTGGGCAGGAAAATAATTTATCTTTCTAACTTTATTGTTTTGCCTTTCCTTTTTTTTTTTTTTTTTTTTTTTTTCTTCCCCCTAACAGGAGGCTGCTCAGCTTTTAACCACCTGGAAGAGACTTCTGAAATCCGAAATCCCTGGTCTGTCCAGGCTTCAGCCAGATGCCTACTTAGGGAGTGCTGGCTGTACCCAAGCCAGTGCAGGGACTGGCTGCCACCGGTTCCAGAAGTGACTGATTCAGAGATCTGGCTTCTGGACATGCTTTAAAACCACTTGTGCATTACTCTTGATGTTCGAGATCCTGGAAGGTTTACTTAGGAAGAAGTTATTGCCATTGCCATTAGAAGATATTAAAATTACATAAAGAACCTCCTTGTTTTCTATAAAGCTTCATGAAAGCTCTTTCCTCTTTTGGCTCCCGCTTTCTTGCACAGCTTCCTTTGCCTTTATGTTTCTAAAGATAATTTTTCTTCATTTCTCACTGATGACACCTCTTGGACCATCACAATGCTACCAGCCATAACCAGGCACAGGGGCTGGCACAGCTGGGCCTTGGCTGTGTGGCTCTCTCCTGCCTAGAGGTAGAGATGGCTCAGGTTCTGTTTTTCAAGGAAGGCCTTCTTACTCCCATTTATTCAAGTTGAGTCAAGGATCAGCCAGAGAAACTAATCAAGTGATGGAAAACGGTGACAGTGATAGGATTAGCTCACAATAAATCATGCAGAAAGAGAGAGAAGGAATCCAGCTGCTTCAAGGAGCCTGCCAAATGCCCCAGCATGGTCTGTGGGGATCATATTAGGAACAGAGCCAATGGCAGCTGGTCTGGACACTCTGCCCCATTCAGTGGTTCTTCCTAAACCTTCATGTCTCCTCAGCAGCAGGAGCCTCTGGTCACCTGGTACCAGCCTGAGGCAGATGCCAGGAAGGTTTAATAGAAAGACCACAGGCATTTGAGGTGGAGGGATGCATTTTGCTGGGGCAATGTCCCTAGGTCTCTGCTGTCACAATGACTGCAGTTAAGATCTTTATAGGAAACAGAAAATTAACAATATCCAGCAGGAACACGGTCTCTGTGAGCAAATAAAGTATTTGTGTTTAAGTACCATGCAATCTTCTGTTTTCAAATGGTTAATTCCTCCTATAAGCCAAGCTAGAAGCTTTCCAAGAGCAATTTCTCTTCCCCATTATGCCTGTCATTCTCCTGGCCCCAGTTGGCTGCCTGCATTTATAGTACAAGCCTGAACTGCCAGCATTTCCATTCCTTGTCAATAAACTCCTCCTTTGCAGCCTGCTGCCCGAAGGAACTGCAGAAGAAGGGCTTGCAGCAGCAGTGCCAAGGCAGGGATCCTTGCCTGGATGGACAGCGGCTGATATTCCCTGGGCAAGGCTGCACCAGAGATCCACCTCTCCCTAAAATCCCGCTCATGTGGTGTCCGTAGGCCCCCATCTCCGGGCAGGCTCAGGCAGCCCACAGCTGCTCACACAGCACCACAGAGCTGCCAAGCCAAGAGACCATCTGCACCAGCCTGCTGCCTCCTGCTCAGCTGCTGAGGCCACGGCAGGCCAGCGTGCAGGGGACCAGGCTGGGCTTGCTCAAAACCTGCCCGCACTCAGGTCTGGTTTGGGCAGATGCTGTTTGTGCCCTCTGCACACAGGCCACCTGCACAGGTACAACAAACAGGAGTCTCCCTCATGTCAGATGGCTCAGCTTGCCTGCTGAATATGTTTCAAGCCATCTTCTCAGCTCTGCGCATCTGGGATTGATGATAGCCTCAATCAGCTGATCTGAGAAAAAATGCACACTCAACAAACTCTTCCCAGGGCAGCAGGCAGCCATCCCTCCCCAGGCTTTGCTTCATGGCTCTCATCCCTCTGCTCCCAGCAGAGGCAGCCGAGGGGCTGTGCCCTGCCTTTCTATATGGCACAGGTCATTAGCTGGTGAGACTCTGTCACAAGATGCACCATAAGAGGCTTTACAAAGAGTTGAAGGGATGCACGAGCTCACAGAGGAGGAGAGTAGCGAATTACAGCCTGCTGGAGACTAGGGAGAACCATCTCTGAGAACCATTTCCAGCACACACGGTCCCACCACATGGTCCCTTGTGCCTACTTCTGCTGCATTTAGTAATGACCACTGCCTGAGGCCACCAAAGAGCCCTGTCTCCCCAGCCAGCATGTTCAGCAGAGGACACAAACACCTCCAGTGCCATAGCAGCTCTGAGGCACAACGGATGCAGCATCACTGGTAGCTGCTTGTCTGAGTGGCTGTTGGATTTAACCCTTCCTGAGAGTGGCTGTTGGCTCTGGGGACATCTCTCTCCTTTTCACAGGGAGTGAGCAAGTTCTGATGGGGACCTCAGGAAGAAGGGAACTGGAAGGCTTGTATCTACCCCACCCAGCAGCAGCTATGGGCTACTGATGCAAAACTCCACCAGCATCAGGTCAGCCTTGTTTGGGTCTCACAGTGCCTGTGTCTGCTGATGCTATTAAGCTAAAGGGAAATCAATATCCCTGATACTGCCAGGAGTAAACTTGGAAGAGACCCAGCTGTGAATATGCTACCCCTGCACCCTTGCCAAAAGGAAGGGCCTGGCTCTGTAGATATGTGCAGGACTGAACTCGCTGCCTTATCCTGTCATGGGGAAATCTGCCAGTGCAGAGACTCCCATGGCAGGCAGAGCCACACGCTTGCAGGGCAACACAGTACAAATGGGGGTGGGGAACTACTGAGGAGCTTCTGACCTCCAGTTAGTTTGTGCTGATTTCTCAGGTCCCTGCTTTGAAGAAAGCCCTCTGGAACAGGCAAGGCAGCCCCAGAGACACCACACTCAGCAGCTCCAAACAAACATCACCTTTGAACCTCATGTCGATATTACCCATCTTCCTGCGAGGTCAATGAGGCAACATCTGGCCAGAGAGCAGGCTTGGATTGGGTTCCACATCAGCAGTGAGGCTGCAAACTTGTAGGGAGAGAGAGCACTGCAAGGAATGGCTCAAACCTGCTGCTGCTCCCTCCCTGAAAGAGCTGGGAAAGCAGCCAGGAGATGGAGGGCTATAAATCAAGTGGCATTTACATGGAGAAGGAAAAGCTGTGAGCACGTTGTGACTGGAGGCCAGGACTCACGGCCTCAGCATTCCTCCATATCACAGGTGAAAAGCTGATGGGAAGGGACCTACGGGCCCTGTGCACTGCTGTGAAGATCCAAAACATTCAATGGCACATCTCCTTGCACAAGCACCATGGGTAGAGACACCAGCACCTGCCCATCTGCCATGCCCAGGCTAGAGTCTTCCTCATCTGTGACTTGAGCCACTGTAGAGGCAGCAACACCTTCAGAGACACATTTTGGGGAGAAAACAGCTCAAGTCCAGTTGGATACTGCTCTGAGGGAGTCTGTGAAAATTAAGTCCAATTGTGAAAAAGCTGGGTCTCACCAGAATCAGGTGCTTCTTCAGCACAGCAGGTCTCAGCATCCATGCTCAGGGGTTTGTGTACATGGCCACGTAACAGATTCCCCCGAGCACAACACCAAACACAGACCTGGGGCACTGTGGTTTGCAGCATCGCACAGCTGCCGAAACAGCCCCACAGTGTGACACCACCCCAACAGGTCAGTGATGAGGGCTTGGTGACAGCGACCAGAGATGCAGCACTGCTGGGTGCACCTTTGCCACTCACTGCTCCAATGTATCAGGGATCACCGGAAAGGTGGAGAGAAGGCAGGACATGCCAACAGACATGGAGGCAACCAGGACTCAAAAGAGCCAGGCTGGGGCCGTCTACAGGGCTGGGGGAGGCTGGTGCTTGAAGAGACCCACTGTAGGTCAGGAAGCTCTCACAGGGAAGGACCTGAGGTGGCACAGGACAACATGTTCAACTGGGACAGAAAAATCAGCACTGAATCCACACACACTCACACCCTCAAAACCAGGCTCTCAACCATGTTCAACACCAAATGGTGATTGTCCTCTCAGCACAGAGCTGCCAGAGGATGTGGGTTATGTGGCCAGGCTTTCCTGCACTGCTAGACAGTGAAGAGCCACCTCAGCTGAGGATGTAGCTGCCGAACCCTAGGGTGGCGGAGCCGCTGCAGTCCTAACCAGCAGAGAAACTCTGCTTTTTTCTTCCAGGAAAGACCAACTCCAAGCCCTTCCTAGCCAAATTCCCATCAGTCTGCCTGCCCATAAATTTACAACTATTTATTTAGTCAAAGCTCATCCAGATATTAAGAGCTCAGGGGCACTATGGGGAAAACAGGAGCAGGTAGAGCAGCCAGCCTCTTCCTCCAACAGGCTGCAGGAATTCCCCACTGGCTGTTCAAGGCTGGACACCTCCACACCCTGAAGCTAATTATGTTCAGTGCCACCCCAGCAAGCTAAAGGGAGCGGACTTGTGCAAGGATCTCTGAGGCAAGAATCACCACATCTAGAAACAAAATTCAGGCAGATCTTTGCCTCTGAGGCTTTAAATGGTGGGAAGTGGCAAGGGTTATAAGGCAGGGACCTTCAAAAAGTCTATAGACCCCAGACATCCCAATAAGGGCTGCTGCAAAGGGTCTGGGGAAAAGTGAAACTTGCTCAGTAGCATCCAGAAGAAATGCTGGAAGAGAGCTCAGCTTCCCTCCCACTTGCCCTCCCCCTGTCCACCAGAAGCCAGCATAAAGATGTCCCCACATCCACAGGTCCCGCCAGGCTGGCAGGTCAGAAGAACAGCACCAGGTCTAAGATGGAGCTCCGATGCCATGGCTGTGGCCCTGGGCCCATGTGGTGCCCTCTCACAGCCTTTCATCAGCTTTTCAGACTGAAAATCCGTATTTTAGGGAGCTGCCCAGGGCGAGTCACAGCAATGTGTGGGGCTGATGCAGAGACCAATGTGCCAGCAGCAGGGGAGTGTGTGTGCACAGGGCAGTGTGTGCGTGTTTGCTTTTTGCAATCACTGTCCTGTCTGAGGGGCTCAGACTGAAAGCACACCTGGGGCACTACTGAGCTCTGACAGGTCCAGCCCAGCAAGAGGGGAGCAGAGATCTGTGGGTCGTGAAGTGCTGGGGTGACAGTTCAGGATGTCGGCCACTGCAGGTTCCTCTGGCTACTGGGTGTCCTGGGCTTGCTCAGCTCCATGCAGAGGGGAACTGGCGCTGGTGGCTGCTGGAACCACCCGTGCTGCCTCCTGCACAGTCGGGCTGGTGCTGCTGCAGGCCCATCTGCTGAGCAGCCAGCACACCAGGGCTCCTGACAGCATGAGCCTTGCAGTGGCAACGCTGATATCATTTGTGTCCAGGATACAAGTCACACAGAGCCGTTTCTCACACTGTGTCCTCTGGCTCCCCTTCCCTTCCCTGTCCCCATGCACACTGGGTGTCTCTCAGAGCATCACGCTCTCCTTCCAACACAACGAATGAAGCATCATCTCTGCTCCCCAGCTCATTGAACTGTAAGAGAAACCAAACAAGCCCTATGGCCCAGTGCTATTTCCTACACTGAGTGATCTCCTGTGAAGGACATGCAGGAAGAGTTTATCCAAGCAGTGGCCACCCAGCTCCCGGGGATACAGAGAAACTCTTTCTTCCCACCTTTGCCCGTGTAGGGCTTTAACTTAGACTGAAATTTGGCTTCCCAGCTGAAGCCACAGGCAATTGGGAAATGCAGAACAGACAAAGAAGAGACATTTGGGGGTTGAACCCTATTTATCAGAGCTCTAGAACTGACTTGAATGGGTAATTTATTAGAATGACATGGGGTACAAACCTGCAACAGCAAAAACTGGCATAGCTGGAATAAACCACAACAGCCAGCCATGAAGCAAGGATCCCATATCTGGAAACGAGCATCAGGGATGGGGGACAACCTCATAGGGCAGCAGCATATATAGGGGTCATTTAGCAATACCTCCCACCATCCAGCCCTGCTGGGAGGATTTTACTGCCAAGGCGGGGGGTTGTATTTGAAGAAGGGAAAAATTAAAAGATCTGTGTGAATCAGTGGGGAAATTGCAGAGAGCTTGTGGTTGAATACAGACCTGTCCCATAGCTGCAGATCCAGACAGGAGACAGAGACAGGGTGTCCCAGTTTACAGCACTGCAAGCTCTGCAGGCACAGGTGCAAGTATGGCAGAGAGCAGACTGGTCTGAACTGGGCAGCAGAGCCTGGGAATGTGGCGTTCAACTCCCCATTGAGACCAGTCGTTCTCCTCCATCCATGAAGAATTTTACTGGGAGAAAAAAATACCTCCAGCTCCTAGGGCAGGTCCATTTGTCCCTGTTTTCACTCTCAGTGCAAGCTGTACTGTGCAGGCAGGACCAAGGCACAACAGTGTTAAACCCGGGCCTTTCAGGCCACCAGAGCTACTCAGTGAGATGTTTCCCCCTGCTCAGACTGGTAGTAGTCCTTAACTGCCTTTGAACAAGGCAAGTTTTGGGCTTTTGCCCAGCTACGCCTCAAAGCCTCAAAGTGAAACATCCCGCCTAAGCCCCTCAGAAGTATTTGGGGAGTTAAACTCTTCTTTGGGTACTCAGCTCCAAGGGGGAGTACTGGGAGTTAAGTACCTAATGCCTTTGTACTTTCTTGGCTTCTGATAATGAATCCTGGGACAGACAGCTGTGTTTGCACTGGAATTAAGATGGAGGGTTTGTCATGCTCTCCATTCAGATGCTTGCAGGAAGCAAGGACCAAGAAGGAAAACCAAGCCCATAACAAATCCCAACACCCCTAGGAGAGCCCTGGCCACTGCATGAGCACTCATCTCCCAGCCTCGGACCTCACTGACCTGAACCAACACAGGCAAAAGTCCTACTGGTGATGTTTTTGTGGAGTACTTTTTGCAGGATACTGTAGTTTTGTGAGTGGGTGCAGGTGCATCGTGCTGCCAGACAGAAACAGCCAGGCTGAGATGCCAGAGGAATGCGAGGCCAGGAGATGCTGGATCCAGTCGGCAGAGCCACTGGGATACGAATTTCTCCTGTGGGGACAGAGTTAACTCCGGGTGTGCTAAGCCCACTCCTTTCCCCTCCAAAATCTCTTGCACGTATCAGAGATTCTCAGGAAACTGTATAAAGCCAAGAAGGACAAGAGAAAGCATTCCTCATGAAAAGCCCGGCCCTCAGGAGCAGATGGGCTTCATTACTGTCCTGCTCTCAGCACCAGACTGGGTGGATTTTTCTACCCTGACAGGTCATGGATGGAGCATTTCATGTCTTTTCCAAACACAGCAAATCTGAGGCCTTCCAGCCTGTGTTTGCCAACATCTTGGCTGACAAATTGTTTCTGTACTTCGAGTACTGGCTCCTCAAAAGGAAGGGGCTGCATCCTGGGCATCATGACTGTGACTGGGAAAATGAGCTGGGCAAAACTGCCCCATGACCAAAACAAAGAAAAGAAAACCAACACCATCTGAGGGTGTCTTAGACTTTTCATCCCAGCCTGTACTTGCAGCCTTAGCCAGGGTAAGAGCAGCATCGCCCTCCTTATCTGGAAGGCTGAGGACATGTGTCAGCCAGCTGCAGGCACGACCCAGGCTCAGAGCATTCGCTGGCTGTGCACGTCCCAAGGCAGCGGCTGAATTTCAGCCTCCAAATACCTTTAAACAATGGGGAGGAACTGAGGCCTAAAATAAGCTCTTTCCTGTTCTGGGGAAAAAAAAAAATCCCTGGTTTAGAAAGGTCTGCTAATATTTAAGTGTGTATTTATCTCCATTCACTCCAGGTCTAGGTGCACTTGTAGGTTCAGGGACTAGGGCTCTGCGGGTCAAATCACTGATCAACTCTATAATCTCTATAATAATTTGTACTCCCCTGAAGGGACCAATCTTCAGGCACAGAGATGGAGCTGACTGAGATCAATAAATCTGGAACAATGAGAAGCAAGAGTTTCTCCAAGACCTGCTGGTGCTGAGGGGTGTTGGGCTGGGCAACTGAAACCACCTGAGAATTGGCAGAGAGTGGTGGCAGTGGTGTCTTCCATATCCACCTTGGCACATCAGAGGGCTAAGAAACACACAAAAATGGTGAGGCAGTTTCCTACCTGTGGTATCTGCTACATGTGTTGCTGTGGCTTGTGGCATTGCTGCTCATCCTCCTGCAACACCCCAACCCTTCTCTCTCAGGCTGGTGAAGGGGTACCTCCACTCCAGGAGTGGTTGGAGAAGGCTTTCCTCAGTGCCCCGAGGAGATCCAGCTAGTTGATACAGGAGAAGATCAGGATGGAGAGAGGGCTCTTGCTGCTTTCTAACTTGGAAAGCTTTCTGAAACAGTATCACAACCTTGGCACTTCCGGTATCTCTCCTTGTGAGAGTCAGACCAAAGGCTGAGTATGTCTCACCTGCAAAGCCCCGTGAGGTCCAACAGCTTGTGCTGACAGCAGGTTGTAAAACAACACGGGGAGTGCAGAACCCAGCGTTGAGCAAGTGCTGCTAAAAAGACCTAAGAAACAACAGCTGGATGCTGCAGACGGACAGAGCCAGAGCAGAAATACAGGAGCACTTTGAGATTGAGAGCTTTTCCTTCTTTCTTATTGGAGAAAATCTGCCAGCTTTCTGGATGTCAGTGCAATTTGCCTACTCACGGTTGCCCCAAAGACATACCATTGGGGTGGCCCCAGAGCAGTGGCCTGCAGAAACCTCAGACCAGATGAACACAGGGCCTTAGGACCTGCCACTCACCTCCCTCGACCTCCTTCACATGTTCCCCCTTCCCTCTATCCCACATCTGTACTAGCAGAGTCATCCTGCCTCCCCCACTCTTGCTAAAATCAGTGTGGTCCCCCTGAGAACAGCAGTGACCAAAGCTCTGATGTAGACAAGGAATGGCAGCCTCCAGTATCTCCTGCTGTGCCAGCCTAGATGTGCTGCCAGCAGAGTGAGATGAAACACCAGCCCGAGAGCCCCGCTGCGTATTCTCACCTCTATGCAGAAAATGTACAGCGTGCACAAGTCAGCACAGCTAACGGTGTGCTATTCCTGCAGGGAACAGCAGAGGAACATCAACTCAGAAGACGGATGACGATCATGCCGAGGCCACACAGGATCTCCTGGATGGCTGTAGGGTGGCACCAGTAAAGCCACGGCCTCCTGATGGCCCTCATCACTCCCTGAGCCCAGCTGAGATGGCATGAGGTTTCCTGGGAGGTGAGCGCACCTGCCCATGGCGCAGGAGGTGTTGAAAGGTGACTGCTCCAGGTAAACCCCTGAACTATTCACTGTGGCAGGGTGTGGAAGGTCCAGTGGCCAGTGTGCTCAGCACCACTTCAACACCTTCCTGCTACGCAGACATCCTGCCCTTGGCCACGTATCTGCAAGCCTGGAGTGGGACAGCTGATGGCCAACAGGACAGACAGGACACCACCCACTTGAAGCGAGCAGAGGACAGTCCATGGCACAGCTGCACCCCAGGGCCAGGGCAGAGCTGGGACTACAGCCCCCGTGTCTGCTCACTGGTACAGCCAGCAGGAAGGAAAGGCAACAGAAAACAACCAGGGCCACGAAGTCAGGGCACTCAAGCCCATCTCCGTGTGGAGCACCGAGACCTGTCCCACCCCTCTGGCAAACACACCAAGCCCATTCCTGCCTCCAGGAGGTACAACAGGGAATTCTGCCACTGACTTCAGTACAAACAAATTCAGCCCACCACCAAAATAACCAACTCAGTGGCATTTAGGAGCAGAGTTATTTCAGCCCAGGCTGGTGTGTGGGTGTTCCTGAGGCAGAACAAGAAAGCCTTATTCCAGCACAGCCATGGAGCTCAGTGCAAACCACTCTGGCATACAACTGTCCGGATGGAGTTACAAGTGGGCAATGCAAACAGAGCAGTTAAATCCTGCTCCCCGAGCTCAGTGAGCCCTTAGCACTCTCAAGCTTAAAGGTTTCTGGTTATATTATCTTTCTTCCCATGTTCTATTCCTTGTCCTGGTCACAGGAAGGTTTGGTCTCTATGTGCCATTAGCAAGGATTAATTCAGCGTGTTCCATGGACTGTGGGTGGCCCAGGGAAGGCAACCTGCTCAATCCTGCTAACGACAGAGAAAGGATCTGATTGCTCCTGAGGGAAACTCCTAGCATTGCTGCTTTTTTTTCCTAGCATTTTTCTTCATTATTGTATAAAAACCAAATGACACCAGACAACTAGAACTCCAAATAACCCCCAGGCAGCCATCACTTTAAAGATGACATTTTCGTTTGCAAATAAAGATGACATTGTTTCGTTTGCAAAGTTGCAAATTGCAAACTTCTAAAATTCAAGTAATTGGCCTTAGTTTGTTTTCCTTTGGGATAAAAAATGAAGCAATCTTTAGTTTGCTTCTTTTCTGTATATGGTAATGACCTTTCCTCTGCTTTTTTCTCACTGACGTGAAGAGGAAAGGAAAAACTGTAAACTGCAAAAATAATAAGGGAAAGAAATGGCACAAAAATGAAGGCTGGACCCAGGGAGAGAACTGTGTGGCTAGAAAATAAGCCGATGTTAGAGAACATGAATATTGCTTGAACTCACCTCTTTTTTGAACCCAAAGGGGCAAATCTGCAGAGGGCATCCACCACCCTCACAAATGGGTTCCCACTGAGTGACAAACATTACTTGGTTGCAGTAGTTGGAGATCCCTACCTCAGACCTGTCACCACCTATGGGAACTTTCAGAAGCCACACTTGGCCCACGTGAAAGAACAGATTCGCAGGGCGTTGCATTTCCCAAAGCCTCAGCTTCTCAAGGTAGCATTCCAGACCCAAATTCCCTCCCACCTCTCGTGAGACACCACCACCATTACCATCACCCTGGTTTGCTCCAACCTCACGGGAACTCTGTGTGAAACCGTGTTGAGATCAGGTAAGGAATTAAAGTCAACCAAGCACAGAAAGTTCTGCTGACTCATACCAGCAGAATCTCATTTTTGAAAATCAGAGCCCTGAAAAGAGACACGTTTTCCAGTCAGATGCTAGAAAGCATATCCAGTGTGAAACACAATCATCTCTTCATTAGCACCCCTGGAGATTAAAGCTGATTCAACACCGCACTTTTTACTGAGCAGCCCCAATACTAAAATAGGATGCATAAATCATTTCCTTAAAAACAGAAAAAGTTACCAAGGAATACAATACTGATTATGGTCTTCTGGGATTTCTGAATTCATCCGACAAACTTCGCATGCTCATCTAGAAATAACAAATGCTCACTGAAACCCAACTCTTTTCAATCTTACTCAGCCAACAAGTTATGCCTTTTTTATTTTTAGGAAAAAAACACATTAAAGTGATGGAGCAGCCCCTATAAAAGGAAATCACATTTCATTTAGTCCATACTGATAAAATTCCATTAGCGTTTCAGTCAAGTCAGTCTTCTGAATTTTAAGATGTAGCTCTAAAGGCCCCATTGATGGATTGCTGCTGTACTCAGAAAACATTAGTACATTGTTAAAACGGCAGGAATTACCCAATAACGTTTCTTAGGAAAGAGGAACTAATTTCCCCAAAGGAGCAGAAAAAGGCAGGGAAATAAATTAACCCCCCCCCCAACACAAAACGGTCTAGATTTTAGTTCAAAATTGTTTCCCAACTTGAAAGAAACTTCTAAAAGCACACACTAGTGAAGTCCCTTGAGCCATTCAAACAGATTCCCCAGGAATTTTAGTGACCGCGGGTGTAAATCGGCACTTGCGGGACAGAGCAGCTCCCCTTTCCCGTCCCGATCCCGGCACAGCCTCGGGAGGGCTGCACGAAGCTGTGCACAGTTCCATGACCGCACAGAACACTGTTTCATGCAGGGACACCGAACGGGACAGCCACCCCAGAGAAGGCTTAGAAAGGAGACGCGGGTCCCACTGCGGAACAGCGGCGCCGGGACGGTAACGCCGCTCACGGGCGAGCGCAGCGGCGAAGTTCAATGGGCTCAGCCGAGGGATGGGCAACCCCCGGCCAGTTCACCGGCGGACACAACTTCAGCTCGCCGCGGACCGGCCGACACCCAAGGGGCTCCAGGAGCAAGGAAGGGGCTGCCCGCCGTGCCTCGCTCCCCGCTCCGCCCGCCCGCTCCCGCCGGGGGACCCTCCGAGAGCGCGGCGCTCCCGGACCCACCTGGGCTGAGGCTGCTCTGGAAGTAGAAGAGGACGAGTAAGACCGAGCCGAGGCCGGCGGCCAGCGTCAGCCGCGGCGCCCGGCTCCGCCGCATCCTCGGCCGCGGCTGGCGGCGCAGCGCAGCGCCCGCGGCCCCGGCCCCGGCCCCGGCCCCGGCCCCGGCCCGCCGAGCCCCGCCGGGCGCCGCCGCCGCCCCGCCCCGCGCCCGCGGCCCCGCGCCCGCCCGCAGGAAGTGACACGGGGCGGCTCAGCCGCCGCAACGGGAACTTCGCCCCCCGAGAGCCCCGCGGCGCCGGCGGCGGCTCGGCCCGGCCAGCCCCACCGCGGGGGCGGGGGCCGGGGCGCGGGGCCGGGGAGCGCTGCCTCGCCCGGTGCCGTGTCCGCGCCCCGCCGGCGCTCGGGAGTGCGCGCTTCCCTGCCCAGCTCCCGTCACGGCTTTAGGAGTCCCCGAGGGGAAGAGGGAGTCGCTGATGTGCTGGCAGGGTCGGGAGTTTCCTGGTGACTTTCCTCTGCGCGGTCAGTGCTTCGGAAGCATCGCAAAGTTTCGTGGCCTTAAAATACACGTGGCCTTAAAATACACCTCTTCTTTTTTTTAAAATATTCTTTTGGCTACCCCCGGCCCTGCAGACTTTTACTGAAAGCAGTAATGCTTCTGACTAATTCCACCTCAAGCAATAAATTTCTGTAGAAGGAGGACATAATTTTCTACTACTCTCGGGATGCTTTTTGAAAGTGAGAGCGCAAAGTTGTCTTACTGCATCCTCTGTCCCCCAGGCTCTGTCATCACAGGCAGAACCAGCCCGGAGCTTCTTTTGCCCCAGTTTTGAAATAGCAGCAATGCTCTTCACCCAGCTGTGTAAAACACTTGAGATCTACTCAAAGGCCACCTGCCAAATTAGCCAGGCCGAGAGCTGGATTCCACTGACAGCACTCATTCACTGCTTCTCTTCAGCCCCAACACACTTAGTTTTAAGAAAAAGAGGATAGCTCAAGGAGGAGCCACTGGGAATGACAAAGTCTGGGTATATGTGCATGCTGAGCTTCGTTCTGCCCTCATTTAGGGCAGAGGAAACCAGGAGGAAAATCTCACTTGTAGTGAAGGAAGTTGGAATGAAATAAGAGCACATGCAGCACCTTGCAGGCTGCGTTGGGCTATGGCCGTGGAATTACACAGCTCTTTCAAGCCCTTGTTGGATGGTCTAGAGAGGGGCAATAGAAATGAGACCACAACAGAGAGCTTCTTGCAAGGGCACACCAGTGTGTGCAGTAACCAGCCAGAAAGATAACCTCAGCATCAGAGCCCTGTTCCTGTTTGATACATGCAGGGAAGGACTGTGGCCCCAACCACTGGGGAGCAGGATAAAGTGCTAGGAGAGCGCTGCTGGCTGGCAATGCATCTGCAGATGCACCTTGCTCTCTGTTGCAAATGGTGCAGTAATTTTGGCCTCTTGATGAGTGTAGAAAGATTTGGGGTCTGCCTCACGTGCAAAGATGGGCTGAGAGACCTCAGGGGCAGCAAAAGGGATGGCTGGTACTGCTGTCCTTGACGCTAGAGAGAGTTCAAAGACCGAAGGCATATCCAGCCTGGGCAGTGGGAACCCCTTTGGAGTAGCTTTCCAGGAGCTGGAAGGTGTACTCGAGACCGTTGGTGAATTTTTCATTATTTGCATCTCCCAGTACTGAAACACCAGAAGATCTAGCCTAAGGCCCCCAGAGGAGCTAAGGAAAATAATCATCCCTTTAGCCCAGCTTCCCTGGGTTCAGCAGGAGGAATAAAAACAGTAGAAATGACCAAACTTCACCCATAGCTGGAAATTCTTTGAAGAAGATACAGTAAAACATCCCAGTAGAAACTCAGGCACTGACCTGTCGAGTCCTGCTGCCTGCTGTCTGTATTTCACCCCTGGGGGCAGGGCCAGGGCCATCTGTGAGCACATCACATATGCGAGGCTGGTCTTCCAGCAGCGAGGTGAACGTGCTGTAGATCCACAGGGCTAAAAGCAGAAGCACATCATGAGGATTTCATAGGACTCCTATGTGGACTCAGCTGCAAATGCACCCTTTTTCAAAGGACAAACCCCTTTTAGATGGACGAGCACATTTTCCAGGGGGAAGAGGTACATTATGGTAAGAGGTGACTGCTGGCGATGGCACCAGCTGCTGGGAGGTCAGGCCTTTGGTGTTGCCTATTCCTGTGGTGTGACAGACCTTCCTGGTCACACATGCTGCTCTCTTGTACCATCCCCCTTCCCCTGCAACCCCACCATTCAGAAAAGAGCAACCCCAGCCCGTTAAGGCAGACAACAGTGACCAGGGCTTGCTTGAGAAGAAAGGCCACCCCAGATATGTAGAAGGGCACAAGATTAAACTGTCAGAGTCTCAGATTATGATCCCAAGCCTATTACTAATGGAATAATCAGATTCAGTCTGCTTTGGAGAAGCCCTTCTCTCCCTCCCCAGGCACCACTGGTAGCTGGAGAACAGCAGATGCATAGAGCACACATGAAAATACAACTGCTCAGCAGCACATGTGAAATGAATGTGGTAAGCACTGATCCCTGGTGCCTTAATCTGTTGCTTTGCCAGGTTAATTGGAAGAACTGAGAAACGAGTATGGCAATGGCTCCTTCCCTGACAGCCTGTGAACTCTTCCTGGAATGGCCACCCTGCTCCCTGTCTGCGCAGTGCCTCCCACCGTGGGGTTCAGACCATGGCTGGGGCTGTTTATGACTGTTAAAACAATACTGATAACCAAAAATAATGATCAAAAGGTACTAAAAACATGCTGCGGAGGGAAATTATTTGTTAATGCCAAGGTCTGAACTGCAGCTGACTTGTAGGTGAAGAGGAAGTGCTGTTTGCCTACAGAACGATGCTGTGCCTTTGATGCAATGCATGCTTGATTCCCCCCCTGCTCATTAGTAGTGCTCATTACTATCTTCTCAGCAGGTTTCTCCCACATGCTTTGCTTTTTCCCAGGACCTTGGTGCCACTGAGTGAGATTAACCCTGAGCTTTGGTCTGATGACCATGTTGAATAGAAATTAAACAGCGTCTAGTTTCTGCTGGAAACTGAGGAATCTGTTGTACTCCTCCCCGAGGCCTGGCTGTCCAGCCACTGTGAAAAAGAGCCTTTCTAGGGGATATTTTGACTTTGCACTCAGTTGTTTAGTTCTGGAGCCGCAGAAGCAGTTTTCTCTGGCCTCCTGCCGGTGAGACTCCCATCTGCTGGTGGCCCTGGTGCACTGACTGTATTCCCACTGCCCCGGGTGTCACCGAGTCAAGGCTTGGGCAGAGATGTAGGGAATAACACTGGTGCAGCACAGGCTTTCCTCAGAGACCAGCAGCTGGGAGGTGCTCCAGAGTTTTGAGAACTGCATTAGACATCATCCTGCCTCTGGGATTTCCATGGGCCCCAGTGTATCCTGATACTCAATGCTGTGTTTTAAATTTTATGGCATCACTGTAATGTGCTGGCTGAGAGGGACCTTGCAAAGCCCCAGCTCATCCTCTGCTTGGGCTTGTTCTGCAAGTTTCCCCAAGATGGACACCTAAGATCTTGCCAAGCAATCCTTTCCAAGTTTACAAACCCTCAAAAAATTTTCCTAACACCTTAAATGACCCATCCTTGTCAAAACTGGGACCCGTGACATTTTTCCGTGAAAGATAAGCAGAGTGCCAGGTTCTGTCACTTTTTTGTATTAAAAGGAAAGGTCACTGCTGCTGAGCAGGAATAGTTCCTTTCTCAAGCAGTACATTGATTTTCCATCATCTCCTGTAGCCCTTAGCACCTGCAGAATGTGACTTTTCAAATATTATTTCATCAATGCACTTGTGTTTATGCTCACTTTGCACTGATATGCAAGAGCTTTACTTCACAGCAGCAGAGAACCATGCTGGGATGGGCTTTTCACCATTGAGTGCTGAACTAAATATTGGCAAGGTCAGTATATAAAAGACACAGGTTGGATAGAAGGTAAAAATGACATTAAATACCTCTGGAGAGGTAGCTGGAGGATTGCTATTTACATATAATATAACAAGATGTTTTGTGTATCTTTTTAAAATGTAATGTCAGATTTTGCCACTTATTCATACAAAATAGCACCGATGCCTTGAGAAATCTCCTTGGTCTCAGAAGGACAGGACAGGGAAACACCAGGAGCCAATCCCAAAGACATTCCACACCCTGAGGAATCCCACTGATTTGGCGAGTATAAGTGTACCTTGCCTAAAGTTAATCAGGTTCTTATGCCTCATCAGAAGAAAAGTACTAAGGGTTAGAATAGTGCACATAGCATCTGCTTCTGAGTAGTCAGTATTGTAACCTGGCTAATTCCACAGCTTCTCAACCTTTCTGTTACCCCCTCACCACCTAAAAAAGAAAAAGCTAATGACTTCCCAGGGATCCTTTTACGATTATCTCCTGATCTCCTCGGAAATCTTCCTGAAGACCAAGGAACTAAAAACTGGGCTGTCTTTTCTCATTTTGACATGCTGGTCTCTGTCAAAATATATTTCAAGGAAACACACCTTTAACTTTCTTTCTACCACAATTTAAAAATGAAATAAAATAAAACAAAACCCAGCAGCTGTTTTCTTTTAAAAGCACCAGTGGTAATGGAAGCAAACCAAATTACAGGCTCTAAGGACAACTCTCTGCCTGCATCTACAGGAAATGCTGTTGGTAGGATGGAAACTCCCATCAACCTTTTTATTCAGTGGTGGCAACTAGGGACTGTATTGTCTTTTGTACCAGGCATTTATATTTCATTAGTTTATATACTGTTCCCAGCTGGGAGCTTGCTCTCTGCTGATGTCTGATTGAGAGGCTCACCTGAGAAAGGGATGTGATTTACAGATAGACACTGGAAAGCCAATTGACCTTGGCATGATGATGGGAGTTGTGCAGTTCCTTCAACAGCAAGAGCAGCAAACCTGCCAAGCCTCCCATGAGGAGCATGGTCAGGGTTTGCCTCTTGCTCTGCTGTTTCTTGCACACTCAGAGCAGAAAGCCACAGCTTTTCTCCCTGCTGCCCAGAGCAGCTGGTTGGCTCTGCCCTGCACCTCTGTACCAGCTGTGGTCAGGGCTGTACAAAGAGAAGATGATGGCTGAGATGGGAACCAGCCAAGGACGTCATATCCCAAGGGAACCCAGTAAATCTCTGCAGCAAAACCCCACCAGGCTTGTGCCCATCATGTAGCAGAGCAGAGCAGCTCAATACACAGCTTCTCTGGCTTGCAAGGGAACACAACTCAGAGGGAGGAGATGGAGGGAAGGAATTTTTCTGCTGTGTCACACAGATCTCCTGTGCGCAAGGCTTTGCACAGAGCAGGGTCTCTCATGCTCAGTGCTCATTCTTACAGCCTGGTTATGGTGGCTGGGAAAGAGGAATTAGAGCATTTCATGCACAAATAAAACCCCATGCATTTCAAGTTTCCTCTGGAGGTGGGAATTTCTCCCTCTCATTCCTTAAGCTGTTGCTCTCTCCAAGGAAGAACCGTGTCCACAGTATCACAAGGGTTCTGAAGGGAAGGGTAAAAACCCCTGAAACAAGACCCATAGAATTTTGCCTGGCTCAAAAACACCTAACTCAGACCAGGTACATTGTCAGACTTTTTATAGGATCCAAATTACCTTCTCTTGCAGGTTTCTCAGTATTTGTCACCACTGAGTGTTCACTATTTAATAAAAATACCTTCTTTCTTATTCATACCTTGTACTGCAAATCCCAGCAACACCAAATCCTGTTTTGGGGAAAAAAATACAAATATTCCTATAGTTATATACCCAAATCCCTCAGGGCAGAATGGTCTCTCAAAGGCCCAAGCCTGTAATTTTTGAACCAATGGAAAAGCCTGACTGCATCCTACGCCTTGCTGCATCACCTCACAGTGCGACACAGCAGTATTTAAGTCCTTGAGGGATTATGAGAGCTGCACTACTGCCCAAATTTGGGGTTAAAAACAGGTCATGGCTAGTCTTCCCCAAAAAAATGCTTCATTTGACTACTCTCTACATCTGGGGGAACACACTGCAGGGTCTGCATTACTGGGTAGCCCTAAACCTCACAGAAATTCACCATGACCTGGTTAAGGTGTTTGGGAATCCAGTGTTGGCAGCTCTGTTAAGCCTCTGTCTGCATTCAGGCACTCTTGGACCTCCCCAGCAGAGCCAGGTGAGATGGGTACAAAACCTGCACCACATGCTGACCTTGCTACCACAGTTCCAGCATGTCAGAACAAAAAATTCTCTCCTTGGAGGCACAGTTTGCATTCTAAATATTCCCAAAATGGGGAAAGAGGGCCTGAGAGATGCCATTGAGAAACCTCTCCATATTTCAGGGCAATTTGAGCACCGTGCTTTCAACCATTTGGCTGAAGCTGGTGATAGGGAAGCAAAAGGCAGTGCTTACCCACTCAGACACAGTGCCTTTGTGATGGATTTGCAACCCAGGATTGTTCGATCGAAGCCTGTAATGAAAAGGCCAGATCTGTGGCTACTCTAAGCATTTGCTCAGAGACTGTATTCATTTTTATCCCAGCTGAGGGACCACGTCCAGGATATATACATTTGATAGAAAGAAATTTGTTAACGGCATGCTTTTATACCTTCACAAAAGGTAGATTATTCTAAACTGGGCTTTATTTGTTTGAAAGCACATAACTCAGCAGCACAGACAAGCCTGGTGTGTCTTAGGAGCAGAGCAGATAGCAAAGACTGCTCAGAAATCTCTCTGGAAAGTCCTGTTTCCTGGACTTCAGTTTATTTACACTGACTGTTCATGACCAGAATCCTAGGACCAAATAATCTGGTCTTGGGGTCTTCTGCATCCAACCAGCCACAGCCAAGAAACAGCACGAGAGAGACCTCAGCTTTAGTACCTCATCTGGAGAGTCCCTTTCTTAGCACAGCAGCACTGAGCACAAGATTGTGACCTGGGGTGTCGCACTCTGTAACTCCCCTGGTCTGAGCAAAGGCAAATTAGTCCCTGAGAGTGGAGTGAGGGGGTGTTTTGTGGGGACAAATGCTTGTGGCCAAGGGAAGCATCTTCCCAGCCCTGCAGGGCATTGCTGGAGCAAGCTCTCTTCCCTGGAGCACTCACATTGCTGCTACAATGCACACGTCCATCTGAAATGGCTCCAAAGGGAGGGAGAAATACCCACACTGTAAATAACAACAGTGTGAATTGCCATCAGTGGTCAGAGCAGTACTATAGAAGTCTCCTCAACCACAGAATGAACATGTTGAGATGCTTCTCTTTTTCCTTAAAACCCTGTGTTATAGGCAGGGACAGAGGTCCCATTTGTTCTTGTCCCTCTCATATCAGGGAAGCTGGAGCAGGTCTGTCCTTTCTCCCCTTCCATAACAAGCACCCCATGACAGCACAACCAGACCATCCTGAAATACTGACATTGCTGAATCTTTCTACAACAAAGCAGCCTGGCCCTGGGGAGAGAGGAAAATGAACAGAGATAACTGTATGGAATGACATTTTCAAAGAAGCCTGTGTATCTTAGGTACTGTCCTCACTGACCATGTCTAGATGAGGTTGTAGGTTCCCAAATCCCTTTAGGACTGCTGAAACATTCCCTCATGGCTAAAAACAGAGCTTCTTGTTTACTGAAGGAGGTGCAGTTAAAATAATCATCATCATCAACTAAATACCTTTAGTGAGGCTGTACCCTGTACAAAGTCAGACTCAGGTTTGTTACTGCAATTTTAAGCATAGAGAAGTAATTGCATATGTCTGAACATGACAGGGCTGGTCAAATCCAATTCAAACAGCTTCTGTTTCATGGAAACCCTGGCTGAAAAGGCATCTAAATATTCTTAGTCCAGCTCTTGTTCACGATACTCTACGTTTTCACTATTCTAGGAAGCCTGAGGCACTATTTTTATTTAGACTAAAAATAATAAAGGCTTTTCCTCAATCCTCTGGGTGCCTTAATTGAATTACATCTGCATTAGAAAATTCCAGCACTGCTAAAATCAGACAGCCACCGACCCATGATGTCTAGGAGCTCTATCAAGGAGGCATGGTGTCTGCCTCCACCAGAAACTATATCCAGAGGTGTCTTTTGCAAGAAGATTAGTCCTGGAGAGGTAGCAAATCAGCTTAGTATGGAGTGGAGAAAGCCCATTCCAAGTCTCTGAGCCACTGCAAAGAAAGCCGAGCCAGCTGGCTTCAGTCTTTCCTAAAGAGATCTCTCAAACAAGCACTTCAGCCCAGTGTCCAAAGACAAAAGGGAGCAGGGCACTGGATTTGCAGCTGGAGCTTTTATTACTACCACAGTTAATTCAGGAGAAACAGCCCAAGTAGCCCTGCAGATTGCAGGCCAAACCACTCAGATCAAAGGTTTCCAGGTAGTGCCTTGGCCTCTTCTTGCAGAGATTGGCCATGGAGGGATGATTCATGAGCTTCTGCTCCATGAGCTCCCAGAAACTCAGGCCTGTGAGTTCCACTCTCAGTTTCCAAATGCACTCAGTTGCAGCCTGTCCCCTACTATGGGCCACCCTGGTGGAGGCACCAGCATTGAAGCACAGATAGTGTGGGTGAGTTACTGGTGCTCTGCACTGCTCAGGGCACGGCCAGACCTCCTCTCAGAGCACTTGGCTCGTTGTGTTAGTACTGCTGACAATGTTGAAGAACGGTCTGACCGCTACCAAATCTATATATTGATGGCAGCTATTAAAGAGGTTGCTGTATTTCCAGCAGGTTGCAGTGAGACAGGCTCTATCCTTTTCAGTGTCATGAAAATAATCCACAGAAACACCCATGAGCCTGACCTTCTCTGAAGTTTGCCATCAGTGAGAGGGGAAGAGAAAAAGCTACTTCGTTTCTACAGACGCTCTCAGCAACAGTGTGATTTCAGCAAAGCCAGAGAGAATTCCAGTTCCTCTCTCAGTTGAGGAAGACAGCACGATCATAATGCCTTGCCCAAACACTCTTTCTAATGAACAGTGCAGCCAGTGTCATTGGAAAAAAAAATAGAAAAAAAATGAAGCAAGTAGAGTGTTGGTGGTTTTTTTTTCTTGGCTGCTACTTCTGTGGTTACAGCTACAGCTAAAAGCAGCAGTAGCAGGTTACAGCAGAAACTGAATATGCTACTGTGCAGAGGTTCAATTCAGTGAACTGCACAGATATAAATGGGCTTTTAAACTTCAGAAATTAATTTAAACAAAACATGATTATCTCTTTCAATGAGGGCACGTCCAGAAAGCACCAGCTGGATGCAGTACAAGGTAGCTCAGGCGTGTGTTGCGATGTTTAAAACCTAAATCAATGAGAACTGCACTGAAGCTTGCTCTGTTTTATTTCCATTTGGCATCCTGGAGCTAATGGAGTGAAAGAGCTTGAACAAAGTGCCTCAGTCAGCCTCTCTGTGGCTTATGCCCTGAGATGCCCCTGGCCAACAATTCTGTCCTGCAGTCTTCCAGAGGGCTCTCCCAAACGCAAGATGGGGGACTACAGCCACTCCCAACCTCCTGGTTTGAACAAAGCAAGACAAGGAATACCTAATAATTAGTGAGGAAATACAAACCTGCTGCTCAAATTGCAGGGGTGGCAGAGAGGGACATGCTCTGAGGGAACTATGAATCCGTACTGTACTGCAACATGGCTCTCATCCAAGCTTGCACGGAGTGTGCAGGCTCAAGCTCCCTGTGCAGAGCTCCTCTTTGCACCATGAGGCTGGGAAGAGCCAGGGGCTGCTGCTGTGCCTCAGCCCTCTGCTGAAGGGGGATCAAATCCCTCCGGGCTGAAAGCACTGAGTTCATGTCACGTTTTAATGATGTCCACAGACCACGTGGAAAAGCTTCGTGCTGCCCAGCAAAGCAGCTGAAACGGAGCTGTAAGACAATCAGTGAGAGGGAATCATGGTTAGACATTACCTAGAAATAGGGCTGGCCCAGAATATAAACTCTGGCTCCATGCTAGGAAAAGGTTAGGAATTAGGGGAAAAAATGTAATAAAGGTCTGCTATTCTGTCAATTGTCATCCACACCGCAGTGCAGTGTATATGACCTTACTGTTGTCCTGTACTTTTTGTTCCCAGTTCTCTCCCCAGTCGTGTGTGTGTCTGAGAGTCTGTCAAGCAGCTGTGTGGTGTTTTACTGCCTGCTGGGTTAAACCACGACTACTGTCCTCTCCTATTCTGCTCCCTTAGCTGTACTTTCTCTGGTCATTGGTTTGTAGCCAGCCAAACTATTCCTGCAGAGCCCAGCAGAGACTCATGATGTTAAACCAGCCAAGCATGCAGTCAAGGCAAATGCTAACTTTCCAGAGTCTCCTCTCAGGATGTCCAGAGCTTGACAAAGTCGGCATGACTCCATGGATCTTGTGAGCCACTGTCTGACTACACAGGAATTTATAGATATGTGGTTGCTACAGCTTCAGCTGAAGAAGAGATATACTTAACTGGTTTTCCAATGAAATCTTCACTGGACAATGCAGAAGCCAAGAAAAGAAAACCATTCTCAGCTGAAGTCTCTCAAATGTATTCTGCAATCAGTCAGGACTGCAGAGAGAAACTTAACCCTAAATGCCACTCTTTGTGACCATGGTTGAGAGTAGCAGTGAATGACACAAAGCAGAATCTCCTCATTTTGATTGCAGTGCCTCGAACACCTGCCCTGGGTTTGAAGAAGTCTGATCTGTGACTGCATGTTTATATTTGTGGTGTGACAATGAAACTTTAAAAATTGCTGTGAGAAGACTATAAAGGAAAAGGTATCAATCAACAGCAGCATGAAACCTCTTCATCTCCTTCCTTAATGTGTTAAATAATGTCTTAATAAAGTAAAAATATATAACAGCTGAACGAAATATTAGACTGCACAGAAACACATGGCACTGCTGAAAATATCAGCTTTTCCTACAAGGAGAATTAACGCTAGCTCTATATGGACTTTGCCATCACAACTTTCCATCCACTCCAGCTTTTGAAACAATTAATCTCATGAAAGCCAGAGCAGGAAATCCTGCTGGGGAACCAAATGCTTTTGGTGAAAGATCCAACAGCAATGAAAACAAATGCACCTGACTTTCTGGGCTGTGCTCAGAGAAAGTCCCCATTAGTTACAGTGACAGATGTGAATATTTCTGTTTTCCTGCAGCAAATCTTTCTTGCCAGCTTTAAATCATATTAAGTGATATTAAGTAATTATCATACTAACTAAGTGGGGGTGGGAGGGGGAGGAATCTTTCCTTAACTAGCTTCAGGTATCTGGTTCTCTTCTCATCCAAAAAGCCTCTTCCACCCACTTGCCCATAAGAATATTGGGAATATTGGCGTAAAATCAATCAACAATCTGAAGAAGCCAGAAGAAACTCACATAGCACAAGCATTTCCCAGGAGTTCAGTGTCCATACCCTCTCCAGATGCAGAAAGTGCAGAGAGGTTTTATCAAGTGGGAAATGTTCAAAATGTCCAGACTCGTACAAGCAACTAAGATCAGCCCATTTGCTGACTTCAGGGAGGGAAA
This sequence comes from Corvus hawaiiensis, assembly GCF_020740725.1. Classification (NCBI taxonomy): domain Eukaryota; kingdom Metazoa; phylum Chordata; class Aves; order Passeriformes; family Corvidae; genus Corvus; species Corvus hawaiiensis. The sequence goes on from NC_063223.1 coordinate 13,307,645, forward strand.
AAAGTACACCTGAGCACCTGGGACAGATTTGTAAGGACCAGCGTTGCCACACAGAGGGGAAGGAGATGTGAAACCCCAAGCATATTTGATTGAAAGAGGGCACAGCAGAAAGCTACTTGGCTTGGATGGTGGGATTGAGGACAGGAGCAGGGAAAGCAAGACTTCCAGGAGACAGACTATAACAGGAGGCAATGAAATGGGCTGTGATTTTACCATTTGTTTCATAGAGCTCTCAGGACAGCCCTGCCTGACACCAGAAAGCACATCCAAGAAATGACAACACATGTGGGTGGTAGAATTTCTTTTATGGAAGGGATAAAAACCTCCACCATAAGTAGTAAGAACAATGTCCAGTATTACATCTCTTTAACCTTGGCCAAAGAACAGCTGAAACATTTTTGCTGATATTTAAAGCAAATTAATCAGCATGAAGCAGACACTCTCTGCTTAGGATGTTTCAGCGCAAACAGTTGCAATTTGGCAAAACTATGAGCAGCTGAAATGAATTCTTGTTGCTGGAAGTGCTGGTCTGCTGGTCCATTTTAGCAATAGGTGGTGTTCCTGCACCACTTGCCATATGCACAAAATTCAGTACTGCAAAGACAGAAATGAAGGCTGACACTGTTAATCACTAGCACCTAAGGCATTGTAAGGAAATCAGGGCAAGCAGTTTTTTCCTTAGAGTTAAGAGGTGGTAATTTCACCCTCTCTTACAGAGAAAACACTGGTTGCTGAATTTAAATTTTCACGGGGGAGGAAAAAAAAAAAAAAAAAGCCCTCCAGCCCTCCAGGTGGTTTCTAGTCCATGCAGTTAACTGAGCCTGTGAATTTGAGACCCCCTTAGATAGACATCCTATTTTCTGAGGCTTTTTGGAAATCCTAATAAAGATGAAATGAGCAGCATTTTATTATCCGTTCCAACACAGAGGCCAGAAATGGGAACAAAAGGTGACACTGCTGGACCCAGGTACGCTGGTGCTGTGTCTTCCCCACATTAGATGCTCGGGGGTGAAAATGTGGGCATAGTTTGTATAAAGATATGGACTGAGGATGAAGAAGGAGGTGATGGTGAGAGGTGCAGAAGGAGCACACAGTGGGTGCACAGTCTATGAGCTGCATTGACAGTTGCATAAGAAGAGTATAATGACAGCATCCTGGGTCTATGAATTTAAATTCTTCGACCAGATTCTAGGGGAATATTTTTGCTGTTACCTAAGCAAGACAGGTGAATTGTCAAAGTAACTTCAAGCACAAAGAACCCCAAACTCTCACTGGGATGAATGTTTACTGGGCAATGCCCTTTGGGATTAGATTTGTGCTAAAGCACATCAAAAATATGTGCAAAAGAGCACAAGTGTCTCATCAAGTAGTCCTCCAAAGCCACACCCAAAGACAAGCTCTGTTCCCTGTTTACCACCCTGCAGGTGTTCTGTGTAAAACCAATGGGAAGCAGCTGGGGAATGCAGAGCTCTGCTCCCACACTCTGCAGATCTTCCCAAAGCTGGCACAGGCAGAAGGAAAGTCCACAGGCCCAAGGGTGTCAGCGGCTTCCCCCCACACTTTTGCTCTGAAAAGGGGATACTCAATGATTCATGGCAAGCTGCAACACTGTTTTTGTGGTGCCACTATAAAAATACTTCGTTCAGAAGAGGCTGTGTTGCCAGACTCGTTAATGCCATGGGGAAAATGATACATTTATAGCTCTTTATGGCAAAAAGCGGACAGCCAAGTGTACAATGAATCTTGAAAGCTGTGTAGGAGCCCCATAATCGTTTTTGTGTGCTGATGGGGTGAGAACATGGAGCTCTATGCCCTATGCTCTATGCCACGGGTTCCTTTCCATTTAACTCACTCTTTAACCTGTTACGCCTTCACTACGATTTTAAACCATCTGTTGCATATTTGGCTCTTTAACAAAGACTTCTAATCCATACTACACTCTTCCAAACTTCCAAATTCTTCCCACAGCGACTGCAGTTTCCTTCCCCTCCGAATGCCAAGAGAGCAGAAAAAGAGACCTAGGAGCTGTGCCTAGCCCCTTTTCCTCCAGCCCAATTCACGTGGTATCTCTGCCCTTCTGAAAGAAAACCTCAGATAAGAGAGTAGCCAGCCACATCCTTCCCAGGGCAACTTCTTTTGTCTCTCTTAAATATCCATAGTTATTGTTTCCTAGCAACCTATGGGACAAAATTCCGTGAGGGAAAGAAACAAATGAAAAGATCCTAACCCCCAACACTTAACAAATTGAGAGTGTAAGTTCACTCAGTTCACTTTCAGAGTAAAGGGTAAACCTGTCGCTTTGCTCCAACTTGCCCCAGGAATTGTTATATTATCAGTGCAGCCAAACACCAGCATGGGGACATAGCCTGGGTTTTCATGATTTCAGCGGGTTCTCCCTTGTGCACATGCACAATTGAGTCCAAACACGCTCTCATGGGGATTTAGGTCCCTGCTGCAGCACACGGGCCAACCTCTCTGGATAGGATTTGGACATCCCAAGTGCAGTGTGGCTGAGAAACCGGCTGGATTTCAGCAAATGAGGCATTTCTCCCTGGGGGCCACCCTTCACCAGGAGAGCTGGAGCATTCTGAAGGGGTGCATTGAGCTTTCTCCGCATAGCGGGAACACTGGAAGCCCAAAAACCACACTTTGTCCAGGATGCAAACTGCAGCAGGGGGCCAAGCTGAGTGCAGATCAAGGCCAGGCTGTTCAGTCTGGGTATTTCTATCCAAACCTGCTCAGGATGCTGTAAAAGCACAGAAGGAATAATGTCATTCCCAGTCCAAAGACAACCTCTGTCTGCAGAGAAGTCACACTGCTCTTTCAAGAGCAGCCAAGAGCAGAGTGTGCTCTGCAGTGGCCCGGCCGCCAGGAGCAGCAGGAGCCTGTCCCAGGGGAGTGCCTGGTGCATCCGGAGGGGCCGAGCCCCCAGCAGCTGTGCCTGTGCCACACGGAGCTGCCAAGTCTGCTCACATCCACAAAGGCCCCATGTGCTCCCGGGAGCAGCCGCTGCACGTGGCTGTAATTCTGTCTAAATTCACCCTTGAACTCTGCGGGCTTTGCAGGCTCCCCCTCTCACCCCTGCACGGTGCTGTGCAGACAAACCCCTCTTCATTGCATTCAAGGGAGGGAATATATAAATAAAAGCTGCAGTACAGAGGAGCACACAGCCCTGGCTGTGCATGGGGAGCATCTGCTGGAAAGGAGCCAAGTGGCTAGCGAGCCCTTGAAGTGAAAAACAATAACAACTGGTTTTCCTGAAGAATTACAAATCGAGGCTGGAAGAGATTTGAATTAAATGAAGTTCCAAAGAGGAGCAGCACAGCTACAGCAAAGCCCCCAGTGCTTGGGAGGAAGAGGGTTTCTCCCCAGCAGTGCTGCTCTGCTGGGGACCTCTCACATCTTCCCCTGGACTTTTGACCTGTTTAAGCATTCACACAACCCAAATATTTATAGTATTTATTTTCCATTGCTCTCTTGGATCTTTGGAAAGGTGCACTGCTCTTGTTTGGGTCATCTCCTCACTGCTGCTGCTGCTCTCCCTGGCAAAGATCAATATAGTACTGTTATAAACATATATTGTAATATTGGCTTCTTGCAAGTATTAAGGTGAATATTATATAATGTTAGAAATGCTTTTGCTGTGTGGATGTAGTTTTCTCTCGTTTTAGCAAGAATTTAGCAAGTGTGAGCGAGTAAGATAACTTCCAAGCGAACAGAGGATGAGGCCCAAAGCTGGTATCAACACTGCCCGGAGAACAAAGGGGCCCAAAGCAGCTATCACTGCTCTGCCCAGGGGGCAAAGAGGCCCAAAACTGCTATCAACCCTGACTGTCTGGGGAATTAAGAGGCCCACTCAACTATCAACTCTCACCTAGCAAGCCCAGGCCCAAGAATTAAAAGAAATAAAACCGCAAGGCAGAAAAATGTGCATGCTCTAAAAAGGCAGAACCAAGGAGTGGCCATGCAGAACAGCTCCTGGAAAAGTTTGAATATGCATAAAGAACAGACAGTAAAAATGGTATGAAAAGGACTCACCTCCAGCATCAGGTGTGCTCTTGGCAGAGCGCCAAGGCACCCGGCCGTTACCTCTTTGCTTTATGTGTCTCTTATTGTCTTTATATTAAACTTTTTAAATTCTCACAGGAGAGTGAACCTCGTTTTTCACAATATCTGGATCCTCCATTGCAGCTTGAGCAATCCTGATGGGCAGCCTATGGATTTGTCAAGTCTATCCATTATACCTTCTGCTAGCATTTTGGTTTTCAGATTTTTTCCCCTTTCTGGACATTTTACATGGAGTCACTGGCAGAGCAGACTGTTGCACAGTCTTTGGGCTGTGACTGTCCCTGTAAGACCACCAGACCCTTTTGTTCTGACCCCTGTAAGTGGGGAATGGCAAGGCCTTGAAGTAAAGATGTTTGTTCTTTTTTTTTTTCATCAAATCTTCTGGATCAGACAGGCCTTGCTCAGGGCACTATTCCTAGAAGCAAGATTGGTTTAGCTTTATCTCCAGCTGCACCCTGAGCAGGAACGGGCCATGGGTGCAGCTGGATATAAATTCCTCTTGCTCGGTTTTTTGCTGGCCAGATGCAGGTGGCTCCCAGCCAGAAGCCATGGGGCTGCATGAGTGAGGCCCTGAGCCTGGCACGGGGGGCAGAGCCCCCTGCACTCAAAACCAGGGGTGGGAGTTGACTCCCCACTCTCCATCCAGGGCTCTCTCAGCAGGCAAGGGTGCCAACATCTGGCTGGGATATGTCTGCTTGACACGGCTGCTTCTGACACAGGCAAGAGGGTCACGCCCACTGTGGACTCAGCCTTATGCATTTTTATACTTCTGTTTTTCTTTTCATTTGAATCTCTTGCAATTTTACTTGCAAACACTTGGCAACCAAGTGGATTGTGATTTACAGTGAATTACTTGCAATGCCATCCAATCAGGGGAAACCCCCCCAAAAAAGAAATCAGCGGAATTTGTGGGGGTCACTTGTAGCATCTGCCACATGACCCCAGCTGGGGAGGAGGTGGCTCACTCCTTTATCACCCTGCCTGGATGACAGGGATGAACAAGGCAGCTGAGAAACTCCGAACTCTGCGTGAAGCAGGGTTTCATTAAAATAAAATAGACCAAGCACATTGCATTGTATTGATTTGTAATTCTCACCAGTGGTTGCTTTCATAAAGTAATTGCAGATGCTCATTCTTGTTGCTTGCAAAGAGAGCAGTCAAAATCTTTGCCTTGCCTAACAGCCTCTGCATCAAAGACCTCATGAGAGGCTTGGACACTTTAAAAGGATCAGCAATTATTTGTGGTGCTGGCTTTGCATTTAGTTTCCTTGCATATTCATGCCAGGGATATTTTAACATGCACATAACAGGAGGAAGCAAAGACTGACAGTAGGGGATCCAGCTGAAGTGAAGCAGATGTCTTTTAAATTCAGAACACATACAGCACAGAAACACTGAGTGATCGAACACAAACTAGAAGCGAAACCAGAAAAAACAGATTTTATACTTAAAACTGAGCACTGCAGAAAGAACAAAGAGCCTGAGTGGTGCAAAACAAACTTAGATTAAAAAACTCTTCACTCTGAACTCCCTACTGCATTGCCAAGGAGCACAGGTTAGAAATTTCAATAAACTTAGTTTTATGTTGACTGTGTCCCTTTAATTATTACTTTTTGGCACAGCATGTAGGACACCTCGAGGCCAAAACACAAGTGATGTAGAAAGTGCAACTGTTCCTTCCCTTTGGGAATGAAAGTTTTCTGATTATTATATAAAAATATTTGGATGTATTTTTTAAAGATTCATCCCATTAGCACCTATATTATTAGCAGTGAGTCAGAGAATGTTTTGCTGATGTTTTAAAATACGTAACTTAAGGTCAGAGCCTACTAAACTTCACCAAGCAAGCAGGCCTGGTGTGAAACAGCCTTATTCTCTCTGGTGGGATTGCTCTAATGAGCAAGGGTTGGCAGCATGTGATCTTAGATTGTGAACTATATAGAGCAGCTTCGTTTTAATTGCAAGGCACTGGGCACATCCAGGCAGGAGCAAAACGTAAGGATAAAAGAGCAAGTGTAGAGAAACAGCAGATAATTATAAAATGAAAAAGAACCAAGGGTGGAGGGTTTCTCTTTTTGCTGGTTAATCTGGGAAACTTATTCAACTGTGGCAACAACCAGTGGTCATTAGAGGAGCGCTGTGACACCAGGCACTAAAAAGAGCTCAAATCTAGGCTTTTACAACAATCATAGACATTCAGCTTCCCTGGGAACAGCCCTCTTCTAAAAGCAGACCTGAAATGTAACCCACACGCCTGAGGCTATCTTTGGTGCAGAAGCCCTTCTGGATAAACCAATGTGATGAGTCCTTGGCAGTGGAGCAGAGTTACTTATAGCTCTGATTTGGCTTTTGCACAGCGCAGATGAGGCCACGGGGAGAGGCCAGCCGGCTGGGGAGGCTCAGCTGCTTTGTTTTGCTGCTACTCACTTAGGATTTTATGAAATTTTGGTCCATACAGATTAGACAACTGCCTCCCTTCCCACACTTTAATTTCACTTGGGTTTCAGGGAAAGCTTAAAAAAAAAAAAAAAACGGAAATAAAACTCAGCTTAAAACACAGCTTCTGTTCTGGGCATGTGGCCACTGGCTTAAGGACACTGGAGGGTCAACTCCCCCCAGTATGGAGAACATTCCAAAATACAGCGCACACTTTTCCCAAAAGCCTTGCGTTTCCCTGGGCCTTTGCATAGCCATGGGCTGGCTGTGAGGCAGAACCACGCAGCATTCACACTGTTTTGCTTTTTGCCTGGGTATGTTTCTATTAAATCTTTTGCCCTGCCAGAACCACAAAGGAGATGAGGCGAAGAGGAAAAAAACACCAAGGCTGTCAGTGAAACCCTTCTTGAATAAGGTGACATAAGCCTCACATACAGAAGATTAAGCTTAATCTCTGAAAGGGGACAGCAGAAAGGCTGGTAGACTTCAAAATGAGCTACAACAGCTGTGTTTTGGTTGGCCAATAACAGCTCCCGCTTGCGCGTTGGCTGAGGCTGGCTCGGCTCATGTGAACAAGTCAGATTATTAAAATACAGCGTTCAGCAATCCCATCCTTGGAGCACTTGACAGCGCTGCCTTCTCCTTTGTGAGTCTCTGCTTTGACTGAATGTGGTAACAAAGCGAAGTGGAGTAATAATGTGAGGTGCCCATGACAACAGTCAGTGATAATCCTATGGTGCTGTCCTTAGTTCAAAGCAAAAGATACCATTTACTGGCTTAAAGCACTGTCTTTTTGTTTCAAAAGTACCTTTTGGGTAGGGAAATGCGTATCTTTCTCTTTGTCTGGCTTAACTGCTGGGCCTAATTGGCCTTATTTTAAAGCATAATAGATAAATCAGCAAGACATGGCAGAATTCAGAATAAATCAAGCTAAAAAGCTTTTCATAACCTACAAGTCACCACAGAAGGAGAGAAACTGCCCATTTTCCACAGTAATAAGCTATGCTACCAACCTGAAGAGCAGTTTAAAATAATTAACAATACCAAAAAAGAAAGGGTGTGTATATGAGTGGTTCTGCAGAGCCACTCCACCCAGTACAATGGGAAAAAATTAACTGGGTGGACCTGCATTCCCGTGCCAGTTCAGAATGACTGCACTTTATATTTCTGTGCCTGGAGATATACATTTCTTGCACGTGATCACAAGCATTGAGGCAAAAGAAGAGTTTGAAAAGCAAAGCAGGACAAAAAAACACACTCAAGAAAAGAAATGGAAACAATTTCTACAAGATAAAGAGCAACTCACGGTGTATTTTCAGGCGTGCTGGTTTCCTTCTTCACAGTAATTATATCATTTATTAGGCGATGTTTCCTGTATGATATTAGAATTACTGTGCGAGGATGTCATAACGTCCATGTTTATTAGATAACTTTGGGGACCTTGCTGTGGGAGACTATAAGAGAAAGGAATGAGAGAGATAAATTGTCTAAGAAAGATCGAGTGCTCTGTTTGAATGCAAAGGGCACCACACACTTAATGGAGATGGGAAATAACCTCGCAGTGCCCTTTCTCCTGCAGATGTAAAATGTCTGGTATTCAGCTTTAACCTGGTATTTAGGACATCTCTCATACTGACAATAATCAGGAAAAAAAGGATGCAAGCCCTGCCAGTTCCTTCTGGGAAGGAAGGAGATCAAAGGAGAGGTGTATGTGCAGAAAGGCTGTGGGATCTGGAACAGGAGAAGACTGAAGGAAGAAACCTTGGCGGGACAAAAAAAGCCTGTGCCATACAGCAAAAAAGCCCACAGAGCAGTTAAATGCAGTTTTTACAGGGGGATTGCTCAAAAGGGGTTTCATTCCAAGTGAAGGGCTTCAGGATGATTCTACGCTGGGGCCTGGACACTTGAGGTTGATCTACAACTCGGCTGTTGATGGCAGCCTGGGGACCACGGAGCTCTGTGCCACCACTTTGGGACAAGGGCTTGAGGCTAAGGTCAGACAGAAAAGTGGGCTGGGCTCTGACACAGGTTCAAACAGTGTGTTAGAAGTTATGAGAGCTGTGTTTGTCTGGGTCTGGTCACCATCACCTCTTTGTTGATAAATTTATTTCCTCAGGAGAGTCCAAGAATGAAAGCCAGCACCTTTCACTCCACCTTCATGACAAATATATTGGACTGATACTTATTTAAAAAAATTTTAAATGGTGGAAGTGTAGTTTTGTTTGGAAAAATAAAAGGCATTGTATCAGTCGTACAGAGAGAAATATTCAAAGTATTCAGGTTTTGTTTCTGGAGTCAAATCAACTTGATTTCCTCTCCCTCAATAGGATGTCCCTTTGGTATTTGACATATTTTCTGTTTTCTGAAATGCCAATTTTATTGTTGTTGTTAGTGAAATAGATTTTAAGAATTCTCCCAGTGTCCACTCATGAATAAATGTTGATTTATTAATTTCCTAAAATCCATCATCTTGGCTGTTACTTGGGGCGACACTACTGCAGGTTTGTGTGGGACTCACTCCAGGTCTGCTCTCAACCAGCACCTCTGTGCAGAGCTGAATATATTGCTGCTGTCAGCTCTGCCAGCAGATCTCAGACATCAGCATCACTGATCACTTGGCAGAAGCAGAATCTCCTTGGCAAACCTCAAGGAGGAGGAGGAGGAGGAGGAGGGGAGTTAAATCTAGATGCCACAAGGAACGGAGGTACCAATCTCATCTGGTGCCAAGAGCTTGGGCGTTTTCATCTCTTGCTTCACTCTACTCTTTCCTGTTCCAGTTGTGTGCACAAGTTGCCACTGTTGGATTCAAGCAGAGGAAACTTGGTGAGAGGAGTACAGACTCCAAGCACTCCTGTCCTCTGGAAGCTGAGCCTGTAGGTCAGACAGTGGGAGCAGGGGCAGGCTGCATCAGAGAACTTGGGATGCTTGGGAGCATAAAAGCTGCACACAACTGTGTCTTTTATGTGTAATTGTTCTTCATAGCCATGTCCAGTTTATGGAGCTGGGAAGCTTTTTTCCTTGTTTAAAAAGCTTTATGGATCAACAGCAAAATGTAAGGTGAGTCTTCACCATAAAGTTTTTATTTACAGCAATGATGGAGCACAGAAAGAAAAACTTGGGGTTTAGCTCTTCAGAGTTTGGAGTGACTGCAGTTAGAAATATCACCCTTTGACTTGTAGAAAGAGCACATTTGATCTGGGAATTGCTCAGACAAGAAAAATCAATATGGTCTGGTATAATTTGTTTTTGACAAAAAGTTGTTCTACTCTTGGCTGCTAAAGGCTTTACACCATTTAGTAACAGACATTTTTCAAATAGATTGCACTGAAGACTCTAAAACCCACACACAGCTCTTCTCTTGTCTGCTGGTTGAAGTTTTAGGTTCAAGCAGGATGTAAAGCAGGCGAGAGGATGAGGCAGAACTATGCAAAGGAAAGGTTGAATATGGACACTGTTGACATGAAATCCTAGTTGGTAAAAACTTTAAGCTCCTCGTGAAGGTCTGTGAACAGATGCCAAACTCTTCTGTCCAGGTGGGTTTCTCCATCAAGTCCTGTCCCAAAGAGCACCACAGGCAGAGCAAAAGAGAAAAGTGTCAGGCTCTGCTCTGCATCTGCATTTTAAAGCTGAAGGCAACCAGCATGACCATCCAGCTTTGTTCTTTCAGGGAGAAGAAATTTCTCTTTGCTTTTTAAATGCTGAGTTTGTTCTGCCCTGCTTCTAAGCTGGGAGTTCTGCCCTTTTTTTAAATTTTGTTATCTGAGGAAATCTATATCTAGAGGAAAACAGCAAATTCATCTCACAAGATGAGTGCAAATGTAAACAGAGATCTAAGCAAGCTCTGTCTTAATGCACCGTTTGATTACTTCCTTTTCTTCCATCTCCATCTGCTGTCTGCATGTCCATTGTCCCTGATGAACACTTTCTGCTGGAGTAATGCCTTCTGTCTTATCACCATGTTGTCCCCAACATCTGAGCTGCAGAGCAAGAGTGGCATCCCAGTAGTGCAGGCATAACTCACTTGCTGTTTCACTGGGGCTCTCTGAAACTGCAGGTATAATTTGGTTTGAGATGTTTCAATTTTCAGATGGAGAATTGTACATGTGGATCTGGAGTCTTTTGGAACAACACTTCTGTAATAAAATAAAACTGGTGGTGGCAGTTTTCATTATGGTAAAGAAGATGAGTTCTTATAACTTCCTTTGTCAAAATTAATCTTCTTGGCCCAAAAAAATACCATATCTCTGTTTGAAATGTGTATCTGATATTTTGCTTTTGGATTAAATATCTCTGCCTTCTTAGAGAAACTGCTGTTGTTACTCAATTTCATAAATGTGGCACACTGAGGGAGGGGAGGGACTTGTTCACTGCTCTTTTTCCTGAGGCTCTATTTAGGATCTGCAAAAATTAGCCTATAAGTGAGTCTTACAGCTGCTTTATATGTGCTGTGCCACCTCCCCTGTAAATACAATTTTTTCATTAAAACAAGTCTATTAACATCCATCAGTTCAGTCACTTCTGTGACCTTGGCAGGTCAATGTCCTCCTTGATAATAGCTGTCCTGTTTGTTTTCAGCTGCTTTCTCACGTGCTCCTCTAAGTGACCCCAAACAGTATGACATGGGAACACATACAACCATCACTCAAAAAAGCACGCAAAGTTTCATTTTAGGTAAAAAACCCTGAGCAGCATCTTTTTTAAAAGAAGCCTTACCTTGGTGGATGGGTAGGACACACCAGACTTGGACCATAAATGTCTTTTTGATTCAATTCCTTCACTACCCACTCCAGGGCACATTTCCCTGGGGAGATTGCCCACAGCCAGGAGGTGATTCCATACGCAGCAGCCCACACAGCACCATCTGACCTTACCATGTACGATATTCAAGCAGTGTTGAGCAACCCACTGTGTCAGGGATGCCAAAGCTGGGAGCTGTGCAGAGTTACAGGGGAGACATCTCAAACTGGAGATACAGCAGGGATGAGAGATTAGTTACAAAATTAAGATGGAAAGGAGTGATTTGGAAACTTTACCCCTTCCCATAAGTACTGATTCAGTGAAGCATTTTTATTCTGCACTGCAGTCATAGCCAGCAGCATATACAGAATAAGGATTGAAATATTTTGAAGTGCTGTCACAGTGTGAATGATTTTCTTTAGAGCATAAAATCAGACTGCAAAGTTATTTTCTCTCTGCAGCGACACAAGAAGAATATGAATGTCATCATCTCTGGCCCTGGGCATACAGGAATACAGAACTGGCCTTAAACAGATTCTCTTTTTCATTCAGAGTCCTTCTAAGAAATATAAAATCCAAAACAAATTCTGAATCTGGCTAGGCGTCTCATAAGAGGAACAGGATTTCTGCATAGCTGAAACAGCATGACTTTGATTATTTGAAAACGCATGATTTAATCATTTCATTATGCATACCTTTTCTCAGCAGGCACCACAGCCTAAAACAGACAGGGACAAGCATTAGATAAAACAACATGCTTTGTAGCTGAAGAGATTGGAATCAAAGAGCTTAATCTAGCAAGGCACCGGTATCTCAGTGCCTTTGGACTTGGCTGCAGACAGCAGGAGTGCCGCACACAGCTGAACTGAGCCCTGGGAGAGTCCTCTGCTCAGAAGAAACATCCTGCGGGATGACTTTGATGTCTCCCTTCCCCAGTGCATATCTGCCCATGTCCCACACTCCTCCCCCTCACCTGCTCACCAGCGGAGTGAAGAAGTGCTGTCAGCACCCACCACCACCTCAGGGTGCTCTGACCGCCCCCACCTCCCTGCCTTGCACCCATCCAACGTCTGTTCTGGCTGGGAAATCATCATGGAAGAGACCTGGATCCCAGATCTATTTATGAAGGACCCTTTTTGCACCATATAGTCAACAGATACCCTCAGCACAGTGTCCTTGTCACCAGTCACAGAGAGCTGCTCTCTCACAGTGCACACACCACACTCCTGTCAGCTGGTAAGTCCATCATGTGGGGGTAGAGTGCAGACACCCTATTTTTCCCACTCAGAACACCTGGTGTGCCCCTCTCTACAGTGCCAGATCCTTTTTCTCTAGGAAAGAGTGGGAACAACAGGGCCAATGCTCTGCCCTATCCCAGATGAAAGGCGTTCCCCCTTCACTTCCCTGCCTCCCCAGCTACCAAAGAGGAAAGACATGGATTGCACAAAATAAAGTTTCTGCACAAAAGCAGGTTTTAACTCTTTAGAGATCCCAGACAGACAGCCACAACCATTGGCACAGCCACGCAGAAGTCTGTGGGACCCCTTAAATGACATGGGATGGGACCAGAGGCCATGCCCCAAAGTGGGGGCCAGCAGAGGGTCCCTGAGGGGCAGAACCAGTTGCTCATGATTGGGGAAACAGCCATCCCTCCATTATCACTGCCACCGTACCACTGTCTGGGTCATGGGGGCTGCTGGCTTCAATGGGGGCTGTGGGGCTGGGCCAAGGGGTCATGGGGGGTAGAGGGGGCAGCGCTGGCCTCCCACAGGCCCACACCAGGGTCCTGGGGCTCTGACAACTGGGTTTGGGGGTCCCCATCAGGGGATGGGACCATGCTTGAGGAAGGTGGGCCTGAGCAGGGTGAGCAGCAGGAGTCATCACCATGTGCTGCTTCCCTGCTGCAGATTCATCGTTTGACCTTGGACCTGCTGCAGCTGTCCCTGGTGAGCTCTTCTCTGCTCCCCAGGGAATGGGGTTTTGAGGGGTGTGGCACAAGCCTTGTAAGCTTGGGAAGGCCAACCAAACCTGCCTGGAAAATCTCTGCAGAGGATACTAGAGGTATGCCCACCCAACAGTCCGTGCTAGTGTGCTTCAGCCAAGCTGCAGAAACCCCACAAGGGAGAGCAGGGACTGCAAACTTAGCAGGTGAGAGAACCAGAGCACACAGCCCTCTCTCCACTAGAAAGGAGGCTGAGAACACCGACCAGTTTCCTGTAGACATAAACGGGATTCATCCAGTGACCCAAGGAGGCAAAGCTTGGTCCCAGGTCCTAAAATGTGGTCTCATGGCCAATTAAATGCTGTTCAAAGGGCAGCAGAGCTTCAGGGAGCTCTTTGATCTCAGGGATGCCAGCCAGATGTGTAATATCTGCTCAGGTGTTTGCCAGGTATCAGTTTACAGTCCATGCACATCAGACAGACAGGTTTCTTCCTGGGTTTGCTAACAGAAGCAGCAGTTCTCAGAAATCACAGAGAACAGAAATAATCCCTACCTTTTTAAACATCAAAAACTGTAAAGCTTCACAGCTGCACAGTTCTGAAATTGAATTGAATGACTTGACTTGCCAAAACCAGAGATCAGAGTTCTAGGTCTTTCATGCCCCAGCTGAAAGCATCAATAGCACTCAAAGGAGGGCACAGAGCTGCCTTTCAAACACTGATTGTGACTTTAGAAGCGTTATTTGGTCTCACCCTTCAAACACAGTAACCTCAGTTCAAAATGGATGTGGGAATATAAAAACTGATTTTCAACATGAGCATTTTATTATTTGAAGAACTGCTTTTCTTTTTTTCTGAAGTTACATCTAAAATTAGCCAAGGAATCTAAATTTTGATTAGGCTTTGAATTTAAAGTAAAAAGCATTTAAATCCATCTCTAAGTAGGAGGGCAGCAATGTGTTTTCTCTGCAAACAGTGCAACAATTTGAAAGAAATACTGGTGCAAGCAGGGACTTGATCCCACAAGGATCCAGGAAAAAGACTTTTGGGATGAAGCATTCAATTCCCAGAAATTACTTTTCCCACTGATCCATAAGAATCCCAAGTCTGTTGACTTCTCCTCATGCTGTAGGACCTCATTGCTCAACCAGAATACCTTTCTGCTTTAGCTACAAATCCCTTGCCTTCATATATTGTCCCAGCACCTGAAATATGTGAACAGCTCAATGTAAATCATATCTTTATCCTCCTAATGCCCCTTTGAGTTCTGGCACTGCTGCTGCCTACCTTCTACAGCAGGGAAAACCAAGGCAGAGAGAATCTAAATACCTGGTCAACGGCAGTTCTTTTTACCCATTGGTCACTGCATTATTCACTCAGATTACTGTAGAGAAATAAAATGTTATTAACAACTGAACACCCGATTCCAGCATTAAAACCAGAACTATTTTTCTTGCAAACACACAGAAGGGGATCAGCTATTGTTTTACTCACCACAATATCTCTTTTGATACTCTAAGGGAGGCATGAGGGGAAAATACCATCATCATCATCTGGGAAAAACACCTGTGGGGACTCTGACAGCAAATGCTAGATTTATAAATATACACGTACATATATATATATAAACCATACCTATGTTTTTAGAGTTTTATATTTACAAACCTTCTATTCGTATCTAAACATATATTTAGGTATGTATTTGGCAGAAAGATGTAAAAATGTAACTTCTATAACTGCTGTAAAATTAACTATCTTCAAAGCAAAACATCCCAAAACCCCTGAAAACCTATTCTCTCTGGCAAATACTTTCTCTTTTTCCCTCTTTATCACATCACTCAGCTGCAAAACCCAGAACCACTTTGTGTCATGGCAGAGAAAAAAAAATAAGTGGGTAAAAGATTTAAAGTCAAAGACAATGAGAAGTTTTAAAGCCACCTCTGCTAATGCTACCAGCCCTTTCTTGGTGAACACTGCTGAGTGTATCCCATCTAAAGCTCACCTAAAAAGCAGTGCTGATAATGCAAAACTCAGGGCCTGCTTAAAATGCTGAGTGGGGCATCTACAGAAGGGCATGAGCTGGTTATGCTGACACTGAAGGAGAAACATCCCAAACCCCTGAGCTGTGAGCTTCTTGAACCAAAGCCTTGTATCAATTTTGCTGATGCCTGGTCCTTGTGTTCATAATGCCCCAGGTGTGAGGCTGCATCCGAGCTTCCCTGCACCTTTGCAGTGTTTGAAGAACGTGATCCAAATTTTGCATCTTGGGACCCCAGAGACAGTGAATGGTTTAAAAATAAACAAAAAGAAAAGCCCTAAACCTGCTGCATATTTTACATTCTCAAGCTTCGTTGAATCCATACAAATGTTAGGAACCAGTCAGACAACAGATGCATCAGGAAATTAGCTCATCTCTTCCAAGAACTCACATTAAAATGAAGAAAGAGATGAAGATCAGGAGACCTGATGCCCTTCAGGAACTACTGCTGGAAGCTTTGCCTCTAGGTGATAAAGGGGGAGATGGTTAATCCAAGGCAGACCGAGGAAGATAACATTTCTGTACTTGTACAATTCTGTACAACATTAGTCCAGACAGGAGTCTATTAACAGTGTCTGATGGAAGCAATTGTATTATTTATTAAACTGACAAGATCAATTGGCTACTTTGTACCCATATAAAGAGAACTATTGTACTTTCATGTCCTTTTAAACACAGAGAATAAAGCACTCCCCAGGGTGCTTTCATGGGCTGCCTTCGATTAAGAGTTCTGAGAACATCTGATATTGTCAGAGATGGCTCGCCAGATCCCCAACTGGATTCACACTCCTCACAAAGAAGGAAGATGGTAGCAATTATAATTATCAGTGCACTGAGAAGGAAGGGCCTTACCTGACTTAGAGGAGTGCTTTTAGTCAGTCTTCCCAAAGATTAGGCTCTCAAAGCTGAGGGAGACTGACCTGCTTTGATAGCACCAGCAGCAATGTCAGGACTAGTGCCATGGCACAGATAACTGCACATGGGATGTTCATTCTCTTCTTCACCAGAAAAATGGGAGGAGTGAAGGAAGATGATGGTTTCTAGGGCATGACTAATTTTTAATAGGACCTAATTATGGCAAGCAAAAGTGTTGTGTAAATTACCAGCAGGTTATGAGTTGTGCAATATATTTATCTATTAACCCCATGCAGCACTACAGGCTTGGGAAAGAGTGGCTGGAAAGCTGCCTGGTGGCAAAGGACCTGGGAACGCTGGTCGAGGGTGGCTGAACATGAGCCAGGAGTGCCCAGGTGGCCAAGAAGGCCCATGGCACCCTGGCTGTATCAGTAATAGTTTGGCCAGCAGGACCAGGGCCTGACTGTCCCCCCGTACTGGGCACTGATGATGCCACAGCTCAGATCCTGGGTTCAGTTTTGGGCCCCTCACTACACAAAAGACACTGAGGTGCTGGAGTGTGTCCAGAGAAGGGCAACAGAGCTGGGGAAGGGGCTGGAGCACAAATCTGATGAAAGCAGCTGAGGGAATTGGGGTTGTTTAGCTTGGAGAAAAGGAGATTCAAGTGGGACGTTATGGCTCTTTACAGCTCCCTGAGAGAAGGCTGTAGACAGGTGGGGATCAAGTTCTTTCTCTGGGGAAGAGCCCAAGTCCATTGTTATTTAGGACATGGCACTAACCATGTGTGTTAACACACACCTTTACCTGCAGAGTATTTTGAGGAGTACATCCAGAGGATGCAACTCTATAAACTACAAAATAAGCACTTTCAGTCCATTCAGAGTGGATAAATGTGCTCAATAAATTAATAGCAAAGCTGTCTCAGAGCAGCTGTTTCTGGGCAGTTGTGGAATTTTCCAAACATCTGAATGCACCTTTTACTATGTGCTCCTAAACAGGGATGTGCAGTGACTGCACCAAAGCTGGAACCAGCTCAGGGAAAGAAAAAATTCTTTGTGGGTATCAATGCAGTGTTGTTCTGAGTTTAATTGAATCACAGTTATGTGCTTATCAACCTAGAACCAAAGGCTCCTGCAAGCTGCCAAGTACTGCTGTGACTCCTGTATGTGATGAAGCTCAGTCTGAGTTTCTCACAGCTTGTCCAGAGACTGGAATTGAGAATTGTGTCTGTGCTCACAATTACAGCAGAATAAACTCATAGCAGCTCTGCTAGAGGACTTCTGTGGGTTTGATCTAAGTTTACCTAAATGTAAATGAGCAAGTTTTGCCTTATATTCAAGCCCAGCTTTTATATTGGATTTTGTCTCATCCTTGCTGTGAACATAGAAAATACATCTATTTTAAGCTGCAATCTGTACAGTCAGTGTTCTCAGTTAATTACTGCCCCAAACAGTTTTAGAAACAGTGGCAAATAAAGCTACATGATATTTCCCTTAGTTCAATTCCCTACTCTTCTATTTCTCCCGGTTCCTTATCTCTGCCACCTGGATTTGCCAACCTTTTCAGCAGTGCCAAGAGACCTCATGGCCAAACAGCTTCAGTTTTGAGAGTATTAAAAAGATATTAAAAAGATATTAAAAATTCTCATTTTCTACTATTTCACTTAAGCAGTTTTAATCTGCAATCTGTTGCTTCTATATCTCCTCTGAGCCTTACAAACCTTAAGATCGGTGTTCAGCCTCCGTCCTGTTACCGTCACCAACAGGAACCAGCAAAGCCCGTGCCCCACCTCCCGGCTGCTGGACAGCACTGCGGGGATCCAGCTGCCAGAGCCTCTGGAAAAATCGGGACCTCAGCTACGGAGTCTCCGCTGCTGGGACTTTACAAAATACTGACCTTTCTTGGGTGGGGGAGTAAAAAGTGGGTAAAGAGAATATATTTTATGCATATAAATATTTTTTAAATCTATAATATATTTATTTATAGAAAATTTTAGCATACAAATAGATATTAAATATCATGTATATAAAATATATATCTGTATATAAAAAAAAATATATATACATACACACACACACATATATATATATCTATATCTCCACACAACAGCATCCTCTGCAAAGATCTCTATTGCAGGAAAATGTTTGTTGTTCCAAAATTTAACAAATCTGCAGCACTATTTATTTATTTCTACATTTTATTTATAAGCAGGTTTTCAAGGCACCTCAGTGTGACGCTGTCATCAGACAGTGTCACAAGTGGAGAGGAAGCTCAAATTCTCCTGATGTGGGGTACCTGATCCTCTCAGCATGAGGCGACATTGGGAAAGAGCTCTGTAGAGGAAGTGACAGATAGTGGAAGGAGATGGCAAGGAATTACCCATAGAAATTAAAGAAAGGAAGGGCATGGTTAATATTTGTGGCAGGGAAAGATGACAAGGAACACAAGTGATGTAATACACAAGCAAATATTCAGACTTGCCCATCACACAACACCAGTCAGTGCCCATCTTCCCAGGTCTACAACTTTCCTAGATTTTAGGACCTTCAGTATAGGCAGGCTCTATAGTAAATTAATTACAAATGTTTTCTTGTTCACATTTAAAACACCTACCAAGAGATGATTCATTAATTTTCTTACAAATTGCAATGAGAAAATGAATTCTTAACTCTATTAATTTGTGCGTAAATTTGACAAAGACAGCTGACCTTGCCTGCAGGAATAGCTAAATGTGCTCACAGACAATCTTGATGCCTCTAACCATCCTGTGATCCCAGCCTGCACTCACAGAAAAAGAAACATATTTCAAGGAAACAATTGTGTGAGCACACAGCATAATTTATCCTGCTATGGGTCATTAGAGTCCCAGCACAGTGACTAACGTGTCATTCCCTTTGAGTTACACTGAGTGAGTAACAGCTGTGGAAAGTTTCTATTCTAGGATAGAATAGTCCATCTGGATCACAGGAACCTTCTTCTTATCACAAGTATTTCTCAGGAGTTTCCTCTTTTCTGTACTCTCTCAGTATGGACAATTTCAGGAAATCTGTAGAACTTGCTTTTAACATTAAAAAAACCAAACCCACAACACACAAAAACCACCCAAAACATGCACAAACACTATTTTTTTTTTTCAAGAACTGTAAAATTAAAGCTTTCAAAGTCCTTTCCAGTGCGACTTCATTCCAAGAGACGCATCCAAGGAAAGGAGCAGTTTAAGGTGATTTTCTCTGTTTCATCGTAATTCATGAGTTTTCTTCAGCAGTAGCACTCTTTCCTTGTCCAGTTGTAGTCAGAGGGCATCAGGGGCTTTCTCAGATGCTGCACAAGAGCAAGCAGAGAACACTGCTGGGGAAAACACCTACAGTTACAGCAGCGAGTGTCTGGTGTCTGCCTCTCACTTGTTTTGGCACTTGTGTCTTTATGGGACCAGTGCTTCCTGGTTTAGTAAACATCCCCGAAATAATCTTCTAACCCTAATTAAAAGATTAAATTTAAGCATTTATTGTATAATGAGGTGACATTGTGAGCACAGCAACATCCGGCTTAATGGCCAGGAATATAGCTTTAGAGTACACATTTATAGAATCATACCTAAATTACTCGTTATAAAAGAGACCAAGCAGAATCTAAGAGGTCTTTGCATCTTGGGCATTCTCAAAAATCCAGATCTATGCTGGCTTTTTATGTCTGCTCGTTGCAAAGTCTTCAATCAAGTACTTTGGTATCAGCAGAAAAATGCTTTCCCTTCTTCAGAAATCTCACAAACACTGACTGTGCCATAAACTACCTCGAGGAAGTTTACACGGGAAAGATGAGAAGTGGACAAGCAGAGGACCTAACCCTGGCTAAAGCCAAATCAGCTGAAGGAAAGTGAATTCAACCTCCCAAAACGAAACCACTGCAGTTACAGCACATTTTGCTTCTGAATGCATGGACCAAAGAAAACATATTTACTTTAATAATATGGACAGGGATATCACCTTTAAATCCTGATTTCTAGGTTTTTATTAACTCTGTGTGTTTTCCAAATAGAATTTTCTGTCTGCCAAAAGGGCTTAAAAAAAAAAAAAGAAATCTGTTCTCGCTCTTTCTTCACTTCTAACTTCTTGTTCTTTGCTTGATGTATTCTGAAGGTGTCTCTAACAGGGGATTAATTTTCAGTGTCAGTAACCTAAAAAAAGCATATAAGACAAGCCACTAGCAGAAAGAAAAGCCTGCTTTATACTTGTTTCCTAAACCAACAGCCTGCGACATGCCAGGGCCAGAAAGCATTGATTATAAACAAAAAGGTCCCATCTCAGATTCCTGTAGTGAACCTGGCTTTCTGCATCCTCTGATAGCGTGACACTTCCTACCAACAGCTCCTTTGTATAGGGAGAGCAGCACAAGCAAACTAAACAAAACCACAGAAAAGCCTTGGAGGCAGCGACAGCATAATCCCACTTATTCATAGCTCAGCTGAAGTGCTGCCTATAAAACCCTCTGCAGTGATTTATTCTGCTCTCATTTCAATATTGCCAAGAACCCTGCCTTCCTGCCACAAATCTGCCTCCCTTTGCTCACAGAATAACCCAAACAAATACAGAAACGTTTACGCTAATAAATTCTGCGTTGGATTTAGGTGCATGTATTAAACTTGATGTATATTTCCAAGCCTCCCTCCTGCAAACACACAGAGACCGTTCTACCAGTAGATGTCACTCGGAGCAGGGAAATGTCTGTTGAAGCCCTGGAGAATCCCGATTATTCCCACCTGTGTGTCAAAAGGCGCCCAGCTCCCACCAGAGGTTTGGGAAGGAGCCCGAGGAGGAGGTTGCCAAAGCACACATGATTCATGAGCACTTCTGCCTTCTGCCCTAGTGGGTGCAGGGCTGGGGGAGACACGGTGACACCCCTGCACTCTGTACAGCCATCACAATGGTTTCATGCAAACCTGTTCCTCAGGCTGCACCTCCAAACAGACCGTGATGAAGGAAGAGCACAGGGAGATTCCAAACTTAGGAGTTTCCAAATCCCTGTCACCTGCAGCCCTTGGCCCCGGTGATTATTCAAATTGTCTGTCACAATCATTCCTTTGGATAAGGAGAAGGTAATCCCCGTGCTGACTTTACCCTTTGCTGCTGTGAGCTGAGTCCAGGAACACGATGGTGGTGGTTTCTGACGAAGCACTGATGAGGCTGTGCAGTGGCAATATGGAATTTCAGGATGCTTAAAAATCAACATTCCTACAAGAAAGATGGTTATAAAAAAACCCCTAAATGCCTTTGAAACCCACCCCCACCTGCACCCAGAAACACAGGAATCCAGCCCACACACCTTCACCTCTATGGTGCACGTACCAAAAACCAGTTCATGGCAGCAGAAATCTCACTGGAAAAAATATTTTCTCCATCAGTGAGTAAAATTCGAATATGAAGTTTAGGTGAGACATAGATGGTACACAAGAAAGATCATCCAGCTGTACTAAATAGTCTAATGATTATGTTGTGTTATGCCTTTTTACATCAGAACAAGGAAAAAAAATGTTTCAGACTAAAAATGCAAAAGTAAATCTCCAGGCTTTCAAGCCACCTACCTACCAGGAGAGATGCATATTTCGTCTTGAGTACTGCTTTCACCCACAGCATCCTTCTGAAAAAGTATTCTGAATCTTTTATTTTCCTAGATCTTGGTTATTTGTATCTGATACTATAAAAGTACACGTAAGGTTTTCTTCCTGTAATTCTTGGGAAAGAAACCAGAGGCTGTGACAAGTAAGTGAAACCTCAAAGACATAATTGATCAAAAGGTATTTGTTTCCATGAAAATGTCTCTTTAATATCTTCATCAAAATTAAAGCTTCAATTAACAGCTTCAAATATGGATTCTTTTTTTAAAATGGAAGACCTATGAAAAATACAGAAACAAGCAGAGAACTTTCACAAAAAATCCCACTAACTTGGTTTTGTGTATTTAGTGAGTGGAATGTAGAAGCAGCAGAGTACCAGGGAAAGAGCTGGAAGGAGAATAGGGGAGAAATAAGCAACTGCTACTGCGTCTAGTCTTTCTTTGTAATGAAATTCTTTTCAGAAACCCAACCTGCATCACATAAAGAAACCCCCTATTCAAAAGCCAGTTTGTTTGCACAGTCTAATTTGATGGAAGCATTTTGTGTGCATTCTTGTTATGAAAGGTTTACTTTTTTTTTCAATGGCAGCAATCTCTGCTTTGGTAGCAACTCTTCACTAAAGCAGGATGGGAAATCTTCCAGGTTTTGGCCAGAATAATAGCAGTTCTTGCAGAACTTGTGCCCTGGCTCTGGATTTCACAAAAGGTTCCTTTCTTCCTTCCTTTCACTCCCTACAATGCACCTCCAGAGATCTGCCACAAAGGATTGTTCTGAAGTATATTTAGCACATGGTGGCAGGCTTAGCTGCTGGGATCAGTTCTTCTTCACTCTGAACTGATTCTTATGTTTCTGAATGTAGCAGCTCATTCAGAATTCAATTCCTCGTTTTTCACAGCAGTGCAAGTTCAACTAAATTTTTTACAGGTTCAAAAATCAATCAGACAAACCCAAGACAGAAAAATCCATGAGATGTCCCAGTTAAAGCTCAAGTAGCAGCAATACTACAGTGCACTGGATGCTGTGAAGATGTACTGGAGGGCTGCCATGGGATGTTTTCCTGTTCTTTTAATTTCCTTTGTATTGGGCTCGATATTGGGCTCTGTGGATCTCTGGTCTGGCTCATTATGGCTGTTCATACGTTACACTCTCATCAAGAAACCTTCCAGGTGGGAATTGATGGCAGTGACCCCAGGAACAGCAGCTTTTTCTCCCTTTTGGTGTTTAAAGATGGGTTTTCAAAGATGGATGAATGTGGTAAGGATGTAAAAAGAGTAGTATTTTATGAACGTAGTAAAACTGGACATGATTAAGTTTAGAACCTCATTTACCTACATATGAATATGCTTGAAGAGTTCTAAATCAAGGTTCCCCGCTAGAAACCATGCCCCATTCCTGCTTTATTTTTCCTCCAAATTATGCTGGTTTTTTCTTTCTTCAGCAGCTCTTTCAATGCAGAAGTCAAAGGAGTGTGATTTATTCTGGTTTCTCCACACTAAATAGCCCAGTGCTATTGTGTATGGACAGCAAGCACTTCAGCGAAGTAAAAACAATTCTTTTTTTCTAAATAGAAGTAACCCAACAAAACATTTGAATATGTATAAAAATTAGAAGGATTTTTTTTCCAGCTTGGATTTGGATCTAAATTATGAGCCCTGCTTCTCTGCCTTTTACGCAAAATTAACTTTGCACATTTATTTATTTATTTATTTAGGCACTTTTTCCAATTCACAGGACACTGTGAAATGGCCAAAATTAAGGGATTCAAAAAGCTAGGCTTGGATCTTGTGAAAATTCAGGTTATCCCAAATTTCTTCAAGGGATACATTTGATCCAGTCCTGCTCTCTGATGGAACAGTGAAGTGTATTTTGCAGATGATGGAAACAGACAAAAAAAAAAAAAGCTGAAGAAAAGGCAAGATCCATGAGGTTAAGGGTTTTTTACACATTCCCATTTTCTAGCAGTTACCAATATCCCAGAAACACCTGTACACACCTGTGAGAAACTTAAAGCATTAACTGCACAGCAAGATCTAAAGATCATTTTTAAAAGCTTCCAAGATACCTTCAAAAGCAGTGAGGAAACAGCACTGGAGTGTTATCAAGAAGGCTCTCAGACAGCAAATTCTCCTAAATATCCTAGAGATTTATTGAACAGCTTGCACTGGAAGATAAAGGAATCAAAACCATCTATGAAACAATCTTAAAGCTGATTTAGTAATTGCCTGTGAATACAACTCAACCCAGGCTAGATGAGGCTCAGGAGACCTGAGACCCATCAGCTCCCCAAAATAGGTCATGAATGGAGCTTTAAGTGATGCAGACACTGCGTGTGGATTCCTTTCTGGGGAATAATTTTTTGCCACGTTGCCACAGGAAGAATCCATCACCTGGTAAGTTTGTTCCATTTGTGAGGCACTGAGCAACTTCAGCAGGCAACAACCAAATTAACCTTAGAAAAGCAGAGCCCATCTCAGTTGAGATGAGGCAGCATTTTACCATGGGGACTTAAACACATGCACAGCCAGCTGAGCCTGCTGACAAACACCAGTGCAGGGCATCCTGAGCCAACAAAAGCCTATCTAAGGCACCACAGGCTGGGCTCTGGCTCTCTGGAAATGCTAAACTTGAGCTGAACTCTTGCCATTTCCAGCAGAAGGTATGGACATTTTAACACTTAGAGTCCTGCACCTCCCTGACTGCTGCATTCTGGTCCCAAGCCAGAAGTATATAAATGGATTATTCTCCCTCCTTACTCAGTGGCCTTGTCCCAGCAATGCTCCAGTCTCCCCATTTGCTACCACAGATTTTTCTGAGCTCTTCTGTTTCTTTTGATCTGCTCCTTGTTGCAGTGGGGCAGCTCCTCTCTGGGTTTCTATTGCCAAGTATTTTCTCTTCATCTCTATGTTCAAAGCACAGAGCTGAAAATGCAGAAATTAATCACTTTGAGGCTTCTCTGTGTGGATGAGCACAGCCTTTGAGGACCAGCAGTCTGTGGTTCATTTCAGCACCACGGGCAGACTAATCTGCTGAGCTGTGACCAGAGAAACTGGGAGGTTGCCTTCCACAAACTGCCTGGAGCACCTGCCAGAGGCACAGAGTGTTCCCTGGTGCCGGTGGTGCGGCTCCAGCTGCAGCACAATCTCAAACATGCGACCAAGGGGCAGGAAGAAAGAATGTGTTCTATGTAAATTCAGCCAGCACGTTCTCAGGTCGCACTGCTTTAAGTGGCTGGCAAAGCTGACGGAATCTAATTGATGTGGAGCCTCGCTCCCAGCCTCCCGACAGACATTTTTAGAACTGTGCTTGCTGACTAGGGGCAAAAAAATGTCAGGAGACCGAAGTCACCTGCCATTTGCATGGGCTGAACACTTTCTGGGGAGGTCATGAAGCAAGAGGCTTGAAGATCAGAGGACAAACGGGCATCTACATGGCACAGTCTAACACAGTACCCCAAAGTACTAAATCTGCAGCAATTTTAAGGAGAAAACAGAACTTTTCTCAATTCCGTGAATGCCTTCTAATGCATTTTTATCAAATATCAGATGTATTTTTAAAAAGTAGATTTTAACACCTTTGAAGTCAGGATCCACACCTTCTTATCTACCCAGCTGCACTGCTGTGAATCTGCCAACACAGGCAGGCCAGGGAGGCGAGGGACACGCATCATCCATACAGAACAGGCAGGACCTTGTTTTGGGAGTATTCCCTAATTCCTCCAAATCTGTGACGTAGCATTACTTCTCTAAAAATCCTCAATATACTTGAGATTGGATCAAGATTAAACAAACCAACATGTCAGAACATATTTTGGAGGTAGGAGAGGAAGGGAAATGAGCATTGTTTAAGGAGTTGCCTTCCGTCCCCTTTCCAGATAAAGCTGGAACGCTGACTAGCCCAGCCCACGTAATTGTGTCTAAACCACGACATGCACACTCCCTTCACACATTTCTCAGGAAAACAAAAAACAAACAGAAACCCCAACCTTCCAAAACAGGAAGGGAAACTTGGGGTTTTACTGAGTAGTAAACACCAGACCATTACTATGATTTCAACTGAACTATTCATAAGAACCAGGTAAGTCAGTTTTAAATGCAAAAGAACCAACCAAGAAGACCTCAGCAAAGGTCAAATATTTGCTGGTACACCCTGTATGTAACACAGCTCTGACCATGGAAAATTGACTCTAATCAGTTATATTGGTTAAACTACACGTGGGTGGAATTTAGGCGGGATGTAAGCAACTACAGTGCAGAAATCAGATTAAGCCTGGGAGAAACTGCAGTGTGTGATTATCATGTAATAATTACTCAACATTTTGACAGAGCCCAAGACTGGGCTCAGCCCAGCCCTTGACAATGACAAGGCAGCATAAACATCAGGGTATGAAACTCTATCACTTCTATTAATCCATCAGCATTTCCTCTGTGGGAAGTCCATGAGCTTCTGATGAAAGCCCAGGGCTGCAAATTCGGGAGAACCCCTGGGGTTCAGAGACAAGGTCCAGACCCCTGGAGAAGGCAACGCCAAGTCAGCTGCAGTACAAATCTGTGTGGGTAACCTTTTGGAATTGGGTCACCACCAACTGTCCGTGTATGTGGAGTTCTTAGAGAAACCCATCTGGTCCTGGCATCTATCTGATCTGCTCTTCATGCTGTTACCACAGCAACTGGCACTTAAATGAAAAATCTCTGAGCAAGCTGGATCTATAGACAGCCCTACCAAATCACAAGGCAGCAAAAGTGGATGCTTGAGGCGGGTCTGGGGGGTGTTTAGCTGTGTATTTACCAAAAGGGGTTTCAGCCTTGTTTTCCATTTGTGCTTTATCATTTGACAGAATAAGTATCAGCATACCAGTTTTTCTTTATCAACAAGTCCTCTGTAGGTCAGTCACAGCAATGATATCTTTCTATTTGGCCTGCTTTGCAGTCTAAATAGATCTTAAATATTTTGGTTTCTTAATTGTTTCCATATCACACACACAAATTGAATATATTTTTTGCTATAAACACAACTGCCGAGAGAAGTAATAGTAGCCATGTACTTTTTAGAAATAAAAGATGCTTTACAAAAGTATAAAATCTAACTAGATCTTCCCAATGCCATTTAGATTTGTCATGTTGAATTTGACCCAAATTTCTTTAAAACTTTAGGGACACGGATCTAAGATTCAAGGATAATTTCACGTTTGGCAATACTGATTTTAATACTCCTTTTATTTTGAGGGAGGGAAAGTCTGTGTTTGTAGTAGAGGATATTACATGGGTTGAAATAACCAATCTTAATATTCTCCCAGCTGACTAACTCTGAAATATGCATTATTTCTGTCTCTGGCATAACAGAAACATAAGAGCTAAACTTAAGCTCTCAGTCTTCGTAGCAGGACAAATGAGGGAGGGTTTTGGCCCAGCCCACGAGCCAGATTTAGGCTCGGAAAGCAAAGCCCACACAGGTGACGTACGACACATAACATGAAGGGAAGTGGGAGCTGGTGGCTGAGGGCAGGGGAGGTGACACTGGGGCTGGCACTGGCTTACACAATCTGCACCTTTAGCCTTTCAAATCAATGCTGAGCATTGCCAGTGGAAGGTGAACAGAAGAAAGTAACACAAATCAAATTCTTATTCTTTGAATGCATCTTTGAAATTCTTTTTCTTATTACTCGAAGTCTACAAGTGAGTGGGACTATTTTACATGTTAAACGTTCTGGTTTAAAGGTATTACATCTTTCAAAGACCAAGAGGGAGGAGAATAAAGAGACAATGAAAGAAACTGAAGGACACCACTGAGAGAAGTGAGAAGCATCAAAGATCCCTGAGCCTGAAATGGAGAAGCACATTTCCATAAAGCTTCACTAGTACACACCTTGCTCCCTAATTTCTTTCAATTAAAAGAACAGAAAAAAACTTCCTTGCACAAAACTCCTCCCAAATATTATTTTGCCACTGCAACATTTTTCTACAAAATCCCAAATTACTTGCATATTAATAACTCGTGAGCCAAATTTCCGTCAACTGGCTATTTAAAATTGTCAACAAAATTCATGTTATGTAGATTTCTAGTTGGGGGAAAGTCAGAGAGACTTTTGTCTTTATGTTTCCAGCTGTAGATGTTGGACTGACAACCTTCCTCTCACCCAGCCCTTTCCTGCTCTGTCGTTGGTTACCAAATTTGAAAAGAGGAAGAAAGTGGAGTAGCCACCGTGATTTACTCAGGAGCAGAACAGCGACCCACAAAAATTTCTGGCACAAACCTTCCTGTGAACACATTTGCATGTTTATTAGTTAAACTTTGCCGTCTGCGAACACTCTTGTGAAAAAACAACAAATCATTAGTACAAGAAATGGTAGAAAACACATTTTTAAAGGCCAAAAAAATCTACAGTAAACTGAAAATCTTTATTGCTGAAATGTTTGAGAATTGGCCTGTCCTTCAGAAAGTCCAAAGAGTCCCAAGGTACAAATTCCATCAAAAGACAAGTCTGAGTCTTGTCTTTTGAATTTGGACTAAGTTTTGAAAATCCCAATTTGCAAATCTAGTGCAGATTTTCTCTGTCAAATGGAAATATTCCAAGTAGGAGAAACAACCCAGCAGGAAGATATGATGTACAGACTATGCAAATAAGCCCAGATTCTGAGATAAAGTTGAGATGTTTCATTATTCTGGATGAAACAGCCCTATAAATACAATTAAACTTTTTGCTGTCCTCGGTCAGGTAAAAGTTGACACAACTAGGGAAGAAACTAAGTAATTAAGGAAGAAAACTCCAAACCTTGATTTGACCCTTTACTTTCAGTGATTAATTTAATAATACTTATACAATAATATTGAAAATATGATTTGGAAAAGCAATATTCCATGTCATGCCATGACTGCCTGGCTTCCTCAGCAGTAAATCATTACCCACCACTTTCAGTCTGTGAGGGCAGAGGACGATTATTCATATTCAATACCCTGTTAACAAGTGTTTGTTCTCGTCCTTCTCCAGTGACTTCATGGAGCTTTAATTGACAGCCCAGATGTCACAGCTCCTGTCTCCAGCCCAAGCAATTGTTTGAAAAGCTTCTGAGCTATTTGACTGCTGGTGTTGACAGGAAGCTGGACATTTCTGCTGTGATGAGGGCTTTGTTTTAAGGTGTCTCAGTCCATCTTATCTCCTGTCTCTTCCTATCTTACAAGCCTAAAAATACTGCTAATGCTGTGCACACAAGGCTTCCCATTCCAAAATCACATTTGCATTTCGCCCAAAGACCCTCAGGAATTTCTGATATTGTCCCAGATTAGAGAGAGACCAAATCCATCACATGACAATCAATTTTAATAGAGGCAGAATCACAGCCTCAACTTCTCCCTGTGTGTTCCCACTAAGATGATAGTGCCTTCTGTTCTCCCAAGGCCAGCTATTAATACAAATTATATGCAGGAAAAAGTAAAAGAATCCCACCAGCAATGTGCTGGACATTTGTATTCCAGACAAGATCCTGTTAAAGATCCTGTTAACAATCCTGGTGGATGCCACAGTCTTACTTCACATATTGATCTGGTGGAGCAAGTACAAGGCACGTAGACTTCTGGTTTGTATTAATTTGTACTATAACTCTTGGCACAGCGTCAGCTGGCAATGGTCTCCCCCATGTTTTAAATCAATTACCTGAAGTAGTAATTGTTTGTTATCAGTAAGGGGGATTTAATAAACAAATATACTTGATAAATCAATGAGCAGAGAAATCCAGGCATCCACATATAAATTAGTTTACATTAACTTACTAAAATGAGGCTGCTGGAATGATAATGTTTCAATACACCAAAATAACATTACCAGTTCTTATAAGTTGGCATGTTAAATACATCTCTGTCCATTCTTTGACCTTTAGAGCTTTGCTCCTAGTGATACTATTCAGTATCCTAAGGAGGGGCTAGGCTGAAAAGCCCAGATTATTGTCTTTTTTTCGTATTGTCTTAATAGAGTCAGTGAAATAAAATGATGAATGACATTGTTATATCAACTGAACAGATTATATAATGTACCTCTGTTCCCACAAAATTGAAATTTAGTGTTTTAACAATGGACTTTACTCTTCCACTCACCTGTAAATGAGCACTACTGGAGCAGCACTGAGCCCAGTTCTGCCCTTCTCACCAGCTAAATCTGTTTCCTCTTCTGTGAAATCACTGCTGCTTTACATCATTATGAATTAGGTCAGAAACAAACCCAGTGACTGCTCATTCCAGCTAGTGAAACATATGAAGAATGGCTGCAATGACAGATCTGTAATAATGCTTCTCATCTGCAGTCAATTAAATTTAGACCACGCAGAACTATAAGAAGTACACAGTGGAAAATTTTGGCAGGGTGACTGGCAAGCTGTAGCACATCTAACAAACCTGAAGGCTTTTAAATTCATCTTCCCTCTGAACTTTAATCAAAGGCTATAAAAAAAAATCCAGCTGAATACAATAAAAATTTAAACAGCGAAGATCATTAAAGCAGACACTTCTTGTTACCTCATGGTGACTTGCAGAAAAATCTTGTCAACGTCAGATGCTCATCCCTGGTGTTATAATCATAATTCACCTTGCTGGAACAAACAGCACGGGAATGCCTGCATCTGCTCAGCTTGTGTACCTAAGGCAGATATGAGAGGAGGCCAAACATGTTTTCGTAAGTTACAAAAGAGAACAATTACTTCTACCGGAGGGGTGGGAGCTTTTGGAATGTGCTTTTGGACATAGGAGTGTCTTTTGAGAACTACTGAATTTATCTTCAAATGAAAACTATAAATTAAGTGTAATTACTTCTGACAGCTTGCATGAGAAAAATAAAGCATTTATCCTGTCATTGAGGTTCCATGTCTCAGTGCACTCTCAGGACTGTGGAATCATCCCTGTGGCAAATCCACACTGCCCTTAGCACAGACCTCCTTTGTTTTTTCTCCACCACAATTGTGGGGTTTTTTTAGAGCATGTGATCTTCCATCAGAAATTTGTGGCTAAATTATTTGTCTGTCCTTTGGCTGTTTTGATTTTTGACAACTTCTCCAGCAAACCTCATCCCACAGCTGCAATTTCCCCCCTCACTCTCTACCCAGCAGCAGTCATACCCCCGTCATTCTCCCCTTCTCACAAACTCCAGACCTTTATGTCTCTGCCCTGCCTCTGTCTATGTATCTTTTATTTCATTTATCCTCACACTCTGCCCCAGAATTTCTCAGAGTTCATCTGTTCCCCTCCTTGTGCTTGCCAGTCCAACCTTAGCTCTGGTTTTGCCTTTATTAAGCGCATCCCCCACCCCCTTGCCTTTTATTCAAGCAGCCCTACAAGACAGATCCTTTCTGTAAAGGCCACGAATGATTCCTCTGCAAGATCTGCCTCACTAATTATATACTTAACATACATTTATCTGTTCCTACAGCAGGTTCCAGAGAGCAGGGGCTTTTCTTCTGTGCCTTGTCATTTAAAACACTGCCACTATCAACCACTTCACAATGACATCAGCAGCACCACTTCGCTGCAATTAGGAGGGAAACTTGCCAGCAGAGGATGGGGTTTAAACTCTTCTTGACAAAGAAAACAACACTGAAACAATTGGCTGATTCCCTTTTTACGGAGCCAAAGGGGTATCTGGAAACCCCAGGTCAAACGTGGATTGTCTGTAGACGCATAATGGATGCTTGGCAAACAACCAGGGACAAGGAAATGTGCTTGTGTAGGCTGTGAAATTGTGCTCCCCGTGAAACAAAGTGCACGGCCTGAATTTAGAGGCAGGTTGTTTGTAGAGAGGTGGTGCCTTTTTTTTTTTTTTCTTGAAAATGTTCTCGAATATTAAATCTGAAATGTAGCGACATATATTACCATATTTTGCTCCAGAAAATAAAAACACTAAAGATTATACTAAAAGCTGACAACGCAAAATCTTTACTAACCCACATTCCTGCAGTGTTGTTACTGTGAGATCACTCTGTCAGCACAAAATCTAAGGTAATGTGTTTATAATCCAGCAAATACATTTTTCAGGAGCAGGATTTCACAACACAGACATTCTCTAAGGCAGAGTGGACTCACTCTTACCCAGCCATGAGCATGAACCAGCTCAGCCCAGCAAAAACTCAGCAGGAAAGAACCAAGGAGGAGAGAGGGTTGTTCAGAGTTGGAGTTGTTCAAATTAAAGGAATTCCTTTGGTGTCCCTGGTCAGTGGAATAACTCTGAAATAAATAGAAAGTAGAGCCCAAAATCTGAGTCTAGAAGAGGCCAGAAACACTTTTTTCCAGAGCAATATTTCTGTCTTGGAAGGGAGACCAGCTACCCTGCAGATCAAAACAGGGTAAGAATTAGAGAAAATCGGATACATTTAAGATTTTTAGATTGGACTTAATGGATGACAGAAACAGCAAAAAAACTTTTGCTGATGTAATTTATGCTGATATTTTGCATTGTTTCTGACAGAATTTCAGAGGTTTTAATCAGCATTTGCCCCTCAGGATTTCTACAAACAGGTTCCATGCAGTATTTCTGGTGGAGTAGGATTGCACAAGGGCCTCTGGAAATTTCCAGCAGGCATCAGCAAATGCATCCTAAGTTTGCATTTGAGAAACTAAATAGAAAAATGCTGTTTTTCAGATCACCAGCAGATTCAGTTGATAAGAAAGTAATTTACTCTGTGTGCTGCTTTAGGTTTAGAGAGTTCAATACAGCCTATTAAGGAACTCTGGTTACCATCTCTCCTTTGTGTAAACCTCCTTCCATTTATTGCACTGAGTTCCCAAGTATTTCCTATAAGGAGGAGAACAGGTGGATAAGAGACTCCAGTGGGGCTAACGACACAGAAGAAAACTCAATACTGTTATCTGAGCTCTTTGTCAGTGTTTTGAGAGGAGATATCTTATTAAGAGATCAAAACCTACATCTTTAGGACAGGGTAATCTGACCCGAATTAAGACAGCCAAATTCAAACTTTTAAATCAAGAAGTTTACCTATATTAAAGTTCAGAGTGGGTTCTGCATAGGGTTTGTATAAGTTTTTCTGCAGTAGACAAGCTGATTAAATAGTTTATGCAGTGCATGGAAATGGCAATTGTAATTGTTCCAGGAAAGTATCAAATCAATCAATTTTTTTACAGGTATCTTTCAGATGAACAAACTTAGAATCTATTCAGTTTCCCTTACCTTCAGGAACACCATTGGTAGAGGTGAACTTTCACCTGATGTGTTCATTAGCTCCTCAGCACAAGCTGAAGCCATCTTGCTTTACATGAAGATTTACATTAATTAAAAAAAAAAATCCCCTTTTAATCTTTTAAAGTGTCATTCTGGTGTTTTAAAGAAAGTTTCACCATCTCATTGATCACTTTCAGATCAATTTTATGAGCAAGCACAGGAGGACAGTTGCCATTATCTCCGCATGGATTGAAACTCATCAAAACTGCAGAACATTTTGTAAAATAAGTATCAATGATAATACTGGGGATTGAAATCATAAATTGACCAGCATTGAACCTAATTCAGCAAAAAAAGATGAAATACCTGAACAATCCTTAAAGCTGGAAGCCACGCTCCGAGGAGACTCCTGGCAGTTTAATTCACATAAATTGCGTCTAGCTGGATGGGAAAGATGCAGTAGTGTACAAAGAATTACCACTGCCAGTATTGGTGAGGAAATAATGAAAATGTGATTGGCATAAATCATTCAGAAATCTTATTACACAATCCTGATCCATATATTAGATTGCCTGGCATTCCAGAGCTGAGAAGTACTAAGGTCAGACTTACTCTGGAGTACTGTATTTCTTTACACATTTTATTGTAAATAGAAAGTGGAATTCTGATCCCATGGGAAATTCCAACATTTTGACATTTATTTTCAGTGCAAATAACAAACATACAGGGTTTGAATCACTGAAAGTCTTATATGCAATAGTATAGGAATATCAAAATAATGTAAATATCATAGAAGTTGAAATTAAATGAATAAAATGCCAATACAAAATATTTCAACATTGCCTGAAAGAAATAAGGTAAAATTATTCATTTTGATATTTTCCCATCAAATTTAATCTAAATCAATGTATTCACTTAACATGATTCATTTCTGATGAAATTGCATTGTCTGAGTAGAAAATTGTTTGGATTTTTTTCAGCTCAGTCTCATTATTAAAGATTGATCAGATTGTAAAAGTGTTGGGGAAAAAAACATTAGGAATTCAGCTTTTGCAAACTTATTATACTGAGGTAATTTTGATTAAAATTTCACAATCCCCAAGAAGCAAAAACAAATAGTCACAGTAATTGTCAATCATATTCAACGAACTTACAGGTGGCTCTAAAGTGACTTCACAAGAGATAAGTAACTGAATTGCTAACATGAATATGACCATTTGAACACAAGTTCTGTCTTTTCCTCTGCAGGTCCTGTGTTTTCCACCCTCAGCAGCAGCCCCTGCTTTGGTCACTTCTTTTCTAGTGTAATCCTGCCTGTGAGGATTTGGAGCTGCTCTGTTGCACCAACATGACAGTGTTCAATTTACTGTCCTGGCAAGGAGATAAATTTGTGTGTCTGACTTCCTTTTTACCAGATCAGATTTAGCTCCTGCACCTTGTTTCTCTGGCTTCATGTACCACCTTGCTCCCCCTTCTCTTCTAATTGTGATTCCTTCATTTACACCTCTCTGTAATCATCCCTCACCTCCTTCTTCAGCTTTTCTGCTTTCTTACAAAATACTCTACAGAATTTGGGTTGTCACAGCCTAGAAAAGTTCTTCCCTCTCACCAGGAATAATCTTCTAACTCATTGACCTGTCTCTCATCCTGCATTAAGCTTAAACACTTCAATACTCTTTGGGGAAAGAAACTCCACTTTTATATAAATGGTAAGACCTCGGCAGTATTCAGAAAACAAAGAATAAATGAGCAGAAACTTTTATTCCGCAGAGAAGGCAGTTTAATTCTGTGCTGAGCTAATTTAGGGAATTCATGAAGATAAGGGATGCCTTCTGTTCAGATGTTGCTATGTTTTATCTACAGCCTGTGCAGTTTCTGTACTGACAAAGAACATCCACTCCCCAGGTGCAAATGGAGATCAGACCTCAAGTGTTTCAGGGTCCTTAGCTGATTGTTACAATGGTTCTATCACTAATCCTGCAAAACAAGAGTAAAATTAGTCTGAAACAACAGATTATCCTGGAATTGCTAATAAAGCAATAAGGAGGACAAATAAAAGAACTTAGTGTTAACATTCTGGCTATTACCCAAATTTTGATGCGGTTGTGCATGGAAGAATCTGGCTTGGAAGCACAGTTGGACCTATTCATACATACTGAACCTTTCCTCATCTCATGCACCACTAAACTTCTTGCAGATGCTTAAGTGACTTCAGCAAAGTGCTGCAGAGAGCAAAACCATCAGTGAGAAATGGCTTTGGTTTCCAGTCAGAAGCAGCACATTTGGCCCACAGATGCAGTGGCTCTGTGAATGATCCAGCACAGTTTCCAAGCTGGAATTGGTAAGTTTATCCTCCTGCAGGCTCGTATGAAAGTATTTCTTACTACACAGTCAGCATTTCTCTGGTCAAGTGCATCTGTTTCAAAACTTCTCTCTCAAGGAAGTTTTTCCTCTCCTTGAGTCCATGTAATTACTCCAGGGTGGCCCAGCCTTGTTCCACCCTAAATTCCTGATGGTATTTCTATACCATAATTGTGAACATTTATCACCAGCAGTTCTCTAGGCAGTCTTGTGACTTGGACAGCTGAATGTAACTGGTGTTTAGCATTTGCTTTGTACAATTCCCAAGTGCTAAACAACCTTTCATTACCTGCATCTGGCAGCTGCCCAGAACACTTCGGCTTTTCAAGCCCATGTGAGTATGGGAACATTATTAAAATAGTATTCTCAGATTCCTGGATTTTCATTTACTTCTGCTGCAACAAAAGTATTTCTCTATTTTTTCAGACAGCAAAAAGCCCCAGAAAGCTGGTGGTGCAATTTTCCCCCCTTTATACATGGCTGCTGATCATCTGGTGAACTGGACATGGGCAGCAAAACCTTCCAGAGACTCCTTTAGGTCAGTTCTAGAGGATGAGGTTGCCTAACAACTTAAAGCTTTCTGTTTTGCATGTAATGTAAATGTATTTTTGTGGTTGTTTTTGAGTGAAATAGCTGAGTGTCATCTCAGGAAAAGAGATTCTCGTGCTTTACTCTTTAGGGAAGGCCACAGTCTGTGCATTTCCAGAGATACAAGATAAGTCACAAATGGAGGGATTCAGTGATCTATTATTATCTTAGGTATTTTTCCCACATAAATCACCACCCAGTCTATTGGGTGCTGTAACAGGAATGGGCTCAGCAGACAAACTGCAAGCCCTGGCACACTCAGTGCTTAAAAACCAAAACACAACAACACACAGGAAAACACAGAAGAACAACAAAGGGCTGAGGAAATACCTGACATTCTTCTTGGCTTGATGTGTTTTTCTGGCTTCACACTGCTGTCTTCTCATGCTGTGTGTGTTGTCATGTATTTTTGCCATTAATAGCAATATATAACAGCAATGCCAGGATCAGCACACCAGAGAGAGGACAGAAAATCTAAAAGACCATTGTCTCACATAAAAAAAGCAAGTCTAATAAATTGGCCATGACTTATTTATCCTTAATTACAGATGGCTTTTAATCACCAAAACATAAGTATTTTTCTCCTAGTAAAAGCAGCACACACAATTCAACTCATTCATTTATGTACTTACAGGATTTAAAATTTTAAAGTAGGGATTTTCACTCTTTTTAACTCTAATGACTCCAATGATACTTCCATGTCCATTTAACAAGGAATGCTGATGAAGCCAGTGCCTGGGAACAGTGAAAGGCCAGAATCCCCAACTGTTTGGGATGAGAAAAACACAGATTCAAGCACCCAGGCTGAATGAGAAAAGCAAAAATGTGAATTTGCACTCTATATCTCCCAGATTAAATCTTGGCCACTGAGACAGTTTCTTGCTCAGGATGAAATAACAAAAAATTCATCCTGGTCTTTTGGATCTTTTCTAACATTAATTTCAACATAGCTGGTGTGCTCCTAGGAAACACTGAAATTTTGACAAGTCCACATCTCTTACTGACTGCTAATCTAGTGCAAAATGTTCATCTTGCTCTGGTGAAAATCTCCTTAGATCTACGTCAGTGTTTTAATTTTATGATCTGCCACGACTATGGGGCAGTCACTTCATATCCTGCATACCCACAGTGTTGCACAATGCTGTGATTTTCCCTCTGCATAAACTTTTCCAGGAAATGCAGTGTCTGTAAGTGTGACTGTAACTCATATCTTCACCTTCACATCTCAGATTGGAACTGCAATAAAGCTCAGGAGTGCTCAGGACAAGAAAGCTGCCTGGAGAGATCATCTCTGTTCTCTCCGTGTTCTTGGACTGAGCATCCGTAAAAAGCTTTTCCGCATGCAGCAATCCCGCAGGTTGCACAGCACAACGTGGCTCCCAGTGCTTCTAACATCCCAACAGGGACACACCCATTCATCCAGAGCCACGGATAAATCAGCAGAAACATAACCTTCCCCACATTCGGCTTGTCATGAAGTTGTAGTAAACTTCTGTGAACTTCAGCTGTGCACGTACCCAGGCCTGTGAGAGTCTGATCTCCCCTGAATCATAACAAACTGCTGCCTTTCAATAGCTACACTGTGCTGCAAAACTGCTGCATTATTCATTCAAAGCCATGGTGCAACTTCCTTTTATTGATTCGGGATTTAAAGCCAGCTCCAGCAAAGGGAAGGGTCAGATAACAAATACTTAGGGCTCCACAGAGCCCCCACAAAGCTGTGTTAGATAACACAAGGAGTCATTCCCTGTACTTGCCCCTTAATCTCTGCCTGGGGCCACCACTACTCTCCCAGCAGCTCTTACTGGGAGCTAAATAGGGATTATTGCACCTCTGGCTGCATGAGTGTTGTGTATGTGTGTATAAGAAGGAATGAGGATTGTTTTTTTCCTATTGCTACATAGGTAGATCTCTCACCATTTTCTGGGAGAAAACATTTAAATCAGTGGTGTGTCTGAAGATTAAATCCACAGGCAGAGGCTTGTGCAGCCCATTTTGAAATAAACCACTGCTAAAGAGCAATGACAAGCAATCATATAGATCTGCACTTGCAATCCACTTCTACATGCT
Organism: Corvus hawaiiensis; assembly: GCF_020740725.1. Lineage (NCBI taxonomy): Eukaryota > Metazoa > Chordata > Aves > Passeriformes > Corvidae > Corvus > Corvus hawaiiensis. The sequence goes on from NC_063223.1 coordinate 13,345,502, forward strand.
CACTTTAGTGAAAACAGATGATTTAATTCTCTTACAAACAGCATTGCAGCTCCTAGAGGATCTGGTTTGCATTTTGAAATTTCTCACATCCTGACGGTACAATCCTTAAGCAGCTTTCAGATGCAGAGCTGATCTCCACTGCCCTCTGATCCACCTGCACACACCCTCTGAGACTTCAGGTGTTGCCAAATTCTTACTGAGGGCAGAGTACAAACTGCAGTGAGAACTGCCCTTTTGTCTAGCCAGACCTTCCCTCAGTGCCCAATGCACCCTAAGCTGTCCTGGTCAGATTTAACAAGCCCTGACTGTGTGGATGAGTTTTTATTAATAAATCTAACAGATACAGTAGTTACTGAGAGGTGAACACACATCTCACTAATGGCACATCATAACAGAGCCACGTGCTAATAACATTTTGTTAATTTACCAAAGAAGTTTGAGAAATGAAACAACCTCTAAAATGCTATTCTAAACCAGCTTTCACTTACCTTATTCCTAAGGCAAAGATATCAGTTTTCACCTTGGATTTATTCTATTTGAGAAGCTGCATTATTTTTTCTTCCTTAGCTTTCCCTAGAGTCACATTAGATTTTAATGTCTTAACCACAGAAGAACAGCAGCTTAGTAAAATTCATGAAGGACACACAGGCCACCAGAACCCCATGTGACTCACCCTCTCCTGCCCGTATTTCATTGAAATCATCACAGAATCACAGAGTGGTTTTGGTTAGAAGGGAATTAAAGACCATTGAGTTCCAGCCCACCGTGGGCAGAGACATCTTCCACTAAATCAAAGCCCTGTCCAGCATGGCCTTGAACACGTCCAGGGAAGGGACATCCACAGCTTCTCTGGGAAATGTGTTCCAGAGCCTCATGACCCTCACGAGGAAGAATTTGTGCATAACATTTAGCTCATACTACTCTCTTTCAGTTTAAAGCCTTTATCCCTTAGCCACAGATCCCATATGCAGCAAGTATTTGGGATAGCCTCCCAAACAGGCTTCAATACAGTGTTTGGCCTGAGACAACACACTTGCATTTTGTTAGGTTTTGGGGTTTTGGGGTTTTTTTCAGATTTATTTTTGAATACAAATGGGAAGACTAACATTATAAATCTAGCCAAGAATGGAGTCAGGCTTCCTGATTCCTCATGTCTGTCTTAAAAGCCATTCTATTAATTCTGGTGTGAGCTATGTGAGTATTCTGCAATAAAGTAAAAAATGGAAGTAACAGAAAAGTAGAAGAGAGAGAAATCCACGCCCCACATTACTGTGAAATGCAGTGATAAAGGTTTTTTTCTGCAAGTTCCTGGTTCCAATCTCTGCTTCGAATCAATGGAAAAAGGATTGGACTCTGATTCCACCACCCACAGATCTGTACCAGAACCATGAGAACAGAACTATCAGAACCAGAGAGAGCAGATCAACCAGCCCTGGTTTGCTTTGACAACTTAGCTCCTGGGCAGGAAGTGGAGGCTTCTTTACCTCTGATGGTTAATTAAAAGAAGTTTCTGTACTTGTGGGATGACTTTTATTCCTTGGGAGTGAAAGATGCAGCCAGACATGTCAGATAATCATAACACATTAGCTTCTTTTCCACCTGCTCCACAACACTCCTGAACAGGCCTCACCAAAGGACCAGAACAACAGATCAGTGAAATAAAAACTGCTGTGTGACAAACAGCCTTGTTCTCAGTGCTCCAGCTCTTGATCTGTAAATCTGATACAGTAAAAAAAGGGAAGACCCCACACACGAGTGCAGGGACAAGCACCAGAGCAGGTCACCTCACCATCCCCAGCCTTCCCATCTGCTTAAACTGTTTGCACCTGGCTGTGCAGGGCACCCTCACCAGAAACAAACTCAGTGGAGGACTAATCCGAGTTAATCCTGGGCATTATGGATGAGTGACACCTATTAATTCTTGTGCTGAGGCTTTAACTGAAATTTTGCAACTCACTGAGCACAGCAGCAGAAGCAATGCTCTGCTGGCCAGGAGCAGAGAGGAATGCAGCCGCTTTGCTGTTGGAAAGGGACATGAAAATGTATTATGAAAGAAAGAGGCATCAGAAACAGTGGCCCATATTGTGAGTTTTGTAACAATTTGCTCTACATTTGGTATCTTAAGTGTGCTCCTTTTTGTATTTTTCCTGTTTGAGATACATAGGAGGTAATAGAATTTTTGCTCTGGGTCACTTGGTGATTCCCTAGGAACACATTAGAATAGCCTTTGGTAATCAGCTCCACTGCAAAGCCAATGAAAGTACCCAAGAGTCACTATTATATTACACAGGAAACAATTCAGCAAGATTAGAATTATTTTATTAGACAGTAAAACAGAGTCTATTTGGAGATGCTACCTATTTTAAAATTCAGTGATTATCTGAATTGGTATTCTCTTTGTTACTTAGAAGAGACAATATTGGAAGGAGCTGAAGAGAAATAAGTATTGCTTTTTCTGTTTTTTGGGGGTTTTTTTTTGGTTTTTTTTTTTAGCAAAATTCAAGCTTTCTCTTCTTCTTTCTTATGACTTCATTGTGGGAGAAATTATAAATATAGTCTGGAGAGAAAATGGAAATAAAACTAATAAGTTTGCTTGATTATTTGCAGCAGATAAGACCACTGGATGTCTGTGACTACAGCTCATGTAAATTCAGCTCACTGATTAGCAGCATCCTCACAGGTTCTTTTTGTTTTCTTAATCTAAGGTGCCTTCACATAACCCCAAACAAACTCTCTACAATACAAACACACTCTGAACATATTGTGATGCTTCTAAATCCCACAGACACCTATGCAAATAAACAATTACACTCAATCCTCTCTGCATGCTCCAGGAGACAACACACATACCCCTTCCCTGAAAATACAACCCATTTGTTATATGAGCTCTCTAAGTGCTGGATTTAAACTTGAAGCATATTCAGAACACAACTAAAACCCCATTAAAATGGAAATGAAATTTCTGACTCCTATTCTTCTATCAAAATTTTTTCTCAGTTTCCCTCATCTTCAGTGAGGTTACAATTCAGCATTTGTAGCTTCCCTTTCAGTCTAGGAGAATAAGCAGCATTAGCAAGGTGAAAGCTTATATTAATGCATAAAAGGCTGGGTATTTCTAATAGTATTAGGAAGGGAAACATCAGGTTACAACAGCACAGCTTCCTTTATAATCATGTCACACCTTTTACAGAGTAACAACTTCTACAATGTGAGGTTCATAAAAAAGGGATGCGAAAGCACTCGGTTAATTTGAGACTCTCAACACATCATTTGCCATAAACAGGTTCAGGGAACCAGGGCTTGCAGAAAAAGCAAACAGCAGCAGAGAACCAACAACTCTTGCCTGTTCAAGCACTCATTCACCCTCTTTGTCTTTATCCTCACGTGGCCCAGGTAGGATAAAGCCACTGTTATGTGTCTGATCTGGACTTTACAGGCTACCATCAAACAGCAAGGACAGTGCAATCCTTTCTCCAGTTTCACCACATGCTGCTTGTGTGGCTTCAAACTTCCCACTCCTTTCTCCTTAGCAACATTTTCCATCCTCTTTCCCACAGTACATGGGTAAATACAAACAACAACAGAAGCAGGGGCATTTCAAGGCTTACCATAGCTCAAGTAAGATCATTTTCAGGAGACTTGTGTCTACTTTAACTGGAGCAAATGCATTGAATGAACTTCAGAGTCTCTTTCTGTTTTGTTTTCTGTGGCTTCTCTAGTGTTTATTCCTGCAGAAGGAAGAAAGCCAATATTGACATTGCAACCAGAAGCCACTGAAATATGTAAGGCACCAATATAGATATATCTTGTTATCTATATTCACATATACACACCCCCTTACCATCATCTCATCTGATTTCAGCTAGAAAACTGTATTTGTAATTTTTCCTCTGCCAAGAAAGTAAGAAAGATGGGACAGGACTCAGCAAACAAGCGCAGAAGTTGGGACAAGCAGCATTTTGAGCAAAGGAAAGGGCAGAAGTAGAGCCAGAACCTTGCTGTGCAGGGTCTGTGTCCCTCAGAGGTGAATTGTTCCACTGGGGTGTTTGGACAGCAGGTTCATGGCTGGCTGGAGCAAGGACACAGAGCTATCCCATCTTTTCTGGGTGCAGAGGGAGTATTTTAATCTTAGCCATGGAAAAGAAAAAATAAATAAGAGGGGAAAATAATAATAAAGGAAAAGGCTTACCTAACTAGGTGCTAATGAGCTTCCATTCCACTATTCCTCTGCTGAGGAACAGGCCTTGTTGTTTCCAAGAGTGTTTCCACAGTTTCACTGAATGCTAAAAGTTTTCCCCCAGTGATACAATGAAATGGGTGGCAGCATATACTTTATACATTTTTAAACATAGAAAGTATTGGAAACTTTCAAATATTGTTAGAAGTGTTGCAGATGATGAAAGACCAGCTCTAGTTGGAGGCGTCCAGCTCCAGCCTTGTTGGAAGATGTGCTTCTACCTGCAAGTGCTAAGAGGTTACCTTGTTGGCTGGGACCTTTCCCAGACATTTCATTTCTTTGACAAATCTGTGACTCACCCAAAACTCCAGAGCTTTACCCAGCTGCTCCTGTGTCAGGCTCCTTTCTAGAATACAGGGTTTCAGTGTTTTGTGATTCCCACTAAATCCACAAACCTGCTGTCAGCCCCAGCCCCCTGCTCTGCTGCATTCCTCACCTGCATTTTGTGGACTGGGTTACTGACAAACTCGGAAATGGATAAAACCATTCAAATGCCCAAGCAAGCTGCAACGAGAACAGCACAGCAGCTTCTCCTTTGTCAGGCACCAGCTTCCTTTCAGCATGCAGGGCCAGAGCACAGGCACAGAGGAGAAAATCATGAAATAGCTGTCAAAGGCAGCCAACATCAATTACAATACACTGCGGGTTAAATTGCACATGACACTTTCTCAAAGCAAATCACCTTCTCCTGTAAAGAGGTTTTATGTCATTTTTAAATTCTAATGATTTGCTGAGAACTCAATATCAAGAGAAAAAAGAAAAAAAATCAATTATTTTCCACAGATGGCCACTGGACTCAGATGCAGCTGTGGCACAGATGGGGCAATCACAATGACATGGCTTTTTCCCTCCTGTTAGTAGAGATTATACTGCATTAGATGGCATTGAGAGGGTGGAGAAAACTGGAATGCTTCTAACACAGTGATGTATTGCAAAGCTGGATGAGCTAATTTTAGACCATTTAAACTCAGAAACTGGCAGCAGTTTTTGAGAGCTCAGTTAGGGCTAATTTACCTCGAATCATCCACTGAACTCATCCTGCAGATCACAAAAATGTAAAACTATCATGCACTTAGAGGATAAAGAAAATACTGTGCTGGTTCCTGCAGGTTACATAAAAATGCTTTTAGAAGCAGTAATGCCAAGAGGACATGACTTGCATTTTTATACTTATGATTGCTCTTCCACAGTAATTAAAAATGACATACCCTATTAAATCACTTAGTACATACCTTAAAGCATATGATGCAGAGATTTCTTGAAAAAACCAATTACACAGTCTAGCTCTGTACAAGGCCAATGCTTCAAAGCAATTTTCAGATTTTATGAGTTACATATGCTTCAGAAAGGGAGTTGTTTTTTTTTACTGGCAGAAAGATGCACTGCAAATAAGATACAAGCCTCTACTTCATTTTTTTGTTGCTGCTGTGAATTAAAAGTCCATTGCGTATCTGAGCTTCAGCACAAACAGTAACACATCACTGGAGAGGTTCTTTTAATGGAAGAGGATCCTTTCCATGCTGAACCTTCGTGTAAATAAAGCAGTAGTAATAATTAAATGATGGAGAGGAGTTTTGGCATTGTTGCCTACTCCCACCAAAGAACACTTCTGCCAGAATCCATGGGTGGGAGAAGCCTTGAGTCTTTGCCATGTAGCAGGATACTGCATGAATCATTCAAGACTGCATAGTCTGACTGTGCATGTCATAGGAAACATTCAGATTTCTTTCCATCATCTCTGTTTACCCAACACTGTTTTGCTCTGATGACACTTGAAGAAAATGAGCCCTATTTGTCTACATAAAGATAATTTTCTTTCACAGATTTGAAACAGGAGCAGTTTTACTGAAAACTTCAGTTTTATCTGGTCAAGGTAGAGTTCTTCCCGTTTCAGAAATGACAGAGGCTCCCAGACCAGAGCACACCGACAGCACAAGCCCCAGAATTTCAAAAGCACAGAGCTGGGAGAAATGACCAAGCTCAGTAAGATCCTTCCTGAAGGGCAGCAGACCCTGATGGCAGCACAACACCCAGCACTGAGGGGGTCAGAGTCTAACAAAAACCCACCTGCAAATTAAAAGCAGGAAAAAAGTCAGGATGATCTTTGCCTTGTGAGCTGAGGACACAGGAGAGGTCTGTCCCAACTTCAGCACCAAGCCTGACTGTAGGAGTTCAACAGGGAATCTTATGTTGGCATTTTTAACCTGTAGTGAGCAGGGAGTAAATGGTACCTCAAAAATCCTCCTTCGATGCTGGAATTCACAAGTTTTTATATAAATATTTCTCCTTAAGGGATCACCTCCTGCCACTAGAAATTCAACCAAATGTCCCATTATTCACCAGTACCTGTAAAACCTCTGCTTCGTGTCCACTGCAATAATCTCATTGCTCCATCCAAGAATTCAAAGACAGAAAAAAATGAAATATTTGAGTGAACAAGGAGATTTGTGACAGCCTAGGTATGTCTGTGACATGTGCAAACAGCCCTTTTTACTCCAGCATTCTGCTGCTTTTAATAAAAAACTATCAGATCACACAAGATCAATTCCCAGGAAGATAACAAATAATTCCATTCAATTGTTTTCCTGAGAACACTACAGATAGGATAAAGGAAAAATTAATTTTTGTAATAATAAAAAAAAAAGAAAATAGAAGCTGAAGTTGGCTCTTAGCCAGAGGGCTTTTTAAACCTCTAAAGAAGCTTTAAAAGTGCCCAAGACCCCTTTTTCCTGATAAAGTTCATTATAAAATTATATAGTCTTGACATTTTTCCAGTGTTTAGCATTGGCTTTGACAGCAACAACCAGATGTTCCTGCTTATTAGCAAATGCAGACTCTGGGCCAGCCTAAGAACAAGTTTATCGTGAACACGTCCCTCACAAGTTTAAGGGCAGAAGTTTAAGGGAGAGATTCCTGGGGGATGACAGGCAATTAAAAACACTGACACCTCTTTTATGAGCAGTTGAGAAGATAATTGAAAAATACAAACAGATCTGAGTTCGAGTTCAGTTTGGTGAGCAGGCGCTGCCTGAGCTTTGTGACTCGCTGCTGTCCCAGGAAATGAACCCTGGCTGTCCTTTTGAAACAGCACTTTTGCAAGCTGGCTACTTGAGCTCACCGAGGGAAACAACAGAAGCAAAGCAGCAACTGAGGCTGGAAAAGGGTCCATACAATATTTCATCTTTGCTCCAGCTACTGGCATCCTAATTTTAATGCAACACAAATCAATGATAAAGAGTATTAGACAATCACTTCGTTTCCTTCACAGTAGGTAAGGACTCCTCAAACCAAAGGTTACAATCTTTCACGGCGTCATAATTAATTAATACATTTAAAGTAACATCATTCTGGTAAAGGATGACTTAGGAAACCACAAGAATAAAAAGACTCCAACAGTTTAGTGTAAGAATTACCTTGACATTTTTATATTTTACTTTGAAAATCATTAAGTTTTTAAAAGAATACTACTACTTTTAAGACTAGCTGGAAAAATTATTTTAATCTTCCAGGTATTAATCATCTGCTTACAGCACAGAAGCAATGAAAAAACAGCAAGGTGAGCTCTCCTCAGTGTAGCCACCAAGTCACCTATGCCAGAGGAAGCAGTGATGTCTCCAGTAAGACATGGAAAAAAAGCCATAGACCTGGCCAAAGTCAGAGATGAATATATCCCATCTCTACTGCAAACTGTATTCCCCCTTCCTGACAGAAATCAAAAGATTTTGGGTGACAGCTATATTTAGATCCATTCTTTTGCTTTCCCCTCCTTGTTTCCATTTCCTTGAGCTATTAAAACTAAAACAAACAAAACCAAAAAAACCCCAAAAACCAAACACCCCCACCAAGCCCCCAAGTGAAAAAGTGTAGCAGATATTTATAAAGGGATCCACAAGTGGGAGTAGCTTATGTTAGCTTATGTTATGTTGTTTATGTTAGGTTTAGAGATGATAGTGTTTTTTTAATCTTGTATTTTGTTATACATAAAAAGCACTAAAAAATAAAATATTAGTGATGATGTGTGCTGAAACCAATCTTTTTTTTTTTCCTTTAGAAAGAAGAAAACAACCATGTAGGGAAAAGTGTGCCCAAACTCTACTCATGAACTCATCTTATCTTTAGAACTTTCTGAATTTTGAAACGTATTACTTGCTCAATGTCTGACAAATACATCTGGCTTTCCTACCATGCTGGAAGAAAGTAACTCAAGGCTCAACAATCTTCTGCAATATTTAGGAGCAATCTATGCTTGCTATCAGATGCCACTAGGATGGATTGCAAAGATAGTTTAATCCTTGATTACAAGTACAGACTCTTGGAATACTGGAGCAATGCACAGATGGTGTGATACTAAACACGACAGCTCTGCCCTATTCATGGTATTTCGTGAGCAGCAGAAGGACCTCAGGAAAAGTGCCAAGCCATAAAATCCCATCCCAAAAGCATTAACTACTTATTTGTGCTTGATATTATAAAAGGGATTGAAGGCAGCAATGTAAACCTGTGTCTGTGGGAAAGACACAAGGGGAAGTTTGTGGGCTGTTTTTCCTGGGAAGGACCCCAAACTGGAGCAGGGGCACGGTGTGGGGAAGAGCACTGGAGATGAAGTGTTACAGGCTGACCACAACCCTCCATTCCCCATCTCCCTGTGCCCCTGGGGAGGAGGTGGAAGAGTTGGGAGTGAAGCTGAGCCAGGGAAGAAGGTTGGTCCAGTTTTTATTCCTCACTGTCTTACTCCAGTATTGATTTGCAATAAGCTAAATTATTTTTTCCCACATTGAATCTGTTTTTCCCATGACAGTAACTGGTGAGTGGTGTCTCTGTCCTCATCTCCACCCAAAAGCTTTGGCTTTGTGTTCTCTTTCCCTGTCCGGAGGAGGTAGAATGAGAGAGCAGCTTGGTGGGCAGCTGATGCCATCCAAGGTTAACCCACCTCACCTTGCTTAAAGAATTTGCATAGGGAAGTCCAGGAATTCAGCTTCTCACAGGCCGCCAACAAGATGTGACACAAGTGCAAGCCCTCAGCCAGAAACAGCTCCGTGTCAAACAGATCCTCTTGGTGACATTGCCCTTAACACATCTCACTTCAGAACTCTCAAATGCTGTGCAAACACCAGCTAATCCTCTCACTCACGCAATATAAGCTTCTCCTCAGAGATGTTAAGTAACCAACTCGGTCACACCACAGATGCAAAACAAAGCAAAGCTTTAACCTCTGCTGTCACAGCCCACATTAGCAAACCGGAGTACAAGGCACAAACACATTTACAGAGTCTGCATTTCCTGCTGATTGAGGTCAGGATCAGCAAGATGAACTTCAGCCCCTGTAGACTGCAAGATAAATTAAATGTGAACATTTCAACAGCAGAATCTCAGGCTTCCTAATTTAGAAACTCAGCTCCTTTAATAAGAGGGAGAGACAAACCAGAGCCTGAAGGGAAGGGGCTGTTTAATGATGCTTCATCCAACGTGGGAGGCAGCTGGACTGGTTCCCAAGCTTTTTTCCTCCACCTCCCTGGCCCAGCAGAGACCTTGAATGTTAGGGAGATGCCAAGCTGGCAATCAAGGAGCACTTTTCATCACCTTTGAGAGGAATAATCCTTTTCAAGTTTGTCCCTCAGCTGGGAGGAGGAAGAGATTGGCAAAGGTCAATAAAATTAACATTCAAGAGCAATAGAAATGCAATTGGGCTGTAATTGAAAGCCTGGAAAGTGCCAGAGGAAAGGGAAGAGAATTAAGGCAGTTTTGTAAGGGGGTGTTTGCTCCAGGGAAAGTGTGGGGCCTCTTATTTTGGGGAAAGAGAGTAGGCAGATCTCATATCCCACAAGGGAGGCAATAATCATGTCAAGGGGGACAGATGAGTAGAGAAACAGAATGAATCAAGCTGAGGGAAGTTCTTCCTGCAAAGGGATGGAACTGTGCATAGTAAAGTCCACTTCCCAGTCTGCTCACTGGACTCACTACCTACACCCAGAAAAGATGGCACGGAAGATGCAGACACGCGCCTGGCAACGAACCTGCCTGATACAGCCCCAGCAAAGCACTTTTACCACAGGCTGGCATAGGCTCTACCACAATTTTTCATGCTGCTTGAGGCAAGAGAAGAAAAGGTGAGTGAAAAATCCCAGATGAAACCAATCCTTCCCCTTCCACCAGTTTTTTCCTCTTGTGCCCAACCTGTGCCAGTGTGGGCCCCCTGCCCCCCCAATACACATTTCCAGCCCCTTCACTTCCACTCCATCACAGCTGCCACAGCCCAGACCCCATCCCTGCTCCAAATTGCCTTCGCCCACACACCATGCAAGCCCCAAGTCAGAGCACGTCCAAGGGAAGGTTACATAAAGAAGTCAGTGCCAGGTTTCCAAGAGTCACATTTTTACAAGGCAAAGTGGTGGTGAGCCCAGCCAGCATCTACCCACAAGCATCAGCCTCTGTGAAAAGCAAACAGTAACAGCGGAGCAAGTGCTACTTCAAGGGAGTTTCTGGTCCAGGCTCCCGGGTTCACCGGGGTCTCAGTCCACTCCTTACAGCTTAGGTGCACCTGCAGCTGGCAGACACCACCAGGGCAAATCCATCCCAGCAGGAAACTGGGCAGGGTGTAGTGGGAAAGGGAGACAAACCAAATTCCTCACAGGCCGTGGTACACACAGAAGCCCCCAACTCTTGTATTTCAGAAAAGAGTGCAGTAGTAATTTTTAACCAAGTTAACTAAAGAAATAACACTTCTGCTCTCTCAGTGGTCAAAACCACAAAGCTGCTAAATGGTGGCAAATCTTACAAATTAAATCTTCCAGAAAGTCTTTTTTTAAAGACAACTTTTACCATGTAGAAACTAGAAGTTTTTAGATTTTCACCACTATAACGTTTGGATTACACATTGCAATTAACGTACACATTGCAAGAGCAGAAAATTATTACAAGAAAAGCTAGTAAAAAATACTATAGGTCAAAAAACCTTCAAACTTGGCTATCTCTACCTGAACCTCTAGGTAAGAGTCACTTTTTTCTTCCCGATCCAGATCCATCTGCTGCAGATGATTTTACAGCTTCCCCTTGCAGAGCAAGCACCACAAAGCACATGACATTCAATAGATCCATTACTATTTTTAGTTAAAATGCTTGATCCTTCCTTCCTCTGTTGTTCCCAACTCTTCTAAGGCACATCCAGGAATTTTTCCCTTGCCAATATTCAGGGAAGGCTTGACAAGCACAGGATTTAAACATGTACTTTTAACTCCTGTTTAGAGCTAAGGAAAAAAACCAACCCTATTTTTTCAATTTTCTTCCAGTATGAGATGTGCTGAGAAAAGGTAAACACTTTGAGTCTTTGTCAAAAGCAGCTCCAAGAGGAATTGTGAGAATCAGCTTTAAACAGTTCAGTTACCCAGGAAAAATCTTTTGTGTGTTATTCTCGCATTTCAAGGCTTATTCCAGATTATTCAGATCCCCTTTTGTTTCTGACTTGCCCCCACAGCTCTTGCACAGGCCAACTTCAGCTGCTTGCATTACTCAAGACAAATTACAGTGCACAAGATATAATTAAAACTTATGCTATGTGGAAAGCCATCTACTAATTTGATGATTAAGTGTCTTCCATGTTTACAATAACTATAATCATAACCACTTCTGGACCTGAAATGGATACATTTCACCAATAAGTTAAAAAAACTACACAGCTTTGCTGTTCATTCAGTGTTTCAAGAGCTCCAGTCCAGATACAGAGTGCCATAATTATCAGTGATCTAGACAAGTAGCTAAGCACAGATTCAGTCACATTTGAGCATTTTCAACTACAGCTTATAAAAGGTTCCTGGTATTAGAGCATGAATAAAATACCAGAGTGTTTTAAGAACACAGAACAGCTCTTCAGAATTTATTGAACATTTATGACAACAGAAATGTAAACACCAATTTGCCTTTAATGCCACTGCTGGAGTGTCCTTACTACCCAAACTCAGGGTATTTATCTGGTTGTTACAGGTTCCACTTCTCAGAGGTTTTACCACCTTCTCTAACACCTACTGTCCAGCTCAAAATTTTGGCTTTGATCTATGTCTTGCAGTCACAGCACATTTTATTTTACATGTGAGCCTACTAAAACACAAGTGACATGTTCACTTCCTCCAGCTATTAGCTACCTACAGTGTATTTTAACTGGAGACTTTTAACTGTGTAAAAGTTCTTGGTGCCACCAGCTCTATGTATCACCTAGAGCTGACAGCTGGGGCAAGCTTGACTTAAGGAACATCTGCAATTAGGACACTGTTACAGATATGCAAGTGGTAATTATTGATCAATTAACATGAACCTGAACATCAAATCTCAACTTGAAATAAAACTCAATTAGTGCTTACTAATAGCAAATTCAGGAATTAGCACTCATTGACTCAGCTTCCTCCCTCACTTCCTCTCCAACCAGGTTAACTTTGCTGTTCCCAGTCAGTTTGTTGTTATTTCTATGGGACCAGAACTAGTAACTCCTCAGAGCTCTGCAGCAAAGCAGCACCTGCAGCTCAGGAAGCATCTCCACTGCCAAGTGAAAGTATTTTGCAGTGCTACTGGCCACCGAACAAAACCCCAAAGTCGCCAAGTTATCAAACTTGAACACCAGCAAGATTTGCTGCTAACACTAACTAGAGTCTACTGAGCATCTTTGCACAGTGTTGCAGTTAAACAATGCAACTTTAAGGTATTCCAGATCTTCTGGAATATACAGAAATGGTGTAAAACTGTTCTTTCAGTTTGAACTCACCTAAGTTCAATTCTGCATACCCAAACAGAAGCATGTTTAACTTCTTGAGCAAGCCCCCAGGCATGACAAGACAACTTGTTTCTCCATTTAAAAGATTACAACATGCACAAGTCCATAGAGGTTTTAGTACTGCATGGGATAAACAACGTAATTGAAGCCAAATAAAATCTCAGGCAACATAAACCACGAGGTCAGACACCAGAGAGTGTTGTATGCATTGTTTATTGAACTTCAAATTGCATGGTACGTCACAGATTAAATAGTTAAAAACTGGTTACTATCGTACAATGTTCAGAACAGTCTTTCAAAACAGCTCTTTGGACAAAACTAAGAGCCAGATTCAAGCACAATTCCCCCAGGACAGAATGCTAGGGGTGGAGGAGAGCTTCAAACTACTGACAGTACACAACACTACACAAAGCACAGCAGGTCATTGCTCTGGGCTGCCACATGATTCAGAGCAGCTCTGTATAACACCTTCCACCTCCATGGGCAGGCACCTACTGTGTTAGTGGGACAGAGTCTGCTTCTCCAAGACTTCAGCATTCCACATAACAGCACAGACATAATTCTGGGTTCTGTGAGGTTTTAAACTACAGAGCTGAAACCAGATTTAAGCAAACTGACATGGTCTTGCACTTACGCTCTTCAGCCTTGACACACAAGACACCTACAACTCAAATTTTTATTTTAAAGATATGATGTCACCTGAGGTCAAACAACTGTGAATGTGAACAACAGTGGTGTCTTAGGCTACGCTGAAGTTTTAGACTGCTTGGGATGGGAGACTAGTGCTTGAACTGCACCGCTCAACACTGCATCCTATTTATGCCATCTTGCCTCAATTGAGCATACAATTAAGTATAACAAAATGCATCAAAAAGATAAATCAGTCAAATGTAAACTGTTGGCAAGAATCACTCAATTATAATATTTGTCTTCTATTTCACGCATTTGTACAAGACACTGGAACTAGAAGCATTAGCTTTAATTTGTGCAATTTAAGAATTTCCTTCAGGAGGAGTTCAGTCATCTGACTAGACAAGAAGCTCCCAGCCTTGCCTGGCAGCCATCAGTCGTAGCTCACCTCACGAGAAGGTTCCGAGCTGCAACGTCAAAAAAGCACCGCAGTGCTGATTCCAAGCAAAGTCAGGATTTACAGTCCGAGATTTCCCTGCTGCATTACTGTTCCCATGTGCAACACAACTCACACTGAGGAAGCCTCTTGAAGGCACCACTCCCAGCTGCAGCACATACAGTGGTACTGATGCAAACGTTTTACTTTGCTGCAAAGCAGTTGGATGGATTAGAGCTTCCACAGGACCAAGAGTGCGCAACATGGAAACATGTAAAACAGCAGGTTTAACCTCAGCAGCCCTTCTGAGTGATGTCCTGTCCAGAAGATTTGGTAATATCCATTGTAGTGAACACCTGTAAGAGACCAAAAGAAGAGCTTATTTACCATTGCCTGCATCATCATCTGGCTGCTGATCTCCTCTTGGTAAAACCACCTTCAAGAGCAGGTTTCCAATCAGGCTGTGCCTTCCCCACTTCTTACCTCTGCACAAGTAGGATGGATACCAATTGTTTCATCAAGTAATTCTTTGGTGAGACCACATTTGATTGCAGCAGCAAAACCCTGGGTAACTTCACCAGCATTAGGCCCAAGAATATGCAGTCCTATCACACGATTCTGCAGAACAGATGAGAGAAAAACACAAGTCAGTACCAGGAAAGGTTTGACAAAAGCTCTAGTGTGTAACTCCCACTACACTAAAAATGTTACGCAAGCAGGTCAACAGCAGAGTCTTTAAGAAAAAATTAACTACTCCAAATAAAGTAGGTCTGCAGTTCTTTCCATTTCAAGAATACCCTCAGCATATCCATTCCAGCTTGCTACTTACATTGTCCTGTTTATTGCAGATAATCTTTGCATAACAGGTATTGTTATCTCTGCCTGGCACTGTCCATTCAAGTGGCCAAAACAAACTGTGATAAACCTGTGAGAAAACAAGAAAAAAAGCATTAGAGTTTCATTAATTAATTCAGCCAGGCATAATTCTACTTTTTAATATCTTTACAAATAGGTGGTTCGACATTTAACCCACTATATTCTTGTCTATAAGAAACTAGACAAGAGTAATTTTTGTTCCACTTAGCCCAGAGAGTCCATCCTCCAAAAGTCAGCAGAGGAAGACTTGACTCAAACCATATAGCTCTGATTTAAATACTTGATAAAAACAGCAACAGCTACAATATACAGTGGTCGCAAATCGAACTTTGAGAAAGAGAAGTGCAAAATTAATATCCAGTTACTGTAAGTTTAAACCTATTATGCAAAACAGTTAACAGCAGATGCTCAATAATGTCAAGTGATTTTAAAAGATGTAAGGAATTAAGCACAAGGCATGCAAACAGCTTTAATGTAACTCCTCAGAGATGTGCAGGAGCCAGAAACTACCATAAAATGGGCAAGTTATGCCCAATATTCCTATAGACATATGGTAAGATCAGCAAAAAATCAATTCACTATTCAAGTACAGTGAACCAGCAGGAAACAGTTTATCCCAGGAGTTTGGTACACTTCAGCAAGAAGCCTTTAAATCATCACAACAAAAACCACCCCTACAGTTCTGCAACCCAAGTCTGGCCTCCTGAAGTCAAATGCTTCCTTCTCAGCCACCTGCAAATAGTTATGCATAATCGTAATGGCATTAAGTCCAGTCCTGGGCTTCTGTGAGTGCAGTACCTTGCTGGCCAGATGAAAACACAGCCACAACAGCTCTACCCATCTAAATTCTAATCTTGTTAACACTATGCCTTGAATATAAAGCAGCAAGGCCCAAGAAAAACACCCTCAAGCTACAAATTAATTGACTCTTGGGTGTTCTTACCTCCAAGTTTTGCTTTCCATATTCATCTATGGCTCTTTCTTCAGGAAACCCACAGCTGCCATACTCTAAAGGGGTAAACACTGTTGTTGGTACATTGATATAGTCACACTAAAAATAACAAAAAAAATAATATTTAGACTATGCAAGTTCTATATAGTACATAACAGAAAAAGTTATATTAGCACTTTTTTTCTTTTTTACTAAACACTTGCAGAGCCCACAGACAAGTGGATAAATTAATTCATGTTACTGCAATTTTGAGGCAAAAAGCTTAGAAATAAGTTGAAGTTGCATGCTTATAGCTTTACCTTTCTGGAACTACCCCCATAGAGCCTTTGGGCCAGCAGTCTCCCTGCCTGAATGGCAACTGGAGTAAGTTCAAGCTTTCCATCCAAGATATCCCCAATAGCATAAACGTAAGGCACATTGGTTTGTTCTTCATCATTTACAGGGACTTTCCCATTCCTTTAAAACAAACAGAAGACCACAGAATTCAGCATCACAACTTTCCTCAGATCTCTGCAAAAAGCAGAGGGGAGAAGCTCTATTCTAACTACTGAGCTCATTTCATTAAATATACTTATGCCTTTTTTACTTTAACTGCAAACTCTTCAGAGCATCAATCAGCTCCAACTCTGACAAAGGGCTGAAGTCTGTACTCAGTGGGCCAGTTCTGACATGAACAACAGTGCCTGGCTGATGACAGTCAAGCTATCCAACATCTTTGGACTCACAATCTTTCACCTGATTATTATACAGCTCTGTGCTTTAAGCACAATGACCAACTAGTAGGTATTAACTCAGAATAGTTATTTTACAAAGTACATACTAAAGAAATTAAGTTAATGGACAACTGCACTCAAATCCAGGACAAAAAAAAGGTTTCAAAGGTTCACATAATTGCCATATATAAGAATGAGAATTAAAAAAAAAATTAGAAAAACATCAGTATCATGAGGTATTTTTAAAGAGGTTAAAAAAAAAATCCTTGCATTCAGTGGTTTAAGGGAGTTCAGCAATACTCACTTCTCATTGATTTTGACACCGATTGTCTGTAAACCAATATTCCTGGTACATGCATCACGACCAATGGCTAACAATACCTAAAAAACCCCAAAAATTAAATGCAGTAACTTTATGCAAGAGAAGTATATCACAAGATTTCCCTTGGTCTTTCAGTGAAAACACTAAAGCACATGAATAAAATGACTTCCAAATTTTTTCCAAAAATTTGAAAGAGCCACCAACAGCTCAGTCTCCTCCATGTGCAATTTGTTTTAGAGATGCAACAAACAGAAAAACAAAGCAAAAATAGAAGCAACAACACTGTTTATATATCTAAATTCCAGGCACATAAAGTTTCACCCATATTGCTGACAGGGTTCAACTAAAGACAAATATTGAATTTTCACTTTTTTTTTTCTGCCAGTAGTTTGCGTGAACAACTTTTTAAGCAGGATTTCCCTTCAAGTTGTTCAAGTATTTTAATACTTTTCATGTGCACCTATAGTCAGTTATTTCAAATCCAGAAATGCTTACAGTGTTATATTCTTCTTCAAGGATCTCTGGTCCCTCAGTAGACTTTGCTGTCACTTTCAGTCTTCCTGGCATTCCTTGCTCCAGCTGCTCAACCTGTGCAAATTTTTGTAAGCATAGAATGACCTGAAGCAGCAGAGCTCACTTCCATTGTCATTCAAGCCTTGACCTGCTAATCTATCATTCAACAGTAAAAAAAGCTCAGTCTCATAAAACATTTATTTCTGCACAGAGCCAAAGCCTTCCCAGACAACAGCTGCATTTTACAAGTGCTGTTTAAAGTAACGTGTTAAGAGAAGAAAGCTGAAGGAAGCACTTGCCTGAACAGGTACAAACTTCCTGATGAACTTCACGCCGTGTGTTTCCATGTGGGCACCGACTTTTTCTGCCATTTCTTGGTCAAAGCCCCGCAGAAGAATGGAACGCACCATCACTGTGACATCCAGACCCAGGCCAGCCAGGAACCCTGCACACTCCAGAGCCACGTAGGAAGCACCCACAACCAGAGTCTTGCCAGGGCAGTAAGGCAGGGAGAAGAGGTCATCACTGAAAAGAGAAGAAGTGTTAAGTTACAAGGTTCTTCCAACGCAAGCTTGTTTGTCTTGGCAAACACTAGAGCAGACAAGTTCAGTCTATTGCGCCTTTTCATCTCACCTTGTAATGCAGAATTCTTTATCTCCAGGGATACCCAGATATCTTGGCCTTTCTCCTGTTGCCAGGACAAAAGTCTCTGCTGTGTGATAGGTTACTTGTCCTTTTCTGTTAGTTGCCTGTTGATGAAGACACAGTTAAGAGAGACATTTTCATATGCTGTAAGAAAAATTATGTAATTCTCCTTAATTATTGTAGAGACGCTTAAAAATCAAGAATATGCATTTTTAAACAAGAATTAATGCATTCAGAGATGCCACACAGGTCACTGAAGAACAACAGGTTTAAACAACAGACTATCAGGCTTTTCTCACGTTAGAGCATTTAAAATCACTTACTCTTTGGATCCTGCCCATTTTAACTACTAATTTGGATCGGATTATTTTTAACAACTTGACTGCCAAGTTCTAAAAAGCCACAACAAATTAAGACAACCCCCTTATTCCCCCAATAAAAGGCCAACACAATGCTAGGGACAGAATAACATCAATTACTCCTCAGGCTAATGTAAAAATTTAAAAAAAAAAAAAAAAAAAAAAAAAGGTAACAAGTTACATAATTTCAGAGACATGAGACGGCCCAAGACCCAACCTTAATTGAATTCTAACTAATTTGACCTCTAGAGACCCTTCGTCTTTGGAAATTTCATCTCTCCCAAAATCTGACCTTCATTCTTGCTTTTTATTAATTTTTCAACAAAAATGAAGGGAAACTTTCTCCCAATCAAGTCAACAGGTAATTCAGGTTGGAAGGGATCTCAGGAGGTCATCCAGTCCAGCCTCCTGCTGTAAGTCCCTCTGTTCTACTTCATTTATTGACTAAGGACACTTAAGTGGATGCCCTGCATGCCTGAACACTTGAACAGGTGTGTACCACCTGAGGTAAATAGAATTTACTACTATCTTTCAGTGCTGGTCTCTTGGTTTAAAACACAAGTAGTTCAGCCTTGATGTTGAAAATAGACAATTACACTCACTGAATGCAACAGCTGCCTTCAACATGCACTTCTAGGTTAACCTTGCTACAGTATGATCACTTACAGCAAGATTGCCAGAACAAGCTTTGTCTTGCAAAACTGACACTTTAATTTGTATGCTGATACAGCACGAGGTTCTAGCCATGCTCTTATGCAAGTGCTTAGTCTAAATTTAATTTCAATAGTTTTTATGCTTCAGTATGAAGATTTTCCAAGTTGCAAAATCATACAGCTAGAGTTTCCTTTCTTTGCCCCCTCCTCACTCAGGTTGCTGAAGTCAGTCATGAAGGTAGAAACCGAGACCACCTTCCTCTATTCTTGCAAGACACAGGTTTACACATATCCACATCACTCTTGCATAACTAGGTTTGCAAACATCGTGGCAGGTACTAAAGTAAAATAATTCTTTAAATCAATAACTTCACAAATGAGTTTTTAACTTCAGTTGACCTAACTTTGCAATGTTAAGATGAAGCCTTTTTGGTGTTGAATTTTATAAGGCAGTTCTAAAACATGAGTTTTCCCTCCCAACTAAGTATTTTAAATGCAGAGCATACCTTAATTTTGTGTGGTTCCACGAATTCTCCGTAAGAGTTGAGGTATGTCACAGACTTCTCTCTCAAGGACACTCGATAGCCCCAGTTTAATGAACCAATGTAGTTCTGAATTGCTTCTACCATGATCTCCCAGTTGTGTTTAACTGAAACAAGACAATTTCATATTTAAGGAAATAAAAGTGCAATGTACCTCTCAAGAAAAACTTAACTTATTCATTGTATATCATGCTAAGAAAACATTATCAGTAATGAAGATACATATTAAGGTCTTGTTCTACTATGTTAATACTTAATGTGACTTGTTGCTATCTGAAATAAGCCCATTCTAGAAGTTCTGTCATTTATTTCATATAATATAGGGAACAAAACACAATTAACTTTCAATCCCAAAGGTGTCTATGACTCAAGAAGGAGGACACCACCTGATTCATCTATGAAAAGTACTGAACTCTGCATCTAATTTATTAAGTCCAAAGTACAAGAACAGTCTTGAGCTCAGCGTCTCATCTGTACAGTCTTGGTCTGTTCTCTGTTCTTACCGACCTTGTTCTTCATACTGCCACCCATACTTCCTTGAATCTTGGAGTGCCTGACCCAGAAGTGCTGCTTGATGCATCAGCTTCTTAGGGATGCAACCTACATTTACACACGTGCCACCAAGTCCTAAGATGGAAAGAACCACATTACTGCTCCCATGAACAGAATTTATGCTTTTCCTATCACGTACTTTGTATAATCACTCATATCACTCCATGAGGTTTGCTACAGTCACACAAGTAACATGAAATTTCTGTTGCAAATGACATTTAAAAGTACAATGAACACACTAAGCTTGTATTCGGTCTAAGAGGTTATTAGACTCACTGACCCAAGACAGGTACAGCATGTCAAACATAGACCCAGGTTACTTACTTCACAAGGCTTCAGATTTTAGTCAGGTTGTCAAGTAAGCAAGGCAAAAAGCCCAGAGTTCCTACAATTTAGTACCACCTATTATGTGGAATTTGAAATATGCCTGTTTTTGAAAGACTATCTAAAAGAGCACATTCATTCCTCTACTCAATAGAAATTTCACTCAAGTTCCTTACTCATTCTCAGCTGCCAACATCACTAATGAGGTCAGCCAGCAGCTGTCCCTAATTAGGGAAAGGTGAGACATACACAGCCATGTGGTCACTGTTCTAACAGGAGCCTACCAGTTGTCTACAAAATAGAACTAAAAGGCAAAATAACCCCACAAACATAAGAATGTGAACATGTACACACACACACTACCCAGACATGATTTGAAAGTGATCAAAGCTAGAAAAACATTTGACAAAGAACAATGCCCCAAACAGAAATAACCATCTAGAAAAACAGCAGGCAAGCCAGGAACACAACTTTGCTGTTATCTGTGTACCAGAATTAAAGGAATTTGGCCTCAATTCCTAAGAACACAAATCCATAATATGTAACATCTCAGTATTATCACTGGTACTCAAACATCATCAAATCCAAGACAACAAAAGCTTACCCCATGAGGTTCCAAGAGGCGTTGGAACAACATAATCTAATACCATTACTTTCTTTCCCAAGGCAGCAGCTTCCTATAAAAGATGGAGAAGACCAGTCAGCATTACTGAGCCAAGCAAGCCTGTCCACTCATTTATGGTCATGATACACTTAGCACTAATAGAAGGCTTCTTTACTACCTTCATTAGTTAGTCATTATCATACACGGCTCTTCTATCTCCTTCACTAGACAAAAACTGAAATCCCTCAAGAATCCCTGGCTTTCTTTCAAACTTTGAATGGCTGCTTTCATGTTCAATGCTTCATCCAGATCATCCTATGCTGTCAAAAGCCATGATCTGAAAAAGGTATGAGATAGGCTCAGCAGCCTATGATTCTCTTCTACTTCAGCTAAAGAAATACTTATGCTGTTAGCTCTCCTTTTCTTTCAGAAGGACAGAACTGACTTGGCATGTTCATGGATGGAAAGAAAGGTGACAAACTGGAGACAGTTCAATGGGGCACCACCATGATGTTCAGGGGGCTGGAGCACACACCCTATGACAAGGCCAAGGGAATTTGACATGTTCAGCCTGGAGAAAAACTGAATTTGGAGGGGTCCCAAGAGCAACTTTCCAATACCTATGAGAAGTACATTAAGATGACTGTGCCAGGCTCTTCGCACTGGCCAAGTAGCAAAGGGACAAAAGACAGTGGCTGTAGGTTGAAACAACAGACTCAGTCTGCATATAAAGAACTTTCACACCATGAGGACAATCCAACAGGTTTCCCAGAAAGGCTGTGGCATCTCCACCCCCGGCTCATTTCAAGAGCCAAATGAATGAGTTCCTGCATAATCTTGTGTGACCTCACAGCTGACCTTGCTTGGAGCAGGAGCTTACATTAGATATTCTTCTAATGTCCATTCCAACCCAAATAAGCCTATTCCTCTATCCAAGGAATTACCAGGTGCACACTGTTTGAACTTTCAAGCACTTCAATTAAATCTCTTTAAGAACTCCTGCACAACAACTGGCTCAAACAAGGTTTAGCTGGTTGTCTTGTGTTTTGCAAATACCACTGAACAATTTGGCAATTAGCACCAAGTTTACAACTGATGTCCCAGAAGGTACTGTGAGGAAAGATCTGAACATGCTGAAAATACACAATTGGTCAACTGAAGAATTCCACTGTCAGCTTCTCCTGCCTGCTTTATACTTTCTAATGAAGGTTGCATGCTTGGCTGTATCTTCAGCAATTGTCAAGGCTGTCAAGAACAACTTCACCCTGCCCAAAATATAAACTGACAGTTTAGGATATCTGTCTGGTATCCTGACATCCCATCTGAGAGAGGGGAAACATGTGTCCAAATCCCTTGGATAGCAGAGAAAACCGAATTCAGACCTTAGGTCCTGAGGCACTCTGAACAACAGCTAATTGTGTAAGGGCTACACAACTTCAGTTTCCCTTTCTGAGAAAGCAGCTAAAAAGGGAACTAAAGAGTGAACCAGCTCCTTGAAGGGAGCTGCTGCAAGCACTTAATTTTAGGTGACTGGTGATCCTGAATCCTCAACTGTCAAAAGGCTTCAAGAGTAGCCCTTTTCTAGATTACTGTTTGGAAGTGCCTGTGTATTACACATGCAGAAGAGATAGTTAAAAAACATTTGGTTCCACCTTCAGCAAGAAAACTAAAACCTATTATTAGGATCAAGATCTGAATAGACATTGTCTTGAAACTGGTCCTTTAAACCATTATCTCCTGAGTGAGAACATTACTAGACCACTACTGGTTCATTAACTAACAAGTTGAACAGTAATACTCATCAAAATACAGACTGTTTTATACCAACATAATTAACAGACAGATTAAGTTTTGAAGAACTTTTACGTACAACTTGTTCTTTAATGCCATTTTCACATCATACCTTAGAACATGCAAGTCCACCTGAGCCACCACCAATAATAATGAGATCATATTCATAGGGTTCTGTAATTTGGTTGTCCCCAAGGAGTTTCTGCAGTGATCCATCCTGATAAGCCTGGGAGAGAAAAAGAAAAAAATAATCAAATCAGCACACATGTTTCTGAGCAAACAACTGATAACACTGCCTCCTCTGACCTACATCACCCAGTCTACTGTGTTACACAAAATTTAACTATGATCAAACAGCAAATTCACTCAGTCTTGTCTACTTCCAGCTGATTTTAAAAGCCAAGTTACCTGATATGTTGCATCACAGCCCCCAACGTGAGTTCCATTCACAAATACATTAGGTACTGTCCTCTGATTAGTCAGCTCTGCCAACACTTGCTGAATACTGGCTCCGTCATCTAAGAATAAAAGAAATGTGTACATTATAAACAGATTTCAGGAAGAGAGCTTTTAGAACAACCTAAAGTATTAAAGGTTTGCACTGTGATACACTGCAGGCCTGCCAAGACAACAATTCTATTATAAACATTCCATTTGCAGTTTCCTGGACATAAGCAAGTCTTCAGAAACTACTTCTCAAAGGAGCAGGCTGAAACACAGGACTTAAATTGGTGTTTCAAGCCACAATTCTACAGAATGGAATAAAACTGAAGTAGTAAGAGTTTAATTCTTGTATTTCATGGATTTTCATGTGTCTCTGACAGTGTCACACTTGGTACTAAACAAAAATTCTTTTCCAACTATCACAGAAGATCATACAGACACCTTTTCTTTCATAAGAACTATCTTATTTTGGAGTATGTTCTGTGCACAGGCACATAATTTTGTCCAGCAGCTTTGTATTATGAGACTATGGGTAAGGGAAGTATGAACATGCTTTTCTACTTACCCTAAAGCTACCTTCCTACTTTTTCTACCTACCACACTGTCAGAAACTTCCTAGTTTTAAAATTATCATTGCTTGACCTGACCTGTAATCTGAATCATCAGCACCTACACACAAGCTCAGTTTGGATCTCTCAGCAGTAAATGTGGGAATGGGATTCTACAATAATCACTTTGATTAAGATCTTTTTATTCCAAGATTGTATCTATTTAGCATCAGTAATCGGAGCAACTGCAAGGGAAATACATTATTAATTAGAAGTAACTCCAGAAAAAATAAGGCTATGTGTTGTACTTTCCATATCTTGGGCTATAATTAATTCACAGTATGACAACTGGAATAAAAAGTAAAAATAACTAAGAAGAGACAAATAAATATCTGTATTTCTCCCAAACATTGCTTAGGCAAAAAAAAAAAACTTCAAAAAGGCATTAGACCTTTAAAAAAAGCATTGGAAACTTATGTTTTATACAGAAAAAAAATTAGTAACAGACACTCAACAGCTTAACAAAAGTGCATTTAACAGTTTACTAAGAACCATGTAAGAAACTATTTGTTCCTAAAACTACATTAAAAGCAACATGCATTACATCCATAGACAGATAAGGCACTGCACATGTCCTAAAACTAAGGCAGCTTGAACTTTAAGAAAAAAAACAACTTGAAACTAGCAGCAGCCAAGTTACTGGAATTTACCCTTCCTTCCAGTGACTCAGCACCTTTCCCAAAGAAGGTCACCCATATACCAAGTCAAACATTAACAATTCATCTGAAGCCACAAGAGAACCAGGAGTAGGAAAAAATATCACAGGCTTTTCCCCCAGAAGTCATAGCTCCTCAGAGAGAAATCAGGTCTCACATTCTCTATCAGCTGATGATGTTTACAGAGAGTCAAAGACTTCAGTTACACTAAAAACACATCCTGTATTAAAATCCACATTGAAGCCTAATTGCTTCTATCTCTGCATATATAAAAACGTATTTTACTTCTTTCACATATCCCCCCAATTAGTTTAAGGCAGCTTAAGGAATCATGCAGAGTCACTAATTTTTAGTTACATTAAGCAGCAGCACGTGACACATTTTTTTTCTCCTACTCACCAGTTACATCCAGTTCCAGAGCATAGTACTCCACACGCATGGAGTGGAAGAGTTCCTTCACCTGCAAAGGAACAGACACCATGGCAGTGCAAAAGTTTCTCAGCTCAGGGTAAAACTTCACTGATGGACACACACAGGTAACCTCTAGGCTCAGCTACTGTGCTCTGAGGCACAGGCTCTACATATTTAGTAGTTTGGCACTTTTATGTTTTGCATGTTCCTCACTTAAAGCCAGGGCATTTAACTTTCCAATACAAGTTCCACCACCTTAAGAGAAAGTTTCTAGATACAATTTGCTCAGCTGCTGACTTCTCCACGCCTGACATACCAAAAGCCGTGGAAGTGACTGCCGTATAAAAAAGCGAAGAGATATAAAGCAGCAGCAAGACTCTTTGGTGACATTAAAAAAAAAACTAACTAAAAGAAAAAGGGAGTAGAGGATAACATGCAAACCAAAACACTGTCAAGGAAATGAAAAAAAAGGAGACTGTAAAAAGCTGCAGAAGGAAGTAACACTTTCCAAATGTATTCAGCACTCAGCTGGGTGTTTTCCTAACCTCAGTTCTGGATGGACAGAGTGTACCATTACCTGATTCAAATCAGGCAGCCTTTTAGAAACAAGATTTTTACAGTAACATTTTTTGTTAAACTGGCATGTGAAAACAGCTCTAGCAATAACCACTGAATGCCTGTGGAATGGACCCACTTGCCATCATGGAGTCTGAACATTTTTCAACCAGCTTTCTGATGAACGTCAAGTTTATTGCCAGAGCTTCACTAAGAGTATGTTGAGTCACATCTAGTAAGTCTTAAGATGTCTAACACACAAGGAATAAAATGTTTTTAATATTGCTGTGATTCACACTGTTACTATGCTGAAGACCGAGTATTCCAGTGTTTTCTGATAAAGTTTCAGCTTCATGCAGATAAACAGGAAGATTTTGTATTCTGTACCAACTACAAATTAAGTTTCTTACCACATCATATATCAACCGCAATGCACAAAGAAAGCTCTGCTTCTGTAACTGATTATATTGGTTCTATAGTTATAGGATAATGGAAGTTCTAAGGGACCTTTTCAGGCCATCTGCATGAACCTCCTGCTCAAAGCAGAGCCAAATGTGAAGGCTGACCACATTGCTCAAGCACTGTCCTCTCATTCTGAACACAAGGACAGAGATGCCTCCCTGGGCTGGCTCAACATTTGACCACCCTCACAGTAAAGAACTTCCATTTTATCCCACTGCAGTGCCTGTCATTGCACCTTATGTTTGTTGATACTTGTCCTTTCACTCTGCAACTCAAAGAACAGTCTGGTTGTCTTCCCGCTTGTCAGCTGAAGGTAGCAACTAAAACCCCTGCTTAGCCTTATCAAGGCTCAACAAACAGAGCTCCTCCTTCAAACATCCAGTGTGTGTGACACTCCAGTCCTTTAACCATCTAGATGACCCTTGAAAATTTTTGTCCTAAGCTCACCACTACCTTCAGGCTTGCTTCCTGGAATGATTATGGCTACAGGCAGAATGAAAGGGAAACAGCAGTGGAACCCCTCCAGACCTCCTGCTCTGCATCTGCATCCCAAGCTAAATGCCATGCAAGATCTAAAAAGCAAAGCTGAAAGTGATTGCTGCCAGTAAGTGTTAAGAATGCGGAGGCAAGTCACAAAATTAGCTGCTTGGCTGCTGGTTTAGTTTGCAGCAAAGCAGCAGAGTAACAGGCAAGTGTTCATTAGTTTGTTTTCTTTTTTAAAAAACTCTGCCAGACCACTGCAACAGCAGCTGGCAGGAGGGAGAACAGGACAGAACATTACTAAATCAAGAAAGATTACACTCAAGAAAGGACAAATTTAAGGCATTTAGGCCACCTTTATTCTCTACTGAAGATACTGAGTAGAGAGAAAATATATCAGACAAATGTCAGCATTGTAATTAGAACTATTGCAGTTTATACTTATGAACAAATCAGACTTGTGTTGTGCTAATGAAACTGAAAAAAGGAACATAGCAAGCACATGAGCAGTTACAAAATCTCCAATACAGGCATGAGATAACAGATTACTTCGGTTTGGAAAAGGAAATGATTAGGAGGAGTAGAAAGATAATACACTAATCATGAGTAACATCTAGATAAGGTGAACAGGAAATGATTTCTCAGAAATACTCACTGGAGCACTCAGCAATAACTGCACTTACCAGAAAACAATTTTGAAATGAAAAGGAAGTAGACCTCCCTAGGGAACACAACCAGAGAACTTACTGCTACTTGGCATCGTAAAAGCCAAAATTAAAATGAGACCAAAGGAGTTATTAGAGCAACTAACGAAAAAGAAGATCCACTGAAAACTTTTCATTCAATATAGCTAATACAAACTCAGGTAAAGGAATTCCTGTGTCACACACACAGCACTGGAAACTTCAGCAGCCCACTGGGAAATTTTCTTCCCTGTAAGAAGTTTTGGCCCAAAGCCAAAACTGTTATTTCTCCGAATGTCTGGGATGGGATACAAGGTCGCAGGGTCACTGATATAACCATTTACTTCCCTTCTCACCAATGCAATGGCCTCAGTTACCTACTAAACTCTTTCAGTTTTAACAAGAAGTGATAGACTAGAAACACTTCCAAATATTATTAAACAACAGATAATTCCTCTGAAACCAAGAAATTGGTCTAACTTTAGAAAACTCTTCCCAGAGATGCTGTCTGTTACTAGGGTAGCTAAGCAGGTTTGAAATAAGCTTCATACCATAAAATTATAATGGTACCTCCTAGGTCTGCTTTTCCAAGTATCAGCTAACATTCTATAACAACTACAGCTGAATTGGCCAGAATCCCCTGAGGACAGAGAATGTAATCTGTAATAGCATAAAATATAACCAAAGTAACCAGTAAATTCTATGCAATCACAGCTGTTATTCTTGAAATTTCAACACATCACAGTCTTCAGCCTTGCCATTTTTTCATGCTAAAAAATCTATGTTTTCTTTAAGCATTTCTATCTTACTTATTATCTTTCCTGGGTGCTAAGAAATTGAAGGAACAGCCAAGTTAAGTTATGACACGGAAGTAATTCTACCACCACCCCCTCTCCACCACTGCCCTGTTAAAGCAGTTGAACAACAAATTGCATTTGCAGAAGAACAACAGCACAATTGCCAAGTCATGCTATTAGCTAACCTGAATACAATCACCTACTCAATTCACTTAGGGAATTTATTTGCAGTTCTGTTTCTGAAGAAAAGTGCAATTTTAATTTTCTTCTAGCATGGCTACCTCCACTTGAAATAGAGAATTCTTTCCACCCCCAAATTAGGTCCTTTCAGAGCACGAGCACTAAACATCTTTAGTTTTTCAATTAATCCTACCAAAAGCACATTGCTAACAACCATCCACAGTAAAAGACAACACAATGCACACTATTCATATCTGTCTGAGAGCTCAGAACTATGTGATTACAGGCTAAGCACCCAAGCTGTAACTACACTTTCAAATTATATGCACTTCATTAATTCTATAGACTAGATCAGCTAGCAAGAATACTGCATTACTCATTGTTTTCCCAGTCCTTTCACTAATTTCTAAGTCTTTGGTAGGAGGGGTTGTTAATACCCTTAGTGTTATAGATATTTCTCTGTTTTATCACTTGATGTCTCATGTGATGCTTCCTTCTTCCATAAACTTTCTTCTTCTAATTCTCTGTCTGCAATCTATACCCTTTTCTTCACATTTACTTTGTTATATTATCTTTCTGTTCTGTTCCAAGAGGGAAAATAAGCCAAGGAAACCTGCCTACCAGGGCAGTCAGCTCTTCTTCCCCCAGCCCTGTTTATCACCTGTTCCTTCATAAAAATTCATGCAGGGTTTTTCAACTCCCCCTCCTAGAAGGGGCCATGAGAGAGGGCACTCCTACTCCCTGTATTCATTCTTCCCCTTTGCAGGACAATAAAGATAATATTTCTCATATCTGATTGCTTCCCTGAAGCAAGCAATACTGCCTAATGGAGAAGCTATGAACAAATGCAGGAAAGAACAATCTGGAATTTAATTACTGGACTACAACCAAGTCTTTTTTCCCCCCCTCAAGCTTCTTGTCTTAGTCTAGAGCCTCTGCAACACCACAAACAGATGAAGGAAAAAGGCACAAGGTTTAAAAAGTTACCGTGCCATTGGGTGATCCCAAACCCACTGAACTGAGTGCCATGAGCATCAACATTTGCAATCACAATCACTAAAAGCACACAGGGCAATACTGACAGGCACAACTAAGTATTTCTCAGTGGGCAACACTGAAGTCCTCAAGAAATGATTTCTCCTCAGCACACTGATAATACTTTTGTCAACTAGACTAGACTGGAACAAGACTCCAACTCTTCATTTACTGAAACTTCCAGTAAGTTGTTAAGCAAGTTTTAGAAGGATTTGAGCTACCTACTATGCTCTACTGTCTGCCAAAAGCTTCTTAGACATAAGGCATTGGTTTGGTCTATCCCCCCAATCACAGAAGCTTCCTTTCTCAAAACCTCAGTTAAGCTGCAAGTGAGATAGGATATACTAAGTTTTCTACAAGGGAGTCATAATATCTCTTCCCTCCACAGAGTTCCCAGAACTAAACCTAACGTAGAAGTGGGAGTGAGGCTTCTGAGTATTTTCCTGGTTATCAGTTCTAGTGAGGAACACCAGGACTTGATCCAGCAGTTCCAATTACGTTCTTCCACCACGGCCATATCAAATATGGTAGTGTGAGATTTAAATAAAATGTCATAACATAATTTTTGTAAACATCGAAGAAACCCAAGGCCTACAAAGCCCCAGATTCTGTGTGGACTATGACCAGTGTGTTGGTATCATAAAACTCTAATGAAGGTCCTAAGTTTTTTTAATGACTTTGGCTAACTAGTTATAGCCACCCTATGACCCTGATGCACAATCAAGGCTAAAAGATATTTTTCTCTAAACATCACAATTAACCAAAAGTGCTTTTCTCTTCTTTTAAACACACACTGCAACCAGGATTTAGAACTTACGCAGCTGCTATAGAGTCAACCTTCCTCAAACTTATAAAGAGCAGAAAACTTAACCTATCCCCCCCCCGGAGATCAGCTTTGTCCAAGCTGAACACCAGTGTGGTACCCAGCTTTCCAGGGAGAAAGGAACACAGCCAGCACCCTGAGCTCCGAGCAGTTGTAGAGCTGAGGAACAAGCACACTGCACAGCACTCTCCACACATCCATCTCCCAGCGTGGTCAAAGGTAAAGAACTACCACGAACACCACGGATATTCGTCTACTTTCAAGCCTGGTAAGTGGTTTTCCAGGGCTGGCACGTGGTGCTGGAGCGGGATGGATACAGCGCCGCTTCTGCACGCTCCAAACCCCATAGGTGCCGCCGCCGGCAGCAGCCACCGCATCCCCATACCGCCTGCCCTCAGCCCCGCTTCCCTGCGCCCTGCCCGGGCCGAGCGGGCGCCCTCGGGGCACAGGTCCCGTATATCCCTCGGGGGGAGGGCCCGCGGGGGACCGCGCCGAGCCGGCTCCCAGCGCCACCGCCGCTGCCTCACCTTGTTGCAGTAGGGGCAGTAGCTCTTGCTGAAGATCATGACGCGGTGGGAGGCGATGAGGGTCCGCACGCGGAGCTTCAGCCCGTCCCAGTCCGGGAGCCGGGTCTGTCCCGGCGGCGGCGCCATGGCTGGACCGGCGCCTTCCCCGCGGCGGCCGCGCTGACCCTCAGCCGCGCCCGCCCCTTCCGCAGCCGGCAGCGTGACGGCCCGGGCCGACCTATTCGTAGGGAGCGGGGGGGGACAACATGCCAAGAAGCGCTCTCCGCCCTGCATTTCAGCCACAAGCACTACGAATCGTTGCAAAATAACAAAAACTCTTTTATTCCATATGAGAAAGTGTTACTATTCGCCTAAAGGCTACGTAGAGAAGGATAAAATGGCGTTGTTTAAGCCTCTATCCCCTCTGCGAGGGGGCGTGCAGTGAGCCAACAGGAGGGCGGCGAGAGCGCGCATGAGCTGCGAGAGGGCGGTGCCGGGCGGGGCGCGGGGCAGTGCCGGGCGGGGCCGCCTCAGCGCCCGCTCGGCCGGGGCTGGAGGGGGCGGTCAGTGCTGGGCAGGGCAGCCGGGGCTGGGGGTGGCGTGGGGGTCGTTCTTTGCCCCGTCACGGACCGCCCAGCCCCGAGCCGGCGGCGATTGCCCCATGCCGCGGCCTGGAACAATCGGCGTGTCCCGGGGCGGCCGGGTTTGACCTGCCTGGCTGCCCTCTTAAGTTAAGGCGAACTATGGGGGGAAAGCTGCTTCCTCCACCTGCCTTCCCCTGCCCCTTGGGTCTCCTGCACAGGGAGGAGAACGGGCACAGGTGGAGCGTCTCTTATAATAAAACGGATTATTAGCCAAGAGAGCAGAAAAAGTTTCATTTTCTTACACGTTGCGAGGTTATAGGAAGGGCATGGTGGAGCATCTGATACTGCTTGTTACATACATCTCTGATGAGATGGACTAGTCTCTCCCCAAGAACCGCAGTAATTGCCAGGGCTGAGGGGTGGAAGGGGCCGCTGTCCTGGGCAGAGCTGTGGGCAGAGCCCGAGTGAGGGCACGAGGCAGGAGCAGCCCCGCCTGGTCACTGCCCTGTGTCCGAGGGCTTTGGCTGGGCACTGGAGGTGGCGTGCCAAGGCCCCGAGAGCTCGGTCACAGGGCTTTGGCTGGGCACTGGAGGTGGCGTGCCAAGGCCCCGAGAGCTCGGTCACAGGGCTTTGGCTGG
Source organism: Corvus hawaiiensis (assembly GCF_020740725.1). Taxonomy (NCBI): domain Eukaryota; kingdom Metazoa; phylum Chordata; class Aves; order Passeriformes; family Corvidae; genus Corvus; species Corvus hawaiiensis. Next base: position 13,377,271 of record NC_063223.1, read on the forward strand.
GCACTGGAGGTGGCGTGCCAAGGCCCCGAGAGCTCGGTCATCTCCCCGCAGAGCAACCCGGTGTGTGCCGATTGCAGCAATAGCTTTCTGTGAGCAATCATAAGGGGTTGTCCTGGTTTAAGAACTTCACTAAATCAAACCCTGCCAGCTTCTGAATGACAGGAGTTATTTTCTGTAGGTGAGGAAGGCACAGAGTGATTTCATGAGATTCAATAAGTTTCTAACAACGCAGGTAATGAAGTCCATTGCTGCCTCCCACACCTGCCACAGACCAGTCCTACTGCTATTTACTAATGCTAAAAATAACCACATGTACTAGCTGTAATGCCACCAGTGGTGGCCTGGTGGGAGACAACTGAATTAACTTGCTTAATTCCTTTTTGGATCACGTGAATCTATGGTGTTCACTGCCCAGTGAGCTTAAAAAAATGTGTATTGCATTTATTTAAATGTTGGCAATGAAGGAGCTCTAGACTAAGACTTTCTATGCTCCCCACAGAGAAAAACAAATTTAAGTTTTGCAGCCTTTTATATCGGTATCAGTGTGGAGGAAAGTGGATACATATGTGCAGCTACTGAGCTTTGACATAACATGCATGGGTCAGAACTACCCACTGTACTTTTTTTCATAGTCCAGCCAAAACTGCTTGTTTGGTTCCTAGCTTTGGCTAATTGTTCTCTCTCCTTCTCAGACTCCTTTCACCTTGTGAGAAACAGTGCTGCCTTTAGTATTGTTACAGGAATTAATATCACAGGCTCAAAGGTTTGTGCCACTGTCAGAAGGTTGGTAGGTTTTCATATTAAACTTGATCTGTTTTCTCCAATATAAACATCCATCAGCTCCAGAAAGGTCAGAGAAAGGAATAAATATTCAAAAGATCTTTTTTCTGTTGGCATGCACAGCTCTGATGGCAATGTGCCATCAGATTCTTGTAGGAATAAATGTCCAAGGCAAATTAAGTCAGTCGAGGGTTTATTTTCCCATCTGCATGCTCTGCTGTTGGTTGTTATTACCACTGTTGCCTTAGAGCAAGAATGGGGTAATGGTTTTAAACTAAAGGAGGGTAGTCTCAAATTAGATATAAAGAAGAATTTTGTTACAATGAGGGTGGTGAAAACTGGACCAGGTTGCCCAGAGAAGTGGTAGATGCCCCATCCCTGAAAACATTCCAGTCCTGGTTGGACAGGCCTCTGATCAACATGACCTAGTTAAAGATGTCCCTGCTCATTGCAGGGGGTTGGAGTAGATGACTTTAAAGGTCCCTTCCAACCTAAACCATTCTGTAATTATATGATTCTATGGAGAATGGATGAGGGGGACAATGTTGATTTACAACACAAAGGGGTGGTCTGGAAGCACTATGATGGCAGTATTTAGCTTAGCTTTGCTTTCAGTCAGTGTAGATGGTTGATAGAAAAGGAAAGGTTTGAACTCTGGAGAAAAGGAGAGAAATGATTGCTCAGTTCTAGAGATTAAGGGACTGCCACATTAGTGTCCTGTCTGTGTACCCCAATAATGGCTCTGATTATTGTTAACAGACAAGGCCCTGAATCTGTCTTCTGTTCTGAGAGTTTTTTTCTCCCACAGAATACCAGATCATACTCAGCTCTCATCATCTTACTCTTCAGGTATGCTGGGGATAGATGTAAGAGGTTCTACAGCTTTTTGGGCAACTATTCCACTCACTAAGAGATTATGTCAAAACATTTGAAACAGCAGAAGTGTAACATTTATAAATGAAGTGGTTTGCAAGAAGAGATTTTGAAGAAGGGGCAAGTGGCTTCTGGAAAGGATCAGGAAATTGTTTCAAGGATAGGAGTATGAGAGACTTGTTTAATAAAGGTTTAAACATGCTTGCTTGAACTGTGGCTCCCTGCAGGCCAGTCAGCAGCTGTACAAAGTGCTTACAGGATGATGGTAAGCTTCCCCACCTTCCACATGAAAGGTCTTGCTCTGCTTTCTCTAATATAAACTGTCTCATTAAGACAGTGCTCTTCTAGGCATTACTCAGCTTAGTCTGAGGATTAGTAATAAACCAACCACATAAAATAATTCTTAATAATGTAGCATTGTGTGCTATGGGAAGGCATTGAGGTAGAAACTGGTAGGGGAGGCATATGAATAGAATAGAGTAGAATAGAATAGAATAGAATAGAATAGAATAGAATAGAATAGAATATGTGCAATTTCCTCAGTACTTGCACAGGACTAGAGGGCTCTTGGCATTGTAAAGGTCTGATCTCATATTTGAAAGAGTAAAGCTACACACCATTCTGAAAAACATGGAGTAAGACAATCTCTGCCATAAAATAAATGCTCCAAAAGACAAGTCCATGCAGATAGAAGATGTTGGAAGCATTTCTAAATGAAGTTGTTTGCAAGAAGGTATTTGGAGGAAAGAGCAAATGGCTCGTAGAAAAGAACCAGGGAAGTGTGTTAAACATAACTGTGAAAATCTTTAGCCATTCTTTCGTCTAAAACCAAATTAATTTGTCACCTGGGCTTGCTCCTGTTCCTTGGATGCAGTCAAATAGCTGTGAGCTTTGGTGCTGCTGAAGACAGTCAATTTAACAGTGAAGAATAACCAGAGAGTTCCCTCCAGCCATATCCCTTTGTTCCCTGACACAGCCTCATGTCACAGGACAGGAAAAGAAAGAGCATGACCTATCTCCATCTTTATATTCCATTAAGGATCTCTCTATGAAGTGGTATCCTCTAAGGTTGCTCCCTCCATCTATTATATATCCAGAATGCATAACACAGATAAGAAAGAGAAGAGAATGTATCTTAAAGAACAAGAAGGTGACAAAAGGCCTAAACTGTGGCCTCAGTCTTTCTCACAATATTCCAGTGCCTTCACTGGTCTTCTGGGAACTTAGCCTATCTGCATCAGAAGAGGAATAAGGGTGCTGCATTTTAGAACTGTATTTCTTGTTTTGGAGAAGGAGCTCCAGATCTCCCCAAAGCCTTCATGGGTAGAAGGAAGAACAGAAATGCTGGTTATTTAGTCAGAAAAAAGTAACAAGTATCTCTCATTGGATTACTGTAGAAATTGGTCATAAGCCAGGAGACAGCCAAAGTCCTTAGCCACGAGCATGGCTACGCCCTTTGTCAACACCAACAATGGAGAGTCAGTGGAGCCTGAGCCATGCTGGAGGCTGTTGACAACCTGATTTGTTTGCCAGCCTTTTGGGTGACATGTGGATGGCCTGCAGCTCAGACTTTATGAATTAGTGTTCATGGCAAATGATATCAAAAGTCTTCTGGCACATTCTCAAATTCTGGCACCATTAAGTACATTAAGTCAGCTTGTTGGAGTGCTGATGGTGCACATAATTCAGAGCGTGTAATAACCCTGGGCTCCAGGCTGAGATAACGAGAGTCTCTCAGATCACACAAGACTTTGGCCAGGGAGCAAGGGGGAAGAGCTTAGGGAGAAATCTAAAGAAAGGAGAAAATAAGCTCTTCAGCTGCGTAGCAGCACTCTCCAGGAAGGGCCATGCAGAGCAATAACTTCTGTTAGCAGTGATACAACTAAAATACAGAGAGCATACACACAGCGGAGGGCAATCACATCTTCATTGTTGTAAAAATTCAACATTTCACCCAGAAAAGCTTGTCTGGACAGCAGCAGAGTGTTGGAACAGGGCCTGGATGTTAGCAGCTAGTGAGAAGTCAAGGGGGGGAGCTCACGACCCACCAGGAATAATTTTTCTTCAAGATCTTGAATAAATAGCGAGAAGCTGTTGTGCTCCTTTTTAAAAGGCATCAGAAACAAGGCAGTTAAAAGGAAATAATCAAAGTGGTGGAGTTGGGACCTGCATCTGCTAATGATGTACACATGTAATTTTTGCATGCAAAACTCATGCTTGTGAAGTTGTAAAAGATAGAGTGGGTGCTTCAAGTTCACTTTTGTGGTTTTGCAAACCATCTGCTAGTTTGTGCCTGCAAGTGAGAGATGACTGTGTATCTGCTTTCCTGCAAATGTGATGTTGGTAGTCCTCCGTTTCAAAATTTGGCTCTGGTGGTCTTCTGAATGTGTCTCATCTAATCTTACCTGTCATACTTTCAGTCTAAAATGTATGGTTATTGTCCCTTGAACAGTGTTTTAGTTTTTAAACAGTATCATTATTATGAAGTCCCGAGGTGAGCATGAGACTTTCTGAACGTGCCATAATTAGATTGCCAACACTTAGGCTCAAAGAACGTGTCCTCCTATAGGCATAGGGCACAGGGTTTGATGATGATGTTCCATCATCAACAGGATGTTATTTTACAATAAATAGTACTACAGAGAGTCCCAGGTGCCAATTCTTCCTCAGGTGGCTGCAGTGTGAGGGAAAGCAGTGAGGAGGCTCCAAGGATTTGTGCAGACCAGGATCTCCCTTTGCCCAGTTGAGGCATTAGTGAAGTGAGAGAGACTCAGGCTGGATCTAAACCTGTGGAATAATGGCCTCCACAGTTCAGTTGTGTTAAGTGCTGCAAGCCAGAAGATTTTCTAGAGCTGACAGAAAACGTGCTGGTGCTCAGCTGCTTTACAGGATGAGCCCTTTATTCATCTGCTTTAATGAACGGCATGGTGTCCATCTGCCGTGCACTGAAGTCACCTTTCCTTTCTGGGATCCTTATGAAGGCTTTTTAAAAGAAAAAGGAAAAGAAGAGAAATGCAGAGGATAAAAACGTCCTTAATCTTTCAGAAGTATGGGAACTTGGCTGTACTTCTAAGCAAAACCAGTTCCTTTAAGTAGTCATATGCTGCACATTTCCCAGAAGAGTATTTCAATAAAGGTTGTTTTGTAGTTTGGGTTTTTTTAATTCTAATCAGTTTTAGCAAGACAACTCTTGCACTTCCAATGCAGGGATCTTGACTGGGGTCTACTCCCTTTTGCAATCTTCTCTTCCAGTGCAATTCCTAGTGTCCTGATCTGTCCACTGTGTGGTTCTCCAGAGAGAGATGGTCAAAAGTATCACAGGTTAATATTTCAGAACAGGGAATATTCGAATGTTTCCTACAGTTTCTTTAGCTAGAGCAATTTATTTTATCCTGCAGCTGCATGGGAATTCTTGGCAGGAAGGTCAGATAATAAATTCAAAAGCGCAGATTTCTACATTGCCTTTTGTCATAGATTTATTATCAAGTGGGTCTCTTAAAGTCTATTTACATGCTTTTTCCTTTAGTAATTAAATACTGTGCTGAAGAGAGATTCTCCCAGCTTTTCACCCTTGGGGTAGCTATGTCAGAGAGCTCTTTCTGTATATCCAGATTCCCACCCAGTTTGTAGTCTTGCCCTCAGTTTTGTCTTCCATTCTGTGGACAAGCGGGCTGGACATCTTTGAATCTTTGGAGTTGAGAACTCTGCATTTTGGTTCACACATGTTCTGCTCTCTGCTGATCACAATAATGTTGCTGACTCCATTTGTCAAAAGAAGCCATTCTTCTACGATTTTTGCTGCTTCAGTGGAATTAGCTGATTTTCATAGTAACTGGTGCTAAAAAGCTGTTGGCTGAATTTCTGGCTCCTTTCAAGGTTTCACATCTGCTCAGTAAGGTGGTTCCTTCAGTAAAAACAGGCCCGCCCAAGAAGCTCACAATATTTTTCTGCTTCTGGGTGGTGATCTCAAGGAACAATCTTCCTTGTGGTTATTTGGTGCTTCCAGGCCTGGCTAGGACCCAGGAAGGTGCAGGAGGCACAGGAGAAGGCATTGTGCAAAGGGGAAGACTTAACAGACTTGGTGTTTTCTAAAGGTTTAGACATGGATGAAGCTCAAATTTCAGGGAAGGTTCAAATAAACCTGTATTTGTACTACAAATAGATTTCTTGACCTTGCTAAACAACAGCACATCTCAGGCACAAACAGACTGCTGTCAAATCTCATGATTTTAAAAGTCTCTCAATTTTTGTGTTTTGCTAGAAAGAGTGATGGGGAGAGAACCTTTTCCATCTCTTTAAGCTCCTTGTACAAACAATAGTTTGAAAACATGGGTCTGACAATCTTGAGTATCAGGCCAACTGTGCAATGAACTCAGCATTTCTTAATGGTACAGTTTCAGAGCCAGCTGATTTTTTTAGGCTTTGGTGGCAAGACTCAACCCTCAGGTCTTTAGAGATTGTCATCCCGTTGACTCTTGATACAGTTTTCTGGCGGACCCTATTCTTCTACCAGGTTAACCCAGAAATCAGAACGAAATGTTCACAAACACTGGTGTTTGGGTCTGTGACAGGATCTCAACATAGTCTTACGGAGTAACTGAAATGTTTTTGTTCTCCATCTGCAGCACTAGCAAGGTGCTGCTTTAAAATCCTAATGCCTGTGCATTCCCTCAATCCCCATGTTCAGAGGTGCCTTACATTGCCAAGACAATATTCACAGTATGCCTAGCTAATTTTAAATTATTGACTTTGTAATTGGTGAATCTGTGAACGAAAGCCTTAGTACTGTTCAGTGAAGGCCTAAACTCCAAACCAAGACAAATGAAGTTATTGATTTTAATTAACTGAGCCTGAAGTGATAGTAGCTCAAAGTAAGAATTGCTGAAGTGTTTGTCCTTCTCTTCTGTGGTAATCCACAAAGATCCCTGTCCCTGGAATATCAGCTGCTAGCACAGCTGTCAAAATCAAGAGTAAGATGACAGAAATGACTTCTTCCCAGCCCATCCTCTCCTGAGAGGGTGCTGTTGGCAGCCAGCTCCATCTGGTGTGGGTTACCCAGCATCAGGACTGTGAAGGCAGTGTGGGCTTTGGTCTTGCCTCTTGCGTGTCCTTGGCTTGTTCACACAGCTTTTGCAAGTGTTTGGAGGATGTGGTGGATGGGGTTGAGGGTGGTGGGAGGAGCAAAGCAGTGAGGTTATAGAATCTAGTTATATAGCTTAAATCACTGGGTTTGGAGTTCTGCTTGGAGAGTAGGGCCAGTCAGGCTAAGGCAGGGAGCTGCTAGCACTGCTGCATTCCCTGCCTGATTTTTCAGTTGCTTTCTCTGTCCCTCGTATGGAATTAATTTTGTTATTTTGACTTTTCTCTGGCTAAAGTGTTTTATGTAGTACTTTGGATGTTACTGAGTCATTGATAAGTACTAACAAACCATCTGCTTATCTCAATTTGAGCCAGAGGATAGGCTGCAAAGCGTGGCTGGGTTGGTTTTTTTTCCTTGTTTCATTCTTTTTTTCTCCTTTTAATATGTCAGAGAAAACTGCAGCAGAGGGCACTGTGTGGTTAGGTTTCAGGGGAACACTTATTGAATTGCACTGGGTGGCTGGGAGCAACCTCCTCCTGAATGCCTGTACAACTAAATAACAGAATATTAAAAGCACTCCTTCTGAACATGAGGGTTTTAGGGTTTAGAAAGCAGGCTTTTTTATATTGTAAGGACTCGGCTGTTTTAATTTTTAGAGTGCCTGGGAAGTGCTGGCATCAGGATCTTTTTCTATTCTGTGCAGGATTTGAAAGACAGCCTCATTAAAGGAGCAGCATAGAACACAGATGACATCGAGTAGGCAGGCTACCTATAATAATGTCATGTTTTGTCATTTATAATAGATAGTTCTTCCAAACCTTTGGGATTCCCACAGCACTTGGCAAATTAAATATTTGAACGTTGTTAGAGGGAAGCCTGTTCAAAGAGACCGGGCAGCTGTGAAGTGGGACATGGATGCCACTGTAGGAAGGGGTGGAGTGCTGAAATTCCATTTAAGGGAAGTCCCCATTCACACAAAGCATGTCATGGGACATTTTAAAGTGTCTCTTCAATAAATATGGCCTTGTTTGAGTCACAATTGGAGAGAACTGGGTACGGTAAATAACACGCAGTGTTTTCAGAGCACTGCCACAGGGCTCATCACACAGCAAGCTGTGTGCAACCCCCCTTACCTTCAGCTGACAGTAGGGAGGTGGATCTGACATGTCTGGAAATGAAATCCGTGCTTTAAAGAGTCTGTGTTTGCTCAGACTGGAGCCTGGCAGTGCAAAGCCATCTCCCCATGCCAGCCTTTGCTGTCAAGATAATGTTGAAGATAATGTTAAGTTAATTATTTCTGGATCCTCAGGTCAGTGGTGAAAGTTGCTCTGGCAGACAGGGACACTGCTGGGATAAATACTGTACAGTGCTGAGCTCCCTCTGGGGCAGGGCTTTGGGGCCGCAGACTGCACCAATTCACAGCAAAGCATAAACTCACAAAAGAGGCTCATGGTTCTTCTTGTGCTTGAAGTTAAGCATGTGCTTAGAAACAGAGTAATAGGTTATATTTATTTAATTTGTAAAGCTGGATTTCTGGAAGAGGGAAAGATACCAAGGAGAAGGATGGACTGCTCTGACACCATCCTGTCAAGGGACTGCCAGTGTGGCAGGACATGCTAAGGGTGAGGAGCAGATGGAGCTCTAGAGAATGCAGCTTGATCCCATGAGAGCAAGAAGTTCAGTCTGTCTTGTTCTGGGTGAAAATCAGGATGTCTTACTTCAGCATAAGTTTATGACTTTCCTATAGGTTATTAAAGAAAGTGGTAAGTAAAGAAGCAGCTATAAAACTGAACAGCATTAAAGTCTCCAAAAATTAGAAGAGGAATAAAAGGAATTAGCAGAAAGCCTTCCACTCTCTCCATCACATAAATGATGTTCTTATTCTAGTAATGGTGACAGGAGGTGGTCAGGTGGCATTATTTAGCTGAATGGCCTGCGTCTCCATGTGTGCTCAGATAAAGTTCAAAATGACCTTTAAAAAAATCCATTTTTAAAGATTCTTTTTACTTCAGAAAGGTCCAACTTTAGTAGCTTAAATTTAATTTTGTTCTTGAGGGAATCAGCTGTGGGGAGGGAAGGCAGCGCCAGAGATACTCACAGTAAACTAATAGCAGGTAAAATGTCATTTTAAAAGAGTGAGTGGAAAGCATTTGCCATTGCAAAGGGGAAATTAATGAATTCTTTTCCCCTAATTCCTTTCCTCAGGTTTGATTTCTGATGTATTTTGTGACTGCCACTGCCTCTGCTTATGTTAACATGAACCGATTAGCTGGCTCATTGGTTAGACTGAACCCAGGGTCACAACACAGGGACTCTGTAGTGGCCAGCTGCACACACAGGCACAGGCACGGGGACACAAGTGTCTGCAGCTCTAGGAACACACAGCTCACAGGACAACCCCCACTGCTCCTTGGTAAGCACAGACTGTGCTTTTTTTCCTGTAAATCTCCAGCACCAGAAGGATAAATTGAGTGCAAGCACTTTCACAGCTGTACCCTGTAAGGAACAGCAGTGGCATGTTGTGCATGGACAGGGACTTCATCACTTCTTAAGAAGCAGTTGCACTCCTTAGTTCCCACACTACAGAAATCTGTCTTCAGGTCAGTAGTGATGCTGGGCCAAGGAGAGATTGCTGGAAACTCCTGTCAGGACTGACTGGATGAGGTGTTCCAGCACTGGACTGTTACACAGGAGTGGAGCCACCTCTCGGATCCTGAGGTGGCCTTTGCTTTAGTGGAAATTTCATTTTGAGCTCCTTTCAGTGTTTGCTATTCTTATGTAGAAAATAGATAGAAGTTGTGCCAATATTCCCCAGTAAGAATTTCAAAATGCACCATTGCAGCAGCTGGTAAGCAAGAAAGGGGGTGGGCAAATATGTTTTAAAATCAACAGAAAAAAAAAGTGCCATCTCAGTCATTGGAATGAACAACAAAATCTTCTACACTTATCATTGTTGTCCATAGAAAAACATCCTTTCTTCATCTCATACTTCCTCTTTCTGCCTGGAAGATCCTGTCTGGATGCTGGGGACAGCTCAACACCTTCATTCTCTGAGTTTGAAGTCCACAACACATGAACTTCCTGTCTGAGAATTCCTAATGGCAAGCAAAGAACTGTTGCAGAGCTTCCCAGGACACTTATCTTCTTGCACTTAAAGTGCCTCTTGAAGTGAAGCTGGATTTAGCTGTGCTGATAGCAGTGGTTTGGTTTGTCCTTTGGTTAAGCTGCTGACAAGCGAATTCACACCACTTCATCTTCCCTGGAGATCCCAGGCCTCTCCTGGGCTTGTTTAGAGGAACAAAAGAGGTTGGGCTGGGGTTGGACAGTCCAGAGTGCCCATGTGTAAAACCAACATGGACTGGCCAATATGGGAGGGTCGTGCAAGGCTGGCTGGGTCTGTTGCTGCCCTGGCATGGAGGGATAAGCAGCTCCTTGTGGACTGGGGACTCCATGGTGCATTGGCTGAATTTTTGCACCTGTGTAGCCCCTGTGTGCCTGGATCTCACTGCAGGGTGCTGCCAGGGCCCGGCTGTGTTGGCAAGGCAGCAGCCTGCCCCATGCTCCCACCCTGGTGTGTCCCACAGATAATGTCCAGCAGGAGATCCAATTAGAAGCTTGACTGGCTAACCAGAAACAGCAGCTGGAAGCTGAAGTTGGTGTGCCTGCTGTGGGTAAAATAGAAAACTCTACCTGCAAATCCATCTGTTGGAAATTACTGTGTCTTGATTCTTTATTGCTGAAGAATAGCCTATCTGCTTCCAGGCCTCTGATGCAATGACTCATTCACAGGAGTCCAGTAACTCTTTGTTTTTTCTCTTTCTGCCACCAAACACAGTAGATCTCCTCCAACAGCAGTTTGTGTTGGAGCTAATTCTCTGCTGAGCCGTTATCACGGAAAACAAGAAATTCAAATATAAACCCATTGGCCTTCCCCTGCAGGAAGAGCTTGGACCTCGATGTACTGCCTTCCTGGGAACATCTGCAAGCTCAACCTTTTTTTGGTACAAGGTAGCTGAGTGTCTGGGCTGTCTGGATGACCCCAGGCAGATAGTCAAAGATGACTTTAAAGGCTGGATAATGTATTTCACAACGGTATAATCCTGCAGTAGCCTGAGGGTTTAGAGTTGTTTTGTACTGTTTTTGATGTAGGGCTTATTTTAAGTTTTATGAAGAGATGTTGCTTTCTTAACTAGCACTGCAGTACCTTAGGAGCTGTTCTGCAGAGGACCCACTTGCTTTAGGCTCTCTGCATAAAACCCAGCACTTTTGGGGGGGCTGTGTTCAGACACGTGCATGACATGCACTGCCACTGCCACATGGAAAAAGATCTTTATCTTCCAATGTCAGATTTATGTATATGTGCAAACACGCGCTTGTACGTGCAGAGAGGGAACTGCATGTCCTCACAGGTATGTGTCTATACAGAGATGTGCAGAAACAAAGTCATACATGCAGTTCAGTTGAGGCCACTTTAAATTATTTGTTCATGCAGTAGTTGTGCATGTTTTATTGTCTGCATCCTGACTCTTCTCAGATCCCTCACAAGTGTTGGTTTCACCTTAGCCCCAGAATACATGAACTAGTGATGAAAACTAGAGAAAAAATATGGGGTCATAATGTAAAAGAACATTGTAGGAGTCCATTTTGAAGTATTTTCCTCACCCTTTCCCCCCAACCCCTTCTAGTCTAGCCATAAAAGGTGTTCCTGCTGTTTTTCTTCTCCAACATCTTTCCTTACAAACTTTAATAAGTAATCAAGTGTGATCAATTCCTGCTACTACTCTCCTGCTCCTCCATTTGCTCTTCTAGTGCAGAGCGATTGTGTAAAAAAGACCTCCTGGGGATCCTGCACTGATTTATTCTCAGCTGATCTGAAACTTCAGCCATTTTCCTTCCAACATTGTCCCTGGCAGAGCCTGTACTGGGAAAAGAAAGATGCTCTGAATGCAGCCTCTGGTGTGTGATCTGGATCTGAAGCCTCAGACTGTCTCTCTGGTGCCAAGAGTGCAGCAGGGCAGACGTGGCTCGGCTTCAGGCAGGGAAATGAGAGAGAGGCTCAAAGTGGGCATTTAAACGTTCTCTTTTTTGCATCTATTTGGAAGCCACGAGTAAAAAGCCACCATATGTTTTTCTGACATCAGGACTCACAAGGGAGGTGGTATTTAATAAGGAGGGAGTTAGGAAGGTGAAGCTCTCTTCACTCACCTTCAGCACTGGAGTTTCACCAGTGCAGTATGAGACAGAGCACAAGGGGTATCAAATAACCATCTAAACCAGATCCCTGGTGTTGGCCAGTAATGGGGGATGGTGGTAGAGTCTGGAAAAAGAAAATAAGAAAGAGGCCAAATGGATAGAGTGGAGCTTTTCCCCAGAAGCTGGCAAGCTGCAGTTCAAGGGACAATCTTGGAACCCAGCATATGTTCTAGTGAAGGAATTTTGCAAACATGCTGGGTTTGCTGCCCCAGGGGGAAGATGGAACTCAGCAAAGAGGTCTCAGGGCAGAAGCACACACAGCCCTAGAGGGGCCAGAGCAGCGGTTCAGACTTTGATCCTCCTGGAGCTGCAAGCACAAATGCAAATAATTTGCAGTGAAGTCTGCCAGTCACTCAGAATTAGCCCAGCTGCACCATCCTCGCTCTTTCTGCATTTAGAGAAATGAAACTCAGGGGCTGCACATGTATGCTCATGGTGCCAGTGTTGACCTTCTTTCTAGCTGAGAAAGATGAAAGAAGGGAGGGTTTGGATGCAATCAAAAAGCACCAGAACTCTGGCAACTCTGACAACAGTGACGATGCTCCCCCTGCCAAATCAAAGGGGTTTGGGTTAAAACCTTGACGTTAGGGCTCTGTAAGATACACAGGATCACAAGATATGTGAGGTTAACAGAAAGTTAAAGCCCCAAGTATCAGAATGCCTGTGTTTTCAGCACATCTGTGTTTTCAGTTTGGATTAAGTGCTCTGGCACCCTTTGATACAAGAGTCACCTTACAGCCTGCCTGTAGCTGTAACCAACAGAGGCTGCTTCCTTTTGCTCCCTCTTCCCTTTTGTGCACAGCCCATTGCATCACTGGAGCAGGATGAGGATAGGGAAACCGTTTGACCCCGGTGTGCACACTTGGTGCATCTGGGAGAATACAATCTGCTTCTCCCCTCAAGCAATTATAAGTGATAACTATTTTGCTATTCAAGGACCGTGATTTCAACACTCGAGGGCGTAATGCACCGGGGAGGCAGCTGAGGCTTTCATGCCGGTGCTGTATCAAACTGCACAGTTTCCAGGAAGATGAATATCCGTAACCAAGTAGCACAGCAGAGCCCAAAGCCTGTTCAAAAGAATTCTTTTTGATGATCTGGTTTTATTACTTTCAATGAACTGAAGTCTCCAAGGTACCAGTGAATAAGGGATGCTGTAAAGCCGCATCTTGTATACATGTTTCAAGCTGCGTCTGCTGGTGCTGAAAAGGATGAAAGAGAAACTCCTTAGCAATGACCCAAGGGCCCAAACCCAGCTCAAGCTTCCATGGGGTGTTTGCTGAGACAAAAAGAAGATCTTAACCATTTGCACTGGGACATGACAACTGGGACACAGCCTACATCATTTGCTGGCCCCACTGGGAAAACTAATCCATTTCCAGGACAGAGCATGTGGCATGTGTTATGTGTTTCACAAAAGGTCTTTGCCAGCTGGAAATGAAAAATATGAAATGTCAAATCAGGAACAGGTAGACGTGAATTATGGGGCTCTGTGCTATCTGGAAAATCTGGGGGATTTATTGTGAGACACTGTAGTGGTCAGAAGCCCTCTAGGGAAATGCAGTGCTTAACTTCACTGGTCTTGTTTTGTCTGTACAGAATATGTGGATTTGAGTATAAAACACAGCTTGGACCATGAGTACCCGGACCCGTCTGGGAATGTGGTTCAACATAACCCCCACCACACGTGTGAAGGGAGGCAAAAATGAGTGAAGCTTGATGGAAATCAGCAGGAGCACCCAGTCATGGTTTCCTCTTTGAGCACCATCTTGCCATTTCTGTGACAACACCAAGAAGAAGTTTTGTAGGTGCAGGCTGGAGCTCAGCTTCTAAATGGACAGACTCTGAACTGTGCAGAAACGTGGAGTGTTTGGAAGTACTCTTCAGTAAAGGTGGTCAGCTAGTGCCCATTCTTCCTAAGCTCTGCATAGACCATTATAACAATATTAGCCCATGCACTGCCTCTCACTGCTTTTGCTTTGGAATTCAAATCATGTGTGTGTTTTATAAAAGGCTCTCTAGTGTGAGCCTGAGAAATACATATGCACACTCCAACTGTGTGGGTTTTCTCTTTCCTGCCTGGTGCACAACTTACTCATCGTAACATGATAAATGAATGGGGTTGTGTAACCCTCTTTATAGTTTACAGATTTTATAGTGCTTTGCCACCTTATGTTATAAATTCATGAAGCAGTTGTAGTGTGTAACAGGTTTTTCTGTTTGTTTATTTAGTTATTTGCTAATTCTTACAGCTGTATATAGATGTATGGATGTGTGTAATGTATATAGATATTTGTCTGCTGGACTGAAGCTTAGGAGAAAAGTTCAGCTGCATCTGGAGAGCACTTGAGGAGCAGAAAACAAGAAGGATAAAAGTATTGCCTTGATATCTGGTGAGAAGTGAGGAGATTGAATAGACAGTCACTTCACAGGGAAAATTCACATTTCATGGTCTGCAACATTTTGGGGCAATTTCTGCTAAAGTCAGCTGTATTGTACAGTCAAGGAAATACAGAATATAAAATTGTATTATGAAAAGCTTGGGGAATCTTCATGTGATCTGCAGCTTGCAGGCAGAGAACAGAAGTGGTGAGCCAAGGAATGAGGAAAAACAGAGCTTTGAATAAACTTCTGGGATTTCTGATAGGCATTGTTATAGGATCCTATAGGAGTGGAAGTTGGGAGAAGGACCTAAAAGAAATGTCTGATGGGGAGAATATCTGGATTCCCATGTATAGATGTGAAATCTTCTTTTGCTTCAAGCTGCAGTGCAATTTTCTTCCCTAAAACCCCCATATAACCCAGTGAACTTCCGTGTGGTGCAATCACAGGAGGAACAAGCCCATCTGGCCTTTTGGGGGGGTTGTGCTGTGCAGGGACTGTTTGCAAACCAGGCTTTCTTTTTGCCAGTTATTCTGTTCCTCTCCCATCTCTCATGTGCCTTCCCAGCAGGTACTGTTTGGTTAGGCCTATCTGTTTGATTCAGCAGTTGTGAATAGGGAATTATATTCATAGAGTACCCAGACAGGTTGATTAAATTTTCCCGTGTTTTCTGGTGGGAAATCAAGCTGGTATTTTAATGGAAATCCCCAGACATTGAGACAACTTGCAGTCAAGGCCAGACAGGAGTACACATAACTGCCTATACATCTATATCCGTGTAAGGATGCACTGTTTGCACATGCACCAACACATGCATGGGTGTATATATGTGAGATCATGTGTATTTACTCTGTGCCTGGCCAGTTTCAGAATCTTTCTGAGCAATTCCATTAGCATTCCTGTGTGTCTCACTCTTCAATGGAGTTGGACAGGACGTGTTTGCACTTTATTTAAGAGACACTGTAAAAACAAAAGGATCTTAATCATCACTAACCATGGTAGCTGCAAATTAAATATCTGAGCTCTTGGAAGCTCATTCATCATAAATATCCTAAATGTCTCTAGGAGGGGACTTAAGGAATCATTTCCAGTTCACCTGAGGGAGACTATTAGGAGGACATATATAGTGTAAGTAAACTAGAAAAACACCCATAATGATGGATCTGGTACTTCTAGTAAAAATAGTTCCTAGTTTTTGGATGTTTTATTTTACTTATATATCTTTCCCATTTAGAAAACAGCTTTAAGACAGGACCCATGCTATAAAGCCATAACTTCCAAATTTAGGAATGCAGGAGGGAACCAGGGAAACTACACAGGAAGGGGTCAAACAGCATGGAGGATAGAGGTTGTCATAAAATAACATCAATGATTTTCAATATCCTTTCTCTGGCCTCACCAGATGAACCATGGGACTCTTTTGTCTGATAGAAATTACAATGTAGCTGATGATTCAGAGAAAGAAGACTAGCTTAATTAGTAGTTCCATTAAGCCAATTTTCTAATAGCTCAGAGTGAAGAAAAATTCTTTCTTTGCTCTCCTAGAAGGGTAAATTATGATGAGTATTTTCCCATCAAGCTGGTTTTTTTACCTACTGTTGTTACATTTGTGTGTGTATTCTGGAATGAAGCTAAACCTAAACTCTGGATCCAATACTACTGAATTTTGGCAGATGGAAGATTTATACACTGTCTTGGAGTATAACCTTGGCTTCCCCATTGTGCTGACAGGCTGAAGAGACCTCTCTGTAGGTCTAATACAAACCATGCTTCATCAGAATTGTGTGATTTCCAGCCCTTGATATTACATCAGACTTGCCAGGTACTCAGCCCCTCCTGGAAGTCAGACCACTTCATGGGGCTCCTGAGCAAGGCTTTGAGGGCTTGCTTCACCTTCTGCTTTTGAAATGGAGAAATGCAGAATTTCTTATTTGTCTGCATAAGGATTTAATTGAGAAGAATGTTCCCAGTAAGCTGCAGACATACAGGCTGTGGATATTAACTTCATCAGGACGATGCACGTGTGCATGAACTACACCCAACGCACAGTTAAACTTTTATCTTCAGAGGGGCTGAGGTTTACATGCTGTTCTGCAGCATGGTGTTAGGAAATGGACAGCAACAGTTGGGAATTTTTAAAAAGAAACATGCAGGACTGCTTTAGCCATCTGGAGAAGCAACCTTGATATTATGCAAATGCTTTGCAAGGCTTTTTTGGTAGGCAGTTGGGGAAGAGATGGAGGAGCTCGAGCTCCGAAAGTTAACATAGCAGCTCACTGGCTTGCTCTTCACCCAAAATGAAAGCAAATCACTTGTTTGCTCTAGAAAGGGTCACCATCTCCCAGATATTTTTGTTCAGAGATGTTATCCACCAGCAGTGATGCAGCACCCACTCTGTACCAGGGGAAGCTGGTGTTGAGGTCCAGGGTGAGTGTGTGCATGTGAGTGCAGCTGAGTGCTGGAAGAGGGGAGAGAGGAGGGGACTCACTCTTAAAGAAGCTTAGAGAAAAAGGAGATTAAAAACAAAAATTACTCTCTCCATCCTTTCTCTGTGAATCAGTTGAGAAAGATTAAACAATTCATTGAATCGTTGCCAATACAATGAAGCATTTACCAGCACAGCCCCGAAGAGATCCTCAGAATAACAGTGGCGATTCCTCAGCTCAGATAGGACTTGAAAGGCTCAGGGCTATGCTGAAAAGTGTCTTGAAGGCAAGATCTGAGTTGTGCTTTTGCCCGAGGAGTGCTGGTGTGCACACCTTGTCCTTCATTACTCCTTAAATGAGTGTTTGCAGAGCTGCAGGATTTCACAACTGCCTTCTGCTTGGGATGTAATCTGATGGGGAGACCTGGGGGGCCACAGCTGTTCTGTGATTGGTGAGATAATGGCTGTGATGTTGGTCTGTGCTGTGGTGTACAGCAGAGACTGATCTGGAACCAGCCCCACTGGTGGTTGTGTTGGGTCTCTGGGCTGTGCTAAGGAATTTAGCAAGACAGAATCTGTTTATGCAGGTATCTCTAGGCTTGTTTACACCCAGGCTTTGTGGAGCCATCTCACCAGCCTGCTTGGCTCTGTCTCCATTTGTTCACTGAAGGAAGGCAGGACTTTGCCCTCACCCATCTGCTCCAAAGGTATTCACACTCCCTGTCTCTAGACAGACTTTGTTCTAAGGACATCACATGGCACTGCTCCTTCTCATTGTTCTGTTCCCCATTTTGCTTCAGTCAGATCTGGATTTCAAGACCAAATCTTGGAAGTGAGAATGCAATAGAAATGGACATTATATGTGAGCAAATTTTAGATCTACAGGCACCAATTGTAATTAATCTAGCCTAAGGTCCTGTTTGAGCCATAGAATTTCATTCAGTAATTCCTGAAGAATTCCTTTGATTGCTTTGATGTTATTTGACTTCCCCTTTGGCAAGTCGTGGTCTCCTGTAAGGTTCAGTCTCACAATTACCTGAACTCCCACTGTTAAGTATGGAACAGTCCTGACTCCCATGGAGTCTGTTGAAATCAGCTCTGGGCAAGATCAAGCCACGAGTCTATTCTGACTCCTCCCCTCCTCCTCCCCTGCACATCCAGTTTTGTTGCTTGTTACCTTGTCAGATCCTGCCTTTCAGAGGCCCTAGGTCCTGCATTTGTGCTGCTCTGTCTCCCCATTTTCCAACCCCTCTGAGGTGAGCCTGTGTTAAAATAGCAGATCCTGTACCACAAAATGTCTCATGCCAAGAACACCAAATGCCATCGTCAGATGAGATGAAGCTGACACTGGTAGTATGTGCAAATCCAGCCAGAGACCCACATCCCAAAGTGCCATGTAAGTCCACATGTTGACATGTGCAGGCACGTGCCCTCGCTGCAGGATTTTAACAGAGTCAGAGAAGGTGGCTGCCAGGCATTGACTTCTGGATCTGATTTACAAGGAAAATTTGCACCGCAGTGGCATAACCTTTTCACTGCCTTTGCTCTGAGAAGAAAAATGAATTGTTTCAGACAACTCAGGACATGTTTCCAGGACCACAAGTGATAAACTGAGACACAAGTGGCCATCAGCAGAACCACAGTTTCTGCCCGTGCAGCTGCTCTTAAACTCTCCCCAGCGGCAAGAGAAAATGGCATTGCTTCAGCTCTCAGGTTTGTGTCATGAACAGAAAGGATCAGGTTGGGCCAGAAGAGTGATGTGGGACTTAGGAATCCTGGTTTCCCATCAAGGCTGCTGAGGTGATGCCATGTGTGGCTATGGGCATTTGCAGCTCAGTAGCCAAACTGCTGCAAAACACGTGGACTTTGAGTCTGGTAGGGCATAGCCATGGGGGAGGTTTATTCTATTTATTCTACCCCATCCTCTGCAGACAGACATGGTCAGGGGCTGGCCACATCTATCCCTGGGTCCATGAGTCCTTGGAAGGCTTCTCAAGCTTCCTGCCTCCTTCACTGTGCCAGGGTAGAGTAGCTCCTATCCTAATAAAGATTAGGAAGGCAAACAGCCCCATGCTGTACCAGGCAGCATCAGTGGGCTCAGACCTCCTTCCTGTCCCTGGAGAGATCTGTGCTATTTATCTTGTTCTGAATCTCTGTCTTAATATCTGCAGCTTCTTGTTTCAAATGATTAGTGATCTGATGAATGGCATTAACAGTGATTACCAGAAACTCTGCAGAGAAAGAAGCACTGCCTGTGTATACACCATCTGAACTGGGGCTGTCAGTAAGTAGACTCAAGAGAGATTTATTCTGCATCACTCCCAGCCCTAAAAGAATGATGCTAAACTCTATCCCTGCTTTATGAAGCCTCTTATGGCACCCCACTGCTAGATTCAACAAACCATTTTGCATATATTTACTGTCTTCCTAGCCCATAAAAGCTGGCTTTCCTTTATTAACTACAGTTTACTGCCACTCTCAGCAGAAGCAAATAATGGAAATGAAACTGCACTCATTCTGAAGACCCCAGTACACTTCCAGATGTTGTTCACATTGGCAGTGTCTTGTCAAACTGTAATTGCGTGTATTGTGATTATAAAATGGTTAATAAACACGAATCTGACAGATATTATCACTTCCTCCACCCTATATTACCACTGCAATGCATGAATGCTTCAGAGGCTCCTATTGTTTCTATATCCCTGACTCATCTAAAGCCTCAGTGCCAGTAAGTGCTGAGCACCCAACAGTGGTCCTCTCCTCCCTGTAGGAGCTAGGAATGCCTGGAGGAAAAACTGGGAACTCTTCTTAGGAGTCTGGTTAGAGTAGAGGAGAAGGAGCGGGCATCAGAGCAGGCTTGTCATGCCAATGCCATGACGGTCACTGTGGCTGTGCACATTACTCTCTTCATCTTGGGCTGTTGCAGGCTGGGCTGTAATGAACTTCCCGTGAGTTTAAGTGGTCACACTAAAGGTATTTTCAGGCTTTACCTCTCCATAGATGCAAACACTAATTCAGATCATAATAATGTGCTCAACATCATGGGCAACTGACTGTAGAAAGAATGTCAGGAAGATGATTTGCTTAATGCTTTGGTGGCCACTTGACCTCATACATCTTCTTATTATTTGCGTGGTAGATCAGGGCTACAAACATTTGTGACTGCACCTTTCCATAGCAGCCAAAATTACTTTGGATGGCTGATAGGCAGGATGCAATTCTGAAGACTTGCAAGTGGCACCTCTCCCCCAGCCTGCTGGAGGAGACCTCATGAAAAATGGTGTCTGGAAGGTAGAACAGAGCCAGCCTACTCAGTGTCTTATACAAGCTTAAATGGCCTCACTGAGCTCTTCTTTCACAGAGCAGAGTGAGGACTCAGTTCAGTCTCCTGTGCTGAATAAAACAATATTCACCTCCACCTAATATTGTGATGGGTCATGTGAGGTGGCTTTCAGTGTTCTCATGGCCCCAAAGAACTACTAAGGAGTTTTCTGTTTCCTTAAGCAGCCTTCTAAACTTAATGAAGTTTGCTGGTTGCTGGTTGCTCTTTTTCCAAACAGCCTTGAGGGCACAAATGTGGGTCATGTTTGTCCCTTTGGTTGGAAGTGTGTGTTGCTCTGCTTGAAAGCACAGCACACAGTTGTTGGCAGCACTCTGAGTAAATCCAGCTGCACTGTTTAGCAATTTAATTATAATCTCTGCGCCTATGGCACCTTTCATCCAAGAATCACAGAGCTCTTTACAAGCGTTAGTTCATTTTCAAAGGTAATCTGGTGAAGTAGCTAAAAATCCTGTCCATTTTCTAAATATGTGTAGGGGGAGGAAGATGGAAAAGGACGTGAAGACTCAGGGGGATAAAAGGTACAAGTTTCATCCACTCACATGATCATTTTTGACTCCAAATGCTGAGGTGAGTTTTTTAGCTAGATTGCACACCCCAGTGCAGGTGTAGGCTTGATAGGGATCCCCCACCTCACTGTGCTCCACCACTGCAATTTTTGGCCAAGTTGAGGATCCAGTTGTGTGGGCATTTTCACACATGAAACCGCTCCACTGGAAAAATCATGACCCGGCCAGCCTGAGACAATTATCAAAAGCTGTTAGCAGAGCTGGGACCAGAATCTGTGTATCTCACCTCTTACCAGCCTGTCTTTGCACCTCTCCTTCGTGTTCTGAGTGAAGGCTCCCGAGGGGAGTCCTGCCATGTTGTTGCGTGACTTGTCTTGGTGCCAGTGGCTCTAATGCATATTTGAAACTAGTTTGGCACCTCAGAGAAGGAAATCAAAGCAGATCTTTGCACTGCATCTACTGTACCATGTGTGTGGTCACTCTGATGATGAGTTCTGACAGCATAATCTTATTAAAGTTCATTCTTGACAAACGATATAGATATGGATACAGGGGGAAAATCACATAGTGTTAGCAGTGACAAGGTAACCTTTATCAGGGTACAGTCCCTATTAATTGCTGCAAAATTCCTCCTTTAGAGAGGTTCGTTGGACTCACAGTTGGCTCTGCCTCCACTTGCTTTTGTTCCAGTTTAACTTCAACGTTATAATTAATTTGCTCTCCTTGCCTTCCCTTGAGGCCATTTCCTCTGTCAGTCCACAAAGCATTTCTCGGCAATATTTCAGGAGCAGCTCATAGGCTTGATAAACCTATCTAGCTCTGGATTCCAAAATCTGGGCCTGTTTCCTCTCCTTCTGTGCTCTTGGCCTCAAGAAACAAAATGGGTTTTGTGATTTAGTGTCTGATTTCTGTGCTGAGGCAAGGATGATGCAATCACTACCATTTGTTTTTGTGGTAGCATCAGTTTGTACAAATGCATCCCTGATGATTCATAGGCAATTGCGGTTGGTAGGTACCAGGATGTATGCACTGAATGGGTTTTTAGTAATGTATTCACTAGAAATTAAGCTGAAACTTAGCAGCTCATTTTCCAGATGCCACTGATGCAACTGTCAGACAGGAACAACTCCCAGTGCCTGCTTGCCTGAGCCAGAATTGAACTGGAGATTTGCAAGTAAAAAGCTTTGGCTTACAATTTCAATCACCAGTAGAAATTTTTTTGGCATTCAGCTTTACCAAAAGTGCTGAAAATCTACTGTCCCTAAATCAGGTCACCTTAACTTTTCTCAGATTGGACACCCATAAGCAGAGCCACTGGAAATCACCAGCAGGTTGAGGAAATATTTATTTTTGTTGCCAGCTATGAAACACTTGAGGATGCCATGTCTCCTGCTTTTCTGAATACAGTGAAGCTGGCTGGTCCCAATGGGGAGCCTGTCCTCCTAAACACCTTACAGGCATTCAATGGGAAAAAGTCTATGCCCTGAACAGCAAAAGCCCAAAGCACACTTAGACAGTCTCAGGGTTGGAGGGGAAAGCACAGAGTGATAAAAGGTAAAGACTTCTAAGGCAGCCATCTGCATTTAGGAGCCAGTGCCCGAACTGAGAAGTGTGTCCCACTGAAAATCAGAGACATTGAAGCTGTCCTGATGGTTTGGTGAATTTGCTCGAGGTCGCCCAGGGCATATGGAGTAGAGGTAGGAGCCATGTCCAGAACTCAGAATTTCTTGGCCAAAACTTAAACCACTCTCTTCCTTCTCCACAACATCCCTATCCACACAAGCTCAAATGGAGAGGACACAGTAAATGTGCTCAGGCAACATACCTTCTTTTTTCCTTTCTTATTTTTTTCCTGTCTGCAGAGAAGATAATATTAATTACTCTGTATTCTGGAAAGAGATAAATAAATAAATAGATGGAAATCCAGAGGAGAAAAAAATCTGTGAATTGAAAACTGATGATTTATGAGGCACCACCTGAGGAAAATTCTCCATCTCTTTTATGCTTGGCTATTCCAGTGCTGCATTCTCAGTCTGGGAGAAGAATCCTAATATGCAGATGAGGCTGTGATAATGATTTTGTGCTGCCTGGATTACAGAATCGTATTTTTGATGCAGATGTATTTAAGACATCTTAGCAGGGCTCTGAGTTCCCTGCATAATTTGATGAGCAATAAGTAAGACACAGGTATGCCATGCAAGCAGCAAAATGTTAAAAGGTTATAGAACTGTATTACATCCAGTCATGTGAGAAAGCAAATTAACAGTGCTGTTCTTCCAAAGAGACATGGGCTGTAGAGGGAAGATCATCAAGTTGATCTCACTGGGAGAGTTAAAAAAAAAGAAAAAGAATAAAAAAGACACTTGCTTATTTTATGGGCTTGCCAGCTCTGGCTGGTGGGCTGCAGGGGCTCAGCTGTTCTTCCAGCTGAGTTTGAGTTTACTTTCAATCTTTTTTATATCTATATTTATTTAAATAACATGAGAAAAATATATTTATTCATGCAGTGACATTTCCTGTGCTACTTTGAGATATCAGTAAAAGAGTCTTGGCACCAAAATCAGTCACTTTGGAATATTCTCCCATTAGTTTGCTCTGTCAGTAAAATGGGAAGCATGACTCTCCAGCACACAATTCCTACTGACATTCAATCAAAACATCTGACCTAACATTTTAGAACTGACACCCAAATTACAGGGCATTTTCTGAATCGCTAACCATCTTTTTTTTTTCTTTTTCTCCCCTTCTCTACCTCTTTCCCTCTCTCTTCCCTGTCCCCTTTCTTCCTTTAATGCGATGTGTGATTGTTCCTTGTCAGGCTGGAGCACGTTCCCATCCCGTTAAGTGTCAGCGTGCTGCTATCGGCTTGCAGCAAATTGTGCTTTCCTTGGGCTCTGGCTGATGGGATGAATGGCAGCCCGGAGATAGTCCTGTCCTTCACAAAGCAGAAAGGCCCAGAGTTCCCACAATTGCTTTTTCCTGCAAGCCCATTATGGTAGCAGGTCAAGGGAGTCAGAGAGTTGCAGGGGAGAGAGAAAAGAATTAGAAATAGTGCTCTGGAAAACTTGGCAATATCCTGGTTTTAATCAGATGGAAGCAGCAGAGTGAGGGCATAACAAAAAATCACTGAGAAAAAAACTCTTTCTCTCTCTGCAAAGCATTTGTGTTACCTGAACCTAATGTGGTTTTGCAATGCTGAAGTTCAAGGCTTTAAGCTGAGGATGAAGCCACAGCTTCATCTCCTCCTGCCATCACAGACAGAAAGGTGATGTTCAGTAGCAGCTTTTGTGTCCATATGTGCTTGTCACTGAAGAGAAACCCAAACCATACTAAAAATGAGACCTAGACCTGGATTTCATGCAGGCTGCTGTATTAAAGCATATTAAAGGTGGGTGGTAATTGCATTACATGCTGCATTACACAAAGCTATTGGTGAAATCTGAACACAGACCCCAGTTTTCCTTCCAGATGTCTGACTTGGCTGATGCACTGAGAAAGGGAGGCAAGTGGCATTTTGGATGGGTCTCCTATCACCTGCCCCACTGAACATGAAAAAGCCATGGGTCTCTGCTTCAGGAACTGCCTGAACACCTGTGTCACCCTCAGTGTTCCCAGGTCAGGATGGGGCAGAGCTGCACATCATTGCCCTGTTACACACAGGGAATATGTCAGGACTGTGTGTCCAGTGGCTACTCCCAGCTGCTCCTTTGCTGCTCCAGGTACCTTAGCCCAGCCCTGGGCTCTGCCCCTGCCCCAGCCTTGTGTGGAGGAAATGGGGACACTGCTCCAGCAGCAAAGAGCACTACCTGAGATCATTGCTGGCCATTGCTCCAGAGAGTGGCTGGTCTCTGTTAAACCCTGCCAAGGATGCTACAAGGCTTTCCTGGAGAGCTCTGAAGCGACAAGCAGTTTTTTGCCCTCCTGCCACCTCAAACAGCAATAGCAGCTGTTACCAAGCCAACAGTAAAGCAAACAAAGCTCTTATGCTGGGGCTTGGAGATGCTGCTAATGATATTCACTTGCTGTGGCTCAAAAGTGCTGGCAGGAGATCATGGAGCAGTCAGGTATCCAGACCTGGAAACACCGGATGAGTGTCCTCTGTCTGTTCACAAATTCTTCACCTGCATGCACTGGAGGTTTTATGAGGAGAGCCTAAACGTAGTAACAAAGTAAGAAAGAAGAGGTGCTTTCCAGGGGCCCCATCCAGCTTCCATCTCTGTTGCCATGCTGGGAGTTGCACCGGGCTCTGAGCAAACCGACGGTTTCTCCTCACTGCCTGGGCTGGCGGCATATGGCTTTCCAAACGTGTTTGGTTTAAAGGTTTGAGCTGGGATCCAGCTTCTAACTTCCAGCAGGCCCCCATCACTGTGCTTCATCTGCCTGCCAGAATGATGGGCCAAATGCAGTTCCTGTGTGCTCTGAATATGTGTTCCTGTAGCATGGGCAATATTGCGAAGCTGGGCCCAATTACCCACATCTCCCAGAACTTATATGCTGGCATGGAAATATGGTGGCACTTCAGCCCTGCTGGGTTCCAGGTTTTCTTCAGTGACTCAGTCCTTGTTCTGCTGCTCCTCCTGGGAACCAAGTGTTGCCAAGACACAGGCTGTAACTGTCCAGAAAATAAGCTTTCTGTATACCTCTGTTAAGGAGTTGGGTTTTTTTACTGATTTTTGGTAACACCTCCAGCCTTCTCAATGCAAATGAGTGACAATAAAACAGAGCAAAGAAGATGCTTTTCCAATGGCAGTCATATTCCTGGCCTTACTTTTTCCTCATCTGACAGTTTTTGTCCTTCTAGGCTATGGCATTTTTGGAGTACAGATGTCTCTGTACCAGACCTACCACCCTATAGACTAACGTTAATTCTTTCAATTCCTTTCTTATCCCAAGCAATGATCATCCACTCTCAAGCATTTTGTAATGCTACCTTAGCAAATGTTTCTGCAGCAAATTTCTGTCTGCTAAAGGGCTCTTCTGTCCAGGGCAGAAAGGTGGAGCTGGGAACTAATGGCCAGGAGTTGAAGGCAAATAAATTTAAAGGAGACATAAGGAAATAAGGTTCACAGCAGTGAGGCTGATTAAGCACTAGTCCAAAGAAAGTGGTAGAATCCTTATATACACCTGGCCTTAAAGCAAGCCTGGAAGCACTTTCTGGAAGATCTGTTTCAGCAGACACAGGTTGTTACACTCGCAGGGGGACATTGGGTAAAATGTAATGGCCTGAAATAAACAGGAGGTCGTCCGAGCTGTGCTAATGGCCCTTCCTGGCCCTGAGCTCTATGACTCAGTGAATAGCACGCATATAAAAATATACTCTCTAAAGCAAGCTACTTAAATACATGCCTGACTCTAAGTGTGGAAGTATTCCAGTTCTGTTCTGGGGGACTTGCCTACTAAATCAAGACTCATGTCCTGCAGGCTTGATCTGATACACCTTGAAGTCAGCAGGGATCTTATCCCTGACCACTTCAGGCTGCAGATAAGGCTGTCAGAAAGACACAAATGGGTTAGTACAACTCCTGGAAATGTGTTTCATGCTGAAAGCACTTTGCACTTGTATGCGCTCTGTCTGATGAAGGATCTCAAAGCACTTTGCAAACATTAATTCACTACTTAATTAAACTTAAAACACAAAGCAGATGAGCTTTGTGTCTTTCTTCAAGCACCATTTATCAAAGGAACAGGTTGCTCTTGTCATGCTGATAACAGCGAGCAACTTTCCCGCTTGCATTGTGTTTCTAAATCCAGTTTAAGTTGTTTTCCTTCAATATGAATAATTTTTGAACCATTTTTGAAAGAAAAATGCAATCCAAGCACACTTACTTATTTTGTTAGTGGTGCTGGAAATTAGAGTACAAATGCTTTATCTGCATTACAAATACTATTACAAAGTGCTGTGGTGCTTTAATCTATCTTCTAGATTTTTTTTTTTAATTATTATTCATGCTTGAAGTGCTTCATCTTAATGCTCACAGTAGTTACCATAGGTACACACAGCAGCACCAACCCCACTAGAGGGTTTTCTGTGTTTTGTTTTCTTTTTCTTGATGCCCTTATTATTTGGATGACATTAAAGTATAAACAAGCCAACAGCTGTGCCCACAACCTGGTAGCTCTCTTGGTGGAAAGGAAATACTTGATTGCAGGAAGAGGGGTTTTGTGTGTGTGTTAATATTGGGATAATGTCCTGAGTGCTACTTGACGATGGTGTTATCAGAAAGTAGATTGGAAAATATTGCCTAAAAATCACACGGGAGACAGTGCATAGCTGCAGGGAAAGACCTGATGGTGCTGGATTTATATTTGGGTTGGCTTTACTAATGTTCCAGCCCCTATCCTGAAGCACAGTTATGCTTGTCTCCCTCTGGCTGTTAAAAGCTAAAGGGTGATGGATCGGAGGCTGCAGCATGAGGAGAATTACTGGAGCTTCAGTTCCTTCAAAATGCACCATCTGTTTAGCAGCCAGGGCAACTCTAAGACAGGACACCTCTCATTTCCAAGGCTGAACCCTTATATTTGGTCCTTCCTACAAATGGAGAGAAACCTGAGAGATGTGGTATGTTTTTATCTAAGGACAGTGATTCTCTATGAAGAATAACACCCTGTGTGGATGTCCCATCTCCTCTGCTCATTACTTGCTAAAATTCAGTACAGGGTCAACCTGAGATGTGGTGGCCTCAGGGACAGAGCTGCTGGAGAAGTGACCATACAAAACAGGCTGCACCTGTGACAAAGCAGAGTGATTTTCCTGTATTGCTGCATTTTGGGGATGAAAGGTCACCTGCTATAAAGCAGTGGTTTCATTCAAGCAGCAGCAACTAAGGCCCTTGGCAGCAGGTGAGGGTCCACAGCAACCAATTTTATTCCTTGATTGCTCAGAAGGGGCTCAATCCTTTCCTGGATCATTTGATAGCTGGGTGAATCGTGATTTACGAATATTCCTATCAAAATCCCCCAAGCCAGCTTCTTTTATCTGATTTCCCTCTCCTCCTCTTTTTAAAGCAAAATCTCATCAATCAAGCTATTACGAGGAAATGTTAGTATTTTAAGTGCATTTGCTATGTATGGACAGAGTCAGCACACACATCCAAGCACATAAAAATTTGATAATCCACATTTCAAAAAGAGATATCAAAAGGCATAATTTAATATGTTCTCATTGAAAAAATAATGAACTGCACATTCCTTGGTACTGTATATTCAACAATCCTAATTACTGAAGCTATTTACATTAGGAAGATGATTCGCATAACCTGAAGGGTTAGAAGATGGTGATGCGGGTGGGCTGTGTTTTTGTTGCATTTCGATTTCCAGTGAAAACCAAGTCTTCTGATTCCTGGGAACCTGATGCACCAACCTCCAGGACCACCACTAAACTACAGACTGAACCATGGAAATGGTCCTTCATAATCAGTCTTAAGATGGAGAACGATTGAATTGGGCTATTGTATTGGAAAATACCTGGCAGAACCAAAGCCTCTGGGATTTCTTGACTGGTTGTGCTTATATGTGGTTGCTGGAGCCTACAAGCCTGGCAGCTTTTTTCTCCATGTTTTCACACCTGTGGAAGGAGGAGTAGAGTTGTGGTAGTTTGGTGAACACCCCATAAATTTCAGATGGGTTTGTGGACAGATATCCTGCAGAGGCAGAATTGCAAGTGCTTGTGTGGGACAACCCGCAGCAGGGCTTTGCCTTTGGTTTGTGTTGTAGGACAGGTAAGAGCAAAGAGATATGAAATTATTTCATAAC
Organism: Corvus hawaiiensis; assembly: GCF_020740725.1. Classification (NCBI taxonomy): domain Eukaryota; kingdom Metazoa; phylum Chordata; class Aves; order Passeriformes; family Corvidae; genus Corvus; species Corvus hawaiiensis. The sequence goes on from NC_063223.1 coordinate 13,405,665, forward strand.
CTGTGTTCCAGGCTGACCTGCTCCATCACTGAGATGTTGAGCTGTGGAAATTGAGTGTTTAGCCTGTAAATATTTGTGACTCTCCCATCCTGCCTGTGTTCATGGATGAACACAGGAAGATAGTAGCACTTTCACATTAGAGTTTGGTGGACAATCACTTTGTAGTGGGAGGGCACGTACCTCTGAGGGAATGTGCTGAAATGTATGCAAATGTAAGCAAATGTATGCAAATTTGAAATATACTTCCCCCCACCTTCTTTTGCGGAGGATATTAGCAGGTATGCAAAGATCTAAAATTATCCAATTGAGAGGAATGCTGTAAAAGAGTCAGGAGGGGCAGGTACCCCAAAATTTGGAAATTCAGTAGATATGGATGTTCACTGAACTATCTCTTCCCACGCATCCCTAATAAGGAGATTAATCATTTCTCCCTCCTACTGCAGGAAAACCTAAAATCATAAACATCTAATTGTGCTGGTGTAAGTGAATTCGTATGAAAACTGTTGGTCTGCTGCTGAATTGGAAGGAGTTGCCAAACCTAAAGGCAGAGTTCCTTTCACTTGCTTTTTTTCCCCTGTAATTTGGAAATTCAGTGACAGAAGGATGATTTTCAAGCAACTACTATCTGGATTGCTGAAACACAGACATCCAGAATTTGACATTTTGAACAAAACAATACTTGATCCAGACAAGTAATACAGCAACTATGTGATTGCAGTGTTGGGTTCTTCTTCCTCCTGTAAGAGATATTTTTCCTCTCTGCTTTCAACAGCAAACCAGAATGTTCTGCACCCTCATAATTATGCAGTGGTGGATTGGGTGATTCCATCTATGTGTTGGGAATAAGATGTCTTCATTTCTTTATGCCATCCAAAAAAATAAAAACCCTAACAATCCAAATACGCACTTATCCATGAAAAGAAACATTTGCAGAGGTGGAGCTTGGGTCTGAGCTGAGCAAACTTCTACTTAAACTTTGAATGCATCCAGGTCTGGCTATTGGTGAGATTGGGAGCATTTTGTATTTATGGTCCTGCATCTCCATCATGCTGCTTTCACTGTGCGTGCCTGAACCGCTCTGGGAGTCTGGATGTGGATTAAAGATGGGTGATTCTCTGCTGCACTTTGCATTTGCTTAGGTGGTTCTCCAGCCTTTGCCCAAACTATTGAACTCTCCACAGTTTTCTGAGCACAACTGGCAATCTCACAGGCACAGACACCCTTAGAATCATAGGATCATTTAGGTTGCAAAAGACCTCTGAGATCTGTCCAACTATTACCCCTGCACTGCCGAGTCCACCAGCCAGAGCTACGGGATGACCCCGGGATCACATCGGTGCTGAGCTCTGCCGTGCCAGGCAAACACATGGGCGGGAGAGCAGCAGGTTAAAAGGAATCAACCTCTGATTCCACTCCAAGCCTCAGATTTGGCTGAAGCTCCGGGAGGCTCGGAGAGCCATTTGCCTTTTGAACCAAACGGTGGCCCCTCTTCCTCCTCCCGGCTGGAAGAATCGCCACCCTGTAGATGCCGAGAGGAGAGGAATGCCCTGGCGGGTGTCTGAAACCATGGCTCTGCCATCCCTTGCTCCTTGCGAGCCCTGGCGGTCCGGGAGGAGCCCGGGGAGAGGTGACCACAGGGTGTCACTCGCACCCCGCGAGTGAAACATCCCCGGCGCTCCCCGAGCCCCAGCCGGGGCACGGCGGGGGGAAAGGGCGTGCGAAAGGCTCCGAGTTACACTCCGGAACAAGAAAATAGAAACCTTGGTGCTGCTCGTCGGGAATCGCCATCTATTTGCACATCTCTTTTGATAGCCAGGATGCAGCCGAAGTTTCCAATCCGTCTGTTCCTTCTCTTTCTAGAGAAAGTCTCCCAGGGAATGAATTATCATGGTCCAGTGCAGACACAAGCAGGTCTAAAGAGGGATGTCTGGGAGTATGAAGGAGAGGGGGATCAAATAAATAGAGGTCTGCAATAACCTGCACTATTAATGTTTGCACATTTCAAACTGTCTTTAGGGTTTGTTTCCAAATTTCTTTTAATGGAATTTATTTTTCTTAGACTCACAGGATTTTTCTCTTTTGGACCAGGTTCTTGGAACATTTGGTTTTAAGAACAATTCTTATTAAGATCTATCTAGCAGTCTATCTGTCACAGACATTTTCTGCGTATACAATCGCACTGACAAGTGTCTAAGATTTTCCAGGCTAGAAAGCCTTCCATTTGGAGTTGGCAGCTTGGGGCATGTGAGCCAGGTGGCCTCAGGAAAGCCGATTCAGCACGTGGCTTCTGCCGCTGCCTGCAGGACTTGGCCAGCAGCAGGCTTTGTGTCCTGCTGAGGCTACGACGATTTCCAACGAGCTTTGCTTCTTGACCTGGGAAAAAGAGATTGGGCAAGCAATGGAGGCACTGAGCTTTCCCCTTCTTGATGCTTTTGCTGCATGAATCACATCTTGTCTGCCTCAGGCATAATCCCTCCTGCTGGGTCTGTAATTTGCCCATTTGTGTCAATTTACAGGTTAAAAAGAAGGGTCCCAGTCCTGCTGCTGCTGGATCTCCAGACAGCTTGGGTGGAACTTTCCACCTGGATATTCACAGTGTTTTGGGATATGGGTAAAGGACATTTTCTTCTTGGTATGCAGATCATCAGGGTTCATTGTAAGAGTGCTTGGCCTAGTTACCTCGTTTCCCTTTTTCTCCTGTGAGTTCTCTAAGTGTAAAGAGCCTTATCTTCACCTGGAAAGACTCAGCATGATTCTCTGAAAAGAAAAAAAGGAGGCGGAGAGGACTCCTCCCCCTCCCCCTCTCCCTCTAATATCTTAGCTGGCTCATCAGCAAATTTGCAGTGAATTTCTTTTCCTGGTCTTATGCAAACTCCTGTTGGGGGAAAAAACCCATAGATTTGAAGAAAATGAAAATATCTGCTCTTTAAAAGTAATAGCTGTCCAGATATTCAAAGATATTCAAAGATACAACCTTTGAATTAATCTTCTTGTAGGTTCTTCTTCACGACCCTTCGTGAATGGCCACAAGAAGCTCAGTCTGTGCCAAACACTGAGGAAGTGACACAAATAATTCCTTAGTGCTCTGCACACCCCACAGCTGTAACACTGTGATCTGTTGGCTATTTCGGCATCTCGGGAATGGAGCAGAGGAAGCCAACAGATGCATTGCCTTTGTATGGGTCTGTTCTGTGCCATGCCTCCTTCAGCTGCTCTGGATGATTTGCCACTAGGGATAGAGGTGCCATTTAGTTTTGTTTGCTTAGAGGGAGTCCCACGTGTGCATCCAGCGCAGAGATACCTTCAACCTCGGGAGCAAAGACTCCTGTCCTTGGTGACTCTCTGCCCCTTTCTCTTGTGTCTCTAGGTCCTCCTGACCCCTCAGAGTGGGAGATCAGGTCTGTTTGGAGCATATGGAGTCATTCCACATCACTAAGTAAGCCTGGAAATGAGAGTTGGCAGTGGCTGTTATCTATTACCACTCGACAGAGGGTTGGCTGCCTGTCAGATTTGTCTCTAGAGTCTTCTTCCACAGGCATGTGTGTCCCTATTGCAAAATTCACCATCCCAAATGACATCAACTGTGCCTTCTCTGCAGGAGCTGAATTAGCCCTAGAGACTCTCTCATCCGTCAAAAGCTGGAGCCAAGTCATGCTAGGAAAACAGCAGGACAAGGAAATTGTGCTTCCTAAGTCCCATTTGTTTTATGGATAAGTCAAGACCTCCAATCACCAGGGTCATCAATCCAATTAGAGAGCGTACTTAACGAAACCCTGTGAATGCTCATTATCAGCAAGTGCTGCAATGTGTGCCACAGGAGAAGGGCAACAACACAGACACAGAGGCAGCCCAGTGATGCTGACCTGTTCAAAGGATTTTTCCATGGGCATGGTTTCTGTGGCTGCCCCTGCAGCCTCCCAGCCATTGTCAGTAAATCAGAAGAAAGTGAAATTTGTGAGTTTAATTGTGCCTGCAGTTAATGCAGAGAAAATGGAAGCTGTGGGCTGCTGCAAGGCTACTTCTTTTGGTGAGATTAAGTTCAGTGACCTTCACCTGGTCACTGAAACTCCAGACATCCTTCTAAAATGTCTGGCTCTCTCACTTCTCCACTGGCCTGAGATCAAGTTTCAGCTCTCACTGAAGCTGGTTTCTCCTTCAACACAGATGTCTTTGTGGACATCCTGCTGATCTCCTCCACCCTAGACTGAGGGGCTCCAACTTCCCATTGGCAGAGACCATCAATCTGGAAGTGTCCACTGAGTCGTTCAGACTGCCAGCCCAACCATCCTGGCTGTCCTGAAGCATCGTTTGCCTCAGCTGCAGTACAGCTTCCCAAGTGGGCACCTGCTTTTGAAAGACTTTATCTCCCCTTGATATTTCTAAACATGATGCTTTGCCCTGCTAAGCAAACAGCTAGAAACCAAAATGGAAACAAGGGAAAATATGACACCCTCTGTTAATAAATGCAAAGCGATGGAAAACAATTTTGCCAACTAGGCAACTCAAATTAGACTTCTCTCTCAGAGGAATATGGTCGATTTGTAGCTCTTATTACAGTGTAATGCTATTTCCCTAAAAGTTTGTGTGTGCATTTTAATGAATTCATAAAACCCGGACTGTAAAAGCCCCATGGGGGAAACCTGGCAGCTCTTTAATTCAGCATTAAAGCTCAACTGATGTCAATTGAATTGATTTCTGCGCATAGAAATTGCATTCGTTGAATGAAAACTTTAGCCCTTGCCATTCCCCCTTTTAGAGCTCACTGTAACACAATTGGCTCCTTGAGTCAGGTTCAATTACATGTTGAAAGTTTATAATCTGGTGGGCTAAATGGAGGCTGTGAAATCAAGAGAGAAAACCCAGCTAACCTGATTAAACCTTATACCACAGCCATCCTGGGGCAGTGAATCCTTGCTGGAGCACAGGGGCCCAGCTCCTGTTGGAGTAAGCAATGATTGCAGCTCAGGACTTTATTCTGGTAACAACCACAGCAACCTCAGTGTCTCTAATGGGAGTTCAGAGCTCTGACTTAATTTTAAACTTCTCCTCTTTTAGCCTCATGAGAGACTTGAATCGAAACAGGAATTGTGAAGGGGAGGGAAAGATCCAGTGGTTTCGGTGGGTTTGGATTCTCTTCTAGTGCCAGACACATCTGTGTTAGAGTATGACCCTATTTGCAGTTGTGTTTCCATATGGGTTTTACATCCCTTGGTTTTTGCTATTAGCCTGGGGAAACTCCAGTAATTCCCCAAATTTTGACCTAAACACAGTCAAAGCTAGGAAAGTTTTACTTGTTGGAAAGTTTTAGTTGTTTCCACAAACTCCAGTCTGTGGGAGGAGTTGCTGACTCCTGCAGGTATTTCAGCAGATGCAATCTGCAACAGATCCCATATTTTGGATTTTATTTCTAGAACTGCTCCCAGTTCTCCTATGAACATGATAGAAATCTGATGAAAGCAGCCTTCGTTTGCACTGTTCTGTTGAGGGTCAGATTAGTGTCAGCTGTTCTCTTTGCTTTTCCAGTGTTTTGAGTACTTCTAATGCTTTTTCACTGCTCCCAGAGCCAAAAGCATATGAAGAAAAAAATTGTGTGATCTTCCCATTATTAAAAACCAATCAAATGGGCTTTTTCTGTGTTTCAGCCTTCAGTAGAGGATAGACTTGTTCAAACCATTAGCTTATCTGGCGCCAGCATCACCGTAAATTCTATGGCACGGAGCCACCTTCCAAAATCCCTTTCAGTTTGATTGGGTGATATGCAAAGAATTACTCCCTAGTAACAACAGTGAGTGTTGGTATGGTGTATTCCAGCCAACAGCTGCAAGGTTTACTGCAGCCACAGATCCTCACACACCCATCTGAGACAAGTGTTATAATCCTGTTTTATGGATGGAGAAAGTGAGCAATAGAGATGTTCAGTAACTTGGGACAATCTGGCTGACTTTCTGACTGCCAGCCCTGAGCTGTGGTCTCCACCTCAGTTCCTCTGTGGGGTGTGTGAGACATGCCTGAGCCCCAGAGTCCAAAGTTTTGGATGAAACAGCTTTCCTTATTCTGACATCTCAACCTGCCATTTAAACCTATGTCCCCACTGGCAGCCCCTTATCCAGCCCAGGGCTGCCTGTGGTCACTGTAATAATGTCAGACTAGAGAAACTTCAATCCTTTAGTGAAAGAACACTGCGGGTCTCTGCTTTTATTTGGTCTGCAGATCTAAAGGAAAAACCTCATCCCCTTCACGGCTGCTGAAGGTAGCTCAAGGACAAGATGCTTCACTACATCTGGGTTAAAAAGACCTTTTAAGTGGCATTTGCACTTTGTGGTGCACAAGGAAGGCCTTTAGGGTACTGGGCTATGTGCCAAATGACCAGCTAGTCACAGGGTAGGCTCAAAACACCCAGAACAGTGGGAGTCTCCACTGGTCCTGGGCACGGATGGGATCTTTTTCCATCATTCACAAGCTGGTCTCCCATTTGCAGTCCACAAGGTCTTTTCGAATCCTTCTTTGGGAAAAAAAAAAACAACCCAAGCCTGTCCTGTTCAGTGAAGCCATAAGAACTGAGCTAATTACAGAGGAACATGCAATTTTATTAGGGCATTTCAGTGTACACTGTGTCTTTCACAGTGGGACAGAGACTGTCAAACACATGGAAGGGGCCCAAGAAATGGTCACAGATGATAATTAGCATAAATGATACAGAACCAAAAAAACCCAGACTCTAGGAGCTTTGAAAAGCAACCAATAATTTTGGGCTCAGCATCACACAAGAGCATAAAATTCCAGAGTCCTGAGCAGCCTCTCTAGAAACACAACAGACTAATACAGTAGGAAACTTTCCTTGACCTTCCATTTCTGTTTTCCTTTTCTTATTTTTAGCTTCCTTAGTCTAGTGCCATGTCCTACAGATTCACCAAGCAGAATTTAGCAGGATTGCCCCTGCCTATTATTGACTTTTTCTGTGCATGCTTTCTTACACCATGAAAACTATAGAGCCTGGTAGATCTCCGCAGGCTTAGATAAGTAAGCAGAGTATTGGGAGTGATGGCTATCCAGGCATACAGAGGGGTTCATTTCTCTGTTGCCATAAGTTTAAGTGGGAGCACACATTCAAAAACAATGTCCCTGAATCCCTCTGACCTTCTACTCCCAAAAGACACAGCTGCCCTTACAAGTTTTTTGGGGGGAAAAAAAAAAAGGAGCAGCAAAGCAAAAAAAGAATCTCATGTTCGACTTCAAAATGAATCCCCATTTTCCTAACCAAATACCAGGGAGAAATCATCCTCAGCATAGCCCATGTGCTTATCATTTTACAGCCACAACATACTTTGCTTTGTTGGCTTTGCCAAGCAACATGGCTGAGATGCAAATTGTGGGAAAGAAGGGAAAAAAGTCCTTCTGCTGTTCCCTTCTCCCTTCATTCAAATTTTTTTTGCTGTATCATCAACTTTAGGCATCCAGCAAAAATAGCCGTGAAATATGGAAATGTCTTGTTCATAGCACAGTGATTTTTAAAGGCTTCTGCTGTGCAAATGCAGCTGAGATAGGCTTCTATAGTCTCTTGTCATCTTCCACTGTAACAGCGCTTCCTCGCTATTTCACTGAATAAGCAGATACAACGGGAAACTATTCACCAAACTAAAACAACATCAAAAGCCCATTAAAGTTCTGATTTAAACTCTCCAAAAAGCATGGCAATTCTCAGCAAAATAGCAGGCACCCAGAATCTGTTTGCAGCTAGCCATCACCCTTAACATTATCCAACTGTGCCTGCATATTGGATGGCTGGCACTCGGCTGCAAGTTTTTTCAATGCTAGTGGGTTTAAACCAAACTCTTCACAGCCTTTTCTGTGCTGCTCCTTCTCGAACACCCTGAAGCACTCCCCTGTTCCCCCTTTCTTTTCCTGTCTGTTTGGCAGTATATGGACAGAGCAGAAGGCTCAGACCATTCGCTTTCAAGAGCACAGGTCTCCTCAGTTTGCAGTGTCAGAAGGGGCCCTGTGCAGGCAGCATCAGCTCCCCTCTCTGTATTGCTCTGCCCTGTGCAGACCAAGGATGAGAACCTTCTTTACAACCCATTTACTGCTTGCTCTCTGAAGTCAGTGCTAGTTCTAGTGGGTGCTATGACCAAGCCCTCACTGTGTAATCTCTCCTCATCCCAACGCCAGCTTTGCTCAGACTCTTATTTATCACTTCGAAGTACCTTTTGCCCCTTCAAGCTGAATGAGACTAAGGATAACACATGCATCTGCAGGCAAATTAATACCAGGGAAGTAAGGTGTGGCTATAAATTAATTAAACCTCATTAAGCCCCAAGTAGATGTGGCCATTCACAATTCAAGTGGCAATATCAGGTCCTGGTAAAACACCTGAAGACACTTTTAATGTTTAATGAGAAAAGCCAAATAGATAGTTAGTGCAGCATTGTAATTTTCCTGGAGGAACTTTCTCTGCTGGTAGAGTACTGTAGCTGGTTCTCTAAATGTGCCCAGCTTTGATGCTGCTCTGCCCCTGGAACCAGCATGCCTGATGCTCTCAGCCAGTTTGGTGACCTAAACTGGCACAAAAGCATTTCTTTTGACTTTTCTTTCTGGTGACTTGCTTTTCTTAACCAGTTCACTGAGTGTCTGCGCAAGGACAGGCTTTTGAACACAGAAAGGGCAGGACTATGACAGGGTTTACTGCACCCTGTTCTCCCCAGGTGGCCAGCTGGGCGGGGAGCAGGGCAGTTTTAGGTCAGCCTCTGCCTGAAGAGCTGTTCCCGGGGTCCTAACTGAGCCTAATGGGCCTCTGGGCACTTTACAGATTCTATCAAGGCACTTAACCAACTCGAACTAAAAATCAAGAAACTGTATTACCAAAGCTAACGTGTTATTGATCACTGTAGGCTACCAAATGCAACTGTCAAATCAAAGTCAAATCAGAAAGCAAATCTCAGTATGAGACTGAACCTATATTAGGCAAATCATCAACTATGCAGCAGAAATAACCTGTCCTTATAAACCCCTGAGAGAATCTGAGAAACTGCCTCTACATGGAGTTTAGAAATGGGAAACTGGACTTTATGCCTGGCTGTGTCCACTGATATTCCCCTGTCCCTTGCTAGGACTGAAAATACATGGGCTTTAAATCCAGGAAATTTTGAATCTGAACCAAGGACAGATAACAAAGACCAAATAAGCTTTATTTCCATCTGCTATCCCAAAGCAGAAAGAAAGCTGTATTTTTGAGTCCAGCAGGAACACAAGAAAAGCTTGCATGATTTCAGGATCTCCCACTTGGAACAAGAAATGAGAAGCCTGGGAGGTAGTTAGCTGTGTCTCCATTCCTCTTGTGCATCCTCTGTACTACAGTTTGACATCTCCAAATATCCTTGCTGTCTGCAGAGACAGCAGGCTATTTTGTGCTTCATTCACTGTAGGCTGTCAAAAAGGAGAAATCCCTGCCCTGCAGGCTCTGTCCTGGAGGATTTTATTTTGCAAATCCAGTATCTGTCTCCTCTCTGCAGATCTCCTGCAGGGTTCAGTGCCTCTCTCCTCTTCCTTTGCCTATCGCTGTTCACCTGCTGGCAGGGGATTTCTGGCTGCCTGTATCCCCATCTCACAAGGACAGGAGAGTCTTATGTACTCGGCTCTTTTAATAGGCCTGCATCCATCATCACTCATCCCTGCAGAAAATGCTTGGGAAGAGCATTAGTGTTTTCACAGCCTTTGTTGTACTGACCTGCCTTTGCAAAGCCTAGGAAAGGTGGGACAGGAAAGAGAAGGAAAAACTGCTCTGAGGACGTCCCGTCCCTCTGCCAGTGTTTGTTCTATGAGAAATCCTGTCCTGCATGAGGAGTGCACTGGTATTGTAAATCCTTATAAACGCCTGATAAAAGAATCAACCTGTCACATAAATGAAAGTCTCCATATGCTAGATACGGAAATGCAATCTGAAATCCTTTCACAGAGAAGCTGATAAATAGCGGGAATTCAGAGTGTCAGCAGAGATAGGGCTCCAATCACCTTGTTCCCTTTAATCTGATCACCAGGACAGTCATAGTAAGGAAGGTCACAGGGCACGGAGACATGCTGTCTCTGGGGTGAGAGGGCAGTGGTGACACAGGCATTCTGTCCTGCTGACTACAGATCCTGGCTCTGTGTGGCATTGGAAAACACCACAGTACAAACACAAGATACATTTCACCTGGCTGAAATCGGTTTGCAAGTGCCCAGTGACCTTTACACTACAAGGAGACCCTTGTCACACACCTGTGGCCACAGCACTTGTGTGCAATGTTTGGTACAACATTACTGAGGTGTTTGAACACACAGAGAAAGGCTGGGACAGGAGAGCTGGAGCTGCACCTTTTCCACCTCATGCCACATCTCTCAGGCAACGTTTTGCATCCCTTGCAATCGAGGATAAAGTGAAATGCTTGCTATTAAGACGTTTGGCAGCTGGCGTCACAAAAGATGAGGCCTAATTTGCAGCTTGGTCCTTGTCCAACTCCCCTGAACTCTGCTGGATCAGTGGTGAACGTCCCCGTGCCCTGCCTGGGACAGCTCCCATCTGAGGGACACACCCACAGCCCTGGTTTGGTCCTGCCTGGTGAACACTCAGGGTGCCTCTGCTGCTGGAACAGGAGGGAAGCAAATGAACACAGAAGGGGGACCACATTAAAACTATGCTTGGGATACGAATGAGTAAGAATTGGGATGTTTTTGCTTGGGTAGAAAGCAAAGGACTTGAGAACAAACTTTCATTGTGAGAAGCATAACTCTTAGTAGTTGATTTCTTTTAGAGTTTATTATACGTGCAATGTGCAAGGGCCATTATGGACAAATGTTTCAGCTGAATTTAGTTTTGCTTTTAGTATTTATTGTGTTTCGACCCCTCAGGAGTCATGTCCTTTCTCTCTTGGCTGATGTGCCTTGTGAGTCCAGCCAGCTCCCCTTCTGCTTACCTTTCATTTTTGTATGTGTCGTTTTGAAACTCAGTTTCCCATCTCTCTTCCTGCCTTTCTCCTTACTGTGGTCCCTCTGCCTTCCCAGGGGCCTTCTGGTACCAGCACCACATTGCCCAAGCAAGTAATGGCATCAACCTGCAGGGCTGAAGGAGAACTTGTGTTGTTCATCTGTGCTCACTCTGTTAATGCAGGGTCAGCTTTACTTATGCCTTTCCTACAAACATCTGACAGAATTTAAAATTTTCCCACAACAGAGACTCAGCAGGAATTGAAGGTCACCTCCTCCAATACTTAAACACCTGCAGGTTTATGGAAATGGTGTCCAGTGGGCACAGCTACATATGATTGGGCATCTTTGGACCATGTCTTTCATCTTCTTCCCCAGGCCTTGCATCTCTCTGATTTGACATTTTCACTTTAGCAGAAGAGTTCCTCAGGACAGCAGCCCCATGTGACATTGGGGGCAGTGTCACAGACTTCATGTCCTCATGGGTTCTGAGGAGGACAAAAATCCCATTTCCTGGTAGATTTTGAAATTGTGCCAGATAGAGCAAATCCAGGAGATGTCAGAGTTCTCTGCAGTGGAAATTAAAAAAGTAATACCCTTTCAGGTAGTTCAAAGCAGTTCACTTTTAACAAACAGAGATGTCATGCCTCAATTTTCCTTGATTTTGTGTCATATTTATAGCACATAATATAATGAAAAAAATAAATGGAAAGTAATTTCAAAATGAAAACCAAAAATGTTTCACTTTCAAAATGCTGAAACAGGGCATTTCATCCACTTCAAAACTATGCTTTAAATCTCTTTTTTTTCTGAAGCTAAGAAATGCATTGAAAACAATCCTCATCTGCAGAACTTTTCAGTTGCAACAAAGTGACATTTTTCACTGGAATTTTCTTTAAAAAGATCCAAGGATCTTAAACATTAATTTGTTGTTAGGCCTCAGAGCACTTCTGAGAGGTAGTTAAGTGTTATGATCCTCATTTTGCAGAAAGAATCTGACTCATAAAGAAACGTAAAATGCAATTGAGTTCCCACTTACTTCAGTGGAAGAATTGATGTCCCCAAGGTCAGAGAGAAAGTCAGTAGCAGAGCTGGAGGAAAAAACCTGGAGTTTTGAAACCAGTGCCTTTTCTGCACCCACCACACAGCCCTCCCATGCAGAGTGATCAAAACCCAAAGTCAGCAATGCCCGCTCTACTAAAACCTATCCTCAAGCTGGAAGGCAGATTGGAAACCACCCCAATCTAGGGAAGAACCTGAGACCTTCCTTCTCAGAGGTGTTTGGAGCCATGATTCAGCTGCTGTGGGTTGGATCCCATTCGGTGCTCAGCTTCCACAGGAGGTGGACTGAGCCCTTGGAGCTCTTGTGGTTTGACTTGTGGTTGTTGGTTTCTGCACTAGACAAGCTTCTCTTCCCTGCTCATGCTTCAGGAAGAAGGAAAAGAACAAAGCTGTCCCATTTTATTGCAATAGTGAATAACTCTTTTCTGAATTAACTTTATAATTTATAGAGCTAAAGTACAAGAATGTACCTGGGGTTGAAAAACAATATATTAGTGTGCACAGCTGCTGCACACAAGGTTTTAAGATATCACCAACCCCTACATGCTACTGTGCCTTACAGACACAGCTATTAAATCTCTTCCCACCCTGGACTGATGCATCTTGTGTGTGGTGACACAAATCCACCAACCCTTCCTGTGCCTCCACCTTTTCCTCCACAGGGACCCCACCTTGCAAACCCCTAGTGCTGGTTTCCCTGCCAGCAAGTCACTGTGCTTGCTGCTTTCCCTGCCAAAGGAGGGAGGTGGGCTTGCAGATACCAGGGTCCTGGAGAGGCAGTGCAGGGTAGGGCTTCAGGAGAGAGACACAGGGAGGAAGGAAAAGATTTTGTTTGCCCTGGCTGTGATTGTATGTTTCCCTGACAGCCCTGCACCATCCTCTCCACGCTCTGCTGTGCAGACAGCATTCAGGTGGCAGCTCAGCCCTCCTGCACATACCTGCTCCTGCTCTGAAACTGGTCACGGGTTGCTGCAGCGAAGACACGTTCTGTGCTCTCCCTCCCCCCACCCACATCATTTGGATTCACATAATCAAGCGTCTTGCAGCTGAAATTGCTCATAGAAAAATAATTTTAAATTGGTTCATTAATGCTCATTTGCGCAGAATTCTTAAATATGATAAGAACATGAGAGCGAAAGAGAAAGGATCTGAGTGAGAGTAGGAGGATGTTGAAAGCAACTTTCCTGTAATTGTAAAATCTTGTGTCTAAATATGTTTAGATAATGTGAAAAGTCAATTTAGGAAGCTAGGATACATAGAACCACAGCAAGGGAGGAGATATCTGAGAGTGCAGACGTCCCATGCTTAAACTTTGTAGTTTCCCTGGATGGTACAGGATTCTGCTTTGGTGCAAAACTGAAGTATCACCGCAACAGTCAGAAGCTGCAGCTTGCAGTTGGAGAAATGGGACGAGAATGGTGCTTTTCATAAATAAGCTCGTCATTCACATCCCCATCTCTTTTTTGGCAAAGAAGAGGGCAAAATAACAGGTAGTGACCACTCAAATTGTGCTGAATTACACAAGCTGAGGCTCTTTCTATCATGTAAGGTCAGTGGATCTGTGCTGTTGCATATCAGCAAAGGATCTGGCCCTGGAAAGGCATCAGCAGAGAGGTGTTAGCCACTGTGGCAGCTGAGAGATGAGCTGCTATGGCAAGAGTCCATCCCATCCAGTTGTTCTCTTATTCTACATCAAAATTTACCAGCAATTCTGTGACTGCAGAACACTGTCCCTTATGGAGACTATAGACTCCTAGGAAAGAGTAAAACTGCTGAAACACATCTAATTGTCCAGTATCTTAACAAAGAGGTGCTCTGGCAATTACTTCCTGAGTTAGCCACTGATCAACTTACACCGTGAAGCATGAGGATTGATAGCTCCTGTAATTTTATTTAATAAAGATCAATTTAAATAGTCTGCCTTAAAAACAAAAGGAAGGTTAATGAAGGTAGAGTCTTAAATTATATAGATCACAGCTCTGATTTTCATGCTAACAGAAAACAGATCAATGGAAACTGTGCAGTATAATTGGAAATGTAAGAAAACTGAAAACAGCCATACTGTGGAAAAGGTAATAAATACTGCTGGAAGACTGGAACGGGGGCTATCAGAGGAGGCTAATACTGAACACAAAAAGATGAACAAAAGTCTCGCCAGGGAAGAGGCAGGAGAGGTCAGACTGCAATTCAATCAATGGGCAGCGTGGGCTCTTCTGTATTACTTTGCCAAGTCCTATCAGGAGCTGTAGTGCACCAGAGTCTAGATCAGACCTGATTCACCATTCAAGTAGTGAACCTCTGAAAATAAGCACACATCCATCTTCCCAGAACATCAGAGTTAGGCTGGGGAACTCTCTCACTCCCGACACAATTGTGTTCCCAGGACTGAAAGCTCCAGCGCTGCAGCAGAGGCTGGGGAGGAGAGGCAGAGCAGCACCTTCAGGGTGAGGAGAAGGAGAGCAGCACCTTCAGGGTGAGGAGAGGCAGAGCAGCACCCTCAGGAGTGAGGAGAGGGAGAGCAGCACCTTCAGGGTGAGGAGAGGCAGAGCAGCACCTTCAGGATGAGGAGAAGGAGAGCAGCACCTTCAGGGTGAGGAGAGGCAGAGCAGCACCCTCAAGAGTGAGGAGAGGGAGAGCAGCACCTTCAGGGTGAGGAGAGGCAGAGCAGCACCTTCAGGGTGAGGAAGAGAGCAGCACCCTCAGGAGTGAGAAGAGGCCAAGCGGCACCCTCAGGAGTGAGGAGCTGCATAGGGCTGTGCTCCCACTTGCAGCAGTGTCTGAGGCTGGCAGTGCAGGAGGCAGTGCTGCAGGTTAATGTCCCTCCTTGGTGACTGCTCAGACATGTAAACTGCTTTGGTGATGAGGGGGAATGCAGGTGTCAGGACGGTCCAGAGCTCACCAGCCACTGCTGGGTTTTGGCACGCCATGACCACAACGGCGCCTGGCTGCTGGGGAAATACACCTACGTGCAGCTAATGGTGTGCCTCATTAGCAATGTGCAGAACCATTGATCAGACTCTCACACTCAGGCACAGGAGCCACTCGTGTGTTTGGGGCTGTGCTAGGTTTCTCCCTCTTCAAGGACGTGCCCTTAACAGTTTAAGCTATCCTGCCCTGAAAAGCAGAGGAATGGTGCTGGGTAATTACTAATCAAATGAGCCTTCTGTGTGTCTGATAAACTGGGGAAAGCTTATTTTTCTGGCTTGTGGAGAAATCTCATACTGAATTGGACTATAATATTCATTACAAGTGGTCTTTGGAGAGCTTGGAGAAGTCCTTTAAAGTCTCATCAAAGCAATCCACAATATAGAGATGATTGTCCCATCTTTGTATTAGCACACACCTAAATAAATGCCTTCATAAAATGAGAAATTATCTTTATCAAGGGGATCACTGGAGTGCCAGGCACTAGGGTGTTTCTACCTTTTTATTTTTTTTGTGATGGAGAGATAAATCAGCATGGGCAAACTTCAAAAGGTTAATGGCTTAGAAGAGCATAGTGTGTGGTATGGCTATCTCCCTGGCCTCAAGGCAGGAAATAGCATGGGATCAAACCCTCCTATTAGTATTTCAGCATAGACAACCCACACCTGACTGTGTGAAAATCAAGCAGACTCTTAATGCTCAATCATGTACTTTCTGATCACGGCAATCAGTCACAGATCAAGTTTAGACACAGTATTTGGGTTTGTTCTAATTTTATCTGGAGTAGATGCTCAAGAGTTCCTCTGTTTCACACATATACCAACAGCCTCATTCTTTACTCTTTACCACTCAACTCCAGGGATGGGTTCCCACTGCAGACGTGAAGGGCTGTCTTTTTCTCAGTCTCTTTACTGTCTCTGATGTGTGTAACATGAAAAACTCAGTTGTCACCACTCCACAAACCCCAAATATCTTTTGTGTGTTAGCCATCCACAATATACCCCACTGCCCTTGCATGAGAGGTAGCCAAAACTTGAAATAAATTTCAATGTATGCTAGTTACATCACTCTACTGCAGCTGCAGAAATACTGCTTCATCTTTTTACTGGTTATGGATGTTGATAAAGAATGCAGATGTTTCCAAAGTACTGAGACAAGCTCAAAACACAGCTGCCTTTGGATCTTGACTCTGCCATCACTTGCTGTTCAAGGACTGTCCAGACTTCAGTTCTGGGATGTAAACTTCCTCAGAACATCCTGCTCTTTTATTTCAAGGAAAAAGAAATTCACATCTGAGGTAAGGGAGATTTTGTCTTTTTCCTCCCTGCTTGTTCTGATTAAATCTCATTAGGTGCTTTTCTGCCTCTTGTTTTAATTTTAAAAGTCATAATCCCCCAAACTGTATGCAAGCAGCCTAGAAATGCCTCCTCAGCCTGGCTGCCTTTACTACCAGGGGAGACAAATGAGCACCTGCAGAGTAGAGTCAACACCTAGAATTACAGAAAACCGGTGGAAAAGCCAGAAAGCGGGGGAATTATCTTCTGCTTGCTTTAGTCAGTAACAGAGGGCTCTGCATTGTATCACCTTCACTTAGAGTACTCTTGTTCCTATCTGTTGGCTGTTTTCCCACTGCTAGGCAGCTGGGTAAGTTTTTCAGGAAACAAAACTTAAGCATTTAAACACAGGAGGACTTTGCCTTGTTCTACGTGTTTCATCTAAAAGTTATGTGTCTGTACCTAATCTTGACATAATCACAGTCCTTCAGTCAACAGAGAACACCTCAAAGTGCTACTCCTTTCTAAGAGGGTACCCAAGAAGGACAATATGAATATCCTTAAACAAAAAAATTAAATGCACATTCACAGATACACATAAATATATATATTCCTGTAGATATGAGGGATTTTACCACTTTTCCTGGCAGAACCATACAGTCAGCTTGAGCTTGATAGGCTCAGCTCCTCTCAGGGCTGAATAAATCAATGGCAATAAGTGCATTAAAGTGAAAAGAGTTATTCCGGTGCTAGGCAGTGCAAAAGCAGTGAAAGCCAACTCGTTCTAATACATCTCTGTCTGCTGTCCAGGCAGTATATCTTCTTATATGCGTGAATCCTAATGGCTTTAATCATTTCTGACTTCCAGCACTGCACACTTCAGCAGTGGGTGAGTGGGGTACAGGGAATCCAGGATTTGGGCTGCCAGCCAGAAGGATGTCCCACTCCTCAGCCAGTGTGCACCTCTGTTTATTCTGGCATGCTGCAGCCACTTGTGCCCTCTCAGAGCATCTGAAAAGGTTCCTATCATATTTACTCGGTGTTAATTCTTTCCCAATACCAGCAGATGGTCAAGTACCACTCTCGAGCCCTCTCTTTTCTACTTCTGTATGTTTCTGATTGTTGGCACAACTTCTCCAGAATATGTCTTGGAAACTTTCAGCATTTAACTTTCTCAGCCTGTCACCTGGTTTTGTCCCTTCAGAGCCATAAAAGGAGATGATTGCTTGAGGGGCAGAGCTACATATATCATCCAGAGTGTATCATGGTTAGGTGGATGTAGCGGAAAAAAATGTATCTGTGTGGAGGAGGGCTGTCTTTCAACACATCCATTTGCCAGGAAAAAAAAATATGGCAGTTGGGCTTCTGAAAAAAAAGGAGGAGGAGGAAAAGAAGCTAATTAGCTGTGTAAGTCATCTCTGAAAAAGTAGATAGAGAAATAAAGCAGTTAATGCTCGGATGCAATTTAAATCCCAAGGCTGCTTCCTTGCTCTTACATGTATGTGTTTAATAATGCACAAGTTCCTCACTTTCTGTGTTCTTGTGCTACACCCCAAACTCCAGGGGAGTCAGAGGACACAGCATCTCACCTGAGACCTTGCAGTGGCCCCAGAAAACTCCACAGGAACAACCCTGAATCTTGTTAGAAAAGCCCAGCAGAACAGAGAAACACCAAGCTTTCAAATTAGGGCATCTGTGTCCCTCTCTAATCCACATGTCCCCCTCCACACTGACAAATATTTGATTACCTAACTAATTTGCAGGGGTAGTCCATCCTGCAATATGCTTTTCCATCGCATTTCCCTCTATTAATAATCAGCTGGCCTGGGAGATCATTCGCTGTTTGCAACGCGGAGATAAGTGCATATTCTGGACAAACAGCTTGTTAAGAACGACTTTTAGGTCTGGCCTCGTTGCTAGGAAACTGGAAAAGCTACTGGAAAGCTGCTTGAATGTGGCGGAGTGTATTGCTGGCAATCAGTGTCACTTGCCCTCAGTGGTAGCCTGCAGCCTTTAAAAATACTGAAACATAGCCCAGTGCCATCACATTAGTATGAGGTGTTGGGAGGACATGCAGTTAATTAAGTGGCCCATGTTTTCGTGTTTGGAGCTCAGGACCCAGTAAATACCATCATTTAAAAGGCACTGGAGGAATGTTTAAGACAAAATAAGTTATATGTGTTGCTGGCCTGGCTCATTAAAAGTCAAGGCTGATCAAGGTGTGAATTTGCAGCAGGGTGGTAGAAATCTCTCATGCACTTTTGCAATACTGGCACAGCCCCTCAGTGTCACATCCTGTTTGGATTTGGTTCCTAGTTGGAGCCCGGGAAGTTGTTTTGGCAGCTCTCCTCACCTGGAGTCACTGTATTCCCCATTTATGCATCTCCAGGTCCTTCTCTGTAGGATGCATATATACCTTAATCTTCTTACTGTATGTCCTCTTAAGCTCAGTAAATCCCCAGAGTAATTCCAGTTGCCAAGAGACATGTTCTGGTGTGGCACTTGGAGTGTGTGAGAACATGGGGATGAAAACTTCCATGTACCATGGAGGGCATTGAAGGAAACTGTGAGCACAGCGAGCAGCATCCCCAGACATGAGTCCTTAGGACAGCCTGGAGGATGTGTACACCATGGATCCCACACCCCTGAGCCCAGCAGAGCCCTCGGGGTAGGAGCTGATGCAGCAGAGGAGGCAAAGCCCTTGACACCATCTGAACCATCAGGTATTGGTCGGGGTTTTGTGCGAGAGCACCTTTTGTCCTCTACACCAGGTTGCTTCCCTGCAAAGTGAGCAAAGGGACCTTTCATTGCAACTTTTCCATGTCTGTGGAAACCTTCCTTGCCTGGAATTTACGTTATAGCTATTTTTTCTTGCCTTTGTTTAGTACCTCAAACTCTCCAGGACTTTCTCTTCACAGAAGCTGTCAGGTGGCTCTGAAGTGGTGCTCATTTCTTTGCTAACCAAGAGAGAAGTACAACTGAGAATAGAAGCCCACAGTTTCCACATGGAAGATCAGCATTTTTTCAGACTAGTTACAATAGTGCCAATAACACTGTTTCAGAGATTCAATTGGTTTATGATGGAGACTGGAATGACCAAGGATTTCTTTCCAGTGACAATACCATAATTTGTGATTTAATTAGACAGTGATTTTTTAGCCATTCTTACTTTGGGGATCCTGACTACTTTTCAAGCAGAGGTCTTCGGATTCTTCCTCCCCACCCCAAGATACATAAACTGTAGCTCAACACTCCAGAACTAAAGGATCACTCCATAAAACCCACCCAAAACTGATGACAACCTTTCTGAGGGTGGAAAACACTGTATACATCAGCAGATAAAACTCATATGGATTCTTCCCCCGCCTGCATGGGGTGAAGGCATTGCACCCACCCAGGCTGCTTCTGTTCCCTCTGTGGCTTCTGCCAGAAAACTTGGAACTCGGTGTCATGAGCTCCCCTCCCTTGAATGAAATTA
The DNA here is from genome assembly GCF_020740725.1 of Corvus hawaiiensis. NCBI lineage: Eukaryota > Metazoa > Chordata > Aves > Passeriformes > Corvidae > Corvus > Corvus hawaiiensis. The sequence continues at coordinate 13,425,360 of NC_063223.1, forward strand.
AGGCTTTATTGCTGGGGAAATGAAAACAAAACACAGGTGCCACACAGTAAAAGGAGATATGAGGAGGGAAAATGTGGGATTCAAGGGTGCAATAAAAGTGTTTACAGTTGTGCTGTCTGCTCTTAGGACTGAACATTGACAAAGACATAACACAGGAGGAGGCAGGAGAGATTAAGATGATACCAATTACTTGAAGTGATCCAACGTCACCACTGAAGGGTCCTCAGTTGTGGTTAAGCAGAACAAGGGATGTAAATCCATGTGGTTTGTTTACTCAGAATCAAGCTCATGCAACTGTAATAGACCTCTCTGTCTTCTCCAAGCTTTGCCTAGAAAAACTCTCTCTCTCAAGGTCAAATTTATCCTTATAGAAGTTATGCATGAAGGGAAACTGCAGATGCCCTGAAGGACTTCACTTTTTTTTTTTTTCTTTGTGGTCCTCTAGAAAATTCATGTAAAAAGATGTCATTACTTCAGGGCACAAAGTGCCCCCTGTGCACAGCTCCTTCTCCCAGTGCTTTGTCATCTAAGAGGCCACTGCCTCCTTAACCCTGTGCTGATACTGTGGAAGGAGAGTACTAGGTGTGTAATTTCATCAGAGGTCTCACCTTAGCTATATAAACACCCTACTTGAAACTTATATTCCTGACTGTTGCCCATGTTGCCCATGTGCCTCCGGCCATCCTTCTGTTTAACATGGTGTGTTTGAACTGAAATAAAACTGTCAGTATTCACTCTACTCCCTTATCTCTGCCTTTCCCTTACCATGGAATCTGGGAACTCAATGGTCTTTAATAGACACTGTCACTACAATGCCCCTGAAGGGAGGTGAGGCAATACCAAGCCATTGCATAGATTGGGCACGTAAGCACAGATTTATCCCCTTCCCCAGGGTCAGGCAGAAATCTGACTGCTGTCTGAAGGCTGGTATTCAAAATACTTGAGTATTGTCTTCTTTCAGGGCTATTTTTAAAAGGCTGCGATCCTACGGAGATCTTGCACAGCCAGGAGGGGAAGGGTGGAAACAGGGACCATGAAAGAGCCAAAAAGATCACTCTCACCACCCAGTTTTCTGCTGGAAGCAGGCCTTCAAAATCTGTCCTCTTTCCCCCTCCAAGACTCCAAAGTATGGAAAATCAAGGATTCTCTAGGTAACAGGTACACTGTGGGGGGCTTTCCTGGCCTTGTAACTGTCCAGTTCCTTCTCCCCAGTCACTGCTGAGCAGGAGACAGCTGGTGGTCCCATAGCAGAGCTGGCACCATCACAGCTCGCATGTCCCCACATACCCGGTCCTGCTCAGCAGTTTTTCCATGAATTTATCTGAGCAGCTCTTCATGCTTTGTGCTGTGGAGATCAAATATGAGGTGTCTAGAATAAAAAGCTCACAGTTACCATGAGGCCTGTCTCTCAACATGCTGGGAATAGAAATGTGGCAATCAGACTTAGGGATGAAATCATATTGGACATGCTGGCTTAATCTCTAAAATATGAAATTGTATGGAAAGAATTACAGCTAAAAAGCATTTTTCATTTTAGAAAGCTGTTCTGACCCATGCTGGATCAGGAAAGAGAAGGAGAAGAGGGGGGAAAAAAAAGCCTGTGGGATGCAAAAGATTATAGCCAGTTGAGTTAGGAAAAAAAAATCTATCATCAAATTATTAGTTTTCTGCTCCTGTACTATGGAGCATGATTCTATTTGAAAAAGAAAGGTCTGAGATGGCTTATTTCAATTCTCAGGATCAGATTATTTGCTATTTGCAAATATCTGGATTTTACTTGCAAATCCTCCCTAAAGCTTCATGTGTTTTAGCCTAACTCATACATTCATTTCACAATCAGGTTTAGGTGGGATACAGAGCAGGCCTGAGTTGGCTGCTCTCCCAATACACCTTTATTTAGCCAGGCCACCAGAGAGTAGAAACAACAGGCCATGGATAGCCAGCTGCAAGAGATAAATTACAAGTAGAATAAATGAAGAAACATGCAATTTGTGGGCTCCTTGTTGAAAAGCATCTGCAATTCAATGGCTATTTTCTAATGGACATCTAAGAACAGATTCTCACCCTCCTGTACTCTGGGATGCAAAGCAACACAAAAAATTTGGGAAGTTTTATGTTGTTCCAACGTCATCACGAAGAGAAGACTGATGTGATAAGGGCAGTGATGTTGAATGATGCCACACTTGGTGGCACACCTTGATTTTCTTCATTAACACAAAAGCAGGGCAGATTGCTGTAACAATATTTGAACTGCATCTTCACTATATGGCAAAATTTTCAAACCCAGAGATTAGAGAGCCCTTGCACTCGGCAGCAGAACTTTGCTCACTTCATTGTTCAGTGTTGTGTCAAGCAGTAAAAATAAACAAATATTAGTGCTTTTTTGGCTTTCAGGGTTGGAGCTGGTTTTGGACGTCACATCCAGAAAGATTTTTCCTGAAATACTTGTAAACTATGTAAACACCATGGCATGGCAGGTTTTGGAATAAGGTCTCCTTAGTGTGTGTCCAACCCTGGCCCAGGAGGGCTGGACTGACCCTTTGGGCAGGGGCCCCTGGGAGCAGCACGGGAGGGAGGGCTGTGCTTTGTACGTTTGGTTTCTCACTTTTTCCCGAATGCTGATTTCTGATCGCGGGGTGGTTTACCCATCCCATCCCCACTGAAACAAACCCACACCAACCTGTGGGACCCCTGCCCAGCCGTGTCCATCCCTGCTACTGCATTAGCACAGCTTCTGTCCCCTTCCCACTTAAAATCCTGCTTGGCCAGCTGGGAGCCCACCTGCCTTCGGAGTCCTCAGCCTCAGCCTGCCTGATTACCCACGAAAACGGCCCCATTAAGCTCCTGGCTGAGGGGAGGCTGTGTCAGAGACACTCAGCCAGGCTCAGCAGGAAGCCAAGTTTATTAACAAGGAGCAGGAAGCACTGTGTGTCAGAATATCTACACTTGCAGTACCTGGAGGGAACATTATCACTTATCAGTCTAATATTTCACCGTGCTCTTTCTTTCACAGGCTCTTGCTCCCTTCTCCTCACACAACAGCCTAAACACACTAACAATACAATTGGCAAAGTGTGCCCAAAAGTGTTTGTAATTTGGACGAATTTTCAGGGGTTTTCTGGCCAGCCTGATGAGAAGAGAGAAAAGAAAACAAAAGTAAACAGTAAGTGAAACATATTTGGGCTAAAACCTGTGTATTAGGTCAAAAAGGAACAAATCTCTGCAGGATCCCAGGGGGAAATTATATTTTATTGATGTTTTTATGTACAAAGGGAAAGGTTAATAGAAGGTCTGAACAGAAAGGTTCGTAGAAAATTGTCATCTGTTTGTGTTTTCTTTTTGAAGTAATAGTTTGCAGGAGCCAAGGGAGGAGGTAAAACAGTAAAGGCCAGAGGTAAATTGAAGGTGGAACAGTTTGGAAGAACTTTGACAAAACCACTTAAAACTGAGAGTGCAGATTTGTCAAGACTGAAATGATGTCAAAACTGAAATGCAGTCCTGAGTTATGCCAATTTTTGCCCAAATTTAGCTGTGGAGCAAAGAAAACAGGAAGGGATGAATGCTAACATTGAAAATTGGTTTTCTTTTGGAGTAAGGAAAAGAAGAAGGGATGAGTTCTAATGCTGGGAATAACAGGTTTTTATTTTTCTTCTCCAAATGAATTTTCAATTAGATCAATTTTCCTAATTGAGATGACCTAATAGGTTGTCCATAAAATAACAATGAATTTCAAAACAAACAGTGCTGATCTAGAAAGTCTAAATTAATCCTAAAGAATCCCTGGGGAATGTTTTCTTTTGCAAAGAGTGGTGTAGTTTTCCATGCTTGGTTTTAAGCCAGACTGGAAGCAAAGCTAAAAAAAGATGATGCTGGGCAAAGCACAATTTCCATCATTTGTCCAGTGATGGTCTCTGTGTGGAACAAGGCAGAAGGAGGTAGCTGCTGGGTCTGAGCTCCCCTCCAGTCTGGTCTCCAGAGCAAATGACTCTCATGTTAAAGGGCTTGTTTTAATTTTGATTTATGTTTTGTTTAACAGAAAGTCTGTTGTACTGATCAGACCAGAGGTCCTCCTAACACAACATTCAGTCCCAGCAGTGGCTAATAGAATGGATTTTTTTCAGGGAAGGGAGATAAAAAACAGTTACTGGATAGAATGATTTTTCCTATCATGTCAACTCAGCCTGGCAATGAGCCCTTTAGGAATTCCAAGGCCAGGCTGGACAGGGCTCCAAGCAACCTGGTCTGGTGGAAGGTGTCCTTGCCCATGGCAGGGGGACTGGAATGAGATGGTTTTTAGGGTATCTTCCAAACCATTTTATGTTTCTCTGATTATTGTTTCATTGTTTGGCACACTTTTAAAAAATTGGGATGTAATGGAAAGCCATCAGCTAATGTAGACATTCTGCTGGGCTTTGAGGATTTCTGTGCTAGAGAGGGGAGCAGCTTGGGCAGTCTGAGCACGCTGCTGCTGTGTGTGCAGAGCATTCCCAAGACTGACACCAGACTCCTTAGGCTGAACATGAAGGCAGGAGCAGTAGTGAGCTGCAGCAGCATCCCTTCCCTTACCAGGGCTGAGGCAGAGGAGAGCAGGGAGGCTGTGTCACAGCCCACAAGGCTGCTGTCATCTCCAAGCCCAGCAGATCGTGCTCCCCTCCCAGGCCTCAAATGCAAGGAACATAACAACCACAGAAACTATTTCTGAAGTAACAGAATTTAGGTGGTCCTTTGTGCTGGACTACATCCCTTCCTTGGGGTTTGTGAAACAGATTTCATTGTGGGCTGGGGAAGCTAGTGATAATTTTTCTCTTTGGGATGTGTTTGATACTTAACCTGCCTTAAATCTATAGTCAAGCTCTAAACGCTTCTTGCTGTATACAGTTTCCTCCTAACACAAGTGTCTTAAGCCTGAAATTGCAGTGCAATGCTCAAGAAAATGTTTTCCTCAGTCAGGCAGCAATTCCTGGGGGTCTGCAAGCAGGGCTGTTTGTTCTCATGTTTGACAAAGGCATGTGCATGGGGCAAGATAACAATTAATCTTAGAAATTAGAGAGAAGCCTTAAGAAGATCTGCTTTCAGTGAACTTAAGGATATGACTTGCCAATTCATCATGATGGTGCTCCCCGTGAATGGAAGCTGTACTCTGTGTTTCTAAGATGTTTTACGCAATTTTCCAGGACATTGTGTCACATCAGCAGAAATTCAACATTATGCAGCTCTTAAGCAGCACAGTTTGACACTTCCTTTCAGCTTTAAAGAAAGTAACATTGGTTCTTCTGATCCTGATACTTGCCAATAAATCAGGACAAGCAGGCTTAACCAAACTATACATACAGAGGTTTGCTTCTGGCTATGTTACTCGCCAAGCTTTTCAATATATATTCACATGGAAACAGGATGCTCTTCAATTAGTTGGCAAACTGCATCAAGAGGAATGGTGAGACGTTGAGCATGGATATTTATCTGATCATTATCAGGAGTGCAGGTAGCTGGAAGACTTGTGAGAAATAATGACAGGCTTGCAATTGAGTTTGAACAGAGAACACATTTGAACGTGAGAACATAACCACTTTGATCTTGGAAACATGGAGAGAATTGCCATGGAGAGATTAGACAGTCTCAATAGGTGGGTAGGTGAGTAGGTAGAGAGAAAGGAGTAGAAAGAAACCTGAACAGAAGCAAGAGAGAAATTAGGCTAGTGAAATAAAAGGTGGGTGTAAATGCCATTTCAGGGCTTTCCTCTGCTAGAACTCAGAGCACTTAAAAAAAAAAACAAAACAGGGTTTTCTCTACAAGAAGAGCTGCAAAGGCAGGAGGAGAAAAATGTTTGCCCAAAAGTCCGGTGCTGGAATGAGGAGCAGGATCAGGATGTGCTGGCTGTGTTGCTCAGCCCCACAGTGCTCTGTGAGGATGACGTGGAGCACGTTTAAGGGAAGGGAGCACTCCACAGGCAAACAGGCAAAATATTTCTTTGTGAAACTGCTCTCTGCGAGCCCAGCACAGTAACTCATCTGGAGGGAGAGCAGTGGGGAACTGCCACGGCAGGCTCACTGTGGGAAGATAAGTTGTTGTGTTCTAAGACAGATCATCCCCCAGCTGTCCATTGCACTTTCTGCCTGAACTGCTGCTGTCTATGGAGAATGTCAAGTCCTTGGGGCCTCGTCTCCCTGCATCTCCCACATGAGATCGAGGGCCTGGCAAGCACCTTCCCAATAAATTATTGTTATTGCAAGGAAGGGAACAGGCAGGGAAAAGACTTTTTAGTGATCCTAGCAACATTCTGCCTCCAAAAAGCACATGTCGTGGGAGAATTTCAAAATGCTTCCAGGAGCCGAGCAGGCAGATGCACATTGGAAACCTTTGAAGGAGATGAATAGCAGGAAGCATCTCTAAAAGACCCACAACGGCATTACTGCAGAAAAACCAGCTGCAAAATGAGGTAATGACTCTTCAATACTCTCCAATATGCTGGCACAAGTCCTCTGCGTTTCATCTCGCTATCTATCAATGTAGCATTAGAAGATCTTAAAGTGTTTACAAGTGGATGCAGGGCTGGTCTGCTGGCCCCGTGGGGATGCTGACCCCTCTTTCCAGAGAAGGCACGACAAGGCAAAGGTCATCCTTCTGCGTGCACTCAATTACAAGGGAACCAGACCCCACTGTGGTTTTTTTCCCTGAGAGTCCCCTCCTAGGTACTTACTCTAAAATTGTCTCCTGCCACATATTTCTTTCTCCTCAGATATTAAAAAATAATTAAAGGCAAAAAAATAAAAGCAGAGAAAGGCTGGGAGAGGAGGAGAGATGACAGGGAAGCCCTGTCCCTCAAGAGCTGAACAGCATGTACAGAATCATTGCGGCTCGATGCACAGATGACATCCTGATTTGTGCAGGACCTGAGCTGGCTCTCCCAGTGCAGCACAGCCAGGCAGTGTGTCACGTCCTGCTCCTTCCCTGCCCCACTGCACGAGGGGATGTCTGCTGACATCCAGGGCAGGATAGGGCCCTCTGGAAAGGAAACTTCAGGAAAATAAGCTTCCAGAGGGATCGACTCAAGCAAGTGCCTCTTCATCGTGTGAAAGGGAGCTTTCTGCATGCAGGCAGCAGCAGGATAGATGGAGACCTGTCAAAAAGTGATGCATAGGCAGCTAAGTGAAGCTCAAGCATTCATAAAGAAACAATGTTATCAAAGATGAATAGCTTGAAAACTGCTTTTAGGAACATTTACACAGGGTTTCACCTCCTGGCAACACAGAAACGTCAATGCTGCTCGGGCTGACTCATAGCAGTGCAGGAAAGCTCTGCAGAAGGCTCCCGCTCTCCTTTTTCTTCCGCACCAAGGTCTGTGCAGAGGTGTGTGTGTGCAGGGTGGGGGTGCTGCACCGAGGAATCACCCGAAATTGGCTCAGAGAGGAGTTGTTTTCAGAGTCCTTGCCATGCTTTATTAGTGTGGAAATTCAATAATCTCATTAATTACAGAAAAATAATGTAAGGTGGATCTGCTGGGCTCCTGCACAATTTGAGCTCTCCTTCTGTGGGTAATTGCCAATGACATGTCTGAGAGAAATATCACAATGATACATAACAAAGGGCAGCGCAGCTTTACAGCATAGATCTTGTTGCTATGGGAACTTGTCTTTGCTCCTATCCCAGAGCTAGATGATTTATGTATGTGCAAGAGTTCCTTTATTTTAGGGCTTTTGCAAAAGAGAAAAAACCCTATCAGATCTCTATCCACATCTATCCATCCGGTTATCTATCCAGTTATCTAATAATTCTTTCTTTATTATAATTACCTGTCTATTATAATCTTTATCCATGGCCTCATTCTTCCAAATATTCTACTCTCTATCTACTTTTGGGGACCAAGATACAAGACAAGCTGAGGGAAGAAAAGAAATGTGGACATCAGTTACTCTTTGTGCGTGCAGCCTGGACGTGACTGCTGTTCAGAAGCAGAGACAAAGCAGCCAAGCCACGAGCCATGAGCCTCTCCTGCCCCAGTGATGCTCTCTGTGCCCATATGCAGCAGCAGAACAAAAGCATCTCCCTCATCCCTGGGGCATAAAGGGAATGCTGGAGCAAGAAAAGCCTTCAGATCTCACTCCTTGTGAATGGTCGGAGAGCACAAGGGTCACCCACAGCTGTGCTGGGTATTGAAGGTGGAACACTGGGAGGAAATGCTGAAAGTCCTGAAATAACTCCCCAAAAGACTGAAGTTGGAGCATAATTCCCATTAACTTTGGTCTGTTCATCCTGAGTGGCATGAAGATTGGCTAAAAGGTGAAAACACAATATTTTAATTCAGGAACAGGCACCTTTGGCTGCAGCTGTTTCCTGTCTTTGCATTTCATAATTTGTTAGACATTTCCTAAAAAGGTCTTGGGCCCAGATATACCCGAGGTTAATAGGAGATCTTTTTTTCTCTGGTAGGATTCTGTTGGGGTCATTGGTTGCTCCAGTGGGACCTTGTAAATTACCTGTGCATTTATAAGAAACTACTGAAAGGTTCACACTCAAAAATTAGTATCTTGCAATCTCAGGAGACCCATCAAAGAAGATGTTCAAATTCTGGTGTGCACACAGGTTTAGAAGATTTTGAGACACAAAGCTGGCCCTGACAGCTTCTACCTCTGAATTTATTTCATTCCCTATTGTCTTCAGTGATATGAAACTGCTTTAAACATGTGCATATGCTTTTGTAGGGTATTTAATGTAACAGCTTGCAGGTCCAAGATATGATACAGGCAACCTGGCCAGCAGCCATGTTCAGGTCCGGGTTCATCTTTAAATCAATCAAAACAAGAGCCTGAGAAGCCACCTGACACTTCTGTTAAGTCACAACAGTATGTAAAATTCGAGCTTGCTCAGATTTTGCCACATGCTGTAGCATTACTCAAGGCTATTATTTTACTGGGAGAGTGAACATGATGCCCATGACTTTGTTCACTCAATGGCTGGAAACAATCTTCTTCTTCTATAATGTATCAGAAAGTCAGAGCTTTAAATTTGCAAGGAAAAAAATAATCATGCGAACCACTTGATCTTGAAAAGAAAGAAAGTGAAATTCCATATTTATGAGAGTTCTCTTTCAGCCTGGAAATTCACTGATCAGTGAAACCTCACTTTGCAGGTTCAGGGAGCTGATTACACTCCTGATCTTATCAGTTCCTTGCTGCATGGAAGCCTCCTCCACACAGACCTCCCTCTTGACTTTCCTTCCCCCCAGCCCTGTTGTGGCTGAACCATCTCTCTGCCGAAGTGCTGAATCACGAGATGGAAACTGCCTGTGAGGGTCCCACGGATAAGACAAGCCTCGTGGCATTGGAAGCACTCTTGCTCTGTGATTTCTTGGTTCCTCAGGATGTGGATGGCAAACTCGCAGAAATCACTGCCCTAATTCATGTCAAAGATAAAAGTTAATCCCTTGGCGCAGAGTTGAGCTGATCAACTCTTCATACCAGGGCTCCTGATCCACCACAAGTCTGTAGCCAAGAGCAACAGCTCCCTCCTCCCCAGCTCCCTCCCTCACCCTGAGTTTCAATTCCTTAAAACTAATCAATATCCTTATTAATGTTCCAAAATCAATTATCCTAATAAAGCCTGGAGGGAGCCGAAGGGTTGCTATTCAGCACTCACCTTTTATTATCCTGACTGTTTATTTCCCCATTGATAGAACTGTCTGACTTTATGACAGATTACGGGTGAAACTGCAGCACTCAACACACTTGTCAGCCCTAGAGATATGTTGTGTTATTATTACTATTTCGAGAGCCTTTTGCTTACATTTCCTGGCTGTATGGATGCTTTAGAAAGAGTCCCTGGCCTTGCTCTGCTGGAATAGGATAGGGAGTGCTGCAGCTCCATGCTGCACATCAAACAGATAATAATCTGTTATATCTATTCAATTATAATATTGCCCCGGGCCATGGCACTTTGTTTATGCAGCAGGCAATGCCCTGTGATCTGCACCGGGATTGCAAGACACTAGCAGGGTAGATCACCTTGTGGTCATCCACAGCAAATCAGATGAAGGTGCATTCAGAGACATGATCCCAAAAGCATCAGGGGAGAATGGCAATTCTCCTGCAGTTGAATCCCTCTGTTCCATGAAGAAGTTTTGTCACGAACCTGGAAGAAAGACTGGAATTCCCTGCAGAAATGCAGCATCCCAGACGCAGGGCAGCTCAGGGGCAGGGGACAGAGGCAGCGCCATGGGAGGGAAGCAGCTGGAAATGCTGCTCAGTCTCCTGTGCACTGAATTCAATCCCTGACTGCCGGGCATGGCTACATGTATATTTTAAGGAAATTCAACCGCATGTTTTTTCTTCCTTCCTGGGCTTATTGATCAACCATTTAAGAGTAGAAGAGACTCCAGGTCAGGTTCTCCTCCAAGATTGTTGCAGCAAGGCGCTGAGGCAGGAAGTGACGTGAAAGTCTATAAATGAAATCAGCCCTTCCTAGGTGCCCTCTTTCACCTTGCATGCAGTGTCCATCCTGGCCAGCAGCCTGTTCTGCTTACCAGCACCCAGGGAGCCTGTGGCCAGCAGAGCTGGGGCTGGGAGCACTGGAAATGTGGTCTTTGGTTTTGCAGCCTCTCCCTGGGCTGGAATACATCTATTCCCTGCCTCCATCTTCAGACTATTAGCTCCCAGGGAAACTCCTCTACTTGTCTTTGGAGGAAGGTGTCTGAAAGCCTTCCCTCTGACAGTCTTAGAACAATTTCTATACCCTGTACAGTAAATCTTTTATCCACAGGATGGCAAGTGAATGGGGAGATTGACCCTGGAAGGACTGACAGCATGGCAGAGAGAGGCTTTTCTTTCTTACTGAGGCCAGTAAAGAATATGTATCACTTACTTCTTTTCAGTTAACCAGAATTAGATCAGATCATCCACACCAGTCGTTAAACTGGTAATGAGACAGGCTCCATTTCAGAGAGATTATCGCTTTATTATGAAGTGAACATTCAGCAGATGTTTTAATTCTACAGAATTCATTTCACATTATCAAGATTTCTCTCTATCTTATTTGATTTAATGTTTCTTAAGAGTGATTTGTCTCTCTCTAATGCTTAAGACCAGTGCAGTCCAATCAGGCAAATTGTCTGTATTAAAGAGTTCCTGAGGGATTCATAACAGCAATAGGACCTTTTGGGTTTTCTTCCGAAAAAGGTTTCTTCCAAAAAACCCCAGAAAATACATCCTGTGCTAATGATCTCTCTCATCCTAGTCTTCTTTTATCCCAGCCATTCCTGCCAATATGCCTGTATAGCACAATTCCAGATAAATCAGAAATGCAGTGAAAAGTGGCATGAAAGCAGCATCACAAAAAGAAAAAAACTTGATTGAAGTTGTGAGCTAGCAAGAGAAATGTGAGCCCATCCGAATCTGAATTAATTAAAGATTTTATTAGCATCTGATGGCACCCCAGGGAAAAGTACTTTCCTTTTTTTTTAATCCTCTCTCTGTTTTAAAGGCAAAATACCAAGCAAAAGCATTCAGGGGTCATGCCAAAAAAAATTTGTTTTGAGGGTGACACAGCCATCCTCTGGCTGTGCCAAACTACTGGTGATGGTGTAAACAGGGCCAAGCCAGTTGGGTATTTTTCTGTAACAAGGAACTGGCAGCCTATGCTGATTGTGAGCTCAGCTGAGTGAGAAAATTGAATGCATTATCAAATTTTGCTGTTCTTTTTTCAGTTTTTGCAGTGGAAGGGAGCCCTGAGAAGTCTGGATAGGTAAATAGCCTCATGCCTGGGTCACACAGATTTCCTGTCCCTCTAGGTCTCACCATGTTTAATCCACTAAGGCAGCCAAGAGGATGAGTCCTCTGCTGTGTTCCGTGCTTAGGTACATTGCCTCAGTTGCATGGGGCTGGAGGTTTTGCACAAAGAACGTCACTTATGGAAAAGGGTGTCTGGGGAGCACTTGAGGTAGAGGAATTCAAAAATCAGCAGCCCCAAAGAGCAGCGTGCATTGCGAGCTCCACCTGAGTGCAGCAGAGCAGAAACGCTGCCAGACTGACGCAGTGTTTGCCACTGAGCTGTGGAATCCAAGCTCCACTCCCTGGACACGCTCTGCTGAATTAAGTCAGGAGGAAGGAAGCAGATAACTCCCCCTTCCACCCACCTCTCCCTCCCCTCCCCGTCCCACTCAGAGCTTGGCCTTTATAACGAGGCATTTTCCTCCCAGTTTGGAATCGATCCCCCAGACTCCAAAGGCTACGTGCAAGACGCAGACTCCTGCTCACACGTCAGTAATGCTGCTGTTTGCTAGTGCAGTGATGCATTAAGGATAACCACAAAAGCAGATGAGATATTTTAAGAAAACCAACCTATTCATAATTTATTTTTTTCAAATCAGCGTGTTGGCTCTCTGCTGCAACACTTGGCTGAGTCATTCCATGTCGTGTTCAGAGGTGAATGCCAGTAGATGTGTCACCAGAGATCTTGCTTAAAATTCTAGCATGGTTATGAGCAATCAGGAGCAGCAAGAGACCTGAAACTGTAGAAGACACTGACTAAAGGTATGGCCTGGTACAAGTCACAGCTGACTGAACCATTTCTTGGGAGACTGATTGAACTGGCCTTGGTGAGAGACTTGGCAGTGGGTCCTGTTCAGGAGAACACCAAAAAGTGACTGGATCCCATGTGGGATGTGAAAGAGCAAGTGTTCTTTGGCTTTCTGGAAAAGGCAGTTTGGGGAGCTGTAAGCGAGAAAGCTGCTCAATGTTGGCCACGTTCTGGGAACCATGTTTTCAACCATGCTTTGCAAAGAAATAAAACCACTTGTTGAAGAGACACCTGGCTCCATTGTCAAAATCTCCAAAAGAAACAGTTTCTAAGAGCTGGATTATTGGCTCACTTCTTGGTCCAAAGCACAGCAATAATATAACCAAGCCATGCCAGCTATTGCCCGTCCCCCGAATTCACCAATTTTTAGCCCAAACAATGATTCATCCAAAGATTTAGACTTCAGCCTTCCTGCTTTGGACACACATTCCAACAGCAGAGAAGAGGGGACTATGCTACTTCTGAAAGCCCTCCTTTAAAGCTTTTCCCTCAAATTCCTACTCCTGCACTGTGTTTGAGAGCCTTGACCCTTCACATCTGCTGTGACCAACCCTGGCTTGGTGCAAGGCCCCCAGCACCTCACAAGAGAGATGCTGATAGCCAGTCCCTGTGAAATGTGTTTCTCCATTGGCCCTGGTGGATAGCACTTGTGGCAGACAGAAAGGGGAGGATTAAACAGGCTGATCTACTTGAAATGAATAATCCTTATTAAAAAAAGCACTTCTTCTAGTCAGGAGCAAAGCTGCACCAAACCCATCCTCTTCTCTGGTATCAGAGAACAAGAGGTAGAGGCCTGGGAATTACTGTGCTGTATTGCATGAGCCAAAGGGTCATATTTCAAAATATAGATTTTTTTCAACAAGTCTTTGTGAAGAGAATGGAAGGAAAGAACGATCCCTGTAGAGCATTGTCCTCAGCCAAACTAACCACCCATTCATGAAATCCACAGCCCAGGCCTTGAAACCACTGTTCTAAATTGCTGAGAATAAAAATAACATGATAATATTTGCTTTTGTGTTAAAGGATCCTGTGAGCTTCTGTAGGTGGAAGCAAAGGGTGGAAGAATAAGGAAGAGTCTTAAAGATAATTATTTTTATTATCAATTGCAAACCGCACTTCTGGCTTAAAAACTGATCTGTTCAGCACCAATACTGTTGAAATATCATTTTCATTCTTGTTTTTATTATTACTATTTTTTCCACTTTCCATCTTACTTGATTCCTGATTGTTCCCCACTTCAGTAGCCTGGCTTGTTATTCTATTATCTTCCTCAAGAGGCTTTTATGTGGAATCTGTAGGAGGAGATGGAGGCTTCAAGGGGGAACTCCTGCAACAAACCCTTTTCCATTATTTCTTTACTCCATTTCATGCACTTATTTATTTTACATAATAATACACATGATATCAGGAGAAGCAGAAGAAAATAATACAGAAAGAAAGGACAGAAAAATTAGTTATAGTTCAAGAAGCCTTAAAGTGAATGCCAAGAAATGAGCCTTGGTGCTTTTCAACATGCAAGTAGCCAGGGTGGTAAATTACTTGTCATGCTTTTGCTGGACATCTTGATTGCTTCAGTTTCAGTGGGTCTGTGGACTGCATGGAAAAGTAGTTTGAAAACAACAAAGCCACATCCTAGCACTTGTCTCAGCAGACACTGAGTGAGGTGACCTTGGCTGCAGTGCTTCTATTCATGACAGGATGGCTGGGCACATTTAGCAGCATTTATTTGGGGGTATCAAGAAACCAGCTCCCATGCTGGCTGGGGAAAGTATCCTGGGGGGACGGAGAAGTGTTATCCTCATTTTACAGGTTAAAAGCTGAGACAAAAAATAGTTTATTTGTTTAATTTGAGGCAAAACAAGAAAGCTGTGGGAAGGCTGGGGAGCACCCTCAGTTCCCAGCCCCAGACAGATGGCCAAGCCAGCAGCACCACTGTTCTTTCACTCTGAGCTTTCAGCAACAGAGAAGCATAAAGTGAATTTACTTCTGCATATGAGCAGATGCTGGTGGGGAGATTTGTTTTCCTGTTCCTTTTTTTGCAGTCCCTGCCTAGCTCTGCTGGAGGCTGAGTAAGTGAGATAAAATGCTGAACCAAAGCTGCAACACCCACTGATGCAAATTGTTCTTGGCCAGTGCTCATGGCCACCTTCATTTTCTGCAGAGAAAGGAGCGTCTGGTGTTCAGACACGAGAAACCCATGAGTTTCCTTCAGAGCCTTGTTGCAGTGGGGATCCTGCAACACGCATATATCAAACCAGGAGTCCCGTGGAAAGGAAATATATACGGACAGACAGATTCTTGCTAGCTGTTTCAGAGATGTTTATTTCTCCAGCCGCATGGCCGGGGCTCTGCCGAGGAACTGTCCCAGTCACGGGACCAAGGGTCCTTCTCCCGCGCAGGGAACACAAACCAACCAATGGGAACGAGGCTGAGCAGGGGCAGGAAACCCCGTGTCTGTGCCCTCAGGGCCCCTCTCCCAGGGCTACACGGCAGGGGAGGGACCCCAACACCTCACCCGTTTTATTTTAATAAAAGGAGAATGAAAACAACTGGATAAACATAACAAGAACAGTTTCAAAACAAAACAAGCCACCCTCCTGAGTCTTTAAATGTCCAAACAGATTCTCTGGAACATCTTAGGGCTGACAGAAGGGAGACAGAATTCTCTGAGCATGCTTTGTGGGGAAACTGAGGCAGGAGAGGGTTTAACTTCTTCCCTCCCCCTTTTCATCCCCCACTCGGCATTGGAAAGGGATTTTTGGGGACACAATTGGCAAAAGCATGGTTTTGTGAGGGAAACCATGGATGAAAAAGCGGATTGGGAATACACTGGGGGTAATAGGACATAGGGTAAAAGGGAAAGGTGGGATTAGGAAAGGGAAACTGTAGGGGGGACTTACAATGGAGATACTGTCTAACATGACTACGATTTTTTGCATATATACTGCCTTTTACAGAAACACCATCAGGCCCAGTGACCTGCGATGCTTGTAACCCTTTTCTCCCTAGTACAATATTAAATTCCACCACTTCTCCATCTCCCAAGCTTGGGATGCATTTTTCAGGGTTATTCTTTTTAATAGCAGTTCTATGCACGAATATGTCTTGCTGGTTGTCATACCTTGTTATAAAACCATAATTTTGCTTAACATTATACCATTTTACTATCCCTAAGGTCTTAGTTGCTATGATCTTTTCCTTTTTTCGAGTGGCTGCTGTTTTCTGTCTCGCTGCGTCTTTGCTCTCTCCTTCGGTCGCTCCCGTGTTGGAATTGTCGGGGCTGCTGGTGCCTGCGCGCTCTTCCCGGGGTCGCGTTCGGGGCTGCGCGGGCCGGGCCGGGCCACGCCGCTCAGTTCTCCGTGCGTCGCCTCCTCTGGTCGCAGCTTCGCTGCCGCTGCCGGGCGCTGTACCCACGTCTCGGCCGGGCCCCTGAGCGACGACTCCCCCGCGCCCTGCTCCAGCGCGCGTCTCGGCCGGGCGCGGCTCCGTTCCATCGCCATCGCCGCCAGCCGCCGCCCGCGTGCCGCCCCTCTCGGTCGGGCGTTCACGGGGCTCGCTCCACCACGCGCTGCACGCGGCCGTGCGGGTCCTGCCGGGTCCCACCGCTCCCCGCTCCGCCACCGACACTGCGGCTCGCGTGGCTCCGCCCGCACGCGGGAACTGCCTCGCTGCTGCTCTCAGAGCGCTCGGTGCACGTGGCCTGGGCCGCACGCTCCCTGCGCCACGCTTCCCTTCACCAGGACACAGCTGACATTGCTCAACAGTCTCAGTAACTAAATAATATTCACGAAAATATTCTTCCATCGGCATATATTTTGACTCTAGTATTAACTGTGTCCAAACGGTTTTCCAAAAGCCCTTGGTAATAATTAAATCCCAAGAAACATAGAAAAAGTTCTTAAACAACCATGCCAGGAAGTGTTTCAGTTCTTTTTGAGCTTGAATCAAGCTAAAATTTACAAATCGTTGTTCAAGAATCATTTTAAGTTTAAGATAAATGTCCATATGCGGCTCTGAGAGCCAAGAGTCTTCCCACGGTTCCTCCATAGTTTAGATATGGAATAGCAAAGCAAAACCAAGAAGAGGAATCCAAAGTTTCCAGGGTTTACTCACACAAATCAGTCGCTTAGGGATCGGGGATCGTTCTGCTCACAAATCTCCACCATTTGTTGCAGTGGGGATCCTGCAACACGCATATATCAAACCAGGAGTCCCGTGGAAAAGGAAATATATATACGGACAGACAGATTCTTGCTAGCTGTTTCAGAGATGTTTATTTCTCCAGCCGCATGGCCGGGGCTCTGCCGAGGAACTGTCCCAGTCACGGGACCAAGGGTCCTTCTCCCGCGCAGGGAACACAAACCAACCAATGGGAACGAGGCTGAGCAGGGGCAGGAAACCCCGTGTCTGTGCCCTCAGGGCCCCTCTCCCAGGGCTACACGGCAGGGGAGGGACCCCAACAGAGCCTGATAATTTGTCCCAGCCCAGCTTATGTGTAACAAGGGAGCAGCCAACCAAAAAGTGACTTTTCTAAACTTTGAATACAGCCAGCCTCTCAGGAGAGCATGGAGCACTGTCCTGGCTTCACCCAGAGCTTGGTGGCCTGGTGAGGCTTAGTTGTTCTGAACAGCAAAACTCTTTGCAGAACCAGCTATAAGGCCATCCCTATGGGATAATGCAACTTACTCACTTTTACATTCTCAGCTTCGTATTAAATTGCAACACAGACCCCATTGACAGACAAATTAGCCAAGTCAACATTTGAAGGATTCTCACTGCTAATGATCTCTGGTCCATGAAGGCAAACCTAAAGACTTCAGGCTATACAAAACACTGCAGATGAGGAACCCAGCTGTTGATACAGCTGGCATCAATAAGCATTTCTAACGCAGAGTCCAAAAAGATCTCTGTATAAAGTGCACTGCTGCAGAGAGATTGTGCAGAAGTCAAGGGCTGTGCTGTTTACCTAAGTCTGGTACCAAAATCTCCCTCAGTCCTCCTCACAGTACACACAGCCCAGCCTACTGGGACTGAAGGGTCTGCAAATACACACTTGTTAACACACAAGATTCCCTCCAGCAGGGACAACGCTGTGGGATTGCAGCCACATGGAGGGGAACAGCCACACAGGGGAATAGACAGTGATGGTAAAAGCAGACCTACCACAGGCAGGAAGGCAGGAGAAGATCCAGGGCACCAACATAAGGATATGTGAATACGCAGTGCAAAAGGTAAAAAAAGTGGGGTTTGAGCTTTCTCAGAAAACACATCTCAAACATGTTCATGAATGTTTGAGACAATGAATGCAGTTTCTGAGGAGGGGGGGCTGCAAGCCCATTCCTCCCCAGCTGAGCCCGGGGCTCTACCACTGCCATCAGGCACTCCCAGGGAATGGACCACTGGGGTCCCGGGACTCTGTCCAAATACCTCTGCTTCATGGCATACCTGAGGTGCTAAAGAAATGCTGGGAAATGCCTTGGCTAGACTGGACTGAATTATGGACCCAAGGAGTGGAGTGAGGCAGACTAAGACAGAAATCAGCTCCTTTGGGTAGAAACCAAGGAAAGACAGAGATCCAAATTGCCAATCCAAAGGGCAAGGTAAGGGCACAGTCAAAATCCAGAGAAGTAAGGGAGATAGATGGACTCCAAGGAACCAGCTTGTAAAATCAGGTGGTGGCTGTGGCAAAGTTGAGAGGAAAGGGTCAGGTCTCAAAGAAGGCTGGAAAAGGCAAACCTTGGATGCTGAATTCCAGGGTAATTCAGTGCCTGGGGCAAAACAATTTTAGGCACATAAGTCAGAAGCAACACTGTGCCAACAGCTATTTCAGGTGGTGGAAGCGGTTGGGTGGATGCTGGAAAGCCTTTCTCTTCTGAGCTGGTGCTTTTGTGTGCTTGCTCTTGTTGGACCTGCTCCCACCTGGGACCAGTGAGGCTGTGATACACTCTAAGACTGAATCAGGCCCAGCAACATTTACCCGTTCAGTACAGACAAGGGATTTTTGAGGACTGATTAGCAAGTATTTGCACAGAGCTTTAAATATGTCAAGGGCTTGCTTTAACTAGGCTTTACACTGCTGTACAGGGGTGTGCAGGTAAAAAAAGGAAGAGTCAGAACATGTTGTCAAACAGGACTTAGCTGGCTGGATTACAGAGCTGGACCTGTCCCCTTATCCAGCTTTGTAGGAACTGTTTACAATTTAGCTGAAATGTGTACTAAAGATCTCACTCTCCAGGTCACAAAGCAGGTTTGCTACACCTTTGAGAACAGCCAAAGCTTTTTGGGGGCTGCAGAACCTGGATACAGTGAGTCTGGTTCAGAACAGATGTTGGAGGAGCTGTACGAGGACTTTCTGGTCTCTGTAAAGTGAATGCCAACCCCCCACAAGCTGTTGCAAACTGGTATCCAGCAGTGTCCCAAGCACACATGGGTGTGAAGGATCTGTAATTGCTCATGGTTATACAGTATTTAAGAAGATAAGCAGAAAGAGCCATAAGAAAGTTCCAGGTCTGTTCACCACCCTTGTACTGGCCAGACTGGACCTCAAATCTCACTGAAAGCCTGGTTTCTCCTGCCTTTTTTGTTCCCTGCCTCCACAGCCTCATTCAGCATTGATCTGAGGACATCCCCTCCTCACTGCTTTCCTCCTGAGGAAAAAAGCTCTCTCGAGGCCTTGCTCAGCCCCACAGGAGTCCCTATGAGGGACTCACTGCCTGCCCCCCAGCAGTCTGCCTTCCCTGGGGACTTCCTTCAGCTGTTTCCTGCACAGGTCTGAGTTACACCTCACCCTCCTGCTCCACCATGATCAAACCAACAGTGGATGATGCTGAACAGGATGGGAATCCCGCAGGCAGCAATTGTCCCAGCTAATGTTAGGGAATGAATTGCCCTTCACCTTCCATGAAAATGGAGAACCCCTTACTGCCCACGGGTAATTAGGAAAGTGGTATAGGTTCAATGATAAACAGCAACATCTGTATCTTAAAACAGAAATTATCACAATAAAAGAGGCAGTGGTTGTTTTCCAGGATTGATGCCTTGAGAGGCCATCTAAAAACAGAGATTAGACTAGAATGAAGGAATAAAGGTAGGTATTTATTTGAAAGGCCTTCAAAGGTACACCCTGGGGAGTCAGAGGCTACTGCCAAGATGGACCCCAAGATGGACGACAGGTCATGAGTTCTTCACACTTTTATAAGTTTGGTTCGTTTGCATATCAGCATAAATTCTCCTATTAAAGCTTCAGTTTAATGACGTAATTTCCCCAAGCTTGCTCCCCCTTCAGAAGCTTTTGGTTTATACTTTTTGGGCCTAGGACAGTCTGAGTGTCCTTGGAGAGCAGGCCTGGAGAGGCTTTGTTATGTCTAACCAGCACGAGAGAGCAGAAGTTAACAGGCTACAAGAAACTTTAGAGTTACACACTAGGCAGCACAGGATTTGAAAAATATGAAACTTGAAACCTAAGGCATCATTCCCCCCTGGATTTGGTACATGCATTTCCCTTGCCCTCGTGCACTGGCCCACTACACCCCCATGGCATGGCTCCACACAGATGCTGCAGCTCCAGCTGTGGGGAGCAGCCAGTGCTGGGATACAGCACGGCAATTGCAGGCTTTTAAAAGCTTCTTGCCTTGTCTTTTTCTATGGCAAAGTCAAGGCCCTGCAGTCTGTCTCCATGCTGACAAACCTTCCTGAAGCAACCTGAACTTCAAAGTTTGGTAGGAGCCAAATTACTTTCCCAGTGCTTCCCAGAGAGACTAGATTAGTTAAGAGGAGAGACGTCAGCACTGTCATCAAAGGGCACAGAGTATCTCACAGGGGACCCCTTAGCAGGAACGAGAGAGGGAAATGTGGGAATTTCTGTCTGGGCTGAGTATCCACTTCATCCCCCTGTCATCAGAGGGAAGAAGGGGCAGGGGAGAGAGAAACAAAGCTGGTAATTAGCTCGCTTGTGTATCTCAAGATGATTGCAGTTCAAAGTGTTTGGTCAAGACCTTGGTAGATGCTTTTTCACCACACCAGACAGTGTGAAAGAGGACAAATGAGCGAGAAAGCAAGCAAACTGGAGAGTACATCTCATTGTTCATTAAGTGTCTGGTGCTTAGAGGAACAATTTCTCCAGCTGCCTCTGGATGGAAGAGGCACTTGTGAGCATTAGGAGAGAATCCTGTAGGTAGCATCTTAATGAAGCCAACGCAGTGCACCAAGGAAAAAGAACAAGGAGGAGAAGAAAATTAAAAGAAGGAATTAAGCTTAGTGTCTCACTTACAAGGCTAGAAACTGGAGCAAAAACCTGAGCAGAGCTGGCTGGACTAGGGCTCCATTTCCATGGGAGACAGCTGGCAGGAGATGTCTGGCCAGCAATGAAACCAGTTTCCTTAGAAATCAGAGGAAAGCTTCTTCTACCTCTCCCCTACCCCTGAGGAAAAAAAAAATAAAATCTGACTGTGCTCTTGACTTTGTTTTTGGAGGTAGATGTACTCAGTAGAGTATAAGGGGATCATCCTGCATTTCCTCTGTGTGGTGGCAGCTCTGTGCTCTGCCCACCGCTGTGAATTCAGTGTTCAGAGAGAACCTGCCCTCAGCTCTCCGTGGATATCAGGGGCCTGGGAGCTGTGTCAGTCCCTCAAGGAAATCCATGTGCCATCATGGACTGGGTCCTGGATGCTCTGCTCTGAATTACATCAGGTTTTTGAGACTGTTGGTGAGAGCTGGCAGAAGGTACAGTGCCCTACCCAGGGATGGCAAAAGCCATCCCCACTCCTCCACTGGCTCAAGGAGTCATTGCATTAAGTTTTTAGGGGCAAACGCACAAAAGCATTGACCTTCCTGACTCCCACATAGGTGCTGAGAATCTGTGCAGATCAGTGGAAATTCTGGACATCATCTCCCTCACGAGGCACTGCCCTGACTGCTTGTGCCAGTTCATGGCCTCGGTTGCCCCACGGTGCATTGGGAGGGGGCACAGCTCCCTGCTCCTCTTCAGTCTGGGTAATTGTGTGCTACCGGGGGCAGGATTAAATGTACATGTGGAGATATTGTTACTCTGTTCCTCCCAGACCCGATCTGGGTAGGAAATCTGAGTGCTGAACCAGTTGTGAATTCTCTCCTACACAGCCTGGCAGAGAGCAGGAGCTGATGTCAAGTAAACAGAGAGAGGATGTCTGTAAATTAAGGGAATTCTGAGAAATGTTTTAATACAGAATAGCAGAAATTGCCTTCTCCTTCATAAACCATCCTAAGATGTGTAGCTCACAATGTGTGATAGAGACAGGTACAAATGCCTCCGTGCACTCCGGTTTATAAGTGGCTCTGTAACAGGTGTTATCATTTTGTCTGCTCAGTATTTTAACATCATTCATTTGTGCCATTGCAACGTGGCACAACAACGCATCTTAGAATAATTTACTGTGAAGAAGCAATTGCTATGAATCACATCATATTGTCATTATGAATAAAGTACATCCACACGCTGTGCCTTCAAGGAAAGTGTGGAAGAGACGTGCTCACCATTCAGCTTCTCACAGCCCTGCATTTGCTTTTCTCCTTTCATTTCAGTTGTTCTCAATCTGCCCCTGCACAAATAATCACATCCCAAGGCTCAAAGAGGTTTCTTGCCTCCCTTTTATTCTTTTTTTTCTTTGTTTACCAGTCACAGAGTCTGTCTGACCATGACTTGTGGGCTTTCTGGAACAAAGAGTACAGCTGCTGGTGCTTGTAGATGGATGCTTTCGTGACCGACTTAAACAGAATCACGGAAAAAGTCAGGTTAGATGGGATTTCTGGAGGTCGCCTTTACCACCTTTCCTCAAAGCAGAGCTAACCTCTTTGCTACCAACTTTCTAGTACATCAGCCTGAGAAATTGAAACCTGCAGGGACTTAGGAAACATGAGAAGTGGAAGGAAAATCAGAAGAGCCCTTCACACTTAGACACATGAAGGTCAAGGCACAGTCTGTAGGTTTGGGTATGCTGATCCTGTCTCTGCTTGCTGCACAGTGATAGAGAATATGCATTTACTGAATGATTAATTAATTAATTAATTAATTTATAGAATGCCAAACCAAGGAATGCTGATCTCACCCAGAGTAGGAATATGACCTTGAGACTGCCAGAGCCTCAACTTTTAAGACACAGCCTTCTCTTCCTTCTCTTCCTTCAGAGTGCACTCAGATTTCTCAGTGCTCGACTTTTAGTCAGAAAACAAATGTTTTGTCCCAGTTCCATTTCTGAAACACGTCCTCATACTTTGAGTTTTCTCTGTCACAATTGGAGAAAAAAAAGCACCAAACAGAAAGCAAAAGACAATTTTAAAACCTCAGAAGCTGACACAAAACAAAATTGGTATTTTCTCCTCTAGTTTCACTTTCTTAAGTCATTGTTCTGAGAGATCATCCTGATATTTTTTATTTCTCTTCCACCTTTCTATTTCATTTTCAATCAGGTCTCTCTCTCTCTGACAATTCTGCCTGGCTGCTATCCAACAGGCCTGTCCAGTTTCTTCTTGTACAAGCATATAGCACAAAAGAATACAAAGAAGACTGGAAATGCAATTATAAAACTGTCTCTTCCACCCAGGCACAGATTTTTTAGACAGCAACCTCCCTTTCAGCACAGTTGAAAGGAAAAAAAACTGTAACTAAAGCCCTTCTGAGCAATGTCATTATTTATTCTGGATGAAATGTCCTGCAGGAAACTTTAATTAGACCACATGTATGATAAACTAACAGAGCAGGCTGAAGGAAAAAAATTAAACAAATAAAAAGGGTAATGGTGCAATTACCTATATTTCTTAAAGCCGTAACTGTTGGAGGTGAGCCCAGTTTATTCAGAGTTCAGGAGCTGAAAATGGGACATGCACATTGAGGTTGAAAGTGACACAAACACACACACAGAGCTGTCACTGAAACAGCTTTTCACTGGATATTTGGGGTTTTGAACTAAAAGAAAATACTATAAAATACCTCATTAAGAACAAGAATTGTCCGGGAAAGCAAAATTCTGGGTTCTTCAGTTAGCACAAGAAAAGATTTAGAATTATGGGAATGGAAATCTCCCTGTCAGAACTGCTGTGAAAGAGAGTTACATGACTCTGTGCATGTGTGTATTTGTGCATATCAATACGTGTACAGGCATATGTGTATTTGTACAGTGGAGTATTTATTTTATGAAAAAACTTTTTCAACTATCAGCTAAATTGTTTAATTGCAGAAAAGTAGGCAAAAAGATTTGTCATAAGATCAGCACTGTCTGAAAATACAGTATCAGCAATTAAAAGAAATAGCCAACCCACCAACTGCTGAGCAGCAATCTATAACCCATGCTGCAACATTCTGCTGATGCCTTGTGCATCCTTCTCCAATACTCATAATAAAAAAAATATAATTCCAGACCTCAGGTGAACATCCCTCAAGTGTTCCCTTCTTAAATGATAATATTTATAAGCAAATATATGGCAAAAAAATAGAAAATATTGAAGAAAAATGAAAACTCAGGAGGGGACTGAGAGGTGGGCTGGAATTTGCTGGACCTTGTTGTTGATGAAGAGAGGACTGTGGAGTGCAGTTTTAATTATATACAGCATTTCCTGTATTTCCCTGGGAAAAAATGGGTCTTTTCATTTGGCTCCTGCACTGCAAGCAGAAGACAGGTGGAGAGCCAAAGCTCCTCTTCAGGTGTTCAGCCACCTTTAAACATGAGGAGGGACTGGGGGCCTGTGCAGAGAGTCATGCTCTAGCTGGCTGCAGCTCTCACCAGCACTGTGCACGTGCCCTGACAGGGGCAAAGAAATCCAGCAGCAAAAGCAGAGCTGAATCTCCTGGTCCCTGATCTCTTGGGGATCTGTTGTGGTGAGAGTGCCATCCAGGCATCTTCCTAGCTAGTTGTCTTTCGGATGGAAAGAAGTAGAGCATTATTTGGGAGCAGAAGGCTTTTGGGATCTCCTCTGAAGTACAACTGAGCTAATACAGACTGATGCCAAAGATAGTTGAGGCAATTTGATTTACCGAGAGAAAAATGTAAGCTTTTGCTAAAGACAAACGTCCACCGTTGCTAATGTGGCAGTTTTCCATGAATTACCTCTGGTTTTGATTGCTTTTTAGGCATTTAGGGAACAATAGGTAAAAAACATAGCAGTTACTTCTTTCTTACTTGGCTCCTGAAGTTTAAATGGTCTATGGGACCAGCGTTGTCCAAAGCATGTGGAGGCGTTCAAATTTCAAGTTCAGCTCTCAAAGAACAGAAGTATCTGCATTTTGGATTCTGACTTCTGACCATCTGTCACTTTTAATGTACTGATAAAAATATTGCAGCCCCTTGACACCCCACATGTCCAGCCTTTTCCGTAAGCAACTTGTTGGAAACATATAATTTTGGGGATCCTATTTTGGTCTATGCATCTCTGGGTTTTCTCTCTCTTTCCAAGAGAGACAAAGTTCTCAACATTTCCAGATGGCTCAGAATAATTTTGTGCACTTACAGCAGTGCCTTGGAGACACCTGGGCATCTGCACCTCTGCATCCTGACATTCCTTTGTGTGCTGCACGGGAACCTTTGGCTTCATTTAACTGAGAGGCAGCAGCAGAGGAGAAGGACTCCAGGGAAGAAGGGCTTTGGGTTGCTTCAAATGCCCTGCAGTCCTTACTCAGCACAGCATCTGAGTCTGTGCTTAGGCATAAACGTGGGCTCCAAGCTTCAGTGCCCTACCCAAAGTTTAATCCTATCGGTTTAAGCATATGCTTATGAACTCTGCTGAATTCAGTCCTTGAACTCACAAGCCTATTTCAATGGAGAAAAGGCAAAGATCACCAGTGCTCTGGTAGAAGAAAGATAGGGCATCCAGCCTTCATGCAAATATCCCAATTCAAAGAGTAAAAGGGAATTCAAAGAGAAGTTCAGAAAGGATCTGCTCTGTCAGCAGCATTGGCTCCAGCTACTGTGTTTTTCAAAGTACACCATGAATGTGGTGTATTAAAACATAGTTAACATACAGGCACATTCATTGGATGTATATGCAATGTGCCATCCTGTTACACATGGATTTCTGTCCATGATAAGCATAATGTGCACTGATGGAAGGTGGCAAAACCTGAAGGGAGCCTGACTTATCAACCACAAACATCTGGAGGAATCAGAAGCTGAAATCAAAGAATAATATCTGCATTTTTAAATGGACCTGTCACGTGCATTAAATCAGAGGCTGTGTCAATCTTGCTGCCTTTTCCCTACAGCCCATCACATCTCACCTTCTCAGACACCTTTAGGGAGGGAAAGGAGGGAAGATACATCCCACAGGAAGGCTGCTGGGATGACCCAGTGTGTGTGTGCAGCCTGGGGGCTCGGCAGTAGCTGGGGCTCACTGCACTTTGCACCCTCTGCAGAGGCACCGTGTTCATAGATGTGGAGACACACTCTGCTAGGAGGACCACCCAAATCCCATCCTCTCCCTCCTGGGATGACTTTTGTCTGAGCCAGTCTTTACACCACCCTCATGGCAATACAAGCAGTCAGACTGACCTGTGTGCCAGTACACCTACACACAGCGGTCACAGGCACACCAGAGCAGGCACCATTCTGCACTGATGCAATATTTCATGCTAATCCACCTTGAGAACACCTGAAAGAACTTAAATACATGTACTATACAAGCACCCTACTGAGACAGTGGGAATAGGAACAGACCTGTAATTACCAAGTAAAGACAATGAAATCACACGTACTCCCGCCGCCTGTGGTTCTAAATGAGGAGAAGTGTTAGTTACACTGTTGTATTTCTATAGCATCTGAGGAGAAAAAACAGAGGGTGTAATGAGCTACCAGACTTGTGATAAGCAGAATTAAAGTGCATTCACAATTTACCCCGATTTACCACTCCACGAGGAGGGACACAGAGGGAAGCACAATTAAAGTTTTGCACTTCCCTTTAATTTGGGGAACAAAGGACATGCCTGAGAGAACAATTTTGTGTTGTTTCACAGACCTCAGCCGTTTGCCATCCCCATATGGAAAGATGTAGCGTGGAGAGAGAAAAGGTGCACATCACAGTGGCTGGAAACTTTTGCCATGACATTGGAGAAGATCTGCATCTGGGTGGCTTGGGCTGAATTTTAATCACCAGGTGCCTGCTTTGCCCTGTGGAAAGGGGGAGTTCACAGGACTGATAGCAGAGCTGCTGTTTGAAAGAGATCTACAGAAAATGTCCCTTTCTTCTTACACAGACTTAAGAAATCTTAAGGACATGAATATGAAAATAGGATGGTGAAAGAATCATATTCCCCAAAGTAGGTTCCTCCATGAAGGCTCTCCTGAGGGGAAGACAGGGTTTCTTTTCGCATCTTTTAATGCTCCATTTTCAGTACTTTTAAAAGAGTATTGGTTGTGAAAGTTTTTTCTTTGTTCACCTCTTTGATTACTATTGGTTTGGTGTTATGTGGTTGGGAGTCTTTTTGTGGTGGAAAGGTCTTCCCAGAGAGGATGTTGCTGCAGTGTTTACTTTGGATGCTCAAAGTTTGCATTCAGAAACATCAAGCAGCCTTTTCACTGGGGACCCAGACGGAGGCACAGCTAATTCAAAAGCTGTCAAGTATGCATTTTCTTATGGGGCAAAATCATAGTCCACATTATCTTACTCATTTTATCAACAGGCCAGTTCATTTGAAGCATCCTCTTGGGTCAGTGGATAAATATTTTAATTCTTTCCTCAGATGGAGCAGGTTAGAGAGGATAATTTATAAGTATATTCTTTAATAGACTTCTGAATGGAAACTTTTGTGGGTTCAAAACCAATTTTCTGACACTAAAACTGTGCTTTGGCCTCATTCTAAGGCAAGAGCGTTAATCTCTTCTGGACAGGCAGGCCCTTTGAAAATCACTTAGAAGGAGAAGGAAAAAAGCACCCTGAAAGCCATTTTCTTTATTCACAGAAAACAGAATGTCATGGAGAAAATGATGAGCAAGTGTGTGTGTAATCATGTATTTATTTATCTGGATCCCACACTGCAAATTTTGTAGGTACAGAAGATGATGAGAAAGATAAGGTACTGAAGTGATTGTTTAAACTGAAATTGAGTCTCACCCACTGCAGAGTTTGAATTAAACAAAAATAACCCAAAGCAGCAGTGTAATAACCTTAAGTGAGCCACTTTTTTAAGCAGCTTATACATAATGGAATTTTCCCAGCTTTTTACAAATGTTCCACATATGCTCAGATAATCATCGAACTGATGGGCTTTCCTCGCAGATGCCTGAAAATAAATGCTGATCTCAAAACCTGAGTGTGGCTTCTTTCTTTCCTCTGTACATCCAGCTTCCACACGTTGTTCTTTATCCAAGTATCTAAGTGCTTTCAGTAGACCAGAGCATCCTGGTTTTATAGATATATAAATATGTTTTATAGCCACTATAGGGATTTCTATGCTACAATACACTAATGGCTCACCCAAGCAAGGTACTGTGGCCATAACAGTGATCAGTGCTGGATGTTTCAGCGCACAGAAAGGCTCCAGTGCCTCTCTGAACTAGGTAACCTATAAATTGTGTAACATTACCAGTGCTGCCTCATTATTTTCTTCTGGTGAGTGCCACTGTAAAGATAATATGCCAAAAAAATAATAATTCTTAATTGTTAAGTACCATTTTCAGATTCAAAGACACGGAGTAAAAGCAAATAGCAACCTAGGAAAAAAGAATTGGAAGATAAGGAGAGAGGCTGTAACAAGGAAATAGTTATGAGGCAGAAGTATAAATCCTGTTACAGATGGGTCTGAAAACAGGGCTCCAGGCAAATCTGGTCTGTGCAGACACCAAGGACATTTAGATTTGGATTTAGGGAGGTGGACTCTACCTATCATCTCATTAGCCTACTAAAACAATTATAGCAGAACTATCTTGATTAGCCTATCCTTGAAAAAAAAGCAGGAACAACCCATTTTCTTTAGATCACTGTTCATCTGAGAGGCACAGGAAACACCTGGATCTAGATGGCAGCACTGGGGACATTGCTGAGAAGAGATTTGGGCCAGGTGGGTGGCAGCAGCAGCAGCAGCAGCAGATCTTAGAAATGTGCTCCTCCATGATCTGTTGTTACACATTTTCCAAGCAGCACCGAGCTGCTCCTTCAGCTGAACTCACTGCATCCTCGGCTACGAGTCTCATGTGCTGCACAGAGCCAGCAAGTGACAGAAGGCAAACGTGCTGCCTGTGCTGATGCAGCCTCTTTCTATCAAAGGGAAAAGTGCCTGGACTTGAAAGAGACTCCCTGTGACTGAGTAACACAGTGTCGGTTCCTCTAATGAGTGCCGATCTGGAGCGCGTGATGGGTAATTAGTGACTTTGATACCTGTGGGGAGCAGGTCATGATTTTCCTGTCAGGAGCTTCAGTGCAGGAGACACATCATTACTCCACTCAGTGCTGATTATTACCATACCTGCTCAGAGCAATTTCATATTGCTTTTGGGGAGAAAAACAAAAATGCTGTGAAGAGGTGGAAGGGTTTCTCTCCCTAACCCCCTCTCCCCTTTCTTTATTTTTGTTTTGTTGAGGAAAAGGAGAGCGCTTCTGTGTTTTCACACAAAATTGTCCCTCTTATAAGAAGATGAAATTGAGGGATGGAAAGAACCTGACAAGTATCCACTGAAAACAATTCTTTAAAGGAGCAAAACACATCCACAATGCACCTGTATCAGTAGAGATCAATAGAAGATGATGTTACTGTGATGTCTGTGTACACATTTGCCCATCTTATGTGTCCAAGATAGGAATAACATGTTCCTATTAAATACATCTCAGGAGACAGAGGAATTCCACAGACCTCCCCAGTTCTCTTAATAAAATCCTGAAGGAGTCAGAAAGATAGATGAAAAGAAAAATAAAAAAATGTTAGAAGAGGGCTAGGTTACATCCTTGGGAAAGATGAGGTACTTCCAGTGGCCACAGTTCAGAAAAACCCTTTAACATGTAGGCTGCAGTTCTTCTGCTGAGCTGTGATGGACCACTGAACATCCTCTTGTCTCCTGGTGTCTGGGAAACACTGGCCAAGCTCCACTGGAGATGTGCAGTGCACCTATAGCTGGGGATGCAGGACACGCACTGGGCTGTGCTGGGATCCATGGCACTCATCAAGGTGGAGTGGCTAATTAAGGCACTGAGGCTGAGGGCTGATTTTGTTACACCCATATCTCAGTACAGTGCCTAGTTCAGTAAATGGCTCTCAATCACTTTCTTCATTTTAAATACAGTAGAAATGGTATGAACTCAATATTTTGCAAAAATGGGATGAGAGGATGCAGGAAGAGATTAACGCAGAACTATGTGTGCATTTGCCACGGCCCACGCATGCTCGCTTGGTTAAATAGCTTTTTCTGGTGTGGCAATGCACAGGGTGATTTATTTCCCTTTCATAAATAAAAGATTTGGGATGGAAGATTGGCTATTTTCTTTTATACAAACTATGACATCCTAACGGCTGAAGCGGAGATCTGAGTTCAGCCTCCTGTGGACTGCCCTGACTTGCTCTGATACCTGCTCTGTGGGGAGCTGCTGTTGACATCAGGGTTTATGCAGCCCCTGTCTTGAAGGTTTTGGATACCTAAGCATCAGTGGTGGTTATTTTTCTCTCACACGTCCCAGAAATGGAAAGATAAGATAGATTAAGTTACCTGTCCAAACTTCAGGGTAAGTATGAGGTGCAATTCGGAATGACTTCAAAGTCTCCATAGTCCCAGCAGAGTGCTGGTCCCACCAGGCTCTACTGCCCTTCTCCAGGCAGGAACACATTGTGGACTTGTTGCACCTCATCCTTCTCAGCTAAACAAAAAAGCAGCAGAAATTATTTCCCCAGGACGAATACTGAGCAAGCAAGGTGAGCATCACCCCAGACCACCAGCTCCTGGAGTGTCCCAGGGTGCCCTCACCTGGGAAGGACACACCAGGTAAGGACTCAGCCTTTATCATCAGTTCCTTTTCATTTAGAGCACTCTGGTAGAAAAGTTTGATAAGGGAAATTTCACCTGCTGTGCAAACCAACTACAGTTTCCAGGTTCGAAAGCTGGTCTCTTACGAGAGGTACATTTCTTGTCTGGAGGAAGACTCTCTATCCCAAGCTAGAATCTATGTGCAGAGTGTAGTTACACCTTCAGTTGGCTTTTCCTCCAGTGCATTCTTCAGTTATTGCTTATTTATAACATCAGAGACATTAAACTTTTCCAATAATCATCCTGATAATTATAGCCATCTCACTCAGTCTTAACCGACTGCCGATTGCGTCCTAATTTGGGATCAATGGGAAGTTAAAAGAATATACTTATTAAACTTAATAAGGATAAGTTACTAGTTAATGATGTGAAAATTATGTCACCAATAAGTGTGTAATTACATTCTTATTAATGCATTCAAACATCTTGCCATTTAATTGGCATTTAACAAGCTCATTATAGCAAGATAATTAGATAGCCATTAATTGGTAAAACACTGATTGACGTGTAGTATGCTAATAGATGTCTAGTGTGGTATAGTAGTCTTGCTATATGGTAATTTAATGCTTTCATGCTCCTATCAATTAGGTCGTTTAAAATATACAAATGTAATGTATTATAAAGTGATTGTATATTTATTGGCAAAGTCATCATGACTGAATCAGAGTCAATGTATTATTTGCATACGTGTTTATCTTGCATTTCAATACAACCTCTGCTGGCTTTTGTAGGAACTACAACAAACAAACGAGTTCCTGGGATGTCCTTTAATCTCTATCTTGCAAAACAAAGCAGAAGTGTCCAAGGAGTGGTGACCAATGTGTGGCTCTTGAAGCACATCTGAACTGAGCCCCCTGACCAAAAGAAAGGCCTTGCTGGATAATCCTGGGCCTAGTAGAAATAAAGCAGCACCAGTCACTGAAGTGGCATCATCAGCATGCCCAGGAGTGTAGGTGTGTGTTCAGCACAACCCAGCAGGGAGCTGGTACCCTGTGGGGAACTGCTGTCATCTCCCACCTGTGGGTCACCACCAGAGCATGGCTCTCAGTCAGTGCTGGTAGCCTGAGATTCGAGTTTGCTGCCTGTAGGATCAGGAAAGTTGATGCTTCTCTTTTAGGACTTATGGTGCCTGAAAACCTTGTAAATGTACAAAGGCAAAGCCTGGACTTTCCTGTTCTGAAGTTCTGACTGCATGTTGCTACCAAGGAGGCTTGAAGAGTGTTCTGAGGTCTGCCTGGAGCTGTAATTCTCTTGATGGCTGCTAAGCAATGTACAAACATAAAGACTAACCCATTATCTTAATTATCCTTCCCTATATCATCCCTGTGATAGTTTGGGGTTTTGTGACACTCAGAAGATGATCTGGAATTATGTGCTGTCCACTTGATGTTAGAGCTTGTTCAGATCTGTATAATACATACCTCTTTTTTTTCTAAGAAGGTTGTCAGATCCATTGAAACAGGACAGAGAGTTCAAAGATGTAATACTATTATTACATGTGTTACACTAGCAGCTAAAGGTCCAGCAAAAATCTGTTTCCCTTCATGCTGGGCACTGTATAAACAGAGAGACAGAGATCCTGCCCTGCTGTCAAAACGGACTGGATGGCCAAAGGGTTCGTGGTGGAAAGTCAATGTCAGGAGGGAGGAGAGGGCAGAAATTAATATTGCAATCTATGCTAACACATAGAGACAAAAAAGGTTTTGCAATGGTGTTCTGAGAAGTCCAAAAAGCAGAAAATGAATGTCTCACTGCTGCCTCAATGCCTCACTCTAAAACCCTGCCCTGGGCAGCCTGTTTCCCTGGCATGCCTCACATCCACAGGTCATGCAGCACTTGCAGCCCCTGGATCTCTCTTAGCACCCTGGCACAGCCTGATTGCCGACAGCTCCTCTGCAGCACCCAGGCTGGAGACTTTCAGGCTCAGGGAGAGGAACTGCCTGGGACTGACTGTTCTCAGGGCAACAAGTGGGTTCATTGTGCAGAACAGGAGATCTCGATTAAGCAGAGAATCATATCAGAAATAATGAATTAACTTAGAATACATTTCCCCAGCTACCACAGGATTGGTCCCAACGGTGCATTAAGTGGAAATGATAACGCGAGTCTGACTGCAACGATGACGTGAATATTGTTAATGTTCATATCCCCATTAGCTCAGGGGGGAGGGTGGAGTTCCACCTAGAATTTTGCAAACAGCATGTGACTACTGCAACATTTAGAAGAATCCTTTTCATTCTCTTTCCATTATTTTTAATTTCAAAGACTAGGAGCATAACAGGAATGACTGGTTCACTAAAAATAGCCATGATGTGACCATGGAGATACAAGCTTTTCTTGAGAAGACAGTCAGCACTGCAGGGTATACAACAGGGTGTTTTGCTTAGCTGTGGCATCATTCATCCAAATATAGGTAGTGAAAAAAGACTTGAAAAATGTGGTGTGTTTCTATTAGCAGAAAATTTTAGCAGGGCACTAGGGAGAATGTTTTGTTTCTTCCAGCCATCATGGTCAGAAAAGAGCTTTAAAGCATTAAGAAGTAAAGAGGACAGGTTGCTTTGAAAAAATTGGCAGTGCAAAGGTTGTGGGTCAGCTGAGGTGCAGGGTGTGAAGCAGTGGGGGTGGAAGAGCAGTTGCAGTGCACAGGGCTGGGACTGGGCAGCTGAGGATTTGTGGTTATTGAGAGAACTTTACTTGGGCATATCAATGGGATGGATTGGAAGCGTGGATTGGAACAGAGGACCGTTCACAGATTTTAGATGGTGGCCTGGGGAAGATGACTGGGTTGGGAAGGGATGTAGCACAGTGGAGGTGGGCTACCAGAGCCTGGTATGAGTGAAACAGAAGGGGCTTTGGCTGGTAGTGGGGCAAGGCAGGGGATGATGGGTTTGGGGATGCAGCTGTGGCATGCTGGAATAAACCCTCTCACCATTCCCTTGGGCCCTATCTCTGGGAAGGGTAAATCCCAGTGCCACCACCCATGGCAAGGCAGCAAGAAAGCCTTTAGCAAAATGCAAACTTGATCTGTGGCAAAAAAAAATCTCTATAAATACAGGCCAAATAAACCCAAGGGACAAACTTTCCTACAGTTCAGGTAACTTGGAGAAGTGCCCTTGAATGCAGTGGGAACATGCAGTGATGAGCAGAACAGGTTGCTCACCCCCAGGTGCAGTAATGCCTGTGTTTTCTCCAGCGCTCCTTTTTATTTTGAATTAGCAGCCAAGAGCAGGTAGGCAGCTCCTGAAATCATTTGCTTACAAGCCCTGATACCCATCTGGGATCAGGATGGAAATCAGATTAAGCTTGTTTGTGTGTTAAATGTTAGGGAAAAAATTACTTGTTCTAATAAGGGACAAGGGTGGGAATGTGCTCCCCAAAGTGGACAGCCCTTATACTGATCTGCCTGAGTCAACTCCGATCACACCAGACCCTTCCCTCATCACTGTGCTGCCTTCCCACCCTTCCAACTCGCCCTTTGCCTCCCACCACACAAAAAAGATGGGATTAAAGAAAAAAAAATACTCCTAGCAAAATGCCAGGGTTTTAAATTAAATTTAAAACAGTTTAATTGCCTAATTGCTCAGCTATTTTGTGCAGTTTATTAACAGAAGCAATTCTTCGGCAGTCATGCCAACATAGCAGAAAATTGGCATTTGAGCCAGGGGGAATTAAAGAGGCAGAGTGCGGAACTAAAACAAAAAGAATGCCTCGAACCTAGTGGAACAGACATTTGAGGCTTTCATCTCATTTTTATCTCTTTCCCTAATCTGCTGTAGAAAGATCAAGGCTTGGTTTTGCTTTTTAATGTGGGAATGACAGTTGCTCATCACCACTGCCTTTGCATTTGGAAAAGTACTGGATTTCCAAGGAAATGAATGTTTAAGGAAGCAGCACATTTACAAAGAAAATAAAATGCAATTCTTGCCAATAATATTGGCATCTTTTAGAAGAGTTAATTCGAGGGCATTTTTCATAATAAACCTCACTGTTAAATATGCGTGTGTGTATTCAAACAAGACTAGCAAATCATCCATATAAATGAATGCAAGCACTGACTGAATAGAAGAGATTAATATTCAGTTCTAATATACTACACTCATCATATGCTCTTTCCTTACCATACAGGGGGAAAAATAGAAAGGAGAGGAGAGGAGAAGGCGGTCATGATGCAAAATAAATAATCCAGTATTTATTGCCTGTAAAAGAGAAATTCCAGTTGACTATGGATGATGCTATTGCTCTGATCTTCAGGGCTGCATCCAAGTACCCATCTGTGGAGCTCTTGGTATGTCCTTGCTGATGTCTCCTCTCTTTTCAGGGTAGACAGCCACTTGGGAAGCTCTTGTCAGGTGCTCTGTAGCAGAGATATTAAGAAGGGAACCCCAGATAAACTACTGGGACTTCAGTGTAATTTTATTTCCTATGTGTATAAAGGATGCAAACAACTCACTGCTTGGGGGAGGATTTCTATAGCTGTGATGACCCTACTGTGTCACAGCTCACCCTGCCTCAAACTGAGAGTCCTGTACGCAGCAATCACTGAGATGGTGCCCAGGACAGCTTTTGTTATTGGTGTTAGTCAGGGTCAGGATTACACCCCAGTGTATTTAAAGCAGACTGCTGGCCATGGTATGGGTAACTGGAATATGCAGCTGCAGGAGTGGTGTTCACAAACTGAATTCCCTGCTGGTGTCTGGTAAATTGGGGCCACTTAAGAGATGACACATCACAGGTGAAAATGAGCCAGAGCAGAGCCCCTCATTCCTGTGTTTGAAATGCATTTCAAGATGCCCCTTTACATTTACAGGAAGGTCTGCTTGAAATAGCAGCTAAATCCTTCCAGCTGTATGAGCACATCACTGTAAACAGATTTTTCCAGATTGCATTCATCCCGTGCAATT
This sequence comes from Corvus hawaiiensis, assembly GCF_020740725.1. Taxonomy (NCBI): domain Eukaryota; kingdom Metazoa; phylum Chordata; class Aves; order Passeriformes; family Corvidae; genus Corvus; species Corvus hawaiiensis. The sequence goes on from NC_063223.1 coordinate 13,460,797, forward strand.
TGGCAGGTTTCCTGGGGAGACCCGGAGCAGCCTTCGGGTGTGTCCCCATCTCAGAGGGGCCGAGTTGGAGGTGGTGGCGAGCACAGCCCCGCCCTGCGATGCTGCCAGGGACGGGGAGAGAAGCAGCCTCTGGTGCAGCATCACGCAGGAGCTCCTGTTTCGGGCTGTCTGCCCCCACAGCAACACACGCAGCACCAGCAGCTGGCGAATGATCAGTGCGTGACAATACCTGGGAATAAAAAAAGGGCAGCACTTGCTAGGTTTGCGCTGAGCAGCGTGCCCAATAAAAGTGTCTCTTCTGTGAGATAATCCCGATGCCTCCAGTGCTGATTGTAGAGTGAGAGAGAAATGCCAGCTGACCTCGCTGGGGCTGAAGGCTCTCAGAGAGCTGATGGACTGATAACAACTTTATCCAGAACACTCAATGCCCTGTTTCGCCCTCAATTTCATCACACAGATATCTCAGATTTTTTCCCTGTACGTAGAAGGGCATGCTTACATTGCACTGTGGATGAAGCCAGCTGTACTAATTATTCAGTCAGATTAGTCTAACTTCTCCCTGTTTGAATTTTTGCAAACAACTCCACCTCAGATTTAGTTCAGACAAAATATCTTTGATATATTTTGACATATGACATTTTAATGCATTTGTCTATCTGAAAAACTGACATTTTCCATGAGACACGGGTATTTCCTGTGAATAGACTTATTTAGGTGCTAACTGTTTGTTTCCAAAACCCAGTTTAAATGGAAAATGTTCACACTGGCTCCATTCTTTCATCATGTGGAGAATAGGTAAATTTGCCTTCTCTCCTGGTGAGCTTTCGTGATGCCATCTCTCATTCATGGTTTGCTTGTTTCAGCCCTTGGCTATAACTGTAGAGGAAAGCAACATAGGTAACAGTCAAATCTCCATATCCTTGGGGTAGAAAATTGGGAATCATGAAGAGCAGTAGCCCTGGTGATATTCAAAACAATACCCCATGCACAAGCGGGTGGGATTTTAACCTAAAGATGAAGGGGAAGCTCCCAGTCTTACCATCCGTTCCCTGCAGGTGTGAAGGGATGAGGTGAAACATTCTGTTCTTCCAGTAACACAACTGCAATTTCTTCTGGCTTTTTTGCCTCTTGTCTAGAAAAATGGTGAATGGGGCATTCAGCTTCCTATCTGTTGAAAGCTTCTGACACTATGTGATGACCACACATTTATTTTCTCTCAACCTCTGTTAATCTTGCTGTACTGAGATGGTTTATCTCAAGCTTTGCCTTTGTCACTAAGAAAAAGTGCATTTTCCCACGGGAAAACACATGTGCTTGAGCCAGGAAGCACCTGATGAGGTCAGAGAGATAAAAGTGCAGCCAGGACATGGAAAGTACAGCAGCACAGGCTGCTCTGTGAGCCACAGGACATCACAGCAGCACCAGGCGCTGCTAAGAGGCGTGGGAAGGCATCCTAAGAGCTGAAAGCTGAGATATCTGCTGCCACGGGCCATCACCCAAGCTCCGTGCGCCGTGACATGTGGCACCTGCTGCTGTCCTGCTGCTCCTGCCAGACCCTGCGGGGTGCAGCGAAGGGAGCAGCCCCCAGCTCTCCAGAATCCCCAGAGCAGACACTGCGGGAGATGGATCGCGGAGGCTCCGTGCGCTGAGGAATTGCTGCTCCTGCCTCAGTAGCACATGAAAGAACGCCTTGATGCACCTGAGAAGAAAGAGTTTGCATCACAGCGAGCTGTGCCCTACTTTTCCAGCCCCTCTTGGCGCGGCGCAGACACCGAGCGCGGCGCTCAGAGCCGCTGCTGGCGGCTCCTGCCCGGGGCAGAGCCCTCCTCAAACACGGCCCTGCCCGGCCACAGCTCCGGGGACTTCCCGGCTATTAAACCTAGATCTCACGTAGCCTGCAAGCAGCCCTAAAGCAGCCTGTTTCACAATGAATTTCCACTGATTTTGACCCCTAACTCACTTTGATTCTCTTGAAGATCTCGGCTCCCAGCCCCTAGAGGAGGAGGATGCTGGCAGATTCGCACGGCAGCCTGAGACGCCTCACGGCCCCAGAGATTTCCAGCTGAACCGGTGCCATTCGCTTTCTGTGTTGCAGTCCCTCTGCCAAGTGCATGTCCTGATTTTGTGTCCTCTAGGTTTGGCACCATGCATCTTGCAAATGCCCCACAGCACAAAGTCCACTCTTTTCTGTGCTCCTTCCGTGATCTCTGGTTCGATTCAAATGTGTGTTTGGCAGAAGTCAAACTCCTCTGTGCCTCACGCCTCAGATGAGTGACCTAGAAAAGAGACTGCAGGTAATCCCTCAGACCCATCTTTTTACATCCCATGCCAAAGCTCAGAGCATGGATCGCTCAGGTGCTTTTTAAGGATTACTGAATATTTCAGCTTGCTGGCAATACTAAAAAATTTGTATAGAACAGGTGTGGGAGAAACAGCCCAATTCCCCTCCTTCTCATGGCAGTTTTGGTGAATAGAAAAGTTGACAGGCAAAATTATATTTCACTTCGGTTTTTCAGCTTTATTTAATACTTTAAAACCAGTAAAAAGAGTATATAAAACATATGAACCCCAGAAGTTTCCTTTTTTTAATCAGTGTTTTGAGAAAGAAGGAATTACTTTTATTTATTAATTGATTTCTCCCCACCAATCTGCAAAGTGAATCACCTGACCTGATGTGCCCCTCTGGGCTGAGAACCACTGTGTTGGTCCGAAAATTATTGCTGGGCTTCCTCAGCTGGGTGCAGGTGTAACTACATCAATGGGTGAGAAATGGCATTAGAGTTCCTCCAGAGACTGGGAATTGTTGGGTGGAGAATGAAGCTGGAGGTCTTCTCTCTGCTCACTTTTTTTGTGTTTCTGCCTCTGAGTTAGTCTGAAGGGCACTGTCTCACATGGCTGGGATGGAACACCCTGCCAGGATGCTCTGGGGACACCCTCCCACCCCACCACCCAGCGAGAGGGAACTGATTGGAAAAGGTGGGGTTTGATGTTTGTGCAAGCAGAGGTACTGAGGTGAGGTGTAATCTCCACTACAAATCTGGCTGAATCTCTTTTAAGGGTAAAAGAGTGGAGTCCATGAAGCAGGGAAGATCAAAGTGTCGGTATTTAGATGTGGATTGTAACTGTGAAAAAAGGTTTGGCCCTCAGGCAAATCCAGAATTAAGCTCTCATTTCAAGTTTGATGGTAACAAATTCCCACCAGTGGATCTGTGAGGTGCCCACCAGCCTGGAAAATACATGATCTGGTCCTGAAAAGCCAAGACTTTTATATGTGGGTTCCAAATAAAGGATTAACATTTTAGAGGAAAAAAAAATTGGATTCAAGTATACAAATCCCCACCACCCACAGTCATAATAATATAGCTTATAGATCAGTGGGAGGTTATGCTCAGGTCATGTCTCTGTTTTCCAGTGTATCCCTTGGATGCAGAACTGGGAAAATAAAGGTTCTCTGGTCACTTAAATTAACTGGAAAAATCAGATATGAATGCATGGCTGAACCCCATCTTCCAAAGTTACTGAAACTTCACATCATACCTGTATCCCAAAAGGAAATGTCAATATTGAGACGATTTCCTAAATTTTAATGTTCATTTCATGGTTTTAAATAAAAATAATTCATAGTTAATATGACAGCCCAGTAATTAAAAATACTTAGTTCCTATTGAAAAGGAAATGGGTTATGACTCTACACACAGGCAATGTATCATTTCTTCTAAAAAAAAGACCCCAAGTGAAAATTTCTTTTAACAGAAATGGTTTCTTTGGCTAATCCACTTCTTCACTCTGCTGTGGCCAAATTGTTTTCCTGGGAGGAATAGCATACGATACAGATCTGGTAGTGTGTTTTATTTTGGACCACGTAATTGCATTAATTGGTACGGCCACTGATCAATGTTAATTAAAAGAAAAAAAAGAAACGAACTACAAAGGCATACCATTTCAAAGCTTTCCAAGAAAATATTTGAGTAGTGAAGCCATTTTAGGCCTGTAGTTAACCCTTCCATCTTCAGCACTGTCAAATAAATCCTCTGCTAGGCTTGTGAATGCACAGTGGCCCCATTAATTTTAACTGGTGCTATCATGGGGCCAGAGAAAGTAAAGAAGTGCAGTTGACTGCAATCATTCTCTCCCTCCCTTCCTCATCTGAAATGATGGAGAATGGATCCTGGCAGAAACACCTGGTATAACCCAATGGATATCTCACTACAGAGACACAGTGAACCAGAAGCTCCTTCTAGAAAAACATGTGGGATGAGTCCTTCCTGTTGCTAGACTCACTGGCCAACTTCTCCTTGTGCCCTGCAGGTATCACATCATTAGGGCTCATTAAGGGTCTGTGAGGGTCCACAGGGAAAACCTGACTTCTGGCAACAGGAATATGGACCGTGAAATATTGAGAGCCAGACTGGGATAGATTCCCTTCCTTGCTTTGAAGCTGGCGTATTGGCAGATTAGTAATGACCTGTGCTGAGTTTTGATGGCCTCAAGAAAGATGTGGTGCCTGTCCTGAGCCACTGAGAAACTGGAATCATTATGGTTTGAACAGCTGTTTAATGCAGACCCTTTTGAATCAGTCATATCCTCCTGCCCCAATAATCTTTCTTGCTAGGAAAACCTGTTGACTAACATTGTCAGAAGTGAGTGTGGGCAGTGGGAAGCCAGGGATGCATCAATTTTCTGACAGTAGGAGCTGCTGTAGCATTGTACGTGTCCCTGCAGACACCCAGATTAATGGTTTGACCTGGTTCCAAGAGCTAAGAAGTGTTTGTGGCAGAGGCTTTGTCACAAAAGGCTGCCAAAATATTCTGCCAGACAGCAATAAACTCAATTTACATTATAACTTAACACTTCTTTACCCCTCACCCTCCTGCCAAGTATGACAACATAACATGCAGGAGCCTGCAGCACAGTGTAGGAAAAACCTTCTAACATTTTCAAGCACAAAATTCCTGTGAAAGACCAACTTGCTTTCTTGAAGAGCTGCTGGAAACTTCTGGAAAGCACTTTTAGTGTTGTCTTTTCTCCAGAAATAACCTCCTGCCTAGCTCCAGGCATGTACAAAAGACACTGAGCAAAATCCCCGTGCTGTGTTCCTGCCCTGTTTCCATTATATCAAGAGACACAAAGGTCCTGGCTCACCTCATGCGACATGGCTCACGCTGTTTAAGAAGTGCAAAAGGAATTTCAGTCAATGGTCAGTGAAGTCTCCTCTTCAGTGGGGCAGGTACACACTCATGTTAAGCAGTGCAAAGCATTACAAACTATTTTGTTGCTTGTGTTTCTATCTGTATTTAGACCTGAATTAACCAGCACTTCAAAGTATTTTTGAACTTGAGAATATTTTGCTTCTTTCCTGAAGAGCAAAGCCAACAGTCCCCATTAAGGAAGCACAACAGATGTCCAGAGGACACAACGAAGAGCGGTTCATGGAAGCAGTTCAAGTGCTGCTGGAATTCTGCTGTCTTCACCAGTTGCTCTGCTACAGTGACCTCCAAACTCTGCTAAGGGCATTAGAAACACCAGAGCCAACTCTGTTCAAAAAATATTTCACATGAAGGGAAACAGGTTCAAATGTAATGAAAAGCAGAGCATCAGCAAATTGCAGCAAAGCACAAGATCTGCCTGTGTTTCCAGAATAATGAATGTATTGACTACATCAGTTGTGTGTATCTGTGCAGTAGCCAGCCATTTTCAATACTTTTAATGCATACAGCCATATTTTGTCTCCTTGTCTCCAGCAGCAGACTAATGCTGGAATGGCTGCATTAAACCCTTCATATTTTCTAATACAAGAGATCCCTCTCTGTACAGTTCTGAGGAATGTCCTTTTTTTTTTTTTAGTACAGGTAAATTCACCTACATGCACGTGGATTCTTCTATGACCTCTTACTCCAATGCTCAGCTTCCTCTGCCTTAGTTTGGAGACCTAATGACAAAGGCCCATCTATTTTCCTCCCCCTCCAGGCCTCGCTGTATCTCTGACAAAGGCCTGGTGACTGTTCTACTCCAGTATCTTTGAAGGAAGAATTCCTTGTTAATATGGTTGTCTGAAAAAAGCCCGTGTGTTTATGGCCAGCTGGGACGACAAGCAGAAAGGACACACAGATTTCTGGGTGTTGACATTGACATACTACAGAATTTTGCTGTTGCCACTCCTAAATTTATGAGCAGTTTGGAATGAAAGTTATGCTGTGCAATCAGACTCGTATTTTTTGATGAGCAGGTACAGAAAACCATATGATACAGAAAACCAGTGAGAAAATGGTGGGCACAAGCTTTCTGAGCTGGAAATGAAAATAAAAAGCATTCCCGAGTGTGTAGTCTGGAACAACACCCGTCAGTTTAATTCTAGCAGGAAAATACAGTGGTCTCCTGGATGTGTGGAACTGTCTCAAACAATCCACTCTTCCATTAGTGCTAGTGATTTTCTTTCTTTTTCAACACACAGACACAGTTTTATCAAGCACCAAGGCTCAGTAACAGGATAAAGTTATTCTCTCCTCAACTCCTGCCTCCAAACCAGCCACAATGGCTGTCACCATGAGCTAACTCTATCAAAAGCGTCTTAGGTGATTCAGAGGGAAGAGCTTAGGGGCCAGCTCATGTCCTGTCAGGGAATAGCCTGTAACAACAAGGCTGAGGCCAGGCTTGCACTGACCTTCCTACTGGAAACCCTGTCAAATAGACTGGTCCAGAACACTGCACCCCTTTCTTGCCCTTGGAGGTTTGTGGCTGTGAGGAGTCTCCTGGTGTGTGCTCCAGGCTGAACCTGTGTGGATTTGTGATTTCACTCTCAGCAGTTTGTCAGGCAGGCTGCTCTCACCAGCACAAAGAACTGCTTCTTAAAGCAATCTACAAGGCAAATATCTTTTGTCTCCCTTGTTCTGGTAACAAAGGCAACACAAATTACTAGGAAGGCTGAAATGAAAATGGAGAATGAAAATAATTAAACCCCTCTCCCAGCAGCCATGCTGGGCCTGGCTTTCTGCTCTGGCATTATGCAGTTAGTGCCAGCAGGAGCAGAGCTGGCTCTAAGAAGGACTCTCTAGGTTATCTTATATAGTGCTAATGTAGTTAATATTTTTCATTTTTTCTTCCACATGCCAGCAAATGGCCCTGTGTGTCTGTCCTGTCAGTTCAGCACAGTCTACACAGTGAGCTGCACTCCAGAGCCCCATGCACCTTGTCAGCCCAAAATTAGCCATGGAAATGAACCTTACCAAGCAGGGGGAATGTGCTGGTCCCAGAAAGACAAATGCATGCTTTTAGTGGGCACAGACACTCATTTCTTGCTGCTGGAGAGCGGTTTGGATGTGAAAACTTACTGGTGCTGGGATACACCTCAAAGAGAAAAATTCCTGCATATGTTTTCTTTGCATTTTCTTTTTAAGGAGTGGGTTTAGCAACCCTGAAAGAGCCAAATATTAGTGCAGATTGGAGACAGGAATCCTGAGGGCAGATACCTTGCTGGATTCCCCACAGAGCTCTGCCAAGGCACTTCATTCCTGACCTGAGCACAGAGGCCTAACTCTGTCTATAGTCCCTGTGCTTGCTTTCAACAACCTCTGACATCACCTCTGGAGCACCCTGCCATAAGACTTCTCTCCTGACCGGCAGGATGCTGCAGTCTACCAACCCTTATCACTATGAGGATGAAGCCCCCTCTCTTCATCTTCCAACAAACAGAGGGTGAGGCACTTGTCTGGCAACCTCCTTTGCTATCCCAGGTCTGCTTGGGCACAGACAGCTTCTCCCAGCCCAGGACAACAGAAGAGATGGAAGTGACAGGGGACAGTGGGTGAAATCTCTCAGCTGGATATAGTTAAAGCCACATAAAATTCCTGGTCTCCAAAGATGAAAGTTGCTTATATGTGACCACCCTGGAAGACACTACTGTGGGAGGATTTGCAAGCACTTAGCACTGATTCCACTCTGCTCCCCTTAAGTCTGTGGGACTGCAGCCATTGTAGGAGCAGAGCTTTACCCTCATGAAGTGTTTCGATATTTCTGACTGATGAATTTGCACATTATATATGTGAAGCCATATGTGGCTCTTTCGGAACTGCTCCAGTTTCCCATCCCTTGCAATGTGTTGTGCTGCTTTTAGCACACAGAAACATACGCCTCCTATCACTCACACTGACATCCATCAGTTTGCTTGGACCATTTCTCGACCGCTGGAGTCTGGAGTAGCACTGCTCAAGACAATGGGTTCCTCTTATTTATATAAAATCCAGCTTTTCCCCAAAATGATGAATATGTTCAGAACAGTGGCACACTGGAGGGAAAACAAGAGTGCATTTTTGGTTGGAAAATCAGGGGTATCTTTTCATTTCAATGCAAACATCTTTTAGATCTGCCTGCTGTGTTCAGCTTAGATATTACAGGGACTTCTTCCCATGGAGATGGAGCCTAGAGACCGAGAGCAATGGTCTCTCCAATTGTAAGTCTGTCTTTGGTGCTGTGCTAGGAGCTCTAGTCAGCCATAGGAGTCCTAATCCTTCACAAAACACTGACAGATATTCAGCAGAAAGAAAATCCTTGTCCAGAGCTGTTACAGTCAACGTGCTCAGCATCCTACTCACAAACGTAAGTTTGGGTCTGCACCCAGCTGTCAAAACAGGCCAGAAGTTCGGATACCAGAGGGAAGGTGCAGGAACAGAAGACAGAGAAGAACAGAAACCTAGAAAGCTACTTATGTTCATTAATAGCTTTCTTTTTTCTCCCATGTGAATAAAGGCACGGGGAATAATAATGGGCTCTGTGCTTGTTAGCTGCAAAACACTACCATCAAGTTTGCTCCAAAACTTCTATCCTCTGTTATGCAGTATACAAAAGAAAAAGGCAAAGAAATTCAAAGGCAGGAGGGAGTCTAAGTTCAACTTGTTGAGCAGAGTTTGATACCTTTGAGTCTCATTAATATTTACGTAGGTTGGGAGAATAGAAACTCCGTGCAACAATATATGTACTCAAAACTCCACTCGGTGTATAGACACACATCTTCCTCTGTACAAGTTTGTAGCCCTTGATGCTTTACAATTCTTAGCAAATCATTGTGCCTCAGTCAGAGTTACACCTCATTTCCCCCTCCCCATAAATATATTACGATCACATAATGTTTTAATAGCTTCACGGGAAAATTGAAAATAAGGCAAAGATGACAACTTCTTATGGATATAAATTTCAACAGCCTGGGTTTTTCCTTTTTTATGAAGTCATTAAACGCTTCAAATTGAACGAAAGGTAGTCTCATAGCTTTGTTTAGCAGGGAATTGGAAATGCGATCAAGTCTATAACTCTGGAAAAATAAACCTAACTTTGTCGACTAATTTTGCTTCCATTAGGCTCCACAATTCAACAGGCAATGATACCTTTTTAAGACCATCAGTAGACATGTTGATGAATTCCCAGCCTGACCATTGGCAGTGATTTCATCACATCTCTTTCATTCACAATTACTTTAAGAAAATATGCTCTTTACTGTGATTGATGGGGAAGGAATGAATTACAGCATGTATACGAGAATGCTCTGAAATAAAGCTGTTATTTCAACTTAACTTCTTAATGTGATTCTCTTTTTGTTTTAAAATTAGGGGCTAAATTTTCACATGGGCTGAGTTTGACCCTTTTTTGCTGGAACTTAGTTCTTTGTCCAAACCACCTTCCAACCTGCTGACACCAGCTCGGAATGTTGGGAAATAATGGATGAACACGGCATCAGGGGTGAAAACCAGGGGTTAACCCTCATGGGTTATTTGGGAACAGCCCAAATCAAACCCACCTCATTCTGTTGGCAACCTTAAGTCAAGCCCTCTTTGTTGGTTCATCTCCCACGACAACCACTCATCCAACAGGATGGGCTCAAAGCATTTTTGGAGCAGTTCACAAGGAAGCAGGTGGCATCTTTGGGCTGTGAAGCTTTCCCAGAGCAGTGTGAAAGTCCGTAGCACAAGAGAAGGAGTCAGAAGCAGCAGCTGACAGCCTGGTGAAGATGCTCAGTGTGTGGAATTACAGAAGATGCTCTGCTGGTGGCTAGAAAATTCACATGCTGACTCTTCATGAAAAAACTACCACTCACATCAATTAAAAAAAAAGATTCCCTGTGAGGCAGAAAGGCATCATCAAAGTACTAATTCTTTCTAAGACTGATTTATTATCTGCTGAGCTAATAGATTAACAAAACAAAACATAAACAGTGGGTGTGATATGCTGGAAAGTCACCAACCCAAAGAAGATCTACATGTAGCGATAAGAGGGGGAAAAAGCCATCGCTTTCTGATTCAACTCATTTGAACTTGTGCCAGGTGCCACAAGGGAATTGTGAAGATCTGGTGCGTGCATAATCTGTATGGAACACGTGTACATCGGTTACTGTGGGAAGCACAGCACATGCAGGGATGCTGCATTGAATACAGGTCAGAGTGCAAACAGAGGAAAAACAACGGTGGAATTGGATAGCACAAAGCTGGGAATAATGAGGAAGCCTTTGTGTTTGTGTGTGCCTGCATGTGCTGGACATGCAGGGGATGTTGTGAAAACAAGCTTTGTCTGACAAGGTTTTTATCACTCCCATGGAAGCATGAAAACAGGCCTGGACCCGGGAAATGACTCACTTTCCACTGAACAGCCCTAGGAGGCAATACCAGAAACACAGATGAATGGAGAGCTGGTTTGGGATAGCATGAACAAAATACCAGTCTCTCTACTTTCACTGTAGCTGAGACCCTCAAAACTCTCCTGCTCCTCCTGAAGTCCTTTGCCTTTCTTCTTTCTTACCCTTCAGGGTGGTAGCATCCCACAAGGGGTTGTCAACAGCTTATTTCAATCAGATGCTCCCTGAAGTTTTGTGTCAGGGGCTCAAGACCCAAGTCTGAGTAGCTGGAAGAGTCCCTCTTGTTGAGTGGCTTCTTGAAGAGCAAGAAGCTTGGCCTTAGACACAGGACTATGTGACGAAGTCACATCCTGTCAGTAGGAATGATTTCCCGGACACTAAGTTGTGGTCAGATTTGGGGATATGCAGGGGATGTTTAGTGAGGAACATGAGTGAGGAGACATTTCCAAAAGCTCTCCTGTTGGCAGAAAGAAGGCTGCATAGGTGCACACAGAGCAATTTCTCTTCTACCTTCCAAAACACTGGCACTCAAAAAATTACCTCTTCTCCTCAGCCCCCTCCTGCAACATCAGGTCACCTTCTAGCTAGAGACAGCAGGAACTCCAGACTGTCTGTGGGAATGGACTATTTTAGCAATGAGCCATCATGACTCTACAATGTCCCAGAGCTCCTGAGATGGTCTGGGTGGCCCAGTCCTCCATGGAGCACTGCTGAGGGGCTCAGCACAACACCCAGCTGGACCCTTGACATGGTAGTAAGAAAGAGGGAGCTGATCACCACACAGTGCAAAGGAGACACTGCTGAAGTATCTGCCATATTCAGATCTATAAAGCAGCTCCTTCCCAGGCTACCTGTGGATAGGTCAGTCTGCTACCCACCCACCTTTAACTGCTTTTGAGCACCCTCTGACATTTGTCAGTGAGATGGCTACTGAGTCTTTGAGGCCAGAGGCATATTGTGGTCTGTAAGACCACATGAACTGTCCCAAAATCAAAGGCAATGTCATGTTGTTTTCTCCTCAACTGCAATCAATAGGGCTTTGGCATGGAAAGAGTGAGCACCTGCACATGGACGCATTGAAAATGCCAACACAATCCCAAACTTGGGAATTACAGGTTTGCCAGGGCAGAATTATCTGTCATGCAGAGAAGCAGATGAAGTCTCAGAAAAAAAAATCCCTTATTAATCAATAGCTGATCTCTTTAAGCAAATAATTTCCAAATTTAGGATCTGTGCTAGAAGTGGGAGACCCAGTAGGGATTACAGCAGCAGTTTTAGAGCACAGAGTACCACCAACATCAACTTAATTTACTGAGCCT